>NC_087437.1:64515295-65140295 GCF_036321535.1 Camelus dromedarius
AGAATTCTATCTTTAAACTTACATTTTTTAACCCTGAGCATATTCCTTAATATGCCTTACTTACAAAGTCTCAGTCTTCTTGTTTATTAATAAGGAATTCATGAAGACTTGTCTTGAATGGGTGTTACGTGGATTAAATTAAAGAAACATGGGGGGTGGGAAGGGACAGACTGGGATTTCAAAATGTAGAATAGATAAACAAGAGTGTACTGTGTAGCACAGGGAAATATATACAGGATCTTGTGGTGGCTCACAGCGAAAGAGAATGTGACAAGGAATGTATGTATGTTTATGTATAACTGAAAAATTGTGCTCTACACTGGAATTTGACACAACATTGTAAAATGACTATAACTCAATAAAAAAAGTTTAAAAAATAATAAAATAAATAAATAAATTGAAGAAACATTATAAAGAACTTAGTACAGTACTTGATGCTCCGTAGGCATTCAGAAACAGCAATATTTATTCCACAGTGAAGGGAAATCAATAAAGCATCCTTCATGGAAAGTCAGTGATGCTAGGATGTGACATGATGGAAGCCATGTTTTAAGAAGGTGACTGGGTGACCATAAGCAGAATGGCGAAGAGCTTCATTTAAAAGGTATTTCAATCAATTCTTTAATCTCTGATGATACGAGCGTCACATCTGATAATAAAAGGAGTAGGAAAGGAGGGATGGGATATATTTTTACACACAAAATTAGCACATCAGGCTGCTGGGCTGTAGCGAAAAAAAAAAAAGAACAGGGGACATGAATCCAAAGACGTGGATTCAAATTCCAACTCTGCTACGAATTCGCTGAGTCACGGAGAAAATAACTTAATTTCTCTTGTGTCTCAGTTTCCTCATGTGAAGCAGTATCTGTGAATGAATTTTGTAACACCCACAAGAGCTATGTAAACTTAAGTTATAATCATAAGGAGAAGCAGCCAGAGAGAGAAAAGGAAAATCGGTGTATCTGAGGCCATGGAGAACAGGGAGTGAGTAAATTTAGAGGAGGAGGCGTGGTCAACATAGTCACGTGGTACAAAGAGGTCAGGGTGAAGGAGAACTTTTGAGAGTGCCCTGTGTTCACAGGTGCGGCTCTGCCGTGGATGTTGGGGTACCATGTTGTGCTCTGACATGGTTGCCTGATCAGGCCAATGGTAAAGGTAGAATCTTTCATCAAGAGGAGCTTGAATAGCTTTCCCACCTCAACCATCCATGAAGATGATGCCTTAACTGGATGCCATCTCAGAAATGGGCCTGAGAAACAATATGAGAAGGATTGCCAAACTCTAATTTCACTCTTTATGAGCAGGGCAGATGTTTTTGTATGGACTCCAGATGGGCTGCCCTAAGCTAGAGTGAGGACTGAGGACTGGACAAGACCCCTGAGCCCAGAAAGCAAGCTAAGTTTGGTAAGCCAAGCTCTCTAGAGTCATGGACCTCTGTGCTGCATTCCTTTTGTTCTTCTTTGGCAGAGTCCTGTCCAGGCATCTAAATGTACCAGCCTGTTCTGAGAATGCGTGTGATACGTACGGGCAGACCATTTCAAAAGAGCAGACAGCAAGTGATCTGCAACAAGGTGAAGGTGAATCTGAGAGGAAAAAGCGCTGAACCGCTGACCTCTGACCACCCTTACCCACGTGGACAGGCTTCCTTCTGCACCAATCTCAGACCGTCCACATTTCATTTTATTTAAGGAGAAGATGGGTTCCCTTACCCCCAAGAAACTGACAATAATCAGGAGCCAAATTATGACAAGAAAAGAGGATAAATATACACATCTGAAACAGGGTTTAAAACCTTACATGTCAGTTTATACTTGATTTTTCAGAAGTTCAGCAAACTATATAAAGGTATACAGCTTCCAAATACTTTGTTTGCTATATGCTAAATTCTACAGAGAAGTGCTTTGAAGCTCATTCTTAGTCTGTGAATGATAAGTATCAAGTTGTGTTACACTATGAGACTGCACTTGTGGTGCCACTTCCTGCTGTGGAGGGCTGAGGGTGTCCCTGGGGAGAACTCATGCTCAGGGCGGCACTGGGGCAGGTCATTTGTTGTTAGCAAGCTCCTGACCACTTGTTGCTGAGAAAGCTGTTTCTCTGGTAGGAAACTGAAACTGAGTAGGGACTTTCCACCCCCTAAGACCTTTTTTTCATACAAGAATTTGAGTTGAAATAAGCTTTGAGTGTCTATGCTGGGGGTACCACAAGAGGGGTGTCAACAGCCTAGGGGTGGAGGAAGGGAGGAAGTGGGCTGAGAGATGTGAAGGAAGAAACCTGGCACCTAGACTGAAATCTTTTCTGCTTTGACTAGAACAGAATGATGTTAACATCATACAATTATATTTCTGCTATTTGTATTTTTATGAGGTTTGCAGTCTATATAAGTATTTCCCTCTTTGTTCACTCAGGGTCATCAACAAACAATAGGGATTCTCAAACTCAGCACATCAGGGTCACCTGGGGTGCTGGTTAACCGAGAAGGTTCCCACTCACCCACACTCAGGACACCTGAGTCTCTAGGACAGACCTGGGAATGTGCTTGTTTACTGGTTGTGATTCAGATGCAAGTCCAGTCTGAGGACTATTTTTGAGGTTAATGGGATTCTAAAGAAGAAAGAAGTGTCCCTAAGGGCCAGGCCCATGGTGATGCTGACAATTGGAATCAAAGTGGTAAAACCCTTTGAGGAAGAGTGAAACGGCAGGGGCCGGGGGGCACTTCCATTGCCAAGATTCCCTTCTGAACATTCCCTGGTGAAATTAATCCTTGGAAAACATTTTGTACTTTGTTTTCATAAGGGATCTGAGTCCAGCCCGTCTCCTGTCCCCTGCCCACCTCGCTCCCTTCACACGTATCTGTGCACCCCTCTCTTCTTTGGGTTTCATTCTTCCCTTTTGGCATCCCTGCCCCAGAGCATTCGAGTTGCTCTCATGGCCTTGTAAGACTCCTTGGCTCTCCTCTGGCCCAAATGCTTCTCCAAATTCAGCAACAGGAAAGTGGAGACATCCTAGCTTTTGAGATTCCAATGGAAAAAGTGCGTACTCAGGGAGCAGCAGGTCACATGCCTCCCGTGCAGACCTGGTAGGTGTCTAGAGCAAGTAGCTAACTGGTGGGTCCTTGTCCTCCCACTTCCTTAATGGCAACAGCAGGAGGGGCGAACTCAGCTGCTCAGGTGCCTGTGGGGAGGGAACTTCTACCCAAGTTCAAAGGTCTTGATTAACTCAGAATGTCACCTCCTCCCAGCCTAAAGATCACCCTGAAACCAACTGAAGAGGTTCCAGCGGACAAAGATCCTTTGTGTTGGTCAACAGTATCTGCCTTTCCCCACCAGTAAGCCTCTATATTTACACCCAGACAATGAGATTCTAGACAGCACATCTGCCCTTCTCCGACCCCAGAACCACTGGGAATCTCCATGAACACTGTGGAGAAATCCCTGTGACTCATCATATTGCTTTACCCCTCTTTCCCCATCTAAATGATAAGAGAAAGCACAGGGGCTCTCCCTCTCCTTCTCCCTCAAATGGAGCGGCCACCATTCCCATGGAATCAGTTACCAAATCCAGAACAGAGCATGAACATGTATCTTCCATCCTCACAGACTCTGCTTGTTCAAGGCCTCACTTCTCCTGACTTGAATATTGTACAACCCTCTTCAAAGGTCTGAGATCGGCAGTCTCTCCCAACAAAAATCAACATACTTATTTTCAACCAAATGTATCTCCTTAAAGCGCATTTGTACATGACTCCTGCCTACCTGTGAGGAAAAGTTCATACTTCTTAGCATGTCATACAAGGCCCTCTCTCATCTCAACCCAACTTTCTATTAGCCTTAATGTCCTCCCCACTTTTTTTTTAAGAGATTTAATAAGAGATTTTTTAAAAAATATAAGCACTTTCTTTGTCATCTGATACAATTTCCCTGACCCTACGTGTTCTTTTTAGTCCCAGCCCTCAGACCTTGCTTGTGTACAGGGATAAGGAGAGAGATCACTCCTCAAACCAAACCTGCCCCAGGGTGCCCCAAACGTCCCTGGAAGCGCGTTTGCTGTCTTGCCCCCCAGCACTCGTTTGTACAGTGAGCTCCTGTCTGAAGAGTTCTCCTCAATATCTCGCTTATGGCTTTCCCCGGGAAAATCTCTCTTCCCTTCAAAGTGTGCTCCCATAAACCTTTGGAGTTCCAGAACTGCTGCTTTAATAGGAAGAAGACAAAAATTGAAACGGCATTGCAACTCCGATGTAGCCTTGTAAAATGAGGTGGGCGCACCAGCTCTCAGGCGGCTCCCTTCTGTCCTACGGTGCTAAAAGTTTATTTAACCCACGGGCGCGGTCTGCCTCCGGGAGCGCCTGGAAGCGCAGCTCAGGGGGAACCGCAGCGCCCTCAAGGCACCTTGTCCATTCCGCGCCCCTCATGCCCTCCCCTTCAGCTGCTTCTGGGTCCGGCCCGGTTCTCCCGCCGCGTGCCCCAGCCCCAAGTTTCCCCTGGAAGGAGAGCCCCGCTGTCCCCTCTCACCCGCACCCCTAGTCCCCCTCACCGTCGTTGGAGTCGAAGAGCACGAGGAAGCGGGTCGGGCTCCCCGGCTCCTGGCGGACCTCACACTCCCCGCCTCCGGATCTCCTTGGGCTCTGGAAGTACATCTGCAACTTGGTGCTCAAGTTCTTCGGGGGGTTGGGGCCCCAGGACCCTTCAACCAGCAGCGGGAAGGAGCAGGACGCAGCCATCCTTACCTCAGCTAGTCCAGCTGAGACTGCTGGTCCCACCCCAAACTCCCAGAGGTTAAGTCTCTTTCGCTTTCGTTTCTTGGAAAACTCCCGCCCAACGTTTCTTGCCTATGGCTTCCCCGGAAAAATTTATCTTCTCTTTAAATTGTAAGTTTACAAATTCCCTTTGGCTGTAAACAGTTGCTCCAAGATTAGACTAGAAAGCTCCCAATTTTTGACCTTCATCTCTGGACCACAGCAAAGACTGGCCATCGCCTTTGTGGCTCCCCTCCGTTTGGGTACGTGGGACCATAAACTCAGGGCACTATCTTCCACTCACCCAAGCCACAGCTGAAATCAGCAGCTCTGGGTCACTAGACCTTGTTCAGGCACAAAGATGGCTTCACTTTTGCCGCAGACTGGTATTTTACAGAGTTTTTAGAACGTTTGGGGCCCATTTGAGCGCTTCTTTCCACAATCAATTCATTATCAGAATTTTACCCTGCTTTCCTTCTTTTGCATTTGTTCCCTGATCTGTTAAGATTATGTCTAGAAATGTGAGGAAATCAGTACATTCACAGCTATTTTTTATGGAATATTTGCTAGGTGCCATGCACTCAGAATGGACGCAGCAGACAGACAGAGTCCCTGCCCTCACTGAGCTCATGAAGCTGTGGGGACAGAGGAGTTTGGACACAGTGAAATAAGTGCTTTTGGAAGGAATAACCAATGTTCCTGGAACAAATGAGGAAGGGCTCCAAGCCCAGGTGTGGGGGCTCCGGGAGGGTTTATGGGGAAGCAACGTGTAACTGGAAGCCTAAGGGGATTGGGGATAAACTTGGAGGGTTGGGAAGAGGGGAGTTCCTTGGGATTTACTTGTGGAAGGTCATCTGAGCTGCTGAGTGGTAGCCAGGGTAGAGGCAGGAGGTCAGCCAAGTGGCTACTGTAGTGTCCCAGGTGAGAGGTGAGGGTGGCTGAGACCAGGGTGCTGGCTAAGCAGGACTGAGAAGGGGTGGGATTCCAAACTATATTGCTCTTGCTGAAGGATATGGGCAGGGAGAGAAGACACTCAAGTGCGACTCCATGGTCATCCACGCTGGCCTGAGCAACTGAATAGTTAATAGTGGCATCTACCCAGTGGGAGCACGGAGGTGGGAGAGAGGCTAGGAATGTGTGTCTCCTTGACCATAGTAAAGGAGTGTTTCAAATGAGAAGGAGGGATCATCATGCAAATACTACCAACACATCAGATAAGAGAATGTCTGTTGGACCCTGAGAACCTGGCAAGCACTGTCTCCTGGTGAGGGGGGAGTAGAGGGAGACGGCAGTAGACTGAGGGCCAAAAGGAAGGGAAGGAAGTAGAGGCAGCAAGCATTGTCAGCTTTTTCCGGAACTGTGACTGTGAACAAGAGGAAGAAGTTAGGTAGCATCTTGCGGGGTTATAGAATCAGGGAGTTGTTATTTTTGTTTTTCTGGCTTTTTAAATATATTTAAGATTGAAGAGTCTTAGATATGTTTAAATATTTGTAGAAAGAAGTGTAAGGAAGGTTGAGGACACAGATTGTGAGAGATGGTGGGAAGGGATACTGGAGGCACTAGCCTCAGGAAGGGGACAGTTTCCCCACTGCACCAGGAAGAAGGTGCGGGTGGAGTACGGAAGTGGGTGATTTTGAATGATTGGTGATGGGGAGGTCTGGGAATTCTCTCCTGCCGGATTCTGTTTTCTTTGTGAAGGAGGTTATGAGGTCTCTTAGACTCTGCCAAAGTTAGAGCTGCTTCTTCCTGCAGGGCTAGACCTTACGTATTGTCTCTTAGTCACAGTGAAACTAAATTTCAGGAAGAAGAGAACCAGAGATGGGTCAAAGAGTGTTTACTGGACTTTAATTTCTGATCCAGAATAATGCTAAACCCTAAGTTACTTACTACCTCCAGCTTTCTTCCTGCAGGTGGCGCTCATCACCCAGTCCAAATCACCCTGGACCCCAACAGGGGTAAGTGGGGAGGATGCAGAAGGGCGGGGTAACTGCTCTCAGCCACACAGTAGTGACTTTCCCTTCAGAGCATTGTCACCCTTTCATTTCAAACCATAACTAAAATCAGCACTCTCCTCTCCCCAGTTTGAGGGTCCAGAACAGGGCAAACAGTTTATCTTTTTCCTCACACCATCATTTTATAAAAATCAGAGTGAAGCTGAAACTATAGTAAAAGTTTTAGCTAGCCATTTCTGGATTTCTTTTGAGGATTTATTTAATCCTCAGCAATGTGCCTGGCCACACATATGGTCTGCTCATCATTCCCGGGTCGACTGGGGAGGAACTATCAGAGGATCAGGATGGCAGGTCTTGAAAGCCAAGGGAAAAAATTTCTAGGAGCAAATTGTTAACCATCATTAGCCCCTGAAGTACTTTGTCTTCTCTCCTAAATTTTGACCCTTTTCACTTGTTGAACCCATACCCTCCCCCACCTACAGTGTGCTAATTCTCTCACATTTCTGTTTCACAGGGGCGTCTGCCTCCTGAAGCTCATTTCCTTCCAAGGAAGCAAGTGCCCTATCAAGGGTGAGGGGGGGAGGGGGGGAGGAAGGGGAGCGGACGCCAACAGAGAGGTGGCTGTTTTTTTACGTGGCTGTTCCTTGTTTCTCCTGCCACCTCATAGTCTCAGCTGATTTTAATAGAACACTCACATTTACATTTGGGGGCTGAACTTCCCTTTCTCTGTTTCCTCAAAATTTCCCCTTTCAGCTTCTCTACGAACTTCTATAAACCTAGCATCAGGCTCCTTTCAACTTTTCTACGAACCAGCTCCAGGCCCCCTGTTTCTCATGCTCACCTCTTCGCTTCACTTGGCTCCTGAAATTCCTAGTCTGGACCCCGAAAAGAGGACATGATGTCAGAAGTGGGGTAAGCCACTTTTCTGTTACCTCTCTAAATTCATACAATGTAATTCTAAATAATGGTGGTTAATATCTGGCTCACAAAACTTCTGAAAATTGAACAGTCAGCTCTGGTGATCCAGTATGAGCCAGCTTCCACACAAAACTATACCCTTATCCCAACAGAGGTGGTACTGTCAGATAGAGCAGTCGGTACGCTCTCCCCCCAACCCCACACACAGCTTAGTACAAGTGCTGTACTAATATTCTCCTAGTCAAATAGGCTTTGAAGCTGACGGCTTCCTTTCATTTCTGCGCCCAGTTAGTCACCAAGACATTCATTAATCTCTTCTTTACCTTTGAGAAATCTACCTTGGAAAAAATAAAAGCAGTAACGAAAATCATAAAACAAGGACACATGTAGCTTAAAGGTTAAAATGTAATAATTAATACAACAAGCCTATGAGAAAATTAATATTTCCTCCATTTTACTAAGAGGAAACTGAGGCACAAAAAGGTTAACTCTCTTGCCCCAGTGTCACACAGCTGGTTAAAGGTAATGCTGGGATACAAACCCAGGCAATCTTCCCCTAGAGCTCAGCGCTATCCTTCTCAGTGCTGTTCTGCTCAGATCCCTTCTGCAGGGTAATAAACCCCCTCCCCAGCTGCTGCTCGCAGGGCTGCTGACAGCTCACAGCATGGTCCCTCACCGGCCTTGCTTTTGCCTCATCTCTCCCATCCTTTGTTTGAGAGGGGAGGTAGAAAGGGGGTGATGAGAAGGGGTGAGGTGAAGGCTTTTTTCCAGGCTTCTTAGAAAATGGATTGGAGATCTTAGTTACTGGCTCTTGGTCCCAGATTGTATCAGTTCTATGGAAATGGCTAATAGTGGATATTAGTCCTTGAAATCTATCCTCTGTCTTCTGTATTAACCACCAATCTTTTATTCACTTAACTTTATGAGTAAACATGACTACTTTTGGCTTTAATTTAAGAAAAGGTATCATTGAGTACTACATTTCCCAGGTGTAGACCATCAGACAGAAAAACATGATTTAATTACATGTAGGATAATAATACTGTGTTGGGGGTCCCAAGATCACCCCTCGGGTTCAGTAATAATCTAAGAGGACTCACAAAATTCAGAGCACAGAAATACTCACAGCTGCAATTTGTTACAGTGAAAGGATACAAAGCAAAGTTAGCAGTGGGAAGGTGCATGGGGGGAGTCTGGAGGAAAGATGGCCCAAGGGTCTTTTCCCAGTGAGGTCACAAAAGATGCACTGAATTCCTCAAGCACTGAATTATGACCACGCATGTGAAATGTTGTCTGCTAGGAAGGCCCATTACAGACTCAGTGCCCAAGGTTTTTATTTAGGGCTGGTCACACAGGCGCTCTCTACTTAGCATGAACCAAAATTCCAGACTCCCTGAAGGAAAGCGGGCATTCAACACAAACCACGTTGGTCGTACAAAGTGAGCCATATTTCTTATCAATTAGGGAACTGGGGGGCCTCTCCCCAAATTTAAGATCAGATGCCAACCAGAGGCCAACTTTGCAAGCAGGCCTTTCCAAGGATGTGTCTCAGGCCTGCTGCGTTAATTAACTTTCTTTTCTGCACAAGCATGGTCCTGTCAAATCAATTGGATTAAATAATATTCTTCAAAGTAGTAACTTGAAAGATAATGTGGTCATTTCGAATTACAAGTGTTTTATAACTAAATAAGTCATAGGGTACAGGAAAGTGACTTTTAACAATACAACATCCAAATCTGTTTTATCAAATCCTGTGTCCTTACTAATAAATTTTTTTCTCAAGTTCAATGAGCAGTGGTCAAATCCAAAGTAAGCTGAAAAGAGTCATAAAAATGCAGTTCATAGCCAGAAACTAAAATACATTCATAGACTTGAGATGACACAACTTTGCCTAGAATTTGACCACATAGGCAGAAATTTCAGAAATTCAGAGGTTGATAAAATCATCCCCAAACTCCAGGGAGACTATGTCATGTTCTCAAGTCTCCTTTGCTTTTAGCTCAGTCAATTCCCCTTGAAACTCATCGCTCCTGGTTGGAATCCTGATGTCTGCAGGCAAAAGCCATACTTAGAAACTGAATGGATGATCCATTCTCAGCCACAGTGTTTGTCTCTTTTGAGGTGGTCACAGTGACGCACCACGCAGGGTCTGCTTTAAGGAGAGACCTGTTGACTCAGCTGCTGGACATGCTATCAGCCAACAGCCTTCAGCTCTCGGCTCATTAGGAATTACATCAGTGGCAGAGCTGCCTTGCCCAAGGCCATGCCCTTCCTGGGGTAGCCTTCATCCAATGACTGATTTGGTTGAGAATATAAAGGCCCAGCCTTCCCAGCCAAACATGGGACAGCTCTGACAGGCCATTTTAGTGGTCAAGCACCCTCTGGGGTCAACTGAAGCTATCTTCTGGCCCACACTGCAGCTTGACCTCTTTGTCCAATCCAGCTTCTTCTGTCTCCCTTCTACAGGTGCTGACCCCAAGGGCATTCCCTAGTAAACATCCTGCATACTACACTTCATGTGAGTGTCAGATCCCTGGAGAAGCCAGCCTGTAACATAATTGGGTATGATGTTTTAAAGCATCTTTTCATTCCATTGAATGAGGGCAGATCAGCAATTGGGAACGAGGGCCATCGGCCCGATCCATGCATCTTTCACAGCCCAACCAGAGCACCTTGTAAAAAAATCAGCAGTGTCCTTCCTCCTTGCAGTTTCAAATTCAAGTTATTTGGATGACATATTACCATCAGTCAGAAAGCACAATCTTGTGAGTTATTCTACATACAAGAAGGTAGATATTTTAAAGCCCTTACATTCTAGAAGTCTTTACTCTGTTTGGTAAATTTTTTTGTTTCCATAAGTCAATCATATCCCTGAATTAAAAATAAATGAAATCTCTATCCTACATATCAACTTCTTCCTTAATTCCCATAATTTGTCAGTGAAATCAAGGCAAGAACATAAAGAAGTTTCATTATAAATAACTCTCTTTTTATATCCAGCAATGAATCTAGCTTTTAAAAATTCTTGACACAGCAGGAGCTGAATACATTATTCTAGTTGTCTTTTGCTGTTTAACAACCATCCCCAAAATATTGTGATATAAAACAACAACACTCACTTATTACTATTATCTTTCAAGATTCTGGGGGTTGGCTGGGCTCATGTGGGCAATCTCCCTCAAGGTCTCTCGTGTGCTTGTAGTCCGACTGTAGGGGAGGCTGGAGTCATCTCAAAGGCTATTTTACTCAAACACGTCCGGTGCCTAAACTGAAACAACTCAAACAGCTGAGGGCTGGAAAAGTTGGGGCTCCTCTGGCATCTCCATCAATATGTAGGCTCACCATGTAGTCTTTCCAGCATGACAGCTTCAGGGTAGCTGGACTTCTAAGGTGGCAGCCTGGCTCCTAAGGCATGTCGAGAGGGACAGGGGAGAAGAGAAAGAGAGAGAAGAGCGAGACTAATACTGTATTGTGTTTTTATGACCTGCCCTCAAAAGTTATGCAGCACCACTTCTCCAGCATTCTCTTCGTTAGAAGCGAATCACTAAGACCAGTGCACATTCAAGGAGAGGAGAAATAGACTCCACTTCCTCCCAGGAGGAGTGTTGATAAGAATTTGATGACATATTTAAAGCCACCACATACGCCTAATCTTTTCCTTTTGAGCTCCCTTTGTTTATTTCTGTCCCAGCTGATGTTGCAGCCGGGCCAAGTGATCCTGTTTTCATTTGTAGTCCCCCAAAGAATGGCTGATTACAAAAGCCAACATTTATTTAGGACTTACTCTGTGCTGGTACTCTAGTTCCCAAATTATATCCTGTTTTGGATTATTCTTTACTTACTGTCCAAATAAAATATTTCAAGTCCCCATCCATTGTACTGTGGGAAGTTCCCTCACCAATATAGCTCTTTTCAGGGGGACTGCACTTTTCCAGATTGAAATCTGCTTCTTTTTTTAAAAAAAAAATTTTATTGAAATATAGTCAGTTTACAATGTTGTGTCAATTTCTGGTGTATAGCACAACACTTCAGTCATATAGGAACATACATATATTTGTTTTTGTATTCTTTTTCACCATAGGGTACTACAAGATATTGAATATGCTATACAGTATAAACTTGTTGTTTATGTATTTTATGTGTATTAGTTAGTATGTGCAAATCTAAAACTCCCAATTTATCCCTTCCCATCCCCTTCCCCCTCAATAACCATAAGTTTGTTTTCTACGTCTCTGAGTGTTTTGTAAATTTACAAGTTTGTTTGTCTTTTTTTTTTTTAAAGATTCCACATATAAGTGCTATCATATGGTATTTTTCTTTCTCTTTCTGGCTTACTTCACTTAGAATGACATTTTCCAGGTCCATCCTTGTTGCTGCAAATGGCATTATTTTATTATTTTTAATGGCTGTGTTGTATTCCATTGTATAAATATACCACAGCTTCTTTATCCAGTCATCTGTCAATGGACATTTAGGTTGTTTCCATGTCTTGGCTACTGTAAATAGTGCTGCTACGAACATTGGGGTGCATGTGAATTAAGGTTCCCCCTGGGTATAATCCAGGAGTGGGATTGCTGGCTCATATGGTAAGTCCATTTTTAGTTTTTGAGGAATCTCCATACTGTTTTCCATAACGACTGTTCCAAACTGCATTCCACCAACAGTGTAGGAGGGTTCCCTTTTCTCCATACCGTCTCCAGCATTTATCATTCATGGACTTTTGAATGATGGCCATTCTGACTGGTGTGAGATGATATACCTCATTGTAGTTTTGATTTGCATGAAATCTGCTTCTTAGCTCCTGTTTCCACGCTGCTCCTGTGTTAAAGACACTATCTTCTTTCTTTCCCTCAAATCATCACTGGCACATTCACTGAAGATTTGGACTAGTTATATCTCAGTGCAGGAATCAACTCCTAGGTCAATGTCATTCCTAAGTATTTCCAGGAATTTATCAGCCATTTCCTATCTAAACCATCTCCTCACTCAGTGTTAATATGGAGAGGTCTTCCCACAAGTGCTAGATCAGCAGTTAAAAGTTGGTAGCCACCCAACTGAAGCCTGCCTACGACCTGCTTTTGAAAATTGAATTAGATGCTAACATTGGAACAGTGTGAGTTTCCATATAAACCTCAGATTTCCAGCTTCTCTTGGGAAAAAGTTGGACCAGTTCCCAACACTTGATTTATTCCCTCACATGTCAGCAATCAAGTGGAGCCAGGATCAGCCAACTCCTGGCTTCTGTTCACTGAAAGTTCCATTTGGCTCACTTCATTCATTGACATTAACCTCTAGCCCCCACTAGACAATTGGGTTTGCAACCCCTTGCCCTAAAATCCACTTCCTCCTCCACCCCATCCCGACGTCCTCAGGCCTTGACCACTTTTCTTTGAGTCACCCACACAAACCTCAAATTCCTCTCACTTTATTATACTGAATGATTCAGCTTTTCTAATATCTTGCACCCACACCTTGTCACCTAGACCAGAGGGGCAGCAAAGATTTTCTATTAAGAGCAAGATAGCAAATATTTTAGGCTTTGCAGGCCATATGGTCTCTTCAGCAGCTCCTCAATTCTGCCGTCATGGACCAGAAGCAACTGTTGGGGGAAATATCATTAAAAAACATATCTTCTGCCAACCCAGAAAACTGTTCCACAAAGTAGAAGAGAAAGAAAGAGAGTAGAAAGAAAGAAAAAGTTAATGATTAAGTATTAAACCAGAATGTGGTGCTCATCACAGGCAATCCACTAAAGGGGTGCTAAAACGGAGAGAAATCTCACCTATATGTATAGCCAGGCAGATACAGGCCATGACACATGCTCTCAAGAAGAATGATAACTAGTCCTCAAGTAAGAGGACTTGACAGCACCTTTTGTTACATATAGTTCATCCCAAACTCACCTGGTAATTGGGGTGTCCATCTGTGTTAGCTAACTGCCTTTATCCAGAAGAATAATACAAGTTCTCCTATCTCTATGACAGGTAGGTAGTTACAACTTGGAGACCGAAGCCTGGTGAAGTTAGGCTCCCACCCTCCCAGGGAAACTGGGAGATGGGGTTCCACCTTTCTTAATGATTGCATTTCAAAGAGATGGTTCCCAGATTGTTGAGAAAACAGTCCTGGGCTGTAAAACTGGCCAGAGGCTTTTTTTTTTTTTTTTAAGCTTTCAAAAAGATTAATGTATATTTTAAAGGGGCAGGGAAAGAATTAACGATTGCAAATTTTCCAAAGCTGAATCAGAAAGTGGAGTGGAGATTTCTTACTTTTATAACACCTGAGCAAATTAATTAAAATTTTTTTATTCATTTTGCCCTTATGCAGCCATAGAATGTACATGCATAAAGGAGTGTGGCTATGTTTCAATAAAACTATTATGGACACACAAACTTGAATTTCGTTTAATTTTCACATGTCATGAAACACTATTTCTCTTTTGGTTTTTTACTCTGCAACTATTAAAAATATAAAAACCATTCTTGGCTTGCAGGCCGTGAGGTGGACTGGGTCTGCAGACCGTGGTTTACCAAGCCCTGACCTAGACTATGACAGTGATGGGGATTCCACATAAAGTGCTTTCCTAAAAACAATGAATCATGGATTTTGCCACTGCCTTGGAAGCCAGTAGTCAGCTGTAGTCAGTTTTTTTGTTTTAATTAGTATTTCTACTGGATGGTACACCTTTAGTCTTTGTATTAATTTCCTAGGGCTGTTGTAACAAAGTACCACAAACTGGGTAGCTTGAAACAAAAGAAATTTATTCTTTCACAGTTCTAGAGCCAGAAGTCTGAAATCAAGTTGTTGGCAGGGTTGGTTCTTAGTGGAGGCTCTGAGGGTGGAAGTGTCTCATGCCTCTCTCCAAGCTTCTGGTGGTTGCCCCCAATCCTTGGCTTGCAGCTGCATCATTCCAGTCTCTGCCTCCGTTGTCACACAGTGTCTTCCTGATATTTGCCTGTGTCCAAACATCCATCTTCTTAAAAGGACACCAGATTAGGGTTTACCCTAATACAGTATGAGTTAATTTTAGCTTGATTACATCGGCCAAGACCCTGTTTCCAAATGTTACAGTTATGAGTTTGGGGTCAAGACTTCAGCATATCTTTTGGGGGACACAGTTCTACCCAGTGCAATCCCACTTCTCAAATTTCTTTTCTGGCATGTGGCTAGTACCTAACAGTTCCTTTCTGCTCAATTCCTAGGAAACATTCTTTTTGTTAACTGTCTCAGTTGGAACTAAAGGGTGGCAGAATATGCCACCCCAAAGTATGACTGTAGGAGTTCAGGGCATGCCACCCTCAAAATATGCTGCTTTGGTATCTGGATAATTTTGAGCTGTTAGGACATATAAAACAGCAAATGCAGGGAGACGCTTTCTCTGAACTCCCCTGATCTGCCTAAAGACAGACACTCCAAAGGGAACTCAGTTGTCATAAATCCCCTCTCCAGAGTTTCATCAGCCCAGGAAGATCAACTCTTGTTGCAGGAGAGGAGACTGACTAGAGGTCGACACCACACCCAGACACACTTTGTCACAAACTATCACACCTCTCATCTACCCTTTTAAGGGCCCTTCATCTGTCCTAAAAATCATTTACTCTCCCCTCAGAGACCTACATCCCTTTCCACTTTCCCTGTTAAGATGGTATCTAAGTCTGGATTCTAAGCCACCTCGGGTTATTCACCCTAATTATGCAATCTCGCTGGGTATCTCCCACATGCACATGAGGTATACATGTAATAAACTTCTGTTTGTCTGTCTTTTGTTAATCTGCTTTTATTACAGGGGTCTCAGCCAAATACTCAGAAAGGTAGAAGGAAGCTATTTTTCCTCCTTACAGAACAGTCCCCTAGACTAGGGCAAGCCACTGGATCATCCTTTATGTCTGACCTCTTCTCTATGTAAATATAGCTGCAGTGAAGTTCACAGAACCAAAGTGAAACATCATCATCTTTCCATCTGTCCAGTCAGGGGGGCAGCAATGAACTGTATTTCTTTAATAAGCCAGTTCAGTGTCCTGCAAAGAAAATCCTGTTCTCATTAGAGGAATAGTAAATTCTTTCAAAATTGAATTTTAACACCTTTACAGAATAATTCACAAGTCTGTTGATCTTAACCCATCTAGAAATGTTCCCTCTATCTGTGCTTGTGGCTCCTTTATGTCTGCATACTCAGGGTTCTTTTAAAGTTCTGATGTAAACGCAGTCTGGTATTCTTCCTTTTATGATTTAGCCAAATGTCTTCTATTCCCCTGTATCATTTTTATATCTTTTATATATCACTATACTAATTTTTGTTTTGATTTTCTAGTTGTTTTAAGTGGGAGTGCTGGTCTGTCACTGGCTAATCCATCTCACTGGGAAACAGGTTCATTTCACCCTAAACATTTTCATTTTACCTTCTTATATTTTAAAACCAAAACATTTTTTAAACTGAGATGTAGTTGACCAATAATATACTGATTTTACCAAATGTTTTCTATTTCCTGTATCATCTTTATATTTTGAGTATATCATTTTGATATACCAAAGTTAGCTTCTGTATTTTGGCATTGTTGGCATCTTAGCTATCTTCCAGTGTTTTACTATCATAAAATAAACATTGCATATGTACACTTTTTGTTTTTTATTAAACATTCTTTCCTCAGGATAAATTCTATTACTTGGTCAGGGGTTAGGCAAATTTATGATTCTTTCAATAAAGCATCATTTTGCCCTTGGGAAAAACTGGCTTCATTTACATTACTATCATTAATGCATGAGCCGCTCTGCTTTCCTGAAGCCTTGCAGGCTTTGGGTTTTTATCACTTTTCAAAAGTTTTTCTAATTCTATTTTTAGGTTCAAAATGAAACTTAACAGTAGGTTCCATTTTTACCAACAAGGTGGACTGAATATTTTAAAAACCATGATTTAAAATCATGTTTCTTCTTATATGAACTGTCTTTTAATCATTTGTTTAATGGACAGTTGATATTTTTGCCCATTGATATGAGCTTTTATACTTTACAGTTTTTGAACTTTCGTGTTTATGGGCCAACATTTTCTCTATTCTTCTGAATTTTTAAATCTCAGCTTTATTGATGTTCATTCCATCAAAGTTAAAACTATCTAAGTAACAAACCTGTCCATCTTTTTTTCATTTCTATTCCATCAGCAGTCAAAAAGTGATTTCTCCCAGGGCTAGACTGTTCACATACATGGGAGTATATCTGTTTATATTTTTAAGTATTGAGCTTTCAATCCACCTGGAATTTTTTGGCAAGTATGGTGGAAGGTATGGGCTTTTTAATATTCTTGTTGTTGATATTCTTATATACATACCAAGGGTCTCAAAGGGTTCAATGTCTGCCAGGACAAATTCTGCTCATGACCCCTTTTGACTCTGGAGTACTCTGATGTTCTTGCCCATTTATTTTCCCACATAAAATTAAAACTACATGAATTCTATGAAGTGTTTTATTTCTAACCAGTGGCTGGTCACCTAGGATGGGTGAGCTATCTATAGTTATTATTACTGATCCATTTGCTTGTTGGTTGCTAAAAATGTTTTTGCTGTCACCTTCTATTCTCCCTTTTCTTTTTCTTTCTTTCTTTCTTTCTTTCTTTCTTTTTTTTTTTTTTTGTTGTTGTTGTTGTTGTGTTAAATATTCTCCCTGTTCTTAAGGGTTTATGTGTCCATTTAAACACCTTTATTGTGGTTTTCCTAGGGTTTAGGGAGGAACCAAAATTAGATGTGTTAGGGATGTTCTTGCCTCACACAGGAAAGAATTCAAGAGCAAGGCATGGTAAAGTGAACACAAGTTTATTTAGAGAGACACACTCCATAGACAGAGTGCAATCTGTCTCCTTCAGAAGGGAAAATGGCTTAGGAGATACACACTACATAGACAGAGTGTGGCCCATCTCAGAAGGCAAGAGAGAGAGGAGAGTGAGAGTGACCAGGAGGTGCAGAGTTTTAGGTTCTATGGGCTTGGCAATTTCATATGCTAATGGGTAGGAGGATTATTTCAATGACTTTGGGGAAGGGGCAAGGATTTCCAGGAAACGTCCCCCTGCCCACTTTCTGACCCTTTATGGTCAGCCTGGGAACTGCCATGGCACCTGTTGGTGTATCATGAGGCTCAAGGTCTACTGGAAGTCGAATATTCTGCCATCTTGGTTCTAACCAGTTATGTCCTGTCCTCAATTGTTGTGTCACTCCTTCAATGGTTGTGCCTTGCCCCCTTTCCATCCACTTCAGGTGCATATATGTAGTCACCTTAACCCTGAATCACAAGTTTTAAAATGCTAACGTAGTCAAATACATTTACCTTGCCTCTTTATGGAGGTATCATCGTGTAGGCATGAATGATTGTTAACTCAGTTTCCAGCCCCTCACTCCTACCTGGAGAATCGGGGATGGAAAGTTCCAAGCTTCTAATCATGGCTTGGTCTTTCTTGCAGCCAGTCTCCATCCAGGAGCCCACCCAGAGTTGCCTCATTAGAACAAAAGACATTGCCACACCCGGGAAGTTCAAGGTATGTAGGAACTCCTTGTCAGAAACTGGGCTCAAAGACAAAATTTTAAAACAAAACATGCTGCTAGCAAGAACAAACGTTCTGCCAATAAAGAAAAAAATAATAATGAAAACGCTTCTCTGTGGGCCTTTGTAGTTTATAGTGCAGGTTGGTATTTCTTTCATATTAACTCCAACAAAATGCCAACTAAAGTGCCTGAGATAAGGAAGATACCAACACAAAATCAGCAACTTAAAATGAACAAGTATGGGGTCAACAAAACTTTAAAAATTCAATATAAACGGGGGAAAAAAAGACATTCCCCACCCCCCGGCCCCCCAAAAAGGGAATATTAGAACCTAGAACACATTAAGGGCTACAGATATAATTCAGGGAAGAACAGAAATTTAGGATTCATAACATAAAAGAGCAGAATTTTTACATGTTTCAACATAATGGTAAACATGTCAAACAACAATCATCCAGGCTGCAAAGAACAAAGAACTTTATTTGGGGGTCCTAGGACATGTAACTGGGGAGACATAGATTCAGGTAAAACTGAGGGTATTCTGGGGAAGAGAGTCAGATGCTTATAAGGGCAAACACCACAAGATTGTTCTAAGTTGTCTTGCCAGAATTGTGATTGGCTCTGATGTGCAAAGTAATATTTGTCCTTAAGGAAAAGGCTATCATGAGTTATTTAGTGTAAGGGTCTGATAAGTATCTTGAGTTTCTAGAATAGTGTGCAGCTGTTCTGAATGCCTGTGTTTAAGACAATAAATGGTCAAAAGTTCAGATTCTATTCAGGCTGAGATATGCATAAGTCCCACTTCCTCAATGGCTTCCCAGCTCCATTTTAGAGCGCTCTCTTAGCAATACTGGTGAAATGGAGCAGGATCCTGTGGGGCCCTCCCGGTACAAATGTGTCCCTTTCTGTGTCCCTCGTTTCTTGTTTGTAGGAAATAGGCTTAATTCAGCCTCCTTGACCTTCCCTGAGTTCCAAAGGGCAGATTCAAACAGTTTCCAAAGGGCAGATTCAAAGAGAACTTAGAATTAATATAAAAATGTTTACCTCATATATTCCCTGGAATTCCGGGAGATTCAGTGACATTCAAATTCCTACTCAAAAATTTGAAATCATTCAATAATTATTTCCTTAACTTCTTCTGATCTCCAAACCCATTTCATGGGCTTCTTCCCAATAACAGTTCTTTCTGCATTGCTCCGATTATGGTCACAAATCACCTCATAGTTGCCTAATCTAATGACTATTTCTTTCTAGACCCTCAGTAGCATTTCAAATCATGAACTATAGCCTCCTCAAAATTTTGTTCTTCTATAACACTTTTTCAAAATATCATTCTCCACTGATTCTCCTTCCTTCTAGAAAATGAATTTAACATACATTCAATAATCATTTAATGACCATCTTCTATGTATCAAGCACTGTGTTTGGTCTCTGCCCTCAAGAAAATTTCAGTTTAGTTGGGAAGAAAGACAAGAAATCACTTCCCCTCAGAGTGATAAGGGATGAGTTAGAAGAATACATATGGAATGTGAAAGCATATGAAAGGTATGTCTTTCTAGACAAATAACCTCTCTAGGGAGGGAGGAGGAAGTCTGAGAGAAAGATATTCTAGAAAAAAGGAAGAAGAGAGGTTCAAGAAGCATGGGGTGCATCCCCATATTCATTGCAGCACAACTTACAATAGCCAAGAAATGGAAACAATCTGTGTCCATTGATGGATGAATGGATAAAGAAGATGTGGTATATATAAAATGAAATATTACTCAGCCATAAAAAGAATGAAATCTTGCCAATTATGACATGTATCAATCTTAAGGGCATTATACTAAGTGAAATAAGTCAGACATAGAAAGACAAATACCATATGATTTCACTTATATGTGGAATCCAAAAACAAACAAACAAATAAATAAATAAACAAACAAACAAAACCCCAAGGTCATAGATACAGAGAACAGATTGGTGGCTGTCAGAGGTGAAGGGTGGTGGGGGGAGGTGAGTAAAACAGGTGAAGAGCACCAAAAGCTACAAATTCACAGTTATAAAACAGCATGTATAAAGTATAAAGTACAGCATGATGGCTATAGTCAATAATACCATATTGCATATTTGAAAGACAATAAGAGAGCAGATCTTAAAAGTCCTCATCACAAGGGGAAACAAAGGTTTTCTAACCCTGTATGGGGACTGATATTAACCAGACTTATTGTGGTGATCATTTTGCAATATAGACAAATATCACATCATGATCTTATATATCTGAAACTAATATATGTCAATTATATCTTAGTTTTTTAAAATAATTGAAAATAAATAGATAAATGAGAAGAATGGAGTGGTTAATTGTAACTGATGTTGAGGAGAAGACAAGTAATAAAAGCAGGAGGGAAAGCTGTTTAGCTGAGAGTGATGAAGGCGTCACGGAGAGGGCTGAAATGGGAACTGCATGAGGGAGTTGACTGGAGGAAGCAATGAGGGATTCCAGGCACGTGAAGTCCAGCTGAGGTTGGGGACCATGAATTAGCAATGATTCTATCTAGGAGCAGCAGGAGAGACAGTAGGTTATGGAATTAATCCAAAGTCAGCGTGTTTCAAAATGGGTATGATAGGAGGACAAGAGCCAAGAAAGTTGCAGATATTGGGTAAACAGTTGAAGAGAGGTTCTTGTGGTCTCAACAGCTTTAACATAATGTAGCATCTTCTCTTTTAAATTCTGTCCCTTCTGTGGGAGTCTCTCTCTTCTGGATTTCTAAGGAATTAAGTTCATCCATTCAATTAAGTTTTTTCATTAATAAGGCCTTTCTAACAACCTCTTGCTGAGAAAAGAACATGTAGTCCAGAGAAAAGAACATGTGATGTGGATGCAGAAGCTCTGGGTTTATGTCCTGGCTCTCCACTGGCCAGCTGCGTGATCTGGGGTAAGTCATCTGATCCCTCTTACATTCGTTGGTTAGGGCTGCCATAACAAAATGCCATGGACTGGTGACTTAAGCAACAAAAATTCATTTTCTCACAACCTCCGGAGGCTAGAAATCTGAGATCAAGATGTTGAAAAGATTTCTTTCTTCTAAGGCCTCTCTCCTAAGCTCCTAGATAGCTGTCTTCTCCCTGTGTCTTCATATGGTCTTCCCTCAATATCTACTGGTGTCCTAATCTCCTCTTCCAACAGGGACACCAGTCATGTGGGTTAGGGCCAGCTAACAACTCATTTTAACTTAACTACTGCTTTGAAGACCCTATCTCCAAGCACAGTCATAGTCTGAGGCACCGGGGGTTTGGACTTCAATATATGAATTTTGAGGGGCACACACTTCAGCCCACAATACCTCTAAATTTCGGTTTACTCAGCTATAAAATTGAGGTGATAATAGAAGGTAATAGATAATAGAGATAAGAATGTGGTAGCTAAGAATATAGTAATTAAGGGCATAACGGTTAAAAAAAAAACACACATAATGTGAAAAAATGTAATGGCTGGAACGTACAGGCCAGGCTGCCTGGGTCTGAAGCCACATATGTTGCTTACTAGCTGTATGACCTGGTGCTTTAATACTTCAAGTTCTTATTTGCAAAATGGGGAAACTAACAGTCGAGGTGAGTCCAAGTTTCACAGGTTTTGAAATTTATACACCTCAGAAAAAGAATACAAAATTACAAACATACACTTACGTATAAAAGTGAGTATTTAGAATCAGAAATGAAATCATAACAAAGTATACATTTCAAAATGTTGAAAATCCTATTCCCAATATTCCCATATACACCTTTCCTTCGCTGTATTCCCAAAATGCTTATGACCACTCCAACACCCAAGGGAAGTTTGAGAGGTCTGAGAAGTCAAAGTGGGAAGAAAAGAGTGGTCTTAACCCGTGGTGCTTAAAATATCTTACTTTTGAGGTGCTACTAAATCATAAAACCATGTGAAAGCATTAGGGTACCTCTCGGGGCCTTTTAAAAAGCCTATGCAATTGGATGCGAATGAATCAGGAGTGGTCATTAGCATCATCTTCAACTAAGAGCAAATTATTAGGTGATATGATAGAGGTGATGAGGACAGTGTTCCCAGAAATTGAGCAGGATGAACCTGAGCTACAGGAGAGTGACTGTCTCCTACTCGTGATTGCATCCCCTAGGGTTAATAGCATTTCAGTTGAATGCTATTCAATGAACGCATGAATGAGGAGCCAGTGGGAGACACTGCAGTAAATCAGATGGGGGAGGGATTAAGGGTTTGGAAACTAAAAGGAAGGCTGAAACTGAAAATCCCGTGGAATAAGATTTAGTAGGATTTGCTGACTAGGGGTAGAGGTAGGGTGTCTGGGGGCACAAAGAAGCAAGGGTGGCAGGACAGCTGGAAGCATCGTGGCACCACAGGAGGAGGAAAGTAGGAAATGAGACAAGTCAAGAGGGGTGGCTATTTGCAAGAGATGATGACAAGTTTGGATCCTGATATGAAGTTTATGGTAACAGAGAAGTCCCTCAAAGGAGAACCTGGAGGCGGCTAGAAATGCTGATTCTGGAGTCAGGGCAGAAATAGTAACTGAGATAGTAAGAGCAAATGACTCCCCCAAAGGGAAAAGATGAAGAGTGAGAAAACCATGAAGTTAAGGGGCCAAACATGAAAGAACTTAAGGAACACAAAATAAAGAGGAAAGATGGATAAAAGAGGCATTGGTCCCATTGCCGGCCCTCAGGGTCTAAAAGGTTGCCCACTCTCTGCTTTACAGGTTGCTGCCTGGACTCAGTATTGAGTTCATTAACAATGCTTAGTGAGACTAAGTCTAAAGGAGTCTGGGTTATTCAGAATCTCTGAGTGTCAGGAGGCTACAAATCTGTTCCAATGGCTGGAAGGGAAACAGATGTGTACTTCCGCTGTTTACACTCTTTTAGAACAATGGAAACCATTTTCATGACATCATTTTCCCCAAGAACATGAGTTATTATCTTGCACATTAAGTATCCACCTTGTGTAATTATATAATCTCTGTGAGGCTGTGCAGCTGGGGAAAAAAAAAGGAAGAAAACGAAACACACACAGCACATTACTTACCGGAAGTGACCATCTGATTACTGAGAAATGAAAATAACTGACATCAGAAAAAGCTGTGGATTCCTGCCAAGTCCAGCTCCCTCAGTCTAGCTGGTTTCATTCACTGGGACTGTGACAGGCTCTTTTTTTTTTTTTTTTTTTACAATCAGGATTCTTTAACTCAACAACTACATTGTTGAGTGTTTTGGATGCTGTTTAAAAGCTGGGTTTATCTACTCAGTTCTCAAAACAAGCTTGTGAGCTTAACTCTTAATCCCTCCCCCGACCTGATTTACAAGCCTATGAGGTGCTGGTTTATCCATTTCACAGATTAAAGAGAGGCACGGAGAAATCAGGTCAGTAGACTAAGATCACCCAAGATTTGCCCAAGATTTGAACCCAAGCAGTCAGTGTCCAGATCTCTGAACCCCCATTCTACTGTCCAGAATAGCAATTTACATATATGTTCATTCAACCAGATTAATTTTTCAGGGAGGTAAAAGCAATGTATTCTCAGATGTGTGGAGATGTGAAAGGATGAAAATTTCTCAGGACCTTGAAAGCTCTTGAGCACTTGGAAATTACAGGGCTTGTTTTAAGGCATTGCCCTTTCATACCCTAAGTAAGGCAGGGTTCCAGCAAAATGGAGGAGGAGAGTGGGTCCCTGTCTGCCACCACCCTGCCCTCCTGGTGAGCTCTGTCACCCAGGCACTCCCTGCCCCTCTGGTGTCCCACCTCCCCTCCCCTCCCAGGCAGCCTCCTTGGGCTTTTCCAGCTTCTCCAGCCTAACTTCATTTTAGGCTTCTGTCTTCTAGGTACAGACAGCTCTTCCGGTGCACTAATCCCTTTAACATCCTCATGCTGGTGATCAATATTACCTGCCTCTGATTTCTTGCCAGGAATTTATTCACTCCAGAGAAAATGTCTTAATCAGAGGAGAGCTATTAAGGTGAGAATTTCAGGCGTGATAGCAGGTGAGTTATGGGAATGTATGGTCAAATGTGGGAAACTATGACATTTTCAAATCACTCTCATGGCTGACTGTCTACCTGGCAAGGCATGAGTCCTGGTTTTAAAGGATAAATAGTTTATGATCCATCACTCTTAGAGGTTTCCCACTGTGATATAATAAAAAATAAATATTTGGTCCTTGTCCCTGGTTTCTGGCTCAGAGTTCCTAAAACCCTTGGAATCTCCATAAAAGACTGTCTTTTATATGCTAATGAGATAACTCTTGGGGGCTGTGGGGCTAGATGGCTTCAGAATAGAGGCCGGTCTCCAGAAAGACCCAGCCACAGTTAGCAATTGGAACTCTCAGGGGAGGTCACTCCCTGACCTCCGGGGAGAGAAGAGAGGCTAGAGATTGAACTCAGTCACAAATCTAATTATTTAATTAGTCATGCCTACATAATGAAACCTCCATTAAAAAACCCTAAATAAAGGGGTTCAAGATCTTCCAGGTTGGTAAAGAGATCGAGGTACTGGGAGGGTGGTGTGCCCAGAGAGGACACCGAAGCTCCGTGCCCCTCCCCACACACCTTGCCCTAAGCATCTCTTCCATTTGGCTGTTCTTGGGTTGTATCCTTTATAATAAGCTGGTAAATGTAAGAAAAGTGTTTTTCTGAGTTCTGTGAGTTGTTCTAGTGAAGTGCCAAACCTGAGAAGCGGGGTGTGGGAACCCCGGACTTTAAAGCCAGTTGGTCAGATGCGGAGGCTCCTGGGACTTATGACTGGCATTTGAAGTCAGGGAAGGCTCATAGGACTTGAAAATGAGTGAAACAGAGACCAGAAATAGAGACAGAAAAATAAGGAAAGTGAAAGTGAAAGGCAGAGGTGGAGACAGAACAATAGAGAGACTGAGACAAACACAGGTGGGGAGAGACTGAAGGAGAGAGAGAATTACTTTCAGGCAGGCAGGAACTGAGAGTAACTGTTTTGATTTAATTAACATACCTAGGCCTAGCCGCATATTTGAATCACCAGGAATGTCTTCCAAAACTACTGACACTGAGACCAGATACCTGACCAATTAAAATCACGCTCTTCAGGGGTGGGGCCTGGCACCTGTATTTATAAAGCTCCCCAGGTGATGCTGATGTGCAGCCGGGATTGAGTGTCATGGATGTCCACTAACTGGAATATGAGGGTCTGCATCTTCTGCTAACTGGTGATTCCCAGGAAGAGGAAGCCAGTAGAGGGGAAGGGCAGGCAAGAGCCAAACTGAGCATTTAGTACCTGTACTAGTAACCTTTCTCCCTCCTCATTCTGCCTGTGTCCCCGAGAGTGCTCAGGCCGGAGCGACGGGGTGCATTTGTGAAGGGTGATATTATGTGATGAACATATTGTCTTCCCCCTCAATGCTGAGGAACAGAAGAGAAAAACAGAACTGGGTTGAGAGTAAGTCAAGGTAAGTTATAGAGAAATAAAAGGTGGATTTGCACAGCCTCGTTTGTGGTTAAATTCGGGTCTCTCCACATATGGACATTATAGGGGATGGTAAGTATAGCCCAGCATGAACTTCTGGTGGGTTTAACTTCTCAGATTTATATGATCTCAATCCTTGACCTTAAATCACAGAACCAATGCATTACACACCATTGTTCTGTGGAGAATTTACTAAACAGCACCACTTACCGAGAAATATAAAACATCTCCACTTACCAACACGAGGTTCAGACCTTCTTTGGTTTGGCTTGAGGCTAGAACATTGTTTGAATGACAGTCTTTCCAGCTGTCTTGGTCTTTTGACTGTGAAGAAAACAGTAAGAGGCATTACCAGGCAGCGCCATCTGAAAACCTTCCTCATAGGTTTCCAAATAGAAAATAACTATTAGATTTCACAGATTTCTCTAACTCGAGCCTAAGGTTCAAAAGCAAATAATTTATTATCCACGATTTTTGAGTATCAGTTGTATTTAATACCTCAAATGCCAGTGAGCTCTTGTACTTATTCCAAAAGTCCTAGGTTAACAGACTCTGTCAGTATCCCCTGGCTCTTAACCATTAAAGCGCACCTTGGTCATATTTCCAACTGTATTGCTAGTCTCAGGATTTACTGGAGTGCCAAAGTCTGCTTTGCTTGACATGGAGAGAAAGTGCAGGTAAATTAAGGTGCCCTCCCACTCCCTCAAGCCCTTATCCAATGATTGACTAGAGTTGGTGTAAAACTATCGCAGCAACCTTGACCCCCAGAGAGGACTCACTCTGAGTTTCCCTAGTGGGATTAAGTGGTAACTGATTTGCTAACATCCTCTACCAATGTTGTTTAGTTCCCCACTAAAATCACTTGCAATTGAATCCTATTTTCAGGTCTTTTTCTGGGAGACCCAAACTAAGACACAGTCCTCAGTCCTCCACAATAATGCATTTGTGGTTTGACTATCAATCAGTCATAGAATTTTAGAATTTAACAGCAAGAGTTCTTTTTTTTTTAAATGGAGGTACTGGGGATTGAACCCAGGACTTTGTGCATGCTAAGCATGCACACTACCACTGGGCTGTACTCCCCCTCCCCTTGAATTTTAGAATTCAAGGGTCATCACAGATCATCCAGTATAGAAACTTCATTCTCCTGTAAAGGAAACCAGTGTGTGAAGGGGTGAAACCACTTACTCCAAGTCAAACTACTAGCTAACAAAGGACACAGTACTTGAATCTGCTCTGCACAGGATCTGGAAGAGAAATCCACCTACCTGACGGTATTCTCACACTTACAACCAGTAATAACATGGCACATGTCACCTCCACACACCTTGCCCGCCCACACCTGTGACAGACATTACCTGGTGTCAGTACTCTTTTTCCATCATCCCAGATATCATCTCAGAATTCTTCTCAACAAGGAGTTCCAGACAACCGTCATTTGATCAAAGGTAACCTATGAAATGAAACAGATTTTCCATGCCTGATCTAACTCAAAAAAGTATATGAATTCTCTTTGCTTAAAGCCATCTCAGAGAATTTTTCACTCTACTTTCTGTAACAAACAGAAAACTCCAGAAGGACTGGGGATGGGCTTCTTGAACAATCCTTCTCACTCGCTAAGGAACTTCATCCTTCACTTTATACTCTCCTGTGAGCAGCCTGGTATGTTTGCTGAAAGCATTATCAACAACCTCCCAGCCCAAGAATTCCTTGAACACAGACTCTTACAAAGCACTGATGGAAAAACTAGAAAACCTTCCAGAAGAACCAGCCACATTCTGTCAACTTGTGATTTTCCTTTTCAATGTTTTGGTTGGTGTCTTTAACTGTTACAATTCTTCTCACATCTTCCAAACAACCTATGATTATGACCATCTCCTTGAACATTTCAGACTCAATCAAAACTCTAGCATCTTCTACACTGCTTTTTATGTCCTCCCATACCACTGGCCTCACATTCAATTCAGTGACATGATATTTAGACATGATGTAGGAGAATTTTTTAGAAACATCTTTCTAGGCCTTGATGACATTGACCTTTGTTCTTCCTTAAATAAGTTAGGTAGTTGCAGACCTGATTACCGCCAGCTCCTTACAGCTGATGTGTGGCCATGTTACCTCACCGTGACACTTTCTCCTTTTATAATTTATCACTCCAATCAGGTGAGGCTTTCTCTGCAAGATCTTCCACATGAGAGGATCCAGGAGCACCAGGAATGGGGCCGGCAGCCTTCCCAGGGGCTTCTCCTTTTCCATAGGAAGCTACGCCCAAGAAATAACACATAATATGGGAACACAAAGACGAGCCTTTCATTGAAGATAAGTGTTTTGGCCAATTAAGTGTCCACTACTAAAAATAAAAAATAAAAGATATCATTCAGAAAAAAATCTTTGGCACAAAAGAAATCCTGATACTAATGAGACTGAAATAGAGTGTCTACCTAAAAATGGTACCACTGGCAAGCTGCTCGATGAAAGATGTGACATTCATGAATGCAATGGGGCTAATCCTCACCTAATGAAATAGATCTATTCCAGTCTTGTTTATTTTACAGTAAAGTTTTATAAAATTAATTTGATTTTCCCATCGATAGTACAATATTAGAGGTGATTTTTTTCTGAAAAAAATCTGGCCCTTAGGATTCAATAAATACAAATAATAATGCATGAGAAATTCAAAATAACCTACTAGAAGTAAAGCCAATATCATTTTTTAAAAGGATAGTTAAAATAGTAAAAAACATTAAAAACAATTGTTTGCTATAATCAAAAGTCATAAAAGGTTAGATTGCCTAGGAGCAGAGCCCAAAATGGGGATCTATGTGCAAGTGATTTATTAAAGTTGTGCCCTTAGGAGAAATCTGTAGGAAGTGAGAGCTTAAGAGAGAGAATATGGTTTAGATTAAGCCTGGCTTCTGCCTGATCCCACCGAGATCTCTAGAGTATACAGATTGGATCACAGTGTTGTCTTAACCTTGAGGCAAGGGAGCTGGGTTCTTATACCTCCAAACCAGTCAGTTATTGGCTATGGGCCATTCTAGTTGGGAGATGGATGTAAATCCCCAGGCACCTCCAGTGTCCCAAAGGCAATCCTCTGGAGAAGGTTTTAAGTGTGAGTTCTTCACAGCAATACATGCAGCAGTTGGATTCTGAGTGTACCTAATAAGTAAAAGAGAATCCAGGGCATCTGGAAGAGGCACCAAAGGAAAGGAAGAAAACTAAGGGAAGTCCAAAGAATAACTGCACAAGTTTAGGAGAAAGAGAATGTGGCGTAGTGGCTAAGTCATGAAAAATACCTAAGGGATTTTGGTTGACAGTAAATTCAGTATAAATCAACAATGATGTCGCTGTATTAAAGGGGGGGGGGGAAATAACGCTAATTTTTTAAATAATAAGAACTGTCCTAAGGTGAAATGGGTCAACTTGGGAGACAGTGAGTTCTCAGGCAAACAGAAGATGCTCTGATTTTACTTCTAAGGAAACCATTTTGCTTTTCTGGGGGTGGGAGAGAGGGAGAGTGCATATTTTTCTTAATTGAATTCACCTGCCTATTTTCAAATGCATTTTACCCAGTAGAAACAGTATATCATAGTACTCTTATGTCAGAGGTGGTAACAATATCAAAATGGAGGCCACTGAACCATTTAAGCCCTGTTTAATAATGGCTCTTTATCCCTGTATCTGCTGACACGTGTAGCTACCTAAAACAAAATTCATATCTATCATTTCTCACCAAATTAGTAACTTGTGTTTCCCATTTCTCCTGTTGGTAATTGTAATAGCTTTATTTAATGAATACCTGTTATGTGTCAGATATTTTACAAATATTATCCCATTTAATTTAATCTTCATAATGACCCTGTGAGATAGATTTTATCTCTACTTTTTAAATGAGGAAACAGAATCAGAAAGTAACTTTGCCATTGCTATCCAACTAGTAAATTCTAGGAAAATTTAAATATATACCTTTGAAACTCTAAAGGCCAGTCATGCTCTAGAATTTCTATATAGAAGGCTGAGGGGTGACAGCCTGGCTAGAAGTAGGGGGTGATGAAGGGAGTTTGTCTTGAAACTACATTTTCCTGGATTGTGTAAGTAAGATGGCACCAAATGATCCCTAACTGCTAGCAATCACACCTTTGCATAGTCTCCTTGCATGCCATATCAGGATTGGTCTTTGTGACCAACAGAATATGGCAGATGTCATGCTCTGTCACTTCTGAGGCTGGGTTACAGAAGGCACTGCAGCTCTTTCCCCAACCCCCAAAAGTCTCTCTGCAGGATGCCAGCTGGCATGTCATGAACAGTCCTTTAGAGAGGCCCTCATAGCAAGGAACAGAGGCCTCTGGCAGCAGCCATGTGAGTGAGCTTAGAAGCAGACTCTCCAGTCCCTGCTAAGCTTCAGATGACTGCAGCCCCAGCTAACAGCTTGATAGCAACCGTATGAGAGATCTTGAGCCAGAATCACCCAGCTAAGCTGCTCCCAAATCCTGACCCAAATAAAGTGTGAAATAATAAATGTTTTTCACGTAAAGTCACTAGTTTTGGGGTTATCTGGCATGTAGCAATTGAAAACTAATATGGATTGTATGCTTGTTTAGGATGGCTTGAAGAAGAAGGCTGGTGGAGATTGTGGGAATAAGGCTAAAACCCCCAACTTGTAACCCTCTGTGGCTAAGTCACTGCTGAAAGCCAACCTCTAACCCCGATGCCAGTGATAGGAATTTTAAGGGTTTTAACAAAAAGTTTTAAGTATATATACATATTAGAGTAGAATAGAAAATTGAGTGCATCAGTTCCTTAGCAAGAAATGCACATGTTGCAACAAAACTTTATTTTCCAAGTTGCAACAAATACTTGTGTCTTCATAATAAAGTATGGGTTGGAGTATAATATAAACATTTTTTTATGGTGCACTGTGGTTAAAAAAAAGGTTTATAAAGTGCTGCACTGCACTCTATATGACTCAGCCTCTGCTATTGGTTTCTTTATTCACTAATGGATGGAGAGCAGACTGAGACTCATGTGCACATGTTATCTTCAGAAGCACTGAATGTGCTTAAATATTAACCATTTACCAGAATATAACCATGGTAGATGGCTTTTGAAAGAAGTTCTCCAGATGTCAAGAGCTTTAAGGTGACAAGTATGGGAGAGAGATGGGCCTTCAAATTCTTCAAGATTGGGAGGTTGGTATTGGTCCTAAGAATCATGCAGTTTTAAATGTAGAAGTCTGCAAAGTGAGGGAAACCAATCCTAAATGTTCGTGTTCTCACCAAGTATCAGTTAAAAACTTGCAGTAATACCAATTCATTGCTATATTAAGAATCAGATATTATTTCAATCTAATGCTAAGACTATTAGCTTCTTAAATCACTACTGAAAGTTAAGCTCCTTTTCTTTCTAGATAGCCTTTCAATGTTTGGCTCTCCTGCCTGACTAGTTTCCACTGAAGCTATGTTAGGAAGATCCTAATGTCTGCTTCTCTCTGACTGAGCTCATCCACTTTCCCTTCCAGTCTTCCATCCATACCTATAGTTTCAGGGAAACCTTTTGGCTTCACTACCAATTCCTAAGGATCACAATTGGAGGTGATGTGCAGGTGAAGTATGATCTTTAAAAATGTTCTTTATATGGTTGTACCGTCCAAAAGTATAAACTTCTTTGTGGCATAAATCTTTCAGGAGATTGTGACTGCCTTTAAAATGGTTCATTAAATTTCCCAAGTTCCTATGTGCTCTTTGAGAAGAGATCAGATTCTGAAAACAACCTGAAGGTAGAATGAGCAGGATTTCCTAAAGGGCTGGATGTGGGATATTAGAGAGAGGAGTCAGGATGACTCCCAGGTTTTGACCTGAGTAACTATGAGGATGGAGTTGCTATCAGCTGAGATGGGAAAGTCTGTGGATGATGCGGGTTGGTGGAGTGAGGTGAGAAGGATGGGAGTTTCATTTTGGAATGTGCTGTTTATGTCATATGCTTTTAGACAACCAGGTGAAGAAGTCTACTAGGCAGTGAGTGCAGACATTGGAGTTTATGACAGAGAGTCTTGATTGGAGATAAAACTGGAAGTCATGGGTACCTAGAGAGCATTTAAAGCCATTAGGTCTCCTAACCTAATTACCTCCGCCCACCCCAAAAAAGAAAACAAAACAACAACAAAGAAACAAATATCTAAAGCCATTAGGTCTCCAAAGACTGAGTGTAGACAAAGAGGAGAAAAGAACTGTCACCTCATTAAGGTGAATGAGGAAAGAGGAATGAACAGCCACTGGTGAGGTGGGAAAAAAAAATCCCAAAGTGTGATGTCCTAGCAGTAAGTGAAAAAAGTGCACCAAGGAGGAGGGAGCAATTAGATGAGTCGGATGCTGCTAAGAGATCAAGTAAGATGAGGACTGAAAAGTGGCTACTGAGCTTGGCAACGTGGAGGTCATTGGTGATCTTGACCAGAGCACTTCCGGTGGAGTGATGGGGGGTGTGGAATGGATTTAAGAAAGAATGTGAGGAGAAGAAATGGGGATGAATAATGACAAACTCGACTGAGAAATTCTGCTGCAAAGGGAAGCAAGGAAATGAAGCAGTAACTGCAGAGAAATCAGAGTCAAAAACCAAAATCAAACAAACCCCAATTCTTTATCTAGATTGCCACAGAGACCTGTTCAAAGCCTTGGGTTATTTCATAGTACATTCCAGTAAGAATGTGGTGGCTTTGATGGATTTCCTAATCACCTGTGTGGCCTCTAATCTGACTTCATTCATGCATTAAGTGATTAATAATAACTGTAAAGATTGAGAAGGAAGAGAAATTACTTACTTTTGTAGTAAAGAAAACTCAACTAGGGCTGAATTCTCCCCTGGGAAATATTGTACATTGGTTCTCCTCCATTTTTGAGATTTTTCAAAGAAAATTGTTATATAATTATCAACATCAGGTGGTAGATTTTCAACCACCAATGGTTCTTGATGGTTACAGATACCTTGGGAAAATCTGGTTTCCCAACTTTATGGTATCCGTTACAAACATTAACAAATGTTCTGACATCTGCAAATAAAAATCAGTTTAATAGCACTGTAATTTCATTTCATATCAGAAGAAAACAGATTTTAAAATGTAATTTGTCCTACCAATATTTTTGAGAAAGGAGACGACAGCAACTTTAATACTGGATGTTACTTCCACCCTGAAGTCACCGCTGATGTCTGACAGGCCACTAATCGACTCCACAAACAAGGATAGCACACCCTCAGCCATGGTGTCTTGGATATTGTGAAATGCAACCAAAAGGGAGGCTTGTGAAGAGTCTTTTGAAAATTCATCTGTTTCAACCACTTCCATTTCATTCATTTTATCCACTCTTCTGAAAACTATTACTTCTGTACTGAGGATTTCCAACTTAGCAATTTTTAAGGAGACAGAAACACTCAAGATAGTAATTTTTATATCTGATTTGAGAATTGAAAGCCTTTGGCCTTTATATTACTTTCAGATGTTTAATACTTTGAAAGAAAATAGATTTTACTTACTGCTTTTTTTTTTTTAAAGAAAGAAAACAATAACTCTTTGGTTCAATGATAATGTGAAGTTAAACATAATACTTTGTAAAGTCAGATTTACTCACCAAATCACAGGGAAAAAAATAAACATGATAGTAAATGGTGGTGCTCATCCACTGACCGAAAATAATTGGGCTACAACTCATTACTGAGAAGAAATGTTTCTGTTACTGCATAATGAAAGAGCAATCCACAAAGATAACCAAAATACAAAAAATTCTGCATCTTCACAAAGAAGATTGAATATGGGTAGACATTTATGGGGACAGTAGAAACTCTAACTTCCATTTTTAATTGTTTAACCTGTTAAAGAGAAATAAAAGGACTTTTCCCTTAGCATGATAAAGAGGCTTATTCTGAACTCAGAAGTCAACATTCACAGTGAAGAAATGTAACAGTCACTCTCCTTAGAAGTAGTAAAAAATAAAATTAAAAAAAAAATCAGAAATGTGTTCTGTCACTACTTCTACTCAGTATATTTTTCAAAACTCTTCCTGGTCATCACAATAAGGTGGGGAAAAGAAATGAGAATAAATATTGAAAAGAAAAGCCCCAAGCAGTCATTCTTTACAAATAACACAGCCACATCTTTGAAAATTTAAAAATCAGTAATAACATCAAGAAAGTAAAAAGACAACCCACAGAATGGGAGAAGATATTTGCCAGTCATATAGCTGATAAGGGGCTTGTATCTAGAATATATAAAGACCTTTTACAACTCAACAATAAAAAAACCAAATAATACAATTTAAAAATAGACAAAGAATTAAACAGACATTTCACCAAAGAAGATAAACATGTGGCCAATAAGGACCAAAAAAATAAAAAAGTTGCTCAACATCATTAGTCACTAAGAAAACACAAGTCAAAACCACAGTGAGATGCCACTTCACACCTACTAGGATAACTGAACTAAAAAAGGCAATAATAAGTGTCGTTCAGGATGTGAAAAAATTGGAACTCTCATACATTTCTGATGAGATATTAAATGATACAACTACTGAGCAAAACAGTTTTGCAGTTCCTCAAAAAGTTAGAGTTACTGTATGACCCGGAAATTTCACTCCCAGGTAGGTATACACCCGAGAGACATGAAACATATGTCCACACAAAAAACTTGTACGCATATGCTATAGACAAAATGTTTGTGTCCCTCCAAAAATCTGTATGTTAAAGCCCTAATCTCCAATGTGGTGGTATTTGGAGGTGGGGTCAGATGGGAGGTAATTAGGTTTAGATGACATAATAAGGATAGCACCCCCATGATGGGATTAGTGCCCTATACAATGATAAAGAGACCAGCACTTACACACACTCTTTCCCTCCATCATGTAAGAAAATAGCAAGAAGGGGTCATATGCATAGCAGGAAAAGGCCCCTCACCAAGAACCCAGTCATGCTAACTTCACTGACCTCTTATTTCCAGCCTCCAGGATTGCAAAGAAGCATCAATATATCATGCATAATGTGGAGAAAAATAAACTGAAACTAACCCAGAAATGACACAGATGACAGAATTACTAGATAAGGATACTAAAACCATTATTATAACAAAAAACTGCACACTTTTAAGAAGGTAAAGGAAAACAAGAATGTATTTAGCAGAGACTTAATATAAAGAAGAACTAAATCAAATTCTAGAGAGAAAAATACAAAGTTTGAGGTGAAAAATACAAAGTTTGACGTGAAAAATACACTGAATGGTGAAAGATATATGCACCCCAATGATCGCAGCAACATTATTTACAATTGCCAAGATACAGAAGCAACCCACAACAGAGGAATGGATAAAGAAGAAAAGATTAGTGAACTTTAAGACATTAGTAACAGTAACCACATAAAATGAAAGACAGAGGAAAAAAAGACTGAGAAAATAATGAGTAGAGAATCAGTGAGCCTGGGACAACTTCACGTGGATGAATATACATAGATAAAAGAGGAGAGAAGAAAATACTTGCAGAAGCAATGGCCAAAATCTTTTTCAAATTTGACGAAAACTATAAACTCATGGACCCAAGATTCACAATGAACTCCAAGCACAATAAAGATGAAGAAAACTACTCCTAGGCATATCATAAGTTGCTTAAAACAAGTAATAAAGAAAAAAATCTTAAAAGTAGCCAGTGAGAAAAGAATTATGCATAGAAGAACAAAGATAAAAATGATAGAAGACTTCTTGTCAGAAATAAGGCAAGCCAGAAGTTATACAACAATGTCTTTAACTGTCAACCTAGAAAATGCAGTATGTTTTAAAAAAAATGTGAAATTAAAAACTTTTCAGACATACACACACACTGAAAAACTCATCACCAGAAGACCTGCACTATAAGAAATGTTAAAGAAAGTTCTTCAAGAAGGGAAATAATGCCAGATGAAAATGGTGAATATGTGAATAAATATAAAATAATGCTTTCCTTATTTTTACAATCACTTTTAATAATCAAATATCCAAAACAATCTTGATAAAGAAAAACAAACAAAGCTGGAGGCCTTACACTTCCTGGCTTCAAAACATACTACAAAGCTGCAGTAATCAAAACAATATGGTACTGGCATGAAAACAGACATACAGATAACAGACATATAGATGGAGCAAAAGGGGAAAGCTTCATGGCATTGAATTTGTCAGTTATTCATTGGTTACGACACCAAAAGCACAGGTAACAAAAACAAGAATAGACAAGTGGGACTGGACATCAAACTTGAAAATTTCTGCAAAAAATAACAATAAATGGAGTGATTGGTATATATGTACAATGGAAGATTATTCAGCCTTGAAAAGGAAGGAAATTCTGACACATGCTGCAGCATGGATGAACCTTGAAGACATTAAGCTAAGTGAAATAAGCCAGTCACAAAAAACAGTGTTTGTTTAGCAAGATGAAAAGTTCTGGAGATTGGCTGCACAACAATGTGAATACCCTGAACACTAATGAACTACACACTTTAAAATGGTTAAAATGGTCAATTTTATGTGTATTTTATCACAATTTTTAAAAATATAAAAGAAAAAGAAAAAGAAAGCTGGTATATTCCAGTGCAGGTATTATCAGAGATGAAACTGTCATTGTATCATGATAAATGAAAAGATTCATCAAGGGAGAATAACAATCCTAAACATTTATGCCCCTAAAGAGAGCTTCAAATTATATGAAGCCAAAATTGATAGACCCCTAAGGAGAAATAAATCCACAATTACAGTTGGAGAGTTCAGCAGCCTTTCCCAATAATTGATAGAACTAGACATAAAACCAGTGAGGATATAAGGACTCGAACAACAGAATTAACCAAGTTGATCTAACTGAAACAGAAGACTTCAACCAATGATAACAGAATACACTGTTTTAAAGTGTGTGTGTGTGAATTTACCAAGATGGACCAAATCCTGTCCAGAAAACACATCTCAAAATGTAAATTTAAAAGGATTCAAATAGCCCAAAGTATGTTCTCAAATCACTATGAAATTAAATTAGAAAGTAATAGCAAACTAATGACAGCTGCACCTACATGGACGGATCTCAACAGTATTACGCTAAGTGAAAGGAGCAAGGCTCAAATGACTATGTGCTATATGATTCCACTTATATTACTGCAACTATAGAGACCAAAATCTCACCAGTGTTTGCCAGGGGCTCACCCTGAGTGAAAGGGATGATTACAAAGGGATTGGTGGGAATTTCGGGCAGTGATGCAACTCTTTTATATCTTTTATACTTTGTGGTTGTTACAATTATATACATGTCTCAAAACTCACAGAACTATATACTAAAAGTATGAATCTGCTGTATGTAAATTGTACCTTATTTTTCTAATGAAAGGAAAAGTCAATTGCATTCATGTACACAAGTAATTAGCTAAAAGATATAATGAAGAAAAAATATATGAGAAAAGCTCATTTACAATAGCAAGAAAAGAAGAGGAAATATATAGAAATCAAACTTAACAATAAATGTTCTACGTAAAAAACTATAAACACTCTTTAAAGACATAAAAGTAGACTTGAACAAATGAAATGGCATCCTTCTTCTTGGTGAGAATATCTCAACACCATCTCAAGATGTCAGCTCTCTGTAATTTAATTTATTAGTTTAGTGCAATTCCAATAAAAATCCCAACCAGTTTTTTTTTTTTTTGGACATTGATCATAAATCAGAAGTCTACCCTAAAGTTCATAAAGAAAGATAAGCACGCAAGAATAAAGCGGAAAACATTGAGATGGAAGAGCTCTGTAGGGGACTAGTCCTGACTTTAACATATGCTACAAAGCCTCTCTAAAACAGATGAACAAATAGGTCAATGGAGCAGCCAACGGAACAGAAGTTTCAGAATAACCAAACTACATCTAAAAATCTAGTATATGAGAAATAAAGGTGGTAACTCATGTTACTGACATAGTGATAAGCTTCATAAATGATGTTCGGATTGAAGCATTAACGGAGATTAAAATGTGGATACCCATTCGGAAAAAAAGATAAAATTAGATCTATTTCTCAAACCATACACAGAGGTAAAGTTCAAATGGATCGAAGGTCTACATGTAAAAAATAAAGCATTACAAATAGGAAAAAGAAAAAAAGCATGCGTAACTATAACCTGGGTATAGGGGAAAGCTTTTAAAAGATGACTTAAAGTCCAGATGCAATAAAATGAGAGACTGGTAAATTTTACTACATAACAATACAAAAACGTTTGCACGGTAAAAAAAAAAAAAAAAAAGCCACAGTAAGCAAACTCATAAGACAAACGACAAAATGAGAGGAAAAATTCACAGGATATATCACACTAAAGGATTTAAAGGATTTTTATCCCTACCGTATAAGGAACGTTTAAAATTTGAGGGGAAGGAGATGAGACGTCCTGTGGAGGAGAACCCTCACACTCTGCTCTCCCGGGACAAGTCACGGTGGTGAGCGCTCCCCAGAAGGCAGCTTCCGTGGACGGGGGTCTCCGCGCCGCCCTGCGCGGCAGAGCATCGCGCGTGCGCAGGACGCCTAGCGGGGCAGCCAGTCGCTCCCTCCTCCCTGCTCCGCTGGCGCCCCTCACCTTCCTCCCCCAGGAACCAAGAAGAAAGCCTGGAAGAGCTGGCTCCTCGGCTCCTGGTGGAAGTCTGGGTCTCCACCTCCCATCTCTTCGGCCTCTGGAAGTGCAACTTGGAGGTCAGTTCGCGGGCCAGGGCCCTAGCCCCCCAGGACGCTTAGCCCAGCTGACCTCCTCAGCCCTGTTCATCTACCGTCACTGCTGGGCTGGTGCCACGCAGCAGAAATACCTTGATCTTCTTCTGCTTTCTTTTCTATGAAAATCGCTTATAGCTGCTTTAGAATTGTGTTACTCTTTTGGAACAGTATTTGCTATCACCCAAATGCTGGGGTCAAAATCCTGGGCTCCAAAGTTAATTAGTTGTGCAGCCCCAGTAAACTGCATCTGTACAGTGAGCGTAGCCATAACTACTTCAAGATGCTATCGTGAGGTTTAATTGAGGTAACGTTCCTAGAGTGTCTGGCATATTTTATTTTTAAAATATCAATATTAGTTCCCCTTTGTGCTGGGCATCCCATTCCTCCTCCACCCTGCTTTCCCTACTCACTCATGTTCAGAAAAATACTCTGGATCCTTTTCATCCCCCTAAGACAGGGCTGGAATTAGGTGTCTCTCTAGCCTGACAAGACGTTGTTTAATGTCATTCAGTCAACTTGTGACGAAGGCCCTTGATATGCCTGGCACTGTGTTAAGATTATAAGGATGAGTTAGACACAGATCTCTTCTCTCTAGGGTGAGGGTAGAAGTAAGGGAAGAGAGAAATGAAAAACGATGAATACACTTTTACCTGGTGTTATCATGAAAGGCCCTGGCAGAATATAGAGGGTACTCTCAAAATGGGTACCTACGTAGGTATGGGCAAAGGGTTAAGGGAAACCAGTGAGAAATGGTGAAGCACCCCCACCCCCTCTTAACCAACTAGGCTGAAGGGACAAGGGAGAGGGTATGCACTGAACTTGGTAAGAGCCATGCCTATAGGAGAGTGCCATTTTCCAGGAGCCATGGCTGCTTTGGGGAGAGAGCAAGGGAATAATTATCCCAATCACTCTCTCCCTCCCTCCTACGATCTCTTGATGATACCTCCTGTGACTACACCCAACCAGCAATCAGAGAGCATGAGAATGGAGTTGATGCAGTACTTAGAGGTCAGCACCCAGCACCACCCCAAGGCTGAAAGCAGGGTAAGTGGATTTTGGTGTCACATCTGCATTAATAGAGATATGCATGAAGTATTAGGAACACAGAAAAATAAGTGATTCATGACTTGGAGACAAATTTGGAAGAAAGTTCCTATAATGGTAGCATTTGAGTGAGAACCTGAATGATGAGTAGGAGATTTCTAAGAGGAGAATGAGGTACAAGGGCATGAAAGAGAGAGAGAGAAGAGGCCAGAAGAATAAAAGTACAGACTGTGATAGACTGTGGTTAGGAAAAGCTGGTAGTCTGGTATGACTAGACCATTAGGGGCTTGGTGGGGTGGAAGGGGTAAGCAAGCATAATGAAAAATACTTGATGGCTATGCTGTGGAGTTTGAACTTTATTTCCTAGGTCAGCATCCTCAAAATGTGGTCCCCAGACCAGCAGCATTAGCATCAACTAGGAACTTGTTAGGAATACAGTTAGAACTTTCCGTTAGAAATCGAGGGTTGGGATTTAGCAATCTGTGTTTTACTGAGTCCTCCAGGTGATCTGACACAAGTTCAAGTTTCAGAAGCACTCATCTAGGCATTAGGGAGTCACAGAAGGTCTTTCATCAGGAGTGGTGCAATCAGAGCTGTTTTTTCAAAAGTCGGTTGGAGGTGGAAAGAAGAAGAGGGATAGGGAAAGAGTCCGTAGTGGATATTCCACTCATTCTGCTGAGGGAGTTAGGAAGTTGCCAGCTGGGCAGTGAGAGCTGAAGTGAAGAGGGAGAGGAAGGACTGGTGACAATGGATTTGTGGGATGTGAGTGTGGACAAAGACAGTCGATTGCCATTTTAGTAAACAGAGGATGTTGAGACCATAAAACCTTCAGCCACTACAGCCACCTTCCCCCCTTAGCTGCACCCCTACAGTGCACCCCAAGGGGAATTCAGAATGGAGAAAAACAGGATATTGGCCATAGATAAGATGCATATCAAAGGAATAATTTTAATAAGCCCAGACTCTTGCATCTTTTCACATGTAGAAACGCTAAAATCACTAACTTCAGATGTCTGTTTTTTTGGTGATTAGCAGTACTCTTTTGATATTTAACTACATTTTTTTATAGCAAAAATTTCTATATGTCCTGGCTCCTCCCTTACCTCTTTGGAAGAGCCCTCAGAGGTATCTGAGAAGCTGTTTCTGGGCTATAGTCTTAGTAATGCCCTGAATAAAAAACAGTTCTCAACTTTTAGGTTTTGTACTTTTTTCCAGTTGACAAAGCAGAAGCCTACACTGCCTTTTTTTTATCCCATTGAGAACCCTGGTAAACATTTACATCTCAAGGCACAAGCAGAGAAAAGCAAGTTCTCCTAGAAGGACTTGTTCCCTCGAGGTCAGAATTCTGAAAAGAAGTATTTTAGCAAGACAGCTTTTTCTGACTGCATATGCAAAAAGAACCAGTTTTGGAATTTTAAAAGAGTTTCATCTTAACCAATTTTCTCCATAATCTAAAGAATATTGTGGCCACACAGTGTTTAAAAAACATCACTTCCTTTTTCGTCATAGGATTATAGTTATAATTCTGTCAACCTGCTAAAATTGTTCCTTTGGGCTTTGAGAAGGAGTGGATATATTTCCCCTCATCCTAGCTGGGCACTTTTCCTTTTCATTTCAAATGACTAGTCAACAGACAGACAGACAGACAGATTTTTCTTTCTGAGGGACTGGTACGGAGTCTCTACTGAGCCACTCCCTGCCTCGACTGGTACTAACAGTGACCCTTCAGGTCCAAATGACACAAGTGCAAAAAGAAGGGCTCCCAGTGTGCACACCAGGGAATTTACCCAGTCTGGAGTACATCTCCTCTTCAGCAGCACAGTTCCTTTTCCCAACAAAAGTGAAAGTAGGCTGTCGGGGCTGAGCAGGGGAGAAGCAGGGAGAGTCTTGGGGAACAAACAGTTTAGCAACTGCCAGGACATCCCTGAAAGTCCCCCTCTCAGGCCTGGCAAGCTGTGAGCTGCTGGGTTCACATCAGTCCCAGCCAAACACTGTCAGCCTTTTGGATGGTGGGGGTGGCTAAGAACCACAGGGACGAGAGTCTTCTGGCTGGCTCACCAAAAATTTGTTACCAAACTCAGGTTCACCTGCTTGTCATTCAAGAATCTAATACCGAGTCCCTCAGAGCTACCCGAGAGGTTGCCTCTCAGGCTTGAAGTCCTCAGAAAGTCTGCCGAATAAAACATAATTCTCAACTTAAAAAGAAATAAAAGAACCAAATATTGAGAGACAAGCGTTGGGTAAAAGGAAAGATAGCTTTATTGAGGAAGTCTAGTCACCAGTGACCAATGATTCAATCAGTCGTGCCTCTGTAATGAAGCCTCCACAGAAACTCAAAAGGATGGGGTTCAAAGAGCTTCCAGGCTGGTGAACAGCTGGAGATTTGGGGAGAGTGGCACACATGGAGAGGGCATGGATGCCTTCTCCCCATATGCATCTCTTCCACCTGGCTGTTCCTGAAATATTCTTTTATGGTAAACCAGTAATCTAGTGAATAATCTGGTTTTCTGAGTTTTGTGAGCCACTCTGGCAAATTAATTGAACCACAGGAGGAGGTTGTGGAAACCTTTGATTTTATATCCATTCGGTCAGAAGCGCTGGTAACAATCTGGACTTGCAATTGGCATCTGAAGTGGAGCGCAGTCTTGTGGCACTTTACCTGTGGAATCTGATGCTATCCCCAGGTTGATAGTGTCAGAATTGAGTTGGATTGTAGGACATCCAGCTGGTGTTGGATTGCTTGGATGTGTAGGGGAAAATTCAACACACAGAAATTGGTTGCAGAAATGTATTATCTTTAGAGAGACATTATTTGTAATATCTCAATATTATTTGTAATTCTCTTTTTTCCTTTGGAGAGAAAGGCGCCCTGATTTGCTGCTGCCTAGTGAGCATCTGGGTAATCCAGCACTGACACTGGAGAGGTGAAACAAAAACTCTTGGAGCAAGGAGGGGCAGGTGTAGTTTGATAGGGTATTACGCATGCTTTCTTCAGAAAGGAGAGAAGAGATGAAACCTACAGCCCACTTTTACCTTTGTGGCAACCCATGTGTTAAGGAAGAAAAATATTAGTAAATGTGATTGTTATAGTTGAAAGTGGCAGCAGTTAAGTCAATAGTAGTAAAATTCTACTGTGATACTATTTAGCAAAAGCTACACACAAAACCAAGCAAAGACATCTGCCCACATGGTGTGTGGTACACTGTATGTGTTGTGGGAAACACCCAGAATCTCATCCTCAGGAAAAAGAAAAAAGAAGTGGGTAAGAACACAGACAGTCTGTTCCTAATAAGGATATAACTTTATTTATAGCTGATAGAGATGATAATACTTTCCACAGAGCAAAAGCAATAATGCAAAGGCTTTCCAACCACTCACACAATATGAAACACACACCTTGCTGTCAAGGATCCAGAAATTAGCAGGAACCAAACTTTTGCTTTTTTGAAGCAAATTTAGCTAAAATATCAATAGATACAAAACAATAATAACTGTAAGGCTTTAGTGAATCACTGAATAATTCATCAGACTAAGCTAAATATCTAATCTGATTTAAAAAAAATATTATTTACCTTAAGCTTCCTCAACTCTCTGGACAAAGAAAATGATTTTGGGTTTTTAAGTTCTTCAATCAAGACTTCCTTGGAGGAAATCTGCTTTGAGTACTGTGCAGGAATCCATTCTGAGAGAAGCTCAGAATAATGGGAACTCCCTAGCCTGCTCCACGCGGGAGAAGACCCCTGTAGAAGGCAGTACAGCTCTGGGGCACAGAAGCCTTGGAGCCAGACTAACTCCTTCAAATCCTAGCACTTGTACTTATTAATTATGTGACCTTTGTGAAAGTACCTATCCTCTCTGTGCATCAGTTTTCTCAATTATAAAATGGTGATACTAATAGATATAAAGCTCTTATAAAGGGGAAAAATAAGGACACAATATTAACTATTATTATCTGAACAAAAAATTCATCACTTTTGGAGAGAGGCTGGGACATGGATAGCCAGGTAGTTTCTTACTATAACTTTCTTCTGACTTGGAGGACCATGTAAAATTAAATTTTGACCGGTCATATATTCCTTATAGTAGGCTCACCTCTGGCCTTTTCTCTGTCCAGAGATTATCAGGGAGAAAGGTTTTAAGGCAGAAGGCGTGGCTTGATGGGACTTGGCAAAAGGATGAGAAAAGTGCTACTGTGGGGACTACAGTTACTAAGAAAATGATAGTCTATGGAAATTTTGGGGATTTGTCTGTTAAAACTAGAAGTGGGGTATACTCAAAAGTATAATAATATCTAGAGGAAAAAAATGTTCAGAGGCATGTACCATTACTATGGAGGGGCAAGTGCATGCCACGTGGCAGATTACAGGGATCGGGGGAGCAAGGACAAAGTTAGAGGCCAGTCAGAGTTCAGAGGCCAAGTGTTCTGGAGTAAGAGACTTGGTTTTCCAAATCAGTGGTGAGGTCTCCAGAAATGGCTTCTTTACTCCTGCCTCTGCCCAAGATTCAGGGAGCATATATCCTCTGCTGGGTTGTTAGCAACCTGAGTCAGGCAGCAACAATTGATTAAGTACCAGCCATATACCAGGTGTCCTGAAAAATAATAGCCTTGTTCCATTTATTACCAAAGGTTGCTCAGTCTCTGCCCTGGCCACTTTTCTGGCCGTGGGGCAGGGAGGGGAACGTGGGTCTCCAGTTTTCCATAACCAAAGCCTTCTTCTCCCCTATTCACACTAGGATTTTACTTTTAGGGTAGAGATTAAAGGGCAAACAAACAAAACTGAAGGACTGCCCCACAGATGGCAATAAGAGGATCAGCTAGCAGCTAGTACTTCAGCTGCACAACACAGAAGATGATTCCACAGCCACAATGCTCCACCTCCACAGCCCTGCAAGAATGCCATGAGAATGAGGCACAGTACCTCTGCAGCAAAATATTACACAGATCTTTGGGGCTTTTATCTTCCGTACAATTAAACACTCCAGAAAAACTTCTTATTCTTACACAAACCATTTCTTGAGATGAAAAATTTAAAAGGTGTTCTTACATAAAGATTTAGATTAGTATTTACTCTGCGTCTTTGACTGTGCCTTTTGCAAGCTGGGCTCAAGACTTCCCGTAGTCTTCTTACTCAATTCCTTTGTCTTTCAGCTCCTGTTTGACACGTTTCAGATAGTCAGGATCAGGGTAGCCATAACTGCAGAAGGAAAAAGGCCCTTAGCTTCATCACAGATGGTTTTAAAGAATCTGTACAGTAGGTCCCTGGCATTAACATTCAGTGTTGCAAACACTCACAAGCAATCCTGAAGGCATATGACTGATAATTATTTGGAAGTATGCAGATGTGAGTCATTTAGCTAATGAGTAGGCCTAGCTGTCTGCCCAGGATCTGCCTTCCAACAAGACTTTTTAATTTTGAGTTCATGGTAAGCAGTGACTCATAAAGTTACAATATACTATATTTTTATGGAAGGTAATAATTTTGCTACAGGAAGATTTTCACATTTGGGAAATTAAGTTTCAGAATACTAAGGGTTTGAGGTATTCTATCTGAATTTCATAAAGAACAATTGGATTGCCCATAATACAACTTCCATCATCATTAAGATTTTTCTAGACAAATATTAGCCAAGCATATTTAGGATGTCTATGGACTGATGGAAGGGTTGAAGAAAGGGCGGTCTTAAAAGAAGTCAAAGTAATTAAGATTCCTAGGCTCTGCCCATCAAATAGACATGAAACCCCAAATTAAATCACCTTAGATACCATTCATCTTGGATTCTGAAGATCTACCGCCCTTTGATAACAAAATTTATTCACTGTATGTTACTTTGTGGTTGGCAGGGTAGAAGGTGTTGGGAACCAGTCTTTTTGCCTTTGAGGTTATCACTCCAGATTAGCATCTGTCAAGATACTTAACTGTATCCTATCCCACTGGTATAAACTGTCTCCTTACAGCTACATCTGTAGCAGCCAAATTCTGTTTAGCCGCCATTGTGTTTCAAAAGATTCTTACCATTGTGGTCCCCCACTGCAGGATGTCTTGTGGTGGATATCATTCCATGTAACAACATCTGAGAATCCTGATGCTCGAGACACTCCCACTGTGAAAATCAGTTTTTGGTCAAAGGCCCTACGAAGCAGGCGCAGAACCTCCCTTCCTTCCTGGTTATCAGGCAAGTATGCACTTCGCTGTATTCCATAAAATCTCTTTCCTGGGTTTGGGTGCTCTTTCTATATAAGACAAGAAAATATCAAGTGAAAACATTCCTGTGTCTAAATTTTACTTTATCTATAGATGTGTTTGCAGATAGAGCAAACAAAAAAACAAAAAAAGTATTGAAGGTTTGCTCAGATTCCACATATAATTCATATTTCTCCTCTTTCCCCAAATTCCTGCTGGGAACACTTATCCACCTTCCTGACTTCCCCCACCCCAACACATAATCACCACCCACCCTTTCTCTGCCTTACTAGACACAAAAGATACCTAAGTTATAAGTAAATGTTACCTTCATCAGCATTTAAAACCCTTGCATATAATCATGGAGATAATTACCTGGGAAACATACTGGAAAGAAACCCAAAGACTTCAGAAACACTTACTGTTTGTATGCCTCCTTTAATAGTATAAATAATCTTAATGGAGCCACAGGATTCATAACCTGGAAGTGAGTCCTTTAAGTAACTGAAACTCATATTTCCATCTGGCTGATTTCCTTTCTGGATGCCGTAGGAAGTCTGGCACACAGGACAGACTGGCTTATATGAAAAGGCTCTCTCAATACAGAGGCTGCAGAATTCATGCTTGCACTTGGAGAGCACGCGTTTGTTATTAATGGTGTCCATACAGATGATACATATGTCCTTTTCTTTGTCCACTCCTGACACCCCAGAACTGGCAGAGTGCTGGAATGTTGTTGAAGCTGTTTTTGAATCACTGCTATCAGTGGGTGCATCATGGTCATCATTCCATTTTTCTCCAGCTAACGGAGAGATTCCCGCTCTGTTTAAGACATACTGTTTTGCCTTTGCAAGGTTATCTGGCAGCCCAGTCAAAGTCATTGACTCTTGATTTAGCACAAGGTGTATATCTGGATGTCTTTTTCTAAAGTCATCAGCAAACTTGGTCCCATACAAGTGCTTTTTCTCCTTGCCCAAAGCTTTCAGTGAAAGAACTTCTCTCATAATCTGACAAGAGACATGTTGGTAGGCGTCGATGAAACTTGAATAAGCATGCACAGAAAGATCTAACTCCTTGATTTTAGGTTTAAACAGAATGCAGGTTTTCTGACCTAATCCCCAAACCTGCTTTTGAGTGTTGTATTTTTTTTCTATTTTTGATATCTCCTGGAATAATTCCACTTCTAAAAGCTTATAGTGAGCAGTATCAACCTCAATTCCATTCATCATGTGTTTGTCAGTCAATATTTTCACGGGTGCCTTGATAAGACTTTCAGAGGTTTTTGAAGCAAGAAGATGTTCAGCAGCTGAAATGTCATCTGTGGTCCCAAGAAGGGTTAATTCTCGCCCTTTCTCCTTTATGAGGAGCTTCGTAAACTGCTGGCTTAATTCTTGTTTGATTTGATTTGCCTGCTTACTGTCTGCAAAAGCAATACATTTCTGCCCCAGAGTCCCTACGTTCTGAAATTCACTGGCAAAAGAGTCGCGAGCTGCTTCGAGGTTACCTGAGATGAAGTCTAAATAGACCATATTTGAAGAACTCTCTCGAGCTTTTATTTTTGTACCAAATCTTTTCTCTATTGAGCCTATTTTATCAGGGTAGGTGTATGTGAAGTATTCAAAGAAAGCCAAGGGAACTTCGAAATGGTTGCTTTTTTCCTCTGACCTGGATTTTGGCTCAGAGGGAGAAACATAGCTGTGTGCATCCTGCTGATGGAGTGGCTCCCTCTCTGTTGTCAAAAGGGAAGAATCACATTTCTGTTCCCTTTCCAACAGTTGCTCACTCAAGAAGCCATGTATTCTTTCAATATCTCTGAAGTCACCACACACCTTCTCTGTTCCATCACGGCCCTCCACACATTTGACACTGGGGCAGAGAATGGTGATCTGCTCCCTCTGCTCTTTGGAGAGCAGGTGACAGTTTAGCTCAGCTGTGACAGTAAGAAAGATCTGAAATTTTAAAAGGGAACAAATAAAATCTCTTAGACATCCATGCCTATGTTCACCTCTCAGGAGAATGTCTAGAGACTAGAGAAACAACCACTATGACTTCTTTCAAATCCTTTTTGTAGAGGATGCAACGTACTACAGCCCTGGAGAGTTGGGGGTGGGGTGGGAGGTGAGGGGAAGAGGCTCAGGCACATCTCCAGAGATTCTGATGTAAATGTAGGACCTGAGCACTAACACTTTTAAAAGTTCTATGGACAGGGAATCTGGTTTCTAGAGCTGCCACTATCTGTTTGACCTTGGGGGTTGGAGTGATGGAAAGGCACTCCGGCTTTCTGGGTAAATTGCTGTGTTTCTCACTAAAGAATGTGAGCCTGGAAGGGAGTCATAAATCTGAGGAGGGTGTTTTTTCCTATAATTGTATTTTCTCTTCTACTCTCCTCCTTTTTAAAAAAACAAAACAACACTAACCCCCTAACTGCATGCAGTGTTGCTGGGTCCTCTAAACCCTGGCCTTTAGAAGCTCAAATATAAGACAAACACATGAGATTAGGCAAAAAAGGACAGAGACAAATTGAATGTACTATAAAAGCAAGATTTCTAAAGTTTTGCTCCACTTCAAGGTCTTCACACATGCCATGCACATGCCATTTCCTCTGCCTGTAACATCCTTCCTCTAAATCTTCCTCCAGAATGTTTCCTGAATCCAGCCACTGCTCACAACTCCATCAGGACCACCCAGAGTCCAGGCCATTATCATCCTGCACCTGGCTCACTGTAGCCCCTCCTAACTGGGCTCTCTCACTTTCCACTTTAGCCTCTTCCTACATTCAGTTCTCCACGCAGCAGCCAGAGTAACCCTTTAGAAATATGAATCAGATCACTGTATCCCCCTGGCTCAAAACCATCTAAGGAATCTCCTAACATTTAAGTTAAAATCCAAAGTCCTGATCTTCATCCCTCAAAGACCTGACTTCTGGGTACCTCTCCAAGTTCCTCTCTTACTCTCTCTCTTGCTGTCTGCTCTCCAGCCAGCAGGCCTCCCTCCTTGAAGGGGCTCAGGATGTAGGCTCCTGTCTGACTGGGTGGGGGTGTGTGTGTCAGCCTTGCACTTGTTTCTTCCTTCTGCCTAGACTTTTCTTCTCCTAGAAATCCACTTAGTTAGCTCTCTTACTTCATTCATGTCTCTACTCAGATGTCATTTCATTTGAGAGGTTTTTCCTGATATCCTACTTAAAATAGTGCTCCTGTTACTGTCATTTATCCTGCTTTCTTCTTCTTCCTAGCACTTATCACTGCAGACATTTTGTTTCATATCTATTTGTTTCCTATTGTCTGGTTCCCTCACTAGAATGTAAGCTCCTTGAGGGCAGGGTCTGATGTGTTCCTGTCTGTATCCCCAGCTCCTGGCACACAGAAGTCATTGTCAAATGACTGCATGACTGGCTCCTTCTCAAATGTCACCTCCTCAGACACTGTGACTTCTGGTCAGAAATAACACAAACTCCTTCTTCTTCCTTGCCTTGGCCTTGTCACTCTCTAAGTGACAAAACCTCATTACATTTTTTTCTCAACACATATCACTCTCTGAAATGGTTTTCCTCATTTTGTTTACTTGCTTATTGTCTTTCTGTGTACCTCTCCACCCCCAGCAGGGACCTGGCTGTTGTGTTCACCTCTGTGTCCCTGTTGCCTAAACAGTGCCAGGCTCATAGTAAGTTCTTAGTAAATGGTCCTTGGACTGGAGAGGATTTTGCAGGAACATACCCAACTCCCCTCAATACTCACCTTTCTGACACAGGAATCCACAGCATTAGGGATGTGCTTTTCATTTGGATGCTTCTCACCAGACCTCGCCCCTTTTTGTGACTGTGTCAGAGAAGACATTCTGGCCCTTGTATTCTTCTCTACTGCATTTTCATTGGGTTCCAGGAAAATAGTCACAGTTTTGTCGTCAACCACAATTTGGTGCTTTCCTTTTTTCAACACTCCCTCCTTACCTTCAGTGGAGACATTACATATATGCATAAACATAGAAATGGGAGATTTTAAATAATCCTCTTACTCATGCATCTGTACCCTGCCCCAGTACCCTCCCAGTAAGGGCTGCTCCCTGCATCCTGAAATGGTGAGTTGGTGACAGGGGACCTGAGGGAGATATTCAGAACTCTTAATTAGGCAGCTTACATTTTACTGTAGAAAGGAAGGCTTAATGATAATGTAATATCCACTCATTAAAAGTCATGTTCCTGAAACTGTCTCAGTATCCCATTTCAATGACATGGAGTAATGCTCATTATAAGTGAAAAAAAAATTAGGAGTAAAAAATGTAGACCCAGTTTTGTAACTCTTTATGTACGTATATGTGTTTACTGACATTCAGAGGAAAAAGTCTGGGAGTAAATATACCAAAATGTTCAGATTGTTTTTCACCAGGTGGTTTTCTTCTTTATTCTTTACCCTGTCTTCTATAGTGAGGATATATAACTTCTGTAGCTCTCAAAAACAAATCAGTGGAATAATTGTTTAAAACATAAAAGCAGAATGGCAAGGGCTGACCGATGTCGGCGGGTGGGAAGGGTGTTTGTTCTTCTGAGAGCTGAGAATTATGAATCGGGACGAGGAACTGGAAAGTGTCAACTTGAAGGCGCAGTCGGTCCAGATCACGGACTGGGCACTTCTGGGCTCTGTTCTCCTCTATGGGGCTGCGCCTCCTGGCTGCAGAAGCCCCTAGTTCCTGTCCCCCACCAGACGATACCAGACTTGCCTTCTCTCCTGAGTCAGCTTGAACTGGGTCTGCACATAATCCCCCGGAGCTGGACCCCTCAGGGACGGCGGTTGCCCCCCTCCCCCGCCCCTGCCCTGGCCCACAGCTCACCCGCCCTTTGCTGGAAATCCACCCGATAGGTGCCCTGGTCGCTGGGATCCAGGGCACGGACGGTGCACTCTCCGCCTCCCGACTCCCGGCTCTGAAAGTACTTTTCCAGCTTCCTTTGAAGACGGATTCCGGGCTGGGACACCCGCACGAACAGCGGGGACGGCGGGCAGAGGATCGAAGCCATGGCTCTCTGTGTAGGGCTCTGGCGCGGCAGCTTGCGACGCAGCGTGGCCAGGGCCGGGGCATGGGTGTGTCCCGCCGCGCTGCCCCCAAGCGCAAAGTTTCAGTTTCGCTTTCCCCGTAATCCCTTCTGTTTTCCGTCAGAGCCACTCCTCCTCCTCGCCTCGCCGCGGACTGCCGGGTGAGTAGGTCCCGTCTCCCGTCCCCGGGGCGGTGGGCGCCCGAGCCTCCAGGGTCTCCTCTCCTGCAGGCTCGGGCAGGGAGCGGGTTGGCGAGGGGTGGGCTCCCAGGGCCAGGCTGGTGAGGGTGGAGACTGGGAGAGATGCTCAAGGCAAAGTTTCTCCTGAGTTTGTGGTTCTTTTGACTCTTATTGTTGTTACTTTCGTTTGCAGCTGAAATATAATCCACATTCTGAATTCAGGTTAAATTTACCAACACTTTTAAAAAATTTGAATTTGTTCACCTGCATTATGGCGTATAACCCGTTACCTCCCTCTAACTATCGTTTAGACTGGCTCTTCCGGTTTTTCTGCCCTTCTTTCAACATTTAGCTCACAGTGCTGAACTGCGTGCTGCCCTGCGTAAAGGTGAGAGTGGAGGCACCTGACCGCACCAGCTGGGAAAGGGAGGCAGACTTGTGATTAAAGAAGCAGAATCTCTGGAAGGCTTCAGGCGGAAGTTTGAAGTAGAATCCTAAAAGAGAGGAGGAGGAGGGATGGGGAGGATCCGAGGCACAGGGACCACTGTATCTGAAGCACAGAGGGCACACTGAGGCCTTGGAGGAGATGAGATAGGTGAGAGAGCCGACAGAGGAAGGGGCTAGATCAGTGCTGTCCAACAGAAGTGTAATGGGGGCTACAGATTAATTTAACAATTTTTAGTAGCCATATTTTTTAAGTATAAGCAGGCGAAATTAATTTTATGTTCTTTAACTCACTATATCCTAAATTAACCGTTTCAGCATGCAGTCAATGTTAAAAAACATATTCATGAGGTATTTTACATTCTTTTTTGTCATCTTAAGTCATTGCAATCCAGTATTTATCTCACATTTACACCACCTTTCAGTTGGAATTAGCCACATTTCAAGTGCTCAAGACCTACATGTGGCTAATGGCCCACACTGGACAGCACAGTTCTAGATGGTGAAAGGTCTTGAAAATCAATGGGGAGATATGGAAAGCTTGAAAGCAGGGCAAGCAGGAGAGTGTCATATCAGATATGCATTTTAGAAAGCTGATGTTGACAGTGATGTGGAGGGCACATTTCCATCTGTGATGAATGGAGGTGGAGAGGCCAGAGATAAGATTTTTGCACCTGGCTGGTAAGACTAGAAATGAGTCTGTCTTTATGGAGAGCGATTTGACAGTACTACCAGAATAATGACTGCATATACATCCTTGTTCTGCAGTTCCACTTCTAGGACTTTGTCCTGTTGACTGATTAGTACCTGTGTCAAGTGACCTATGTACTAAGTTATTCTTTTTTTATAATAGCAAAAGATAAGGAACTCCATAAATGTCCATAAAAAGGGGGACTAACTTACAGTGCATCTATACAACGGAATGCAATGAACAGTAGAAAGAATGAAGATGCTATGTGCTAATATGGAAAGATCTCTAGGATTCATTAATGGATAAGGCAAGATGCAGGGCAGTGTGTAAAAGATGCTACCTTTTGAGGATGGGCACAGGCTCTGAAGAGCAGTCTGACCAAAGCTGGTGTCCCAGAGCATCCTCCCCATGAGGGCAAAGGCTCAGAGGTGAAGGAGAGTTTGGAGAACATCAAGTAGTGCCATTTCACAGCACTGCAGTTCCCCTGGAGCGTGGGGTATGTATAAAGGAATCTGGAAAACAGAAATGACAGAGACCCTTGAATGTCAGGCTGAAGAGTTTGGTCTTTACCATAGGTGATGGAGTCTGCTGAAGATTTTGAGCAGAGAATGCTTCTCAAATAAAACCCATCTTTGTAAGTTTTTTTTTTTTTTAAAGATGTTACCTTTTATGTAAAAATGCCTCTGGAAGAATGCGGAAGAAGCTAGTAACTTATTGCCTCTAGGAAAGAAATTTAGTGAGGGGAGTAGGAGGGAGCCTTATACACTTTATAAAATTGAGCCTATTAATATAATACCTATTCAAACAATAAATGTACAATTAAATACATTTAAATCTTTAAAAAGAATTTGTTGCCATAGTTCAGGCAAGAAGCCCTGAGGTCCTTAAGTGAAGTGGTATTAGTGGGCAAGGAGGGTAGGGCTATATTTGAAAGTGATTTAGTTGGACAGGACCCAGTGATGGGTTGAATATAGGACAGAAGAGAAAATTCTAGATTTCTGACTTGAGTGGATGAATGGTGTATCATTTACTGAACTGTAGAATCCAGGAGATAAAGCTTGGATTTTGGAGGGGATTGGCTGAGGGTAGGTAGTGGTGTAGGGGACTGGGGATGAGGAGATTATGGGTCCAGTTTTGCAGCGTGTTTGAAGGGACTATGGGACATCAGGTCGACTTGAAAAATGAGGCTTAGGAGAGCAATTGCCTAGAGATACGAATATGGGAGTCTCATGCAGTTGGTGAGTTGAAGCCATGAGAGTAGATGAGATCACCCCTAGAGAGTGGGTAGAATGAGCTGAGATGTGCTTCTCAGACAGAATCCTGGGGCAAATGATTAATGGGTGAACCATGGATGTGAATCCAGGGGAAAGGCCTCTAAAGGTAAAGTGAAAAGTAACAAAAGAACCCAGGTAAGATGGCATAGGAGAAGCCAAAAAGCAGAGGTTCTGAAATCAAAGAATGAAATGAAGGATGAAACTAGAGAGAGGGGTCAAATAAAGATTATTAGGACAGAAGAGAGTCCCCTGGGGTTAGCCACCTGGAGGACACTGACAGGCCGTTTCAGAGGATCCTGGGGGTGAGCTAGACTACAGTGGGTTGAGCAGGCAGATGGGCAGAGTCAGCCCCTTCATGCTGCCTGTGAAGAGGTAGGAACCAGTGATGGAAAGTTGGGAAGGCTTTTGTTGCTATTGTTTTTAAAATGGAAGAGATTGAATGTTTTGGACAATATGCTCTTTGTTTCTAATTTCTTTGGGGTTAAATGAATGCCACCCCCACTGCCAGGTCTGTCCCAGGACCTTTAAAGCCTGGGCTGAAGAAGAAAATTAAGTGCATCATCTAAAGCAAAAACCCACTGGGAACCCCACAGCGGAAGCAGACGCAGAAGGCGTCCTTTTGTGTAAACAGCAGTGCCCTCTGGAGGCAAAAATGCATCTTCTTGTATTTTAGGATTGTATTTGGACTTAACTGCTTTTCCTGACGCTTAAGAATAATAGTGCTCAGATACTGTAGATAGTTGCACAAAGGTTTCCTATTGCAAAGGTATTAGAAATCATTTCATAGGCCTAAAGGCAACCATGTGGCAACAAGTGTGGGTAACTGTGTCTTTAGTCATTTTCGTCATTATTCTCCTCAAAATCCAGTCTTTAATTCCTACCTGTTAGATGGGGAAAAAAATCATTAAAATATGTTTTCCCAAGGTCTCTGATCTTTATCTAGGTAGTCCCCATTCTAATAGATCAGGGATATTTATCACAAACTCAATACTATATGTCTTTCATGGCACAAGCACAGCTCCTTCTTTTTTCAGACACTCTCCAGGGGTCTTCACTCACTCATAGACTGGTTTTTCCTCATTGTTCTTTGAATGCTTTGCTCAGTTTTACCACTTGTTATCATCCTCCTCTTCTAAATATGTAAAAGTCTGCTCCATCCTTCAAGGCCTGGCTCTAGCTTCACCTTCCCCATAAAGCTTCCCCTGCTATGTGCCATACAGCTATTTCCCTTTGAAATGCCATTACGGTTTCAACTGGAACCTCTCTTTAAAGGATGGAAGGTAAACAGTAATAGTAGCAGCAAAAACAATGTGTGCCTCTTCACCAATGAAATTAAAAACAACTCAAGATCAGAAATTGTGTTTAATCTTCCTGTTGTGTATTCTCACTAAATTCCTAAAGATGCTACTCAATGCTTGTTACATCCTTCTTTTCATTCCTAGAAGGGGGCTGCCATATTTGGGAAACGCAAAACGGAGTCAACATACAAAGACCCCAGAGACCTGGAAGATGGACTTTTTCAAGGTAAAAAGCATAAATGTATATAAATAATAAACCTTGATCAGCATGTGAATGGTTCTTCCTGTAACAGCAAGAAATCTGGGGTCTTCAGTTACACCTGGCATTCTTACTTGGTTTTAATATCCCAATAAATTTTTCTCCTTGCCCCATGTGAGAGATGGGAAATCAAGAATATGCTAATCTAATCAACAGAGTCAACATGAGGATGGGTGATTTTTTTTTTTAAATGTCACTTCAGTATCATTTTGATTCTCTACTCATTCAGCAGTTCTGCTTTTGCAGGATTGGGAAAGGGAGGGTGATGGAGGAGGAATAAAAATAAAGCCTAGGGAAAAGGCACCTCATTTGTTTACCCTGACAATTCCACCTTCAGGCTTGTGTCATGAAATAAGCAGTGGAAAGTGGGTCCTTACTGGTAGATGGGGAGCTGTAGCCAATGAGGCCCATGTGCCCTTGTCTTTTCTTCTCCCTGGGAAACCCCACCAGCTTTTGGAGATTGGAGTCCTTTCTGAGAGTTTTGGGACATTTTGGCATGTGACCTTTGAGCCTTTCAAGCGTTAATCTCTAACCCTTCATCTCATCCTGAATTAAAGTGCATTGGCCTCTAGGGAAGTGGGATAGGGTCAGTGTTTGCTGGAACATTTAGTGTTTCAAGTATTTTAGGCACACTGATCAAACGAACAGATAAACAAATGTGTTCCTCTTTCCCCTCAAACCCAGTGCTTTTAGGAAGGTTTCTGTTGCTTTGTGTTTATTAGGCTGTTTGTCATCAGTAATCTGTAGTCATTCGGTCTCATTTTTTTTTTTTTTAAACCACTCTCACTTTTCACAGGGTGTTGGAGCAGCAGCTTACAGTGAGAAATCAGGTAGGATCTCCTCATTCTCTTGTCTCAGAAAGTCTTTGCTCAGATCTTTCCTCAGTGGAGAAAGGGGAATACAGAAGGGGACTGTCTCCCCCACAAGTGCTTAGGTGTGTGACTGCAGGACTTGTGGGGACCCGGCACATGCCTCGGAAGGGGGACAGCTTCACAGGCAATGTGGCACCAGATGTGCTCTCTGAGTTCCCGTTGATTCTATCCTTTGCCTGCAAGATGTGAGACTCTTCTGACCACAGCCCTAGACCTGAAACTGACCAGAAAAGGTGACCCACTGATTATCTCCTTGCTCAACAAGGCTTATAAGAGCCAAATGGAACCTGCCTATTCCTAGGGTGGCCCACTTGAGATTTTCAACCAAAGCACAGGCCTGTTGGCTTTGATTACTCATATGATGCTTCTTTTAGGTAACTGAGGCCACCAGAGGTCTTTCTAGGTGGTTCAGATTAGAAATGGAAGTTGAAGTGAAAAAATAATCAGTTACTATATTATATCTATTTTAGGGCACACATTTTTTTCACATCTCTGAAATAAGGCCACTCCCTAGCCACTGATAGTACGCTATGACTTAATTGGCATCAGGAGCATCTAAATAACAATGCCTTAGACTCCATGAATTAGGGTTGTCACAGGTTGAGTTCTCCAGGAAGCAAAACTGACATGGAGTTAGGAATGCAAAAGATTTATTGTGAAGGTAAGAAAGAAACTGTATTGGGCAGACAGAGCCATCAGGCTGTTGTAAAAACCTGGCAAAGCTCTGGCAGCCTGAGATTGCCCGCTGGTGGGGTCCCACGTTGGAATCAGTGGCCTTTTTCAGCCATTGATGGGGGCCACCCTGAAAATAGCATGACGCGGCCTGGAGAGCTGAGATGGGCCCCGAGGGGCTAACAACTGGAGGCTGTCAGATAACCATATCCCCCTCTTCATTGAGGGGCGATCTGAGCAGCACATCTTTTTGCCTGCCACATACACAGAATCATTTTTAGTCAATCAGTTTTAATTCCACCAAAATCATGCCACAAAAACAGGAGTATGATGAAGAATTATTTACTGTGGCATTGTCAGTGCTCCACCCATCTGCTGGACCATGACCCCAGGAGCATCCTCGACTGGTGACTGATAGAAGCTGGATAAATATCTTAGCTCCTTTACCCCTCTTGTGGTATAACTCTGAGATGTGTGGTCTACACTGGCCCACCCACACCCCTTTGGAGTTAAGTTTCATTTGCTTCGTAACATCTCCTTCATTTGTTTCCTTCCTTCCCCTGTCTCACTTTCCCTCTCTGCTCTCCCTGTCTCACGCCCCTGGTATTTTCTGGGATCACCTCCCAAATAAACTTACACTCAAATCCTTGTCTCAGAGTCAGCTTCTAGGAGAACCCAAACTAAGACAAAAGCAAACAAGTTATGAATAGAGCCTCCAAGAGGGGAGGGTATAGCTCAGTGGTAGTCTTCATGCCTAGCATGCACGAGGTCCTGAGTTCAATTCCCAGTACCTCTGTTTAAAAATAAATAAATAAATAAATCTAACCAACTCCCCCATTAAAGAAAATAGAAAAAAAAATTTAAGTCTATGAATAGAGCCTCCACATATTTTTGACTCACAATTAAGTCCTTTCCAATAATTGTGCCTTAAGCATGGGTCTTCCCAAACTCACCATTTTTATGTGGATTTTTAAAATCTATGAGCCTCGATGCATGCAGTTTTCTTACCACCATCATGGTATCATAGTAGCTACCATTTATTGGTATATGCCAGGCATAAGACTAGGCACTTTATGGTAACTTACCATTGAAAACTCTTGGTCTAATTACAGGTCGAGGTGAGAGGGAGGATCAGGAAGGGGCCTAGAGGAAGTTCATGTCTCTTTTGCACATGGGAAGTTCAGTCTCCTGGTGTGAAGTAGAATTACATCCTTTTCAAAGGAACCTTTGCTCGTTTCTTTATTTTTTATCTCCTCTCCTTTTTCAGAGACTGACATGCTCAGAGAAAACTATAGTCAACAGATTTCCATTAATCACAGTGACTTCAAAATTTTAAAAAATAATAAGAGTCAGCTATGGGAAGTCCTCTAGAATAAATTTGGGTGTATCTCTACCCTGGTCTCTCCAACTCAGGAAGGTAACAATGAGTCTCTACAAGTCTTCAGAAAAATGCTGACTCCCAGGCTAGAGTTATCTGTCTGGAAGGATGACCTCACCAGACATGCTGTTGATGCTGTGGTGAATGCAGCCAATGAAGACCTTATACATGGGGGAGGCCTGGCCCTGGCCCTTGTGAAAGCTGGTGGCCTTGAAATCCAAGAGGAGAGCAGAAGATTCATTTCTTCATTTGGCAAAATACCGACTAGTGGGATAGCTATCACAGGAGCAGGGAAGCTTCCCTGCAAATTCATTATCCACGCTGTTGGGCCTCGGTGGGGGTCAATGGATGCATCAGAATGTGTCGAGAATCTGTATTCGGCCATTGTCAATGTTTTGAATCAAGTCAGTGATGAAAATTTGCACATCAAGACAATAGCAATTCCAGCCTTGAGCTCTGGAATTTTCAAATTCCCTCTGGATTTGTGTACACGGGTCATTGTGCAAGCTATCAAGAGTTATTCCCAGAGTGAGAAACTAGCCAGTAATTTGAAAGAAATTCATCTGGTAAGCAATGAGGACCCTACTGTTGCTGCCTTTAAAACTGCTTCAGAAGTCATCCTAGGGAGGAACGAGCTAGAATCCTGGGCGAGTCAAGAAGTCATCTCCCCTTTTGATACAATGGTGGTGAACAACCTGACTCTCCAGATTGTCTTGGGCCTCATTGAACTGCAAGAGGTAGGTCTTTGTTTCCGTTCTCTTGCACTGCCAAAGGGGATCTCTGAACTGTTTATTAGCTACCAATTATGTTTTGAGTATAGACTGTTTCAAACACTGCTTAGAAAGTATCTTGTTAAGGATAAGAGTGTGGACTTCAGAGCCAGGCCATCTGGATTTGAATACTAGCTTTGCCCTGTACTAACTGGGTGACCTGAATCAAGTTACTTTACCATTTGGACTTCAGTTTTCTCATCTGTAAAATGAGGATAATAATAGCACTTATATCTTAGAGTTGGAATCAATACATATAAACTTATTAGAGTAGAACTTGGCATGTGATAACTATTTATGATTATTATTACTATTATTCTTAGGCACCATGAGGAAATAGAGCAATCTTTGATTCCAGGGTAGTTAAAATCTATTATATTCTCTTTGAGTAAAAAGATTCTCTATTTGAAAAATCTCACTGGGGAGACAAATCATCTGAACATTTCTAAAGCAACCTATCAATAATAAACAAGGAAGTCTTAATAGAAAGTGTATTCATAATATATATGAGTATGTACACTTGTGACAGGTGTGGAGTGTAGTAGACCATGAAGGATTACTCTAGAAGATGTGAGTTTTGAATCTGATATCAAGTTAAGTTGGTTATGAACTGGCAGGAGGAGAGGCCTGGGTGGTTACAATGACTAATCAGAGAGATACAGAGGAATTGACAGATTAAAAATAATAGGCTGGACCAGTCATCAGACCCATATGGAGCTGTAGATTATCTTCTGAGTATATGCCTCTGTGCCAGGGGCTGTGGAGGATACAAAGTGTAACTTAGCTTTTAGCCAGGGATCATTGGGCACAAAGGTGAGGGCCCTGCAGGGAGAGGAGGGAGTCAGGGTGGCAGTGAACCTAGGTATTTCTGGATTAGTGCTGCTTCCCTGCTAGGCAAAGAGCACCTTGAGGGTGGGGATCAAGGTTTGTAGTCCCAGAGCTGGTCTCTGGGCATGCATCTAGGTGTTCACCAAATTATTGATGAATAACTTCAGGGGGCAGCAGGGAGCAAGAGCTTCAGTGGAGGAAGACAAAGACTATATAAAGCCACATATATATATATATATATATATATATATATATATATATATATATATATATATATATATATACATTTTTTTTTTCCTGGATCAGGGACTTTTTTATGGCCACAATCAAATGACCTAATCACAAGTAGAAAAATGCCACTTATTGCCTTCAAGACAATTAGAAAGAAGATTGAGGGGACCCATGAAATGAAATATTTATTTGATAAGTCATTAATATGTCGATTAGAAGTTAAAGGGGAAACATCCTGGTTAAATAACTTACTCCTTTAACTAAAATTTTATTGTATCTATTTATCGCCAACATTAGAGATTTTAAAATTTGTAGAGGGTGCCAGTGCCCCCAACTTGCAAATTCTGATTGCATTTTCAAAGTGACACATTTGTTAACATCCATGAGAAGTACCTAAGTTACTCCCAAAGGGAGCCAAAACCATCAGGATGAATTAGGGGGATTTGAGCATGGGAGGAAAGAAGGATACAACCCCTTTTAGCACAACTCTAAGAGGTGACATTATTTAAAATACAGCCCATGTGTATGTACAGTCTGTGTCTGAAAGGACAGATGAAGAACTGGTGAAATGGTTGCCTGTAGGACAGGTGGGTGAGGGGGATCTGGGGACACCACCAAAAGGGACACCTGCTTTCCACCAAAGACTTTTTTGTCTTATTTGTGCTTTCTTTAATCATGTACTACTTACCTTAAAAATACAAATTAGGAGGTAGAAATTTTTTGAGAAATTTTATTTCCACTCTGTTTAAAATAAAGCAAAATGAAAAATCACCTAGAAACAGCAAAAAAGTGATGACACTAGGGCAGGAAATGAAACCACTGATTGATAACATACAACAAATCACAGAGACTGCTCAGAATCTGGGAATATTGGAGGTAGAAGCCAGCAAGGGGCTGACAGAAGTTTGCAATAAAAATTATATCATCCACACAACTTTACCTAATTTCTCAGTAGGAGAATAGGACAAACAGACTCATGGCAATCAAATGATCACTCTTTGGAAATGAGTTTATATCCATTATTAAATGGTATTTTTATGGATTTAGGATCTTCAAAAGTGCTTTTCAAAGCTTTTCAGGGAAATAAAGATTTCAGTTAGTCATTTAAGAAAAAGTGATTTAATCCTGTTCATTTTTTCCCTTTGCAGACGGATGTAATTGTTAATTCTGTAGATTCATATTATGATTTTGGATTTGGGTCTGTGTCGAAATCAATTCTGCGAGTAGCAGGAGATGAACTAGAACAGGAATTTAGCCAAAAGATGAGTAAGACACCGCTAGATTCCCAGTCTGTACTGGTCACAAAAGGATTTAAATTGTCCTGCAAATATGTATACCATGTGTTGTGGCAATATTCTGAACAAAATCTGGTAAGGTCAAAATAAATTTACCTTTTTTAAAATATATATCTTTATTGAAGTACAGTCAGTTTACACTGTTGTGTCAGTTTCTGGTGCACAGCACAATGCTTCAGTCACGTGAACATACATGTATTCGTTTTCATGTTCTTCCTCACCGTAAGTTAAAATAAATTTATCTTTCTGTAGCTCCAGAGTCTATGTAGTCTTTGTTGAACTTCCATCATGTCATTACATTCATGAAATATTATTGTCAAGTGGAATAGTCCCCATTCTCTACGACTCCTGTGAATACCTGAAATACAAAACAGGTGTTGTGGTCACAAGTTATCTTAAGTTTATTTTAAAATATCACCTAACCCATGTCTAAGTTTTAAGTGGTTATACGTCAGATAGACACAGACACTCTGCACACTTGTTCATCTTGCCACACCCAGTGACCCTGGAGGCCTTTTCCTACAGGGCCTGGGATTCAGGCTCTCCATATTTCCTGCCATCGGTTAGATTCCAGGACCACCTGGGATTTCCCTTCCAGTATCATTCTGGTCAAATCTGTTACCTGTGTTGTCTTCCCACCTGTGCTTGTGGTAGAGCTTAGCTCTCTGGCTGACTCTACAACTGAGGCACATAAGATACATGCATCAGAGAATAGGGGAAACCTACTGAGATGCGGAGAGAGGGAAACTTAATCCCCTTCTCTACCTTTGTCTTTATTTACTTTGTCACCGTTTCTGGTCTTTTGTCTGGAGAGCCCTCAGATCCCAAATATGTCCTCCAGTCATTCTCTACCCCTCAGTTTTCCAAGGTCCTTCCATAGGTAACCTTTCTAAATTAGTATTCAGTCTGAATGTTAAAATGTTGATGGAAGTTTAAATCTGCCAAAAATAAATTATACGACAGTACTTAATGACACTGAATAAATGTTGCTTATTTGCTTTAATCTCTCTCTCCTTTACTAAAAGCTCTTTATGTTGACCTATAAGTGCCCAGTGAAAGGGGATAAACTGAAGTTTGGCTCTCTGACCTGGGGAGAAGTACATAAACTGGTAGAAATCACAATACCCAGATGTCCTGAATGGCACAAAATGGACCATTCAGTTACTTCAGTTTCTCAGCCCTTTCATTTCTCATCTAACCTTATCACTGTAATGGGTTTCCTGTCTCATGGGACCTTTTCTGTCCCCTGAGGAGATGTAGACATGGCCCTGAAGGACAGTGGATGTTGGCACTGTAAAATATGGGCAGGGTTAATGTGTAAGTGAAGTCTTATTTTTGATTCAAGGCTGATCTTAAATTTGTCTTTTTCCTACAGGTATTGAAAAATGCAATGAAGGAATGCTTGGAAAAATGTCTTGAGCTAAATATAACTTCTATTTCCTTTCCTGCCCTTGGGACTGGAGTCATAGGTATTTCGAAGGGTACAGCAGCAGAGATAATGTTTAATGAAGTTTTACTATTTGCCAAACACCATTTGCAAAAACAATTAACTGTAAAGTTTGTGATCTTTCCAAAAGAACTGGAGACATATAAGGTGAGTTAATATCTTAAAAATGTCCTACAGTTCATTCATTCATTCACTCAACAACATCTGTTTGGTATCTCTAAAGTAAGACACGGGGTCAAGTGCTGTACAGCATGGTGATGTTCTAACTTGGTGAAATTTAATTTTTATAAATTGCTCACTTCTGACCTAGTGAAGAAAGTTATTGTCGAAGGCATATTTACCACACTACCTAGCTTCTCTCTTTTCCTTTGTTGGCATTGATTCTTCCCTCTGCTCCTTAAAAATAAATGACTTCCTAGTTTTTAGTGTGGGGTCCTCTGCTCCTCCCGCTTCTCCTCCCTACCTCCCAGACTATCTCCACGTGGGTGGTTGCCATTTTCTCTCTCCCTACAAGGAAACAAACTTAGACTTATTCTAGCTTGCTCTTTCCTGGAACCGGTGTAAAGGTTCTTAGTCCTTTTGCTGCCTCACTGGACACAGGGAGGTCTGTAGTGTGCTGATTTCCATTACTGACATCGTGCTATCGATGCTGCATGGCTGAAGGAGGAATTGGAAGATATGTTCACAGTGGGGTCTCGTGAGCTGATGTAAGCCAGCTCCTGTACACCACTGTCTCATCTACAGCTGACCTGCAGGATGGGGGAAAATTACCCGATGAAGTAGCTTACCTTCTTGACAAAATGAATCATACTGTCATTCAAATGAAGTTCAGCAGCTTTCCCCCCAAGCAGAGGACTATTACAGGGCCTAGATAGGTGCCCTGAGTATATCCCTGAACTATCCGTAAAGCCCCATATCCCTATAAGGGGAATTAACCACATCTAGAAAAGAAGGCGCTCATTCTCTTTAACATACAAACAAAAATGTACACGGTCACTCAACAATACACAAAGATCAACCACAGTTGGAGGGCACTCCTAGGGGCTAATAATAAAAGTAGTTGCCTTGTATGCATCGGCCAGGTACTGTGCCAGGAGGAAGGTGTATCTTTTCACTCTCCCCTCAATCCTGTGATGAAGCCACTGTTGTCTTCTTCATTTTACACATGGGACCAGAAGTTAATATGCACACGACTAGTCCAGTGGCTGAGCCAGAATTCCAACCTGGGTCTTTTGGTGTTGGTCTGACCCCAAAGCCTGTGTTCTGAGCCACTAAACAAAAAATACAGAAAAAATGACTTGAGAGATGATACAACTTTCAGTTTGGCTCAAAGGAGAGGATTATCTTACACAGTAATTTATGTAATACCCTGGACATTGACCATTCGTTCAGGCATTTTTCAGTGTTAGCACTACATTATATCCATGTGGGAGTATGACGTGTGTGTACAGATGCGTATATATCTCTGGTCTTCTGCTAAGCACATCTTTTCTTTGTAAACAGGTCTTTTAATGAGGGATGTGTGTTCAGAAAGATCAGAGGACAACTGACACAGTTCACAGGGGGCATTACCTTGGCAAGGTCCCTGCATTCCAGAAAATAGATTTGTCAGACATCTAGAGTCTGACCTGACTCAGAAAGACCAACCTATACTAAACTCACAATAAAGTATACTTATATTCACACGTGTGAACTTTCCAATTCATGAATGACGAGTAAATAACTCCTTAGCTGACCAAAATACTGTGTTTACCCAGTATTTCACGATGATAAGGGTCCTGGCTGAAGCTGAGTATCTATAAAGGTGGTGGATAGTCATTCATTTGGTTATTTAACAAATATTTATTGCACATCTACCTTGTGTCAGACATTATGTCTTAGAATAAGGAATACCTTACTAGGAACACTCCTGACATCCCTCACATTGGGTATTGGACATTTGTGGACATAGCTAGAAAAACTGCCAAGTTCTTGCCATTTGGATCTACTTTTCCAAACTCCTTGCAGACCATCTGCTTGTTATCCACACCTTCTATGTTACTGATGCTGATTAAGTTACTGTTGTCTTTCGAAGTGGATTTTTATCCATTTTGCATATGGCAGCTATTATTAGTCTATTTATAAGCAGGTAATGTTATCTCATTTGTTTTGAAGGGCAGGGAATTTCCCTGTCATGACCTCTTCAGGTACTGCATAAGTATGGTAAGATCAAGAGCTTTTTGCCCTGGAAATTGCAGTGCAAATATGATTTATGAAGAAAATGTCCTACAGATTAAGAAACTTCATTGTCGAAGTTCAGATGTAATGAAAAATCTAGTCTTTACCTCATTATTTACCATCTTTTTCAATGAAGTAATTAATATCGAGTGCATCAACTTTAAACAAGGAAGACACTGGGCATGGTGGTTCCAAACCCTGGGAGAGATGAATTTTTTCAAATAGACACTGTTAAAGGATCTGCTTGGCAATATACATAAATCTTTGTGTGTAGACTGTCATATAATAATAATGATGACAGTGACTAAAAGCCTCACTTAGGACTCTCTGCTCTGTTTTGCTTCTTGTAGTTTTTCAGCACTGAAATGGAAAAGAATAAGGTCAAGCTGCACGGTCTTAACAGTTACCCTAGTGGTGAGTAAGAAATTCACGGGCCTGGAAGTAGAGTCTACCACCATAGGCTCTTGCTATTCTTGATCATCTGAACTAGTGGAGGGGAGAAGAAGAAGAAATAAGCCAAAAATATTTAATTGTGATTGAATGCCAGCCTGCTCTACACCTGACCATGATTCTATTTTTGCTCAGTCTATTTTCATGATATGAACAGAGAGAAGCTAAGTCGCAGTGGGTAATCCACAATGTGGGTAGTTCATTTACAAATAGCTGTCTATTATTTTTTTCATAAGCTTACTAAGCCAGTTACGCTTTCTGCTTTGAATGGAGTGCCATCTAAATGGGGTTACTTATCAGTAGTCATAGAAAACACAGCTCAGTAATACCAGATAACAAATGAATTAACCCAATGCTACACAAACCTGAGTAATCATTGGGATCATGACAGAAACTTTAAAAAACAAACAAAAATATGTATGGCCCTAACTCTACAGATTCTGATTCAGGAACTCTTGAGTCTGGGCTAAGCATGTATATTTTTTAATGCTGCCCAGTCAGTTTTGCTGCTGAACCAGCTTTGGGGTTCGCTGGACTAAACCAGTCCTGGTTGTCATTGGATAAGGATTAACTTTATCTTATAACTACATTTCAATCCACAGTGTCCCATAGACGTTAAGAACACCAGACATTCAACCAGCAATAGAAACTGTTAAGATATTTTCCATTAGGGTCAAAATGATTTGTTTATGCCCTTTAAATAGAAGAGTTCACTTACAGACATTCAGTGTCCAGCAGGATTGGAAATGAGAAGGAGGGACTTTAAAATCTCTGGCCTGTGACTGCACCTCGTATGAGCCTATTTATCTATTTGTAAAATGATGATAACAGCAGACTGTTGTGAGAATAACTGGAGGTTATGTATGTAAAAAATATTCTGTAAATTGCAAAGCATTAAACAGATGCCAGGGAATAAATAATGAATGAGAGGACGGACAAACTCCCCAGGTGGCTCAGAAGAGGGAGAGATGCCTTCTTCCTGGAAGGGAGCAAGAATGACTTCATAGGCAAGATGATTCTAACTAAGCTGAGCTTTGAGGATGGCAAGATTCTCAATGGCCAGAGTTGGTGGGGTGGGGCACCTAAAGTGAAGAAAACTCACAGAAGCAAACAAATGGAGTGCATATTTGGGGAACCACAGTGACTCTAGGGGAGCTGGATAGGAGGAGTTTTAGGTGATAATAATATGGAAAAGGAACATACAAGTGTCTCTATATCATTAATCTGAATAATGGTGCCAGGCAGCACCATTTATTTCAGTAATTCTTGACATTTGTAAATTATAGCCTAGGACAGTAATTGATACTAATAATGATTAATGATGATCATCTCAGATTATCAAGGAAAGTTTAACTATTTAGGAAAGCAGGGAAGTGTGTTTCCATTAGAAATATGTAACTAATAAATTGTTAAAATTAAATATGTTTAAATATACAAACAAACAAACAAGTTTTGGTGCTAGGAGAGACTCCTTTAGCGATCTGAACAATTTAGTTACCTAGAAGAATAATTCTCCTTTCTTGATAATCATGGACAGGTGAGGTGTCACCATGTATTGTTTTTATTTTCTCCTAAAAATTAAATAATCTCCCAGGCAGAACAAGGGTTAAAAAAAATATGTCATCAGTTTAAGGCTCTCTGTCACTTCTTACTGTTGTCTAAAACACTGGCTTTTAATTTTACTCAGAGGAAAGCCATTCTTCTCCTCCTACCTACCTAGAAAGGTGTGTCCTGGTACTTTGTCATAGCTCCTGGTACCATGCAACTACTATAACAGGGGGAAAGATGCTCATGACCACTGTTGTCTTGGGATCACTTGCTAGGAAGCAGAATTGTATGAGTACTGGAGTCAGACTGTTCACACCTACTAGCTCCATGGCCACCACTTACAAGTCCTATAACCATGGGCATCTTAGTTAATAACTTTATGAATCAGTTTCCTCATTTGTATGATGGGTACTACTAACAGTACCTATCTTGTAGGATTGTGAGAATCAAATAAAATAATACATGTAAAGCACTTAGAATAATGCCTAGAACATAGTAAGTGCTCAGTTTACTTTTTATTATCAAAATGTGTTTCTGAAATCTATCCATGTAGCTAAAGTTTATTCCTTTTCATTACTCTAATAGTTATTTTTAAAAGACATGCAGGTAATTTCTGTTACAAACAAGAATGTGAACTTTCTTGTATCTCCTGATACACAAGTCCCAAAGTTCTTTAATTACAGGAGTGGTTGTTCCAGTTTTACATGTGATTTGAATTTATAGAAATTCCAGTTGCTCTGTGTTCTTGCTAACACTTGATGTTGTCAGACTTCTGAATTTTTGTCAATCTGGTTATTTTTCATTTCCGCGACTGCCAATGAAGATGAGCATCTTTTCTCACATGTATGGGCCATTTTTGTTTCCTTTTCTGTGAAATCTTTTGCCTGACTGGCTACTGGATTATTTCTTTTTCTTCATGATTTGAGGGAATTCTTTATGTATTCTAGATACTGCTTCACCTAGGAATTCCCTCTTAGCTAGTCCATTGCCCATCCCACTTTTATGTCACATTGGGTTCAGAGTCATTCTAATCCATCAGAGATTCTTGCTCTTTATATATATCTTTATTCCTTGGAGGGGGGGAGTTGTGGAAAAGGGTACAGGTGGATGGGTTGGAAACAAGTCCTGTTTCCTTTTCTGCTGGAATGTATATTATGTTCAGCAGCAGTAGCAGCAGCAGCTGCTAAGCTCCAAATGCTAGTTGTGGAGGTACAAAATGTCCTGCCATATACAGATAAGATATAAAAAGGAATCCCAGATAGTGAAATTATGGGTATTTCTTCCTTTTGTAGTACTTTGATAATTTCCTATTTTTCGATAATAAACAGGTATTATTTTTTAGAATCAGAAACACATGTTGTTGTTGTTTTAAAAAAGAATTTTTGCTCTTTAAGCTCTGTGGCTTTCATATATGTTTGATTTTAAACCCAGTGGTAACAAGACTTTAAGAAAAATCCCATTCAGCAGGAATTGATAGTTGGTTAACATCCAGGATGAGATCACAAGGTGAGCTCATCTGTGAATTGACTAATGCAACACAGCAGGGTCAAGACATGATAAAGCACCCCCCTTACAGACTAAACCCTGTGTTCCCCAAAAGGCCATAAACCATGCATTTAGATTTCCTTTGTACTCAGCACAGTGCTCAGTGCTCAGATGTAGGTACTTAATTGAAGCTGCTACTGCTGAGGATGGTGACTATATCCTCGGGGCAACACTGGCCATGGTGTTTTTTTTCATGCATTGATTTTAAACTGGCTGCCTTCTGTTGTTACTTACGATAGTCTTTTTAGTCTGCCAGGGGACCAGAGAGAAGAGAGAAAATGGACTCAAAGGTCCTGTCATCAAGCTGATGGGATCCAACCAGGAAAAGATAGATGAGGCTCAAGCATGGATCCAGAGGATCCTGACCCTCCAGGACTGCCACGTCATTGAGGATAACCATATCCTCTACCTTGGGGAAGAGGAACATGACATTTTATCCCAGCTTCAGAAAATGTTACAGGTCTCTATCTCAGAGATTATCAGTCCAGGAAAGGCAAAGTTAGAGATTAAAGGAGCCCAGGCCGACCTCATTGAGGCGGTTATGAAGATTGAACATATGCTGTGTGAAGTTCAAGAGGAAATGGTAAGAAAAAAGGAGCGAGTCCTTTGGAGCTTATCAGGTGAGTAACTTTTTGTTAAGTTGGAAAGTCGGCTCTCCCACCTGTTCCTTCTTTGCAGTGTGAACATGCATGTGTGTCAGTGGATAAGATAGAATGGAAGAGGCGAGGAAACCAAGCTCCGTCTGTGTTGGGCCATAAACTTCTATAGCCATTTTTTGGCTTGCTTTCTACCAGCAGGATTAGTTACTAGTAAATGAAAACACACTCACATACACATACACACACAGTTGGCTTTGCTGATGATGACATGGATTGCCTAAGGGGCAATTACATGGAAAGCTCAGGGTAACCCAAGCCCAGGCTCTCAGGAAAAAATGTCCATCCCTAATTCTGCAGATGAAGCGTTTAAATATAGACACATCCCACTTAATTCATTTCTTTAATAGGGTTTTATTGCGATCATTTATTGCTGGCAGCGTTAGGGTCTCTAAAGTTACTTACTTTGAACCCTCTCACCAAAGTAAATTATTTACTGGTACCATGTGGTCCACTCAGGTATCAATCAGTGAGGCAAAATCCATCAGGATGACTAGGAATTTGGGTCTGGAGAGATCCTTTTAACTTAGCCCTAGAGCTAACTAGGAAGTTATACCGTTGAAAATACTGCCTGGGGAGATTGAGGCTTATTTGATTAATTTATTCAGCTAATGTTTATTGCACCCATGATATGTGCCAAGCATTGTGCTAGTTGCTGGGGATACAGTGATAAGACGGACATTGTTCCCACTCAAAATCGAATTGGGGAAACTGAGAAGTAAGCAGGTTAGTTATGGAAGAGGAAGGTGAAAGTTCTCTGGCAGCAACCAGGAGAGCCACCTAACCCAGACATGGGAGGTAAGGGGAAAGCTTCTCAGAGGAGGTGTCGTAAATGGAGAAGTGAAGAGTAGGTAGGAGTTAGTAAGGCAAAAAAAGGAACTTTCAAGAAATCAGACCGTAGCTGGGCCTAGATTATGCAAGACTTTTATAAATCACTGAAAGTAAGTATTCAGAATTTTTCTAGAAACACATGGGGAGCCTTGAAGGATTTTAAGCAAAGATAAGTTCAGACTTCTATTTTAGAAAGATCACTGGTTATAATTTGGAGAATGAATTTAGTACAAAAATTCAACTGTAAAATTTCAAAGGACACCTTATTTTCACCATGTGTTTGTAAAAATAATTCAGACAGATATGGTCAAAGTGAGCGGGAGTTTGCAATAAACGCATCCATATTCCACCAAAAAACGTGGACAAAAATAATACTTAAGAATAAGACCCAAGATGATGATTGCTGCTTAGCTTTTGAAATGTAATGAATGTGGGCTTTTAAACTGACACTGATAGTTCTCAAGAGAACGAGACAAAATAACATTGATCTCCTATAAAGCTTGTGGCATTACTTTAAATTAACTGCATTCATAAGGTTGGCCCATTCTCCCAGCTATTGGCAGTTTAGTCATGTAAGTCCCTTGCTTTGCTGCGAGGTAGCATTTTTGGCAGTTGAAGACTAAGCATGTTACTCCACAGCAGCATTTCAGAAGTTCATGTAGACGTACCCTCTCTTAGTCAGATTAAGATCTTCATTAGCAAAATGAATAATTTTGAAATAAGTTATTACTACAGGGAGCATCGACCATTCACCAGAGCAATATGTTTTAAATAATAGAAATTAGACATCTCCTCTTTTACGGTGCTCTTTTAATCCTTCCTGGTGAGTACTTCTGATAGCAGGAGTTTGTGGACCTTTGAGTTTCTGGTACCCAGCCCAGTGCCTGGCATGTAATAGGAATTCAGTAAATGTTTGCTGAACTCAAGGGAACTGAACTCTAATACTATACTTTATAAATGTGAGCTATTGCTCTCTAGATTTAATTTACAGTCTCTATTTTTGGAAATTTCCTGGCTTTGGAGATCCTCTGCTATGGAGTTATGTCCCTCCTGCTCTCGTGCTTTCCAGATTTACAACTTGACCCTCTAGAGAGTCTCTCTGAATTTATTATCTGCTTTTCTTGGTCAAAATGAGTCCACTTAATTAGATAACGTGCTGGGGATTAGGTCATTTTAGTATACTAGATCTTAAGTCAAACTAAAAGTAAACTGAAAGAAAAGAAGACTTTTGAGGGGTTTCCATTTGTCCACCTGTATATTTAGTCCAATAAGGAGCTCCTTTGGGCAATAAAAGATTTCCCCTTGAATTTAAAATAGGAAAGAAGGAAAGACATTAAGGAAATAAAGAAGGAAGAAAAAGAGGGAAAAGAATGGAAAGGAGGAAAGACAAAACACCATAGACTCTTGATCTCCAAATTTTGCTCTTCTTAGTTGGGTCGCATATGAGTAACATGTGTACCAAATATTCTGCCTTGTCGCTTACAGAAAGCACTGGTGAAAGCCAGGTTTATAATCTTAGATCTATACTTTAAGCTGTGTGATATTGAGCAAGTCACTTAACTTCTCTGAATTTCAATTTCCCTATTTGTAAAATTGTGATAATTATTTCAGTGATGGTGGTATAGTAATGCTCAAATGAGATAGAGATATGAAACTGTTTTGAAAACTTTGAAGTGTTATATAAGTGCCGTACTGTTTTCCATCATTCCTTAATGTTTTCTTATGGTTGTCTCTTTTTGTTGGTGGGCATCTTGTCTAGAAATATAAATATTTCCTTTTAGCAACACAGTTATATATCATCATTACAGCATTGGTGGGGGGAGTATGTATTAATTCTCTTTTTTCTCTTAATCCCCTCAGCTTCATAATCCAAACCATATGGGGACAAATTTATTAATCCTCTGTTTTATACTATGACTTCTCAGAGTATTATAGCTATCCTTGCATGTCTTAAATATATAAGGCATACAATTTAAATTGGCTAATCTAGTCCTCCAAATTTTTGTAATCTGTTTCATTAAATTTCTTAACAAACTTTCCCTCTCACAGAGAATTGAGACATAGTTTTATGTTACTCATTTTTAGGGCAACAGACTGATCAGCAACCAGAAAACCAGAATGAAATGAAGGAAAATACTTTTCTGAAATGCTTAAAGCTTTCAACTCGAGAAATTCAGGATCAGAAGAAACAGTTTGAAGACTGTGGCTTGCAGGTTATAAAGGTATACTTAATGAAGGGAAGGATTTGACTCATCTTGCTATCACTTGGTTCTGCAGCCAGAAGTAAAACTTACCTGCTGATGACTCTAAGCTAGCTGCTCACTGACCTGGGATCCTAGGAATTAGTCTTCAAGGAGGGCAGAGATGGGCAGGTACAAGGAGTATAGTTGGAATCAGGTGGTAGAAATGATGTCAGGATATTTAGAAGCATAGATCAAGACTCAGGGAAAGCTATCTGCCTATCTTAAAGAAATGGAATACCATTTATCACACTGTTTCATAATTGTTTACCTATTTTTATCTCTTACTAAACCATGAGCTTTAAGAGGGCAGAGGCTGTGTCTGCAGTTGTTGACCATTTCATCACCAGTGCCTGGCACATAGTGTTCGCTCAGTGAATTTTTATCAAAGAAGGGACAGGGAATTTTGAAGAGATAAAAGTCAAAATACAAGAGGGTTGGGGCCAGGGGAGACTCTTAGGCAACTTCATATGAAAAGCAAATTACATGCAAAGTCATATGCACAGAAGTGCTTTGATTTTTGAAGCAGAATATCAGGCAATTTAAGTAGCAGTTCTTCAGTCTCTTTTTCAGTTTTTCCCTTCTTTGGGCTACAGGTGGAGAAGATAGACAATGCGCTTCTCGTGGCTGCCTTCCAAAGAAGGAAGAAAATGATGGAAGAGAGGACCCATGTGAACCCTGTGAGCCACAAGTTGTTCCAGCAAGTCCCCTACCAGTTCTGCAAAATGGTATGCAGAGTTGGCTTTCAAAGAATGTACTCAGTGCCCTGCGGTAGGTATCAGCCCCTCATAAATCGGGTTACTCTGTGTGGGAATTGGTGAACAGACATCAGCAGACGATTCACCATTAATAGCATTTGTTGCTTCAGTGAGGGGATCATTTATGTCTGGAATTTAGTGGTAAAATCATTTGGAAAGGGTCATAGTTAAAATTTTTTCTTCATATATTTTGTTGCTGATGGGTTTTACGTTGTTGAAAGTGTTAACAGCAAGAGCTCCAGGTCCCTGTTCTTCTCTTTCTGTGTTTGTGTCCTCTCTGCAGAGAGCCCTCTGGAGCTTTTTTACTCCCCTTATCTCAACAAAATAATTATCAACACTACCAAACCATCTTCATCCCTTAATTAAAAGGGCATTTTCCTGAATTTAATAAAGTTGATCTTTTCCATTCTTTTCATTTCCTGTAGCTGCTAGTGAATGAATTAGATACCACCTGGCAGGTGAAGCGAATAATATTTTCAGATCCTTCTCAACTATGGGAGTTCTGTGTATAGCTTGCATGTCTCTTCTCAGTTGTACAAAAATATTGCATACTCAATTGTTATATTTTCCCCTTTAAATCTCTCCAACAGAGGCTAAGAAGTCTAGTATTAATCATGGAGGATACCTAGCAAAGCAGCTTGATTTTGCCTGGTCCTTTAAATATGTGGCTCTGGATCTTTACCTTTCCAAATATGTAGCATGATCCTCGCTGTGGAGCCTCCTACTCCTAGTCTTGATTTCTAGAAAACAAAGGGTCTGGAAATCATCTTCTCTTTGGCCCAGAGAGAACAGAAGCAATACCTAGGGTAAAAATTGAACATAAGCAATTTTTTGCAATTTTTTTACCTGGAGGTAAAAATTGACAAATGAATCCCCATGTAGTCTTTGAGTGTAACCAGGAAAGTGATGATCCGTATGGTCCTTTCATTGGCAAAGTATTAAAAATTCATAACTTCCATTTGCTCCTACACCCATTGTAACTGGCTTCTCTGCACTACCCCGTCCCCCATCGCCCCTTCTACTTCTGCTTAAACTACTCTCACTAAAATCATCATGATCCTCCTATTTTCCAAACTCAGTGAGTCCCCTCTTTTCAGTCCTGTGGCAGATGCTGCTGATTGCCTACCTACCATCTTTCATATTTCCTCCCCAAACAGCTAAGACACACATCATCCTCCCAAAGGAGACAGTCCCAAAGTCTCATCCTGTCTCATCATCGGCCTCAAGTCCAGGCAGTCCTCTCGTAAAGCTTAAAGGCAATTGCCCTTATACACTCATTATATAACGATGTAAGTAGAGCAGGAAAACCACAATAAAAACTCCGATTTCAAAAGGGGAAAAGGAAAGACACACATCACTGATCTATACCACTCGTCACATATGCTAGACATGTAATTTGTTCAGCCATACAGTCACTTTAAGAACTCAACAGGCAAGAGACCCGTTTGCATCTGGTCAAGTTCTTGTCTTTATAACTCAGCCTGAAGCTTGTCTGCATGTAGTCTTTAAGCCTCAAGATTCTGGTCTTTTACCTACTGGCTCTGTGCTCTGCCCATCTCCCTATCCCTTAGCTTAACAGCCACTACCTTGAGGCAATTCAGACAATAGACTCAGTAAGGAGATATTACCTAGGATGTGACTTGTGCCAATGTGCTGAGAACGCTTAACTGAAGATGCCCGAGAAACCCAGGAGACATCAGTTTTGTCACTACTGAAGCTGTTTGCAACTCATTTTTTTTAAAACCTAATTTTCAGTTGGAGTACAAAGGTTCTTGGCTTATTCACCCCTGCAAGGTTCCAAATTATGGGACTGTCAGTGAGTTTAGACGGCATGTGCTGGTAGAGGGGGCTTCTATTAACAAAGCTTTATTTATTTTTTCCTGTCTTTCTTGCATTCTAGCTAGTTCTATTCAGAATTCATCTCTTACTTGTAAGATTTCACTGAATGCTGCAAGAATGAGCCTACATGGTTGCAGTTTCTTTATTGGGTTCATTCATTCATTCCAGAAGTATTTATTGAGAACATTCTAAGAGTCAGGCCCTGTGCTAGGTGGGAGGGATACAGCAATGAAACAAAATACATAGAATTTCTGCCCTTATAATTTATAATCTAGTGAGTCTATCTGTTGTCCATTCTTTAAATGTTAGTGTTTTCTGGAGTTCTGAAGGAAGCCTCTTTTTTCTTCTAAAATGTCCCCCTGGGTGCTTACACCTTTCCCATCGCTTCAGCTCCTACCTCTGTGATGATGACTTACGCATTTGTATCCCCTGCTTTTCTCCTGACCCACAGGTCCATATTTCTGGCTGTCTTTTGGACTTCTCTAACTAGATGTCCCATAGCCACTTCAAACTGAACTCTTTCCTTGGCCATACTTTTCCTTAAGAAAGAGGATCCCCACCCCTACCCCGATACTCCCTAACCTGGTTAACACCACCATCTATCTACCCCGTCTTCTAAGCTGGAAACTTTACCAGCCTCCGCCCCTTCCTTTCTCTCACTTTCATATCCAGGCACTCACGCAGCCTTAGTGATTTTCTCCTGGTAAAATTCTCAGTCTAGCCTTACCTCTCTGTTCCTACTGCCTTAGTTCATCTTCCCCTAGGCCCAGACAATTACCTGGCCCTTTCCTTGCCTCAAAATTACCCCTGTCGTGTGTATTCTATGTATATTCTACTGACTTTGTGCTAAGCTTAATCCTTTTCGCCCCTGAGGTAGTAAGTAGCAGGAAGTTAATGGGTGGAAGAACAAAGAGCAAGAAGAAACTCCCAGGAAAGAAATCTTTGATTTTTATCTCAAAATATTACCTCACCACATAAAATTGTACTATATTTTATCTGTTTAAGTGTGGGAGTTCTCTTTGTGAACTTTTGAGAATAAAGATCATTTCTTAGTCACTTTTGAAGCTCAAGTTCATCATAGCTGTGTCTATTTAGCACTTAAAATGTGGTTAATCTAAATTGAGATGTGCAGTTAAGTATCAAATGCACATTGGATTTTAAAGACCACTACCAAAGAAGAAAATGTAAAATATCTCCTTAATAATTTTTATATTGATTACATGTTGAAATGATAACATTTTGGATAATAGGTTAAGTAAAAATATTAATTTTACTTGTTTCTTTTTACCTTTTTTAATGCGGCTACTAGAAAATTTTAAATTACATATGTGGCCCATTGCATTTCTGTTGTTCAGTGCTGCTCTAGAATATGAAAGTGTTTGGTTAAGTCCCAAGTAAATGTAAAGAATGAGGGAGGGAAAAATGGAAGGGAAGGAGGGGGAGAGAATATGGCTTTAAAGGAATTTTCTATTTTTTTTCCTGCTAAGTAGGGGTAGAAAAGGCATTAAGCAGGGATTACCTTGAGGTACAGAGTTTGGCCCTCTGCCTTCTGAGTGTTCTTACTATTACAGAGAAGATAAAATAGATCACAAGCATTTATATCATAGTGGAGAATATTCATTTCCGGTGGTTGGAATAGAGCACATTCTCCTTGGTATCGTAGCATGAAGGATGCCTGATGGTTGGAAAACTGCCTGGTGAGGACACACCTAGATCAAAAACATGTGGAAATTCTCTGTGGGGTATTTTGCCAGGCTATGGTGAGAACTGGTGACCTACCCCTGCCCCGCAGTAGAGAATACTCCTTCTAGGAACCAGAATGTTTATGGCCCCTAAATCCTGAGTGTCTTTTCCTAAACAATGCAGCATATACACTAACATTACTTCATATGCTCAGCATTCCCCTTATTTTGTCATATTTTTCTTGTAATGCTGTCCACAAATTTGGGAGACATTTTGCCTTCTTAGATGCTTTTTTTTTTACTAGCTATATTCTCAAGAGTTCTAGAGATATCCTTATTTGTAGCTTGTAGAAGTCAGGCCATGTTCTAAGAAGAAATAGAACCTTCCCTCCATTATGCTCTTTCTTAGCTGCTTAGTTTGTAATGTTGACTTAAGTCATACTGTCTCTGAACCTCAGATTTTTCATCTGTTATATGGAGATACTACCCAAGTCACAGATTAATTGAAGATAATCAATGTAAAAACGCTTTGTAAATCATAGACTCCTCTGTAAACTCCCATGATATATTAAGATGTAAGGTATTATGTTCATGATATTAGTGATAATTTGCCACAAGTGAACAGCTTTGGCTGTCTTTGCTACAGATACAGAGATTTGGGACTAGGAGATGGTGATTATTTAGAGGACTAGAGAGAAAATACATACGAGTACTGAAATAGGCAATATGATTTGCCAGATCATAATAATCCTTAAATTTTTTTTCTCTTATCAGATCCAAAATATGGAGCTGGAATATATTTCATCAAGAACCTCAAAAACATAGCATACCACGTCAAGAAAACACCTGCCACAGATAAGCTTATCTATGTGTTTGAGGCTGAAGTACTCACAGGCTCCTTCTGCCAGGGTCAACAGTTAAATATTGTTCCTCCGCCGTTGCTTCCTGGAGCCATAGATAGCCATGACAGTGTGGTTGACAATGTTTCCAGCCCTGAAATCTTTGTCATTTTTAGTGACACGCAGGCTGTGCCCCAATATTTGTGGACTTGCACACAGGATCATGTACAGTCACATGATTACTCATCAGGACAAATGAGCAAGCAACAGCCCTGAAAGCAATTCTGAAGTGGCAGCCCTGTTGATTAAGATCCTTATCATTTTAACAACAGGCATGACCTTGCTTTGGAGGAACTAACCAAAGAATGACCATAAATGATTCAAAGAGTTGTTTGAATATGTCACATGGGTTGTCTCTGTGGACTGACTGAGTGATTGCAGAGATCAGCCACAAACTAGTATCTTAGTGCCTTCATCTTTACCTTCCTCTCTTGGGGTGGGAGTGGATCGATGACAACTAGAACACTCTCAGGACCATTCCCTCTCCTTCAAGTTGTCCTTTCATCTTCTTTACCACAGGTAACAACAAAAATATTTTACCTGTAATGAAGAGATTTTTCCAGTATATAATCCAAGCCTTTTATTTTGTAAACTGGTAATTGTGTAACATATCAGGACAGCAGGATGATTTTAGATTTTCCAGTAAATCTTACAAAGCGCTTTAGATATCAAAATAAATCACCTTTATCTATGTAAGTGGCTCTGAAAAATTGTGTAAAATGAAATTATTTGAAGTGGAAGAACATCAGAAGGCTGATAATCTACTAATAGCCTGTTTGAATTTGAAACACCATGACATCAAATTGTTAATTCACCAAATATGCCTTGATCACTGTATGTGTTTCAGTCACTTCCTGGGTGCTGAGGATATGATGCTGGATGAGAAAAATGTCTTCATAAGGCTTTCAGCCTGAATAATCAGAAAGGCAGCTATGGACAAATTAACAATCTAACCTTCGATTGTATATAACAAAAGAGGAATTACAGAGTCTTTGGAAAAATTTAAGGAGGAGAGGAATAAACCTGCACATCTCACTCTAAACCACCCACTAGGTACCTAGAAACCCCCAACTTCCTGCCTAAGCAGCTCCAGGTCTACTTCCAGGGCCTGATTGGGCCTCTTCTACCAAGGGTGGACTGTGTCACAGTCTGCATCAGGAGTGGCCATGGGGTGACTGTTTTCAGGGATGTAGTTTGGACATGAGGGCTGAGGTGTTCACACATCTGTGCATGAGACTGTGGTACAGAGCTGAGGGTGAAAGGACAGATGTAAAAGGATTTCAAAAGATAATGAAGGAAAAGCTAAGTTTACAAGGATAAGAAAAAAAAAATCCGTATCATGAAACATAGTGAAACTGTAGGCCACCAAAGAGGTGATTTTAAAAACAGTCATAAGGAACAGTCAAGTCATTTACAAAGGAATAACAATTAGACTGACAACATACTTCTTACTGTAAGCAGAATAATGTCCTCCCCCTGCACATTGCAAAGATGTCCACATCTTAACCTCCTGAATCTGTGAATGTATTACCTTGCATGTCAAAAGATATTTTGCCGATGTGATTGAAGTTACCCCTCAGATGGGAAGATTAGCCAGGATTATCCAGGTGTGCCCAATCTAATCACAAGAGATGGCAGCATGAGAAGTTTTATTTGATGCCTCATTCTTGTTCTGAGATGTAGAGAGCTATGGGCAAGGACCAGGGACAAGTTTTTCTCTTGTAATTGATTTCTACTCTCATACCATTGTAGTTGGACGAGGTGCTTGATATGATTTCAACCTTCTTAAACTTATTGATTTGTTTTGTGCCATGTATGTATATATTCCTCTTCATATTCTTTTTCATTATAGGCCATTGAAGTATTGATTATAGTTTCCTGTGCTATACAGTAGGACATTGTTGTGTATCTGTTTTATATATAGTATTGTGTATGTGTTAATCCTAGACTCCTAATTTATCCCTCCCCTTTCCCCTTTAGTAACCATAAGTTTGTTTTCTATGTCTGTGAGTCTGTCTCTGTTTTGTAAATAAGCTCATTTTTGTCTTTTTCTTTTTTTAATTCCACATACAAGTGATATCATATGGTATTTTTGTTTCTCTTTCTGGCTTACTTCACTTAGTATGATAATCTCCAGGTCCACCCATGTTGCACAAATGACATTATTTCATTCTTTTTTATGGCTGACTAGTATTCCATCGTGTGTGTGTGTGTGTGTGTGTGTGTGTGTGTGTCTGTCTGTCTGTCTGTCTGTCTGTGTGTGTGTGTCTGTGTGTCTGTGTATACACACCACATCTTCTTTATCCAGTCATCTGTCAATGGACATTAGGTTGCTTCTATGTGTTGGCTATTGTAAATAGTGCTACCATGAACATCAAGGTGCAAGTATCTTTTCGAATTAGTTTCCTCTGGATATATGCCCAGGAGTGAGATAGCTGGATCATGTGGTAAGTCTGTTTTTAGTTTTTTAATGAATTTCCATACTGTTTTCCATAATGGTTGCAGCAAACCACATTCCCACCAATAGTGTAAGAGGGTTTCCTTTTCTCCACACCCTCACCAGCATTTATTGTTTGTGGACTTTTAAATGATGGCCATTCTGACTGGTGTGAGGTGATACCACACTGTAGTTTTGACTTGCCTTTTTCTGATAATTTGCGATCATGGAATGAAATGCCTATTGGCCATTTCTACCAATTATTTAAAGAAGAGTTAACACTTATCCTTCTCAAACTATTCCAAAAAATTTAAGAGGAAGGAATGTTTCAGAACTTATTCTACAAGGTCAGCCTCACACTGATACCAAAATGAGACAGACACGAACAAAAAAACACGAAATTATATGTGGAATCTAAAAAAACCAACCAAACAAGCAAACAAAACAAAAATAGACTCAGATTCAGAGAACAATCGAGTGGTTGCCAGGGGTGAGTGGGTGTTGGGCAAAATAGGTGAAGGGAATTAAGAGTTATAAACCTCTACTTATAAAATAAATAAGCCACAGGGATGTAACAGCATAAGGAATATGATCAATAATATTGTAATAACTTTGTATAGGGACACATGGTTACTAGACTTATGGTGATCATTTCATAATGTATGTAATGTCAAATCGCTATGTAGTACTCCTGAAACTAACATAATATTTTACATCAACTATTATTTCAATTAAAACAAAAAATTGGAAAAAAAATCCAACTACATACTGTTTACAGACGATATAACAAAATCATTAAAATGCAAAGAGATTGAAAATTAAAAGATGGAAAAAATGTAATTAATGAACACTCACCCAAAAAAGCTGGTGTAGCTATATTAATAATGACAAAAATAGACCTTAAGTTAAAGGATGTTATTAGGGATAAATGACTACTCAATAATAACAAAAGATTCAATTAACCAGGAATAGATATAATGATAAGCCTATATGTATTTAATAACATCTAAAACTATGTAAGGCAAAATCTGACAGAATTAAAGGTAAAATTGACAAAATCTACTCTCTTAAGAGTTTTAACACAGCTCTCTCAGTAAATAGTAGACCTTCAGTTAGAAAAAAAAGACACAAACTAGTAAGACTGCAGAAAATTTGAATAACAGTTTTTAGCTAATGTACATGTATAGAACCCTCCACCCAGCATTTAGAGAATACATAATCTTCTCAAGTATACATAGAACAGTTATATTTATTGACCATATTCGAATACATAATCTTCTCAAGTATACATAGAACAGTTATATTTATTGACCATATTCTAAGTTCAACAATTTTAAAGATATTCTCTATTGCACTGTGTTTTCTGACCATCATCCATCATATAAGTAACTTAGAAATCAATTAAAAAAAAAGCTTAAAAATAAATACATATGGAAATGAGATATACACTTCAAAATAATACCTCATAGATCATGAAAGTATAACAGAAATTAGAAAATATTTAGAACTGTATAATGAAAATATCACTAATACATTTTGACCAAAAGCTAAAATAGTTCTTTAATAATAAAACCTTAAAGCTTGTATTAAGAAAAAAATAAAGGCAGAAGTTAATCAGCTAAGCATCTAACTTAAGGTAAAAGAAAATTAGAATTTAAGAATGAAAACAGAAAATAATTAAATAGAAATAAAACATACATCAGAGAGAAGTAATCAATAGCTGCTTGTCTGCAAAAATTTTAAAAATAGAGAAATCTTTGATATGACTGCTGAAGAAAAAAGAAAAGGTACAAATAAAGAATCTTAGGAATCAAAGGAGGATGTTTAAGATCCTTTTAGATTAGAGATCTAAAGATAAGATAATAGTAGAAATAATTTTATGCTAATAAATTGAAAATTTAGACAAAAATGTTGATTTGCTTAGGAAAAATAACTTACCAAAATTGACTGAAGAACTAGGAAATCTTGAATTTTCTAATATCTATTCAATAAGGTGAATTAGTAATTAAAAATTTGCCTACGAAGTAAACAAATAAATACAACAAGCTAAGATGATTTTACGAGTGAGTTCTACCAAATCTTCAAAGAACGGATAATTTCAGTCTTCTGGAATTATAAGCGTAAAATCTTCTGGAAAACAGAAATAGAGGGAATACTCCTCAACAGATTTTTTCAGAGTTAGTTTGGTAACCTTGATACCAAAAGTATAAAAGAGTGTAAATTAGGAAAAATGTAGACTGAATTATTTTTGTAAATAGACACTCAAATCCTAATAAAATATTAATAGATATAATTCAGCTCTATATAAATACATCATAGTCGAGTTGGGTTTATCTCAGAAATGTAAAAATAGTTTCACTTCAGAATATCTATTAATATAACTCACCATGTAAATACATTAAAGTGTAGCTCATTTCAATATATAGAGAAAATCACATGATAAACAATTCATAAAAGAATACCTACCAGAACCCTAGGGCAAGCATCATATTTCTTGGTAAGACATTAGAGCGATTCCCTACAAAATCAGGGATGAGACAATGGATGCTTCCTATTACCACTTATCTTCAGTAGTGAATTCAAACACAGTAAAGAACAAACAAACTAAAAATGGAGAAACAAAAATGTTTTAAATTACAGGAAATAGGATTGTCTGTAAAAATCCAAGAAAATCTGGAGACAGATTATTAGAATAAAAGCATTTTGCAAGGTTTTAAGTAGAAATTATATATAAATCAAATTTCATTTCTATGCATGAGAAACTGAACATAAAGGCTTTTTTTACCTTCACAATAGCAACAGCAAAAAATAAGATAACTAAAATTAAATTTAACAAAAGATGTATAAAAACTTCATTAAAAATTACAAAACATCACTGAAAGGCATTTAAGAAGACCTAAATAAATGGAGAGATATACTATATCCTTATTGAGAAGACTCTATATAATAGAGATGTCTATTCTCCAAAAATTAATCTTATCAATTCAATACAATTTCAATCAAAATCATAAGAAATTTTCTTCATAGAAACAGATGTAGTTGTTACAAAATTTATATTAAGCAAAAAGATCCAAGAAGAGCCACGGCAATTTTAGAGATGTAAAATGAAGTGGAGGTGACTTGACCTACAATATATTATGAGTTATTATAGAACTACAGTAATTAAGATGTGTTACTTGTGTAGGGATAGACTAACAAACCAACTGAGTAGAATAGAAAGCTCCAAAACAGACCTGGGCCAATATGGAAACTTGAGAATATATGTATCTTATATGTATATGTATATATATATATATACACACATTTATATCTTGAATATACATATGTATCTCAAATATGTATGTATTGAATACATATAAAAATACACTTGTATATGTATAGTTGAGACATATATCTCTCGTTTATATATTATATATATAAATGGTATAAATATACTAAAAAAATTCTGCATCTTTTCACATTGCAGGTTTTAACGATGTCAATATTTTTATGGTACATTAAGATATTTTCAGCAAATATTTACAGTTAGAAACTAAGTACCGTTTAAAAATCAAATTTTATGTAATAAAGAATACAATTGATTTCTGATTCAAGTTTCCATGTTCAAGTCAAAACTGCTATTTGATGCTTGTCAATTTCTCCTTTTATGTCTGTTAACAATTGCCTTATATGTTGAAGTGCTCCTTGGGTGCATAAATATTTACAATTGTTCTATCTTCTTGGATTGATCTCTTGAGCATTACACAGTGATCTTGTCTCTTGTAACAGTCTTTATTTTAAATCTATTTTGTCTGTTGTCAGTATTGCTACTTCAGCTTTCTTTTGATTTCCATTTGCATAGAATATTTTTTTCCATCCCCTTACTTTCAGCCTGTATGTGTCTCTAGCTCTAAAATGGGTCTCTTTAGACAGCACATATATGGGTCTTATTTTTGTATCCATTCAGCCAGTCTATTACTTTTGGTTGGAGTGTTTAATCCATTTACATTTAAGGTAATTATTGATACATATGTTCTTATTGCCATTTTGTTAATTGTTTTGGGTTTGTTTTGTGGGTCTTTTTTTTCTCTTTCTTCTTTTTGTTTTCTTTTCTTATGATTTGATGACTGTAGAGTTACATTGGTTCATGATTATCATGAGGTTTTGGTATGGAAGTCTATATGTATATATGATTGTTTTAAGTTGCTGATCTTTTAATTTCAAATGCACTTTAGATACCCTCTATTTGTACCCTCCTCCCCCTATGATTACTTTTCTTATTTCTAGTTGTGGCCTTTCTTTTTTTTACCTAGAGAAGTTCCTTTTATTTTAATATATATTTTTACTAAAGTATAGTCAGTTTACAATGTTGTGTCAATTTCTGGTGTACAGCACAACGCTTCAGTCATATAGGAACATACATATATTTATTTTCATATTCTTTTTCACCATATGTTACCTCAAGATACTGAATATAGTTCCCTGTGCTATACAGTATGAACCTGTTGTTTGAGAAGTTCCCTTAACATTTTTTGTAAAGCTTTTCTGGTGGTGCTAAATTCTTTTAGCTTTTGTTTATCTGTGAAGCTTTTGATCTCTCCATCAAATCTGAACAAGAGCCTTGCTGGATAGAGTATTCTTGGTTATAAGTTTTTCCCCTTTCATCACTTTAAATATACGGTGCCATTCCCTTCTGGCCTGTAGAGTTTCTCCTGAAAATAAGCTGATATAACCTTATGGAAGTTCCCTTGTATCTTATTTGCTGTTTTTCTCTTGCTGATTTTAGTATTTTCTCCTTATCCTTAATTTTTTTCAATCTGATTACTATGTGCCTTGGTATGTTCCTCTTTGGGTTAACCCTCTTTGGGTTGTGTGGAACTCTCTGCACTTCCTGGACTTGGGTGACTGTTTCCTTTCCCAAATTGGGGAAATTTTTGGCTATTATCTATTTGAATATTTTCTCAGGTCCTTTCTCTCTCTCTTTCTAGGACCCCTATAATGTGAATATTAATACACTTCATGTTGTCCCAGAGTTCTCTTAAACTATCCTATTTTCTTTTCATTCTTTTTTCTGTTCTGCAGTAGTGATATCCACTAATCTGCTCACTGATCTGTTGTTCTGCCTCAGTTAGTCTATTCTTGGTTCCTTCTAGTCTGTTATTCATTTCAGTAATTTTATTCTTCAACTCTGGATATTCTTTATATTTTCTAACTCTTTTGCTAAAAACTTCCCTCCATGTGTCTATACTCCTCCTGAGTTCTCTGGATATCTTCACCATCATTATTGTAAACTCTTTCTTGGATAGATTGCCCATCTCCTCATCACTTATTTCTTCTTCTAGGATTTTATCTTGTGCCTTGGCCTGGAAGATATTTCTCTGCTGCCTCATATTGTCTAACTTTATTTGTATTTTTAGGTTTGGAGAAGTGGCCTTCTGTGGGAGATGTCCTATGTGTCCCAGCAGTACACTCCTCTCTTGTCACCCAAGGGCCAGGGTCCAGCTGGTCCCAGTGTAGAGTCTGGCCTGCATTTGTGGATTCCTTCCACAAGCTTTGGGATTGTTTTCTTATTTCTGGTATCTGCCCCCTGGTGAATGAGGCTGGACTAGAGGCTTATGCAGGTTTCCTGGCAGGAGTCAGTGCCTGTCCACTGCTTGGTGGAACTTGGTCCTGGCCCTCTGGTGAGTAAAGCCAGGTCTTGGGGTGTGTCTAGAGGTGGTTGAGGGCTCAGGAAGTCTGATGATGGGTGGGGCTGTGTTCCCACCCAGTATGTTGTTTGGCCTGAGGCTTTCCAGCACTTAAGCCTACAGGCTATTGGGTGGGGCTAGGTCTTGGTTCTAAAGACCTAAGCAAGATATTGGCCTCCAGGAAAGTAGATGAACACTCCCTGAATGTCCACCATAACCTTTCATGTCCCCAGGGTGAGCCACAGCCACCCCTACCTCCCCAGGAGACCTTCCAAAACCAGCAGGCAGGTCTGGCCTAGGTTCCTATGAAGTCACTGCCTCTGCCCTTGAACCCTGCATGTGCGAAATTATGTGTGCTTCCCCAGAGAGTGAAGTCTTGGTTACTCCCAGTCCCATGGGGCTCCTGGAGTTAAGCCCCACTGGCCTTTAAAATTATATGTTCTGGAGTCTCCACCTCCCAATGCTGGAGCCCTGGGCTGGGGAGCCTCACATGGGGCTCAGAACTCTCACTCCTGTAGGAGGGCCTCTGCAACTTATTCTTCAGCTTGTGGGTCAATCCCCCCACCCCAGAGGGTATATCACAAGCACGCCCCTCCTACTGTCTCGCTGTGGTTCCCTCTTTATGTTTCCAGTTGAGGAGGATCTTTCTTGCTAGGTTCCAGTCTTTTTAACCGATGGCTATTTAGCAGTTAGTTGTGGTTTTGTTGTAGTCGCAAGAGGCCAGCTTGTGGTCCGACGACTCCACCATCTTAACATGAAATCTAAAAAGACTAGTTGCCACTTTTAATGAGTCTTGTTATTTTAAGTAATAGCACTTATGCAACAGAAAAAATACAACAATATATAACTGCAAGTAAAAACTTATTTTTCATGTTTTTATGTTAATACATGTATATAATTATTATATATTTTCACCCCCATCTGTTTGGCAAAAATAAAAAAAGCCAGACATTTCCAAATGTTAGCGAGGATGTTTGGAAGAGAGAATCTTATACACTGCTTGTGGAATATAAATTGGCATAACCACCCTGGGAAATCATCCAGCAATATGTGGTATATTAGTTTTCTATCACTGTGTAACAAATTACCAGAAACCTAGTGGCTTAAAACACATTTATTATCCCACAGTGTCTATGGGCCAGGAGTACAGGCACAGTTTAGCTGGTTCTTCTGCTCAGGGTCTCACAAAGCTGCAATCAACATGTAAGTCAGGTCGTCTTCTTATCTGGAGGCCTGACTGGGGAAGAATCCACTTCTAAGCTTTCTCAGGTTGTTAGTGGAATTCATTTTCTTGTGGTTGTAGGGCTGAGAGCCCTGGCTTCTTACTGGCTGTCGGATGGAGGCTGTACTGTGGTCCTAGAAACCAACCACAGTTCCCTGTCATGTGGCGCTCTCCATAGGCAGTTCACAACGTGAAAGCTCACTTCTTAAAAGCCAGCAGAAGAGTGTCTAGCTCCAGTCTTTAAGATAGAGACTTAGATAGAGATATATAATAAAATGTAATCATCTTTGCTGTATTCTATTGGCCAGAAATAAGTCAAGGGTCCTACTCACCCTTGAAGGGTAGTGATTATACAGGGCAACATGAGAGGGAAAGTATCATGAGGACCCTCTCAGAATTCTGCCACACTGACTAAAGTTAAAGATGCACTGCCCTAGAATCTAACAGTTTCCTTGCACACACAGAGATATGTAGAAGAATGTTAATAGCATTGTTTGTAATAGCAAAACTATTGTTCTATAAATTAAACTTTAAAACTTTTAAATACAAAAAGATATAGTCAGAGAGACATTAACTAATGAAATATCATGTATGACATAACATTTTTGTGAAAGTAACGTATATATAAGAATTCTGCTTCAGCAATGGCCTACTGTTACTGTCTTGAACAAGTCCTCCCACCACTGAGAACAACTGAACAAAACATAAAAACACATTAAGGCATTGAAGAGTACCATGGCAGTGAGAATTTGTGGGTCCAAGATTTGGAAGAAGAGAAAGAGAAGATTGAGAAGTGAGCCTGGTGTTTGCCGTTACTTTTTCACCTAAGGTGAGTGCAAATTATAAAAGCAATGGCTTAAAAACTGAGTAGAGCTTTTGGCTATCTCATGGGGCTGAGGAGGCTGGGTCAAGGAAAGAGAGGCCCTAGTAAATGCCCCAGACTTTTGGTCAAGACCCTCAAGGAATACCCTAACTAAAAGTAAGGGTGAACTGTAAGGAAACTAGTTTTCACAAACACTTAAGTCCAGCTGTTAATATCAGATCCTGATTGGAATAAAGTGATTTGCCCTCAGCTTAGCTGTGGGCAGGAATACTTGCCTCTAAGTCTCTTCCTTAGAACACATTCTCTTTCCTCAGCCGGCTTGCACAAATTCAACTCATCCTAGAAAACACGCCTTCAGTGTGGAACACTGATACAGCAGAAAAAGATCTAGGGCGAATGAGCTTTGTATAGCCTAGGATTCAGTGTGGTCCTCTCTTCTACTCTTGTGTTATAGAGCTACCCCATCTCTTTCACCTTGCTTCTCCATGGGTGTTTTAGTTTGATTTGATAAACTATGTCATATGTGAGACTTTTTCTGTGACCTCTGCTTGGCTGACTTCAGTCTTTCTTTTGAAGCCACTGCTCACAAAGAATCCCCCCCCCCCCCAATTGCATCAAATTTAACAGTAACAATTATTTATCCCAAATTTTCGTTTAAGACCATTTATTGAGCGTAAAGCAACTATTTGTGTTTCATTTAATTTCTTAAAGGTTTTTGATACTGACCATACATTATCAGGTAAACAAGATGGGAGAGAACTAAATAAATAAATACCTCAGAAGCTTCCTCAAACGTGCTGCATGTGAATGCCTTAGACATGAGGCGCTGACTTCTAACACTTTTGTAATAATCCCTTAGCCTTCATTCCTTACATTATTCATTCAGTTAACCTGTATTAGGTAACAACACTGTGAGAGGCAAGAAATACACAGAGGTGAGCGAGGATCCATTGGCCCTGGAAGAGCTTCGAAGACAAGTTTGTAGGCATAACTTTGCATCTCAACCTGATAAGTACCGTTTCCCTGTCACTCCAGCGTGACTCTCTAACCTCTGCCTCTGTGAACCTCCTCAATCAGACCTTCTCCCTGACCCCGGACTCTCCACTGGTTCCGGGCTAACCGTTAGCATTTCCAGAGAAAGACGGTTGGAAGACTACATCTCCCAGCAGCCTCTGCAGCAGGGCGGTGGAGGGTGCGCGCAGGCGCGCGGTCCAGCCCCCGCGCGCAGGCGCATTGCGAACGCCGGCTGAGCTAGGTCTCGCTGTGCTGGGTGCGCGGCGGTCGAGAGCGAGGCCTGGTGATCACCGCCGAGGCGCGAGTCTGCTCTTCGAGGTTGTGTGCGGCAGAGGCACGGCGGGCGAGCGAGCGAGTCAGCGGCTTACCCCAGCAGTGGCACCGGGATCGGTTGCCTTAAGCCTGGTAAGTGCGGGGCCCCGGCGGCCCCCAGCCCCTCCCCCTCCCGCTGGCGGATCCGGCAGTCCTCAGCGGGACCCGGGAGAGGCCCGCGGCGAGGGCGGGCGCCGTCTGTGCTCGAGCTCTGGTTCCTGGGCCTGGGCGCTCGCGGCGCCTCCGTGCGTCACCGGCCCGGCTGTCCTAACGGCCGCGCGGCCAGCCTAAGGGAGGGTGGGGGCGGGGAGCGCTGGTGTGCTCGCCATCGGGAACCGCGGCCGGGGCGGGGCGGGGCGGCGGCGGGGCTGGAAGCGGCGCCGGGGACTGCGGGGCGCCGAGGCAGCGGGGCGGAGAGCTGGGAGCGCGGAGCCAGCGCCGCGGCCAGGCGCGAGCGCGCGGGGGGCGGGGGTGGGCCGCGCAGAGTGCTGTGACTGAGGCTGGAGAGAGCAGGGGGCGACGTGTAAAGATCCTAACCCGGGCAAGAAGGGACCGTCTCGGGAATTCACAAGTTACTGCTCCAGCCGGAGCCGGTGGTTTGGAGGGAGGTGGGGAGGTGGCGGGGGGCGGGGGTGGAGACGGACGACTGCAGTTTACAGATGTCATAACATGGGCCTGAAGAGGCTGACAGGGGTGTGGTAATTATAGGAATGACAGAACTTCGTCTGCACATAGCGTGTGTCAGTGGTGATGCGAGGGAAGCGGCGAAGTATTAGATTAAGCTCTAAAGGGGAGGGGAAAACAAGGATGACTGGAGTCACGGAAGTCGTCATGAAGGAATGTTTTAGGTTTGAATGGAAGTATTTAATGTTCCACTTTTGAGTGAACGACTTCAAAAGAATTGATTTTTAAACTTTAAGATTAGAATAAACAGTTTGGAAGTATTTTTTTCTAAAACATCCTATTAAATAATATTTCTAACTTTTTCAGTCCTTTTTTCCTTTAATAAACACTTCCTTCAGAACCCCTGTTTGTTTACAGGAGGCTTGTAGGTGATTCCTCCCCCTCTTGTTGCTTCAAAACTCATTCATGACTTTTTTTTCTTCTTCTTCTTGCATTTGAAATATTTTGAAAGTAATTCACAATCGCTTCTCTTTCCATTGTAAAGATTGAAGAGATGAAATTTTAACTTTTCAAAGGAAAGTGAGAATAAACTCTATTGTACTTTTGCTGAAATAATCTATTCTTGGAAGGCACTTTAATGTGTAATACCTGATTTAAGGTGGAGGATATGAGAGAACCTAAAGGAAGTAACATTTATTGAGCTCCTTTACAGGTATTTTGCTAAATGCTTTTAGTGTATTAAAGCATTTAATATTTAACTCTGAAGATGTTATTTTTTCCTTTCTACAGATTAAAGCTTTGAAGGTTAGAGAAGTTAAGTAACTTAAGGTCATCCAGCTCTTGTTGGAACCAGCCTTAGAACCAAAATCACTGCCATTTTAGAAATTATTTCTTCTTTCCTTTCATATTTCTTTGTTGTGTTTTCTTTATTTGGTCCATTAATTCAGCGAATTCTTGGAGTGTTCATGGAGTATGTGAGACTGGGGATGTAAATGTGATCAAGACACTGTTCCTGTCCTCATGGAATTTATAGTGTAGAGGGGAAGACTGACAAATAATGACTAAATATTGACTGCATGACATTTTATCAGTCATTACAATTGAGCAAAAACTATAGTAAATAGCAAAGGAAGTTCAGATGGACTCAGACAACAGAAACCTCCAGGAGTTTACAGTCTAGTGGGGAAACAAAACATATATTTATAAAAACCTAGAATAAACTAAGTGATAAAAATTAATGCCTCATCTGAAGTCAGAATATTTACATTATGTTACTTTAGGTCCTTGTAGAAGTTTCTTCACAGAACTATGAATTAATATTTTGCACTTTGATTTTTATCTAGTATTGGAACATTATTTATTTATTGATCCTTATAAAATAGAAACCTTAGAGAAAAATTCTTTTTAAGACCCCCGTAATACATTTTTGTCTTTTCTTTCTTTGGGTTTTAAACAAATGACTGCTTTTATTAGATCGTTTGTATTTTGTAAGCCATCCTATTTCTCTTTATGCTTTGGCTGTGAGGAGGTTCAGAGCTGTGTTCAGTGTTGGTAATTTTTATAATTTTTATTAGCCTCAACTATGTTATATGTTATGTCAGATAGTCTGGAATTGCTCTCAGTTGTTTCCTGGACTATTTGTTGTTGTTGTTCTTTCTTTCTCTTGATTCTTTTACCTTTTCCCTCATTTCAGAATAGGGATTATATATTATTTTTATTTCCATTATTTTAGGATAATATTTATTGAATTAGATGATAAAGCCTTGATGATTTATGATTTTGTATTTTTAAGTCTGTCAGATTGTTTCTAGACGTACGTATGAATACTTTGTATAAAATCAATTAAGACTTTTGGCCATGTAAGTAAAGATGACTGACAGTGATAAAGATAATTCCCCATTACTCTCTTTAAGATTTATGTACTTTGCAAGGTATTCTGAATTTAGCCATAATAATGGAAGAAAACATTGGAAATGGTAAACAATTAAATTAGCCGATTAAGGCTGATTTCACTCTATTCTTGCTGTAGTAAGCAGGAGGTGGCCCCAGGCCAGCAAGGGGCCAGATAGGACCCTGGTAAAAAATTTTGAGGCCTTGCAGTGAAAGGGCAAGAATGAAGACTGATGGAACATACAGTTTTTTTGTTTGTTTTTAAAGATGATATAACCCTACAAGACAGATGTAAGTGATAAAATGGTTCTGATCTAGTGTAGTAGACTAATTGGGACAGTTCCTGAAAGCAGGCAGTAATCCAGAATGTGGATAATAGGGATAATCTACTTCACATAGCAAGAATAATGCTGCCCTTCATATACAAAGATAAGTCTGCTTACTCATCATGATTGATTTTCCAGCATGAGGAGGGATATGTGCTGAGTTGTCCATGAGTCTCTGTACTCTCTGACCAACAAGGCTGCTTGGGAACAGAATGGGAGTTTGTAGCTAGGAAAAAGAAGACAAGCAGAAGGTACTAACATTTATTGATGGATCAAGCACTACATCAGGTACTTTCACTTAATTATTGTAAAAGCACTTTGAGAAGGTGAGGTACATGTAGAGGGTAGTTAGGTAACTTGTCCTACTTCACAGAGTAAGTGGTAGAGTTAGGATTCAAACACAAGGCTATTTGTACAATGTTAACATCAAACATTAGAGCTTGATTTTGTCTTGGTTTGCAGTTCATTCTCTCCAGCAGAACAAACTAAAAATGTAGTTTGTTTAACATCATGAAATGATATTGTGAAGACCTAATTTACTGAAAGCTGAAAGGCTGTATGAGTTCCTTGCTTTATTGCCATTAAAAAATACAAATTTTAAATTAGAATAATATGTAAAAAACAACTGTCTTCTGTCCCAGCCTCTGCACTTTGGAGGCTACCATTTTCTTTTAGCTATTTCCTCTTTCATATTTATGAATCATTTGCTTCTCTTGCTATTTCTTGATATACCAGTTTTGGACATTATCTATTGACTTTTGTCCACACATATGTACATTACCTCTCCCATCCTTTCAATATAATTATCACAGGTGTTTCTTTTTTTCTTTATTTTATTTTTTACATAAAAAGTTCAGTAAAAATTGGATAAAGTAAAGTGATTTTAAGCAGTAAATCAATCTTAACGGCATAGCACAAGGCTGGCTGAAACCACAAGGCACCCTGCCTTGGAATATTTACATGATAACACATTAAACCTTGCAGGAGAACTTAAAACATTCTTACAAAGTCTTCCTTTATCACAGGTGTTTATTAAGTTATCATTCAGTTATAACAAATATTTATAGCTGAACCATGCAATGTATTGTATCATTTCTTCTCTTAACCAGTTTGGTTTTTCCAGGAGTAATACCTTTTTTCCCCCTTCTGTATCCATGAGACAGCTATCCTGGAACCTCTGTCCTTTTAATGCAATCTGGACTGGTTACTTTTTAGGCCTGCTTCACAGCTGTTATCCTGGAACTTCTCTTTATGTCACCCTTAAAACTCTCAATGCCCTTCTCTCTACTGGATTTCCTATTTTCCATATTTTCTTAACTTCCAGAGGAAGGGTACCTGGGAAGGAAAAACCTTCTGAGATCTTGCATGATTAAAAAAAAAATCTATTCTACCTTAACATTTCATCAATAATTTGAGTATAAATTTCTAGGCTTAAAAAGTTTGGAAGTCATAGCTCTGTTGTTTTCTGCATTCTAACGTTGCTGTTGATGTCCAAAGCCATTCTCATTCTTGATTTGTGTGTGACCTTCCCCATCTTTCCTCCAATCTCTAGAAGCTTTTAGGATATTATTTTTAACCCCTAATGTGCCTAGATGTGGTTCTTTTTTCATTTAAGGGCACTCCATGGACCCTTACAAGCTGGGAATTCATGTCCTTTAGTTTTGGGAAATTTATTTTATCATTAATATTATTTTGGGGGGTACTTTAGGTAAAAGAGTTGTAGAGTTAATTAGCTTTCCAGTTCTTGACACTATCATCAGACTATACAAGTTCCTTTAAATTTTTCATTTCTGAGCCCTACTTCCAGTACCCTTTCTAGCAGGCAGTCATTGCATTGTGGTTGATAACATTCCTTGATTATATGTGAATCATTGTGAAATATGTAGTGGGTGGGGTGTGTGTATTTAGTTTATATATTGTTACAGACTTTGTTCTGTTTCTTAGTCTTTTTCACTCAGCATTGTTTTGGAGACCTTTCTGTTTTGTTGTGTGTACATATAATTGTGTATAATGTGGAATTCCAGTATACATCTACTACATTTTACTTTTCATTCCCTAATCACTGACACCTGAGTTGACTTTCTGGCATCACAAATAAACTGTGGTAAATATACTCTTCCTTGTGCATCCTTATGGACCTCTGTAAGAAGTTGTCTGAGATATATCCAGGAGTGGGATTCTTGAGTCAATGAATTCGAGAACTAGTTTATGCTCTTACTAGCAATGGAGGAGGGTTCTTGTTTGCCCACATCTTTGCCAGTATTTGGTTTTATCTAACTTTCTAATTTTTATTAGTCTAATAAGTATAAAGTAGTATTGTTTTAATGTACATTCTCTGATAACTAATGAGTTTGAGCATCTCTTGTATCCCTTCAGGTTTTCCCTTTTGATAATTGTCTGTTTTGTCCTTTTCTCTATCTTTCCTTTGGGTTTCCTGTCTTTTTGGTTTGCAGGAGTTCCTTGTGAAGGTCTGTTTTAGGATGAAAATATCTTCTCTATGCCTGTCATCTTTGTGCTAGTTTTGTCCATGGTGTCTTTCACTGAATGAATATTCTAAATTTGGTGCACTGTTTCTTTAATAATCTTCCTCATCAACTTTTTCTCTCTTGGAATTTGGATTACTAGGTATTAGAGTTCTTAGTTTGTTCTTTTAATTTTCTTTTCCTTCCTATTTTCCATCACTTAGTCTCTTTGTTCTGTTTCCTGAGAGATTTCTTCAGTGTTAATCTTCCAACCTTCTGTTGAATTTTAAGCTCCTATCCATAGTTTTAATTTCCTAGAGCTCATTCTTATGGTATCTTTGCATTGTTTTATAAACACTATAATCCTTTTAAGGATAGTAATACTAGTTGGGTTTTTTGGTAGGTTTTTTGGTACCTTTCATTGCTCTACTTCTTTTAAGTTCCTTTATTTCATTGCAGTCTTTTCTCTATAGAGGCTTTTCTCAGATGTCTGGTAAACTTAAGGTTGTCCATTCATATTTAAGAGTGAAGTGTTAAAAACTGAATTGGAAACTCTATAGGTATGGCTTGTTAAAGAGTGGGCAGTTTTGGGATGTGTTTGAGCCTACATGACTACCAGTCTAAAGGGTGGGCAGAGTTGCTGGTGGCCTTTTATAGGGGGAGAGGACTCACAGTTCTCTTATCTTGGCCTGGTTGGTTTCCTTGAGAGAGAGTGCCTCCAATCTCTTACCTAAATGCTATGTTCCGAGAACTTACCTTAGAAAAGGAGCTGTCATTCTCACTGTTAATTGTGCTTGTGTAATCCTGTGTATACCTCACTAGTGTCCCATGAGTCTCTAGTTTTTTCAGAGTAATCCTCTCAACATCTGTAGGGCTTTGGGGAGGGATGGTTGCCTGGCTGGGCACAAGGGAGGAGGAAGTCTGGGTGTGATGGCTATTTTGTAGACTTAGAACTAGCCTTCCAAAAAATGTGACAATGAGTATATATATGTTCATGTATAACTGAAAAATTGTGCTCTACACTGGAATTTGACACAACATTGTAAAATGACTATAACTCAATAAAAAAAAATGTTAAAAAAAAAAAACTAGCCTTCCAATTTTTAGTCCCATTCCTTACTCTCCCTTCAGAAAAGCCTGTGGGGGCCTCCTGCCTTTGAAGCCTCCTGCTTGTGGGCAGTATGAATCAGCTTCTTTGCAGGTGCTTAGGCTTCAGAGTGTTCTACTTTGCTAGTAAAATACCATTTGACAATCTGTTTTCACAGCTTCTAAAAAGTTTTTGACATCTCATCTATAACCTTTGATTCTCTCCTTTCCTGTTCCATATTTGTAATTCATCCCTTTAAAAAAAGTATAATTTTGTGTAGATTAATCTACCAAATCCATCATTTTATTTCTTCACATAAACTCTATATTTTCTGGCGTGTCCATTCTTTCCATGCCATTTGAGTGCTATGTGCTCAGTATTTTGCTTAGTATAGAAGGTTAAAATTAAATTTCTGAGCTTTGAGGCAGGGTGGGTATAGCTCAGTGATAGAGCACATGCTTAGCATGCATGAGGTCCTGGGTTCAATCCACAGTACCTCCATTAAACAAAAAAAATTGCTGAGTACTGAGATGTTAATGTTTTGGGAAGAAAACTCATACATCCTGTATAATTCTTAATTTAAAATATGAAAACTCATATAAATGTATGTGTAATAATATAGAACTTATTAAATTCAGTAATGGATATGAATCAGATAAAGGCAGATTTGCTCTTTTTTTTTATCATGAAGGAAACCTTTATGCTATTTTGGGGGAAAGATTTATCTTAAATCCAACTATAAGGAGAGAGGTAGTTTTTCTCTTTGATTAAAAACTTAGACTATTCAATCAGAACTTTGATGAAAGAATAGCATGTTGAGTTGATGAAATTCCAGCCAAGAATAAAGAAATACAGTGTTTCAGTTAGGCTGGGAAGGCTCATGGTAGTAAATACATGCTTTCAGCTTTACTTTTTGGAAGTTTTTCTTATTGTGTAATTAGTCTATTGCTTACTGAAGAAAATTTGGGGGATAAAGACAAATCATATTAATACCCATTTAATGTTTTTGTATTCTAATTCAAGTTATGAAATATTTTTAAAAGTATAGAAAATAACGTAGATTGGAGTTTTGTTCCCACCACCCAGATTTTTCATGCGTTAGTGTTCTGTTTTTCTTATTTCTCGGTATATTATGATTATGTCCCAGAGACAAACCCTTGCTTTATAGTTTTTAGGTTTCCGATTTTTCACTGTAACAGTCACGTTGCTGTGAACATTCTTACATATACTGCTGATTTTATTTCCTTCTGGTACATTCCAAAAGTGGAATTACTGAATCCTAGGGTGTAAATTCCCCAAATCCTTGGTAAATATTTTCCTTTAAATGTTTGGATATTGAGAGTGTCTTTGGGAAACCTTGCAAGTTGGGAACCCATAGATACTAGAAGGTGAGATCAGAATTCAGGGTCAAAGTTTATAGTAAATTTTGTAGCGGAAAAAGGTCTGAAGCTGGGACATGAAAGAAAATTAGGGATTTCTATTAGATTGTTGAGGTTAGAGCTATCAAATTTATCAGAGATGAGTGCCTATGAATCATGTCTGCAGCATTGACTTCTCACAGAAGAGGCTTGTTGCAGGGTTTTTCAAACTGTGCCCCCATTGAACACTAGAATGTTGTCACTAAAATAAAGATAACTAATTATTTTACAGGGAAAAAATGTGTCAGATATTTTAAGTTTTATTTTTCATCCCTAATTTTTATTAAAATCTTTTAAAGGGATCTGCTACTACTATCTGACTTAGAAGTTGATAACAAATTAATGAGTGTAAGCTATAGAGCTCACCTATAGAGCGTGAGCTTGCACCTCCCTATTTTTTGATCAGAAAATAAAGCTTTCAAGAAAATATTCACATATGAACTGAAATTTTTTTATGCTTTATGTTTAAGTTGATAAATCCATAACTTGCTTCTTTTGTAGTCATACTTTCTTGTGGTTTTGGCTTTTTAATATTAAATGTACATCATGTTTTCTAATAAAATTATGCTTAATTTATATGGTGGAACTAAGTATGTTAGCATTTTATGGTGTTCCACAAATATTGTGGATGTTAAACATTCAGAATAGTTAGCATGTGTTTGAGGTTTACTGACTGTTTGGATTGACTCCACACACTCAACATAAACCATTTTGAATATAATAGAAATATAGAAAGATCTATACTCAGTGTGTTTTGTGTATACATTGGTGGAGGACAGAGAGAGTATTGAATGAATCAAGGCCAAGGGAGCTTGTGGAACAAAAAAGTTCAATTTTTTTAAGAGACTTTATTCTTTTAGAGCAGTTTCAGGTTCATAGAAATTAAGCAGTTCAAGAATTAAGCAGAAAATACAGTGTTCACACATAGCCCTCCCCACCCACACATATATACTCCCCTACCCTCAACATCCCTCATCAGTGTGGCATATTTGATACAATCAGTGAACCAACATGAGCACGTTATTACCAACTAAAGTCCATAGTTTACATTGGGGTTCATTCTTGGTGGTGTACATTCTGTGGGTTTTGACATATGTTTAGAGACATGTGTCAACCATTATGCTATCATTCAGAATAGTTTCACTGTCTCCAAAATCCTCTGTGCTCTGCTGTTCATCCCTCCCATTCCTTAGACCCCTGGCAACTGCTGATCTTTTAACTCTCCAGTTTTGCCTCTTTGAGAATGTCATAAAGTTGGAGTCATACCCATGTGTTTTCAAAAAGCTCTCAATGTGACAAATATAATACCCCCCTCAAAAGAGGAGGGGAAGAGGGTATTAAGTAATCAGTCTCATTTATAAATACTGATTTAGAAATTTTTTAGGAGGGGAGTTAGGTTTATTTATTTTTATTTATTTATTTAAGATAGGTACTGGGGATTGGACCCAGGACCTCGTGCATGCTAAGCACACACTACCACTGAGCTATACCACTGATTTAGACATTTTTAAGAAAATACTAACAGATAGAATTAAAAAGAATGATACACTGTGACCAAGTGTGTTTATTCTGAGTCAAAAATCATTCATTATTAAGAAATGTATTAATATCTCACTGTATTTAATATGTCAGAGGAGATAAACTGATCATTTTAATAACTGCCAAAAAGACATTTGGTATAATTCAACACACATTTCAGATTTTAACACTTTAGTAAAATAGGTATAGATGTGTGGACCATAGATGTGATTTTTTTTTTAAGTATATTAAAAGAATACTGTGACACAACTGGAGCTCTTATACACTGCTTGTAGGAATGCAGGATGTTACAGCCACTTTGGAAAACAGTTTGACAATTTTTTGTAAAGTTAAACATACACTTATCATATGACTCAGCAGTCTTACTCTTAGGCTTTACCCAAGAAAAATGAAAACATTTATCCACGCAAAAACCGTATGTGAATGTTTATAGTGGCTTATTCATAATCACTCAAAACTGCAAACAATCCAGATGACTATCAACTGATGAATAGATGAACAAATTGTGGAATATAATAGAATACAATTCAGCAACAAAAAGAGTCATTTACTGGTAGATGCAACAGTATGGGGGAATCCCAGACTAGTTATTAGTGAGTGAAAAAAGCTGCACTTGAAAGGCTACATGTTGTGTGGCTCCATTTATTTGGCATTCTGGAAAATGCAAAATTGAAGGGCAGATCGCCTGGGGTTGGGAAAATGGATTTATTAGAAAGGGGCCTGTCAGAATTTTCTGTAGTGAGGAAAAGATTCTCTGTCTTAATTGTGGTGGTATTTACTTAAATGGCATATTTTACTGTATGTAAATTATACCTCAATAAAATTGAGCCTTTAAAAAAACTTCATTATCAAGAGTGTCAACTGAAAGTATCAAACACAGAATTCAGTGGCTGGCTTTAAAAAACTAATATGTAGTAATAAGTAATTTCCCTGTATTCAGACAGTAGCCAGTTAGAATATAATGAAAGGAAACTTCACATATATCATTGTAGCAAAAAAGATAAGTGTAAATACATATTTAATTTCTGACCAAGAAGACCCAATATTGTAAAAATGTTTCCTTAATCTATAAATTGAATGCTATCTGAATATCAAAGGACTTTCTTTTTCTCTTAACAAGACAGAAAAGATTATCTGGACCAAGGGTTCTCAAATTTTTTGGTCACAGAACATTACACTCTTAACAGATACCCTGAAGAAAGAAAACTTTTGTTTATGTTATTATTGTGTATCTGTTAACATTTACCATATTAGAGGTAAAAATAAAATTTTGAAACACAGGAATACACAGCAGACATTCCATGAGGCATCAAAGTGATCATGCCGTCACATCACATCTGAAAAACTTAAGAGTGAATATGAACAAAGCACATAACTAGTAGTAGTATGAAAATAGCGTTCATGAGAAGCATTTTTTTTTTTCACATATCATATTGTCAAATACGGGAAAATTTAAATTGGTCCTGGATTAGCAGCGGTGGTGATGGGGAACTGGAACATTCATATTCACTAGTACATGGGGGCAATATTTTAGAGGGAACTTTGACAATATTAAAATTTTAAATTAACATACTTTTGACCTTGAGGTTTCACTGTTTAAAATTCTTTCATAGGTTTATTTGTGAAACATATGCAAATATAGGAAGGATAATTTAGTTACAGCCTTGTTTGTGGTAGACAATTGGAGTCAAGCATAATTGTCATTGATGCATAGGATCTGGTTATGGTACAAAAGTTAATTACTATATTGTTAAAAATGATAAAACTCTATAGGTGTTGGTATGGAAAGTTGTCCAGAATTGAGCAAACTGCAGAACTGTGTGTGTACAATAAAAATCAAAAGGATATGTGTATGTATAACCAATTCTTGAAAGAATATACAGAGAACTTGATGGTGGTTACCGTTAGAAACAAGGGGAGGTACGGTTTCATTTTTTTCCGTTTATACCTACCCATACTGTTTGGATTTTGTGTGTGTGTGAAATGTTTTGAAATTCAAAAGCACAAGTGCAGTGTATGAATGGTGGAAATTTTTAGAGTGTTGGAGTCATTTGTGAGTTTCTGGATATCAAAATGTAACTAAAAAAGTAAGACAGGACAAGAGGCCCTGGCATTTCCTTATGTATACCTACTCCTTTTAAAGAACAGTTGCTCTGATCACACATGGCTTACTGCTGTTCCTTATCAGTTGTTCTTTTTAATGTCTGTGCCTTTATTTTGTATTCTGCCCTGTTTTGTGGGTCTTTCTCTTTCGGCCTCAACTGATGAAATCCTGTCTATTCTTCGTAAGCTAGCTGAAACACCATCTTCTCAATGAAGCCTTCTCTGATCATTTTAGTCAGAAGAGATTTTTTTTTTTTGAATCTCTGGAGCTATTTAAAGCCATTTCTTCATTACACAAATATCAGGTGTGAGCTATATATGGGTCAGTGGAGGTATGCTTTCATATGTTACTTTTCATTGCCGTATAAGGTATTATCTCCACAGTGCAATAAGGAAACCAAGATTCACAGAAGTTTAGTACCTTCCCTATATTATTATGCTAAGAAGTAAATTTGAAAACAGGGTTTTAAGGCCAAACCTCTTCTCTGGACTTACTTCTTATGTCACTTTAATAAAAAGCAAGTGAATAATTAATCTTTTTGTGAACATTTCTTTCCTTTAGATTTTTTTTATTTTTAAGATTTTTGAAATAAATTCAAGCTTACAGAAGTTTCTAAAAGTGTACAAAGCCCTCCTGTTTACCTACTGCCCACATTCCACAATTGTTCATTTTACTTTTTACTCCATTTGCTTTATCATTTACTCTCTCTATGTATATGTGTACTGTGTTCCCAACATTGTCTTTCCGTAACTGCTTGCCCTTCTAGCTCCTTGTTGAATCTAGGCTTCCAGTTACTTAAGTCTTATTAGTTTTGTTAAAGTCTTGTTAAATTTTATCCAGGTCTTGCTCTGTTACTATAGGCTTTCTCCTTCTTTTAACCTAAAACTTGAATTTGGTTATCATTGCTATTATGCTATATTTGATCTTTCAGAACCAAAATGCTGCCTGTTTCAGGAATCCCATTCTTCTCTGTGTCATTTGTCAGCACCATTAATTATGATTCCTTCAGAATTACTTGCAAATTCTCATCTGCATTGCACCAGTCTCTTAGTCTAATAAAAGCCCAGTGTGACAAAATACTGCTGGATATATTATTAGTCTGCTTGTGCTATCGTTAAAAAGCATCACAGATTGGATGGTTAAAACAACAGAAATTCATTTTCTCACAGTTCTGGAGGCTAGAAGTCCAAGATCAAAGTTCCAATGTTACGGAAACGACAGTCCAGTCAAGAAACAAGCACCACTCGGAGGGTTGGAGTACTCAGATGTATTACGCCGGCGGGCTCAGAGGGGCTTCTGCTCCAAAGCTCTGAGCACCTCCAAGATGTGCGCATGAGGTTTTATAGGGTGAAGTACAAGCTTGGGGTATTAGGCCAATAGGCATGGAACAGCTTTAGCAGCATTATCATCACAAAAGTGGAGGTGGGGAGGCAGCAAACCAACATTCCAAAGCCAGATATGTATCTTTGAAAACCCAGCTGGCTAGCAAAAAAACATGAACAGCAAAACAACACTGATTAACCTAGATTTACAAGTTAGTCTAGCAGAACTCAGATCAGTATTCCAGTACTTAGATTTGTGAGTTATCTTGTTAGCCCAGCCCAGCCTGTCCTTCACATTCCTAGACTTGTGAGTTATCTTGTTAGACCAGCCAGGCTTTTCCTTCACACCAACAGGGTTGGCTTCTGATAAGGTCTCTCTTCCTGGCTTGCAGATGACCACTTTCTCTCTGTTTCCTCACATGACTTTTTCTCTGAGCACATGCAGGGGTTGAGGGTGTAGAGATATATATATAGAGGGAGGGGGAGGGGAAATATCTCTGGTGTCTCTTCCTCTGATAAGGACACCAGTCCTTTTGGATTAGGGGCCCACCCTATGACCTCATTTAACCTTAATTATCCTTGAGCCTCCTGAATCCTTACCTGTAAAGGGTGAGAATAATAATTTTGCCCTATAGGTTTTTTAAGAGATCCTGCTAAAATAGATGATGTGACACAGCACATTATAGATCAGTGATTCTCAAACCAGGCTTGCATCAAAATCATCTTTTTAAAAATAACTGTTCCCGTGACTTTCATCCTGATAGCATAAGGAGCTCTGCAGACCCACTCCTTTGTACAACTGGGGAAAACTATTAAAAAACAACTATTTAGAGCTTTGGAAATGGTCCTAAGGCATACAATAAATGCAGAGCTTCCAGCTGGAGGGAAGGTTTTCTTCCTGGGAGGAGCAGGACATTGGGATGTCTCATCCTGCCCCCAGCTGCCTGCTGCTTAGGCTAAGTTCTAGGTAAATTTGTTGGAAAGGAAGGGGACTGGACTACTGTTTGTCCGGTCTCCACTTGCAGAACAGAAACTGTTGGGAACAGAGCTGCTGAGCATACTAGGGGACAGATCATCTTTTCCCTGTCTTATAAAATGGTGGTTCCACATCAGGAGAGACAAGCTGAGAAGACTTCAGGCTTGTATCTACCCCCTATCAAATACTCAGTTCCTATGGGTGTCACTCAAAAGAGTGGCTGTTGTCCACACCCCCATCTTTAGAGCCCTGGTTCAGAGATTTGCTTGTGGGTAGAGGAGAGAAACAGGTCATAAAGCAGATGGCCCCTAATCTCTTCCTCAAGGAACGACTTTGCTTACATTAGAGCTGGAGAGGTTCAAACCAGGTAAGAACTGGGATAAGAGACAGCTGGAAGGAGCATTCCTAGGGACAGAGTGAATGTCAGACACTGACCTGAAACTACTCCTTCGAAGGAGCCTGAATTTGGTTGGATTCCTCTGTAGAGCAATTTATTACTGAGGTCATTGTTTAAAACAGTACAGCAATCTAACTGACAGTGGAAGTTAATAGCTCGGTGTGGTCAGGGAGAGAGACAGAGTCCTACCAAATTACAGCTACGGCAAGTTGACTGTGGGCATATCCAGGCTCTGCCACCTCTGAGGACCAACACGAGAGGGGGAGGGTGTGGGATGGAAAAACAGACTTCTTTAAAATAATCTAGCAAATTACTGTGCAAATAAACAACCAAAAATAGAAAACCTCTAGGGGACCGGGCAATACCCAGAGTTGCCTCAATACTTTATAAGATGTTGAGTTCCCAATAAAAAGGTGAAATATGTGCAAACAAAAACTAGAAGAGTGTGGCTACTACACTGGAAAAAAAGGAGACAATAGAAACTGCCTGTGAGGGAGACCAGATGTTGGATTTAACAGAAATAAACTTTGAAGTAACCAGTATAAATATGTTCAAAGAATCAAAGGAAACCTTGATTAAAGAAGGGAATATGTGATGATAACTCATATCAAATAGATACTGTCAATCAAGAGACAGATTCTAAAGAGGAACCAAATGGAAATTGTGGAGTTGAAAAGTAACATAACTGATGAAAAATTAATTAGAGGGGCTCAAAGGTAGATTTGAAGTGGTAGAGGAAAGAACTAGTGAACTTGTCAATAGATCGGTAGAAATTTAAGGAAGAGAGAGAAAAAAATGAATAAAATTGAGAAGAGCCTCAGAGAAATGTGGGGCACCATAAAGTGCATGGTAGTACACATAATGAGAATACCAGAAGAGGGGAGAAAAAAAGGAGAAAAAAGTATTCAAGAAAATAATGGCAGAAAACTTCTCAAATTTATTGAAAAACACTGACCTACATATCCATCCACAGAACCCAAAGAACTTCAAGTAGGATTAATGTAAGAAAACCTACAAATGGACATATCAGAGTAAAAATGTTAAAAATCAGAGACAAGAAGAAATCCTTCAGAGCAGCAAGAGAAAAACAGCCGGTTATTTACTTGTAATGGAACCCTGATTAAAAAAAAATAATAATAACTGCTGACTTTTCATCAGAAACAATGGAATACAGAAGGTTGTGGAGTAATATATTTGAAGTACTCAGAGACAAATACTGTCAACCAAATTTTTGTATATCCAGCCAAGCTATCTTTTAAAAATGAAAGTAAATGAAGAGTTTCCTAGATTATAAAAACTGAGAGACTTTTGTTACTAGCAGACTTGCCTTTCAAGATTGCTAAGGGAAATTCTTTAGGCTGAAAGCAAGTGACCCCAGATGGTAATTTGAATCTATATGAACAAAGAGCACCAGTAAAAGTAATTGTGCAATTTTAAGAGAGTATATAACCACATTTTTTTTCACAAAACATTTAAAAAGCAGTTGTGTAAAATAATGTATATATTATATTCTTGGGCCTATAGAAATGTAATATATTTGTAATGTGTCTGCCAGTAACAGCTCAAAGGAGGTGAGTGGAAGCAAAACTATGTTAAGCTAAGGAAGTGACTGTAGATGATAAAGAAATAATTATAACTATGTTATATTTATACCATTAATATGTATATTATACCATGTAATATGTATAACAAAAGTATTATAGAGGAAAGGGAGTAGAATTATATAGCATAACATTTCTGTATCTCACTGGAATTAACCTAGTATAAATCATGCTGATTCTTGCAAGTTAAAGTGTATATGTTAAGTTCTTGAGCAACTGCTGAGGGGAAAACAAAAAATACAGTGAAAAAGTCACTAAAAAAATTTAAATACTTCATTAGAAAATAATTCACTTAATGCAGAAGAAAGCAAAAGTAATAAAGGAACAAAAGACATGAGGCAGAAAATGAAAAATGAAAAAGCAGTCATCCTTCCAGCTATATCAATAATGATACTAATATGAATTGATTAAATAATCTAATTAAAAAGGCAGAAATTGTCAGGCTGGATCTAACCATATGCTCTCTACAGGAGACACACTTTAAAGATACAAATACATTGAAGGTATAAGGATGTAAAAAGATAAACCATACAAACAACAACCACAAGAAAGCTGGAGTGGCTATACTAATAACAGAAAAAAATAGACTTTAAAACAAAACATGTTATGAGAGAGGAAGAGGGACACTTTATAGTGATGAAAAGTTCAATCCACTAGATATATAAAAGTTATAAATATGTATGAACCTAGTAATAGCACCAAAATATATGAAGCAGAAACTGACAGAGATGAAGGGAGAAATAGTTCAGTAATGACTGGGAGACTTCAATACTGCACTTTCAATAATGGACAGAACAACTTGACATAAGGTCAGCAAGGAAACAACAATATAAACCAACCAGACCCAGCAGATATGTATAGAACACACCACCACCCAGCAGCAGCATAATATATATTCTCAAGTGCATGTGGGACATTTTCCAGGTTAGACCATATGCTAGGCCACAGAATAAACCTTAATATATTTAAAAGGTTTGAAATAATACAAATGATGTTCTCTGACCACAATGAAAAGAAATCAGAAATCAACAACAGAAAGAAACTATTTGTTTCTTTGGGGGAACTCACAAATATGTAGAAATTAAGGAGCATACTCCTAAGTAACCAGTGGGTCAAAGGAAGAAAAAAAAGAGAAATCAGAAAATACTTTGAGATAACATGAAAATGAAGTTACTACCTAAGAAAACTTAGGGAATACAGCTAAAGCTGTGCTTAGAGGGAAACTTCTAGAAATAAATGCCTATATTAAGTGTCTCCAATCAATAACCTAACCTTCCACATTAAGTCAAAAGAAGAGTGAAGTAGAAGGAAGGAAGTAATAAAGATTAGGGTAGAGATTAATGAATTAGAGAGTGAAAAAATGATAGAGAAAATTGAGGAAACCAAAAACTGTTTCTTTGAAAACATCAACAAAATTGGTAAACCTTGGGTTAGATTGACAAAAAAAGAACAGAAGACTCAAATTACTAGAATCAGAAATGAAAGAGGGAACATTATTGGTTACCTTATAAAACTTAAAAGAATTATAAAGGAATACTATGAATAACTATATACCAGTAAGATACATAGCTTAGATAAAATGGACACATTTTTAGCAAGATAAAACCTACTGAAACTGACGTAAGAAACAATCTAAATAGACCTATAACAAGTGAAGAGATTGAATTAATCATAAAAGTACCCACAAAGAAAAGCCCAGGCCTACATGGCTTCACTGCTGAAGTCTATCAGACATTTAAAGAGGAATTAGTACTATTTGTTCACAAACTCTTTCAAAAAATTGAAAGAGGGGAGGATACTTTTCAACTTATTTTATAAAGCTAGTTACCCTTATGCTAAAGACATCACAAGAAAAGTACAGACCAATATCTCTTGTGAATATAAACACAAAAATTCTCAAAATGCTAACAAACTAAACTCAGCAGCATATAAAAAGATTTATACACCATGACCAAGTGGCATTTATCCCAGAAATGTAAGGTTGGTTTAAATTTCATAAACCAATTATGTACTATATCAGTAAAATAAAGAAAAAAGTTACATAGTCTTTGCAAAAGATGCAGAAAAATTTGACAAAATACACCTTTCACTGACAAAGACACGAAAAAAACTAGGAATAGAAAGGAACTTCAGCATGTTAAAGGACATCTATGAAAAAAATCCAAAGGTAACATGATACTTGTTGATGAAAGACTGGATGCTTTCCCCTAAGATCAGGAATAAAACAAGATTGTCTGCTCTCTTCCACTTCTATTTGACATTGTATGGAGGGTCTAGCCATGGCAGTTATGCAAGAAAAAGAAAAGGCACCAAGATCAGAAGAAAAGGGAGGAGGGTATAGCTCAGTGATAGAGTGTGTGCCTGGCATGCATGAGATCTTGGATTCAATCTCAAGTACCTCCACTAAAAAAATGGATTAAATAAACTGAATTACTTCTCCCCCAAAACAAACAAGCAAACAAAAGATTGGAAGAAAAGGAGCAAAACTGTCTCTGGCAGATGACATGATCTTGTATGTAGAAAATCCTTAAGAATCCACTAATAAAGTGTTAGCATTAATAAGCAAGTTCAGTTCAGCAAGGTTGCAGGATACAAAATCAATACATAAAAATTGATTTTATATAGACTTGGCATGAACAATCCAAAAGTGAAATTAAAATAATTCCATTTACAATAGCATCAAAAATATTAAAATACTTACGTGTAAATTTAACAAAAGAAGTGTAAAACACTCTGAAAAATATAAAACGTTGTTGAAAGAAATTAAAGATCTAAGTTAAAAAAATTTTGTCTTCATAGACTGAAAGATTTAATACTAAGATTGGCAGTACTCCCCAAATTAATCTCCAGATTCAGTGCAGTTCATATCAGAATTTTAGGTGACTTCTGTGTAGACATTGACGGATTGACTCTAAAATTCACATGGAATAGTGGTGTACCCAGGTAAGCCAAAACAGTCTTAAAAAAGAATAAAATAGTACTCATACATTCCTGATTTTAAAACTTACTGCAGAAATGGTAATCCAGATTGTGTGGAATTGGCAAAAGGATACACATACACAGATCAATGGAAAAGAATTGAAAGTTGAGAAATAAAACCATATATCTGTGACTGATTTTCAAACAATAGTGTTAAGACTATTCAGTGGAGAAAGAATAGTCTTCTCAACAAATAGTGTTGAAACGACTGGTGGCCATATGCAAAACAATCACGTTGGACCCTTACCTCATACCATATACAAAAATTAACTCAAAATGGATGATAAACCTAAATGTAAGAGTTAGTTAAAACTTTAACCTCTTAGGAGGAAACTTAGAGTTAAGATGGCACTAAAATCATTGAGCAGCAAAAGGAAAAATAGATTAATTTGGGTTACATCAAAATTAAAGACTTTTTGTGCTTTAAAGTACACCATCGGGAAAGTGAAAAGACATCTTAGTGGAAGTATGGAAGAAAATATTAATGAGTCATATATGATAGGAACTTATATCTAGAATAAATAAGGAACTGTTACAACTTAATGGTAAAAAGACAACCCAATTTAAAAATGGGCAGAGAATCTAAATAGACATTTTGGGGGAAAGATATATAGTTGGCAAAAAAAGTAAGTTAAAAGACATCTAGCCCACTAAGATGGCCAGAATCAAAAAGTTGTGATACTTTGCTGTACACCTAGAACTAACACAATATTGTAAATAAGCTATACTTCCAAAAAAAAAAAAAAGTGATAGTAGGTGTTGGCCAGGATGTGGAGAAATTGGCAACCCTTGTGCACTGCTGGTGGGAATGTAAAATAATGCAGTCACTTTGGAAAAAGCTTGGCAGTTCCTAAAATGATTAAACAGAGTTACCATTTGACCTAGCAGTTCCCCTCCCAGGTTACATACCCAAGAGAAATGAAAACCTGTGTCTACATAAAAACTTGTCTACAAATGTTTATGGAGGCACTATCCATAATAGCAAAAAGTAGGAAGAATCCAGCTGTCCATTATTTGATGATTGGATGGATATAATGGGGTATAACCATACAGTGGGATATTATTCAGCCAAAAAAGGGGTAAAGTACTAATAATATGCTGCAACACGGATGAACTTGTAAAATATGCTAAGTGGAAGAAGCTAGGCACAGAAGATCACACATGATTCTATTCATATGAAATGTCCAGAATAGGAGTGGTAGCTTTTTGAGGTGATGAAAATGTTTTAAAAAAAAATTGACTTGTGATGGTTGCATATAGCTGTGAATATACTATAAGATGTTGAATTGTACACTTTAATAAAGCTGTTAAAGTAAACCGTTTGACATTCTTATCCATTGGTTCTGGGCATGTATATGTTTAAAAGTCTGAACTATTAAAATAACAGAGCTCTTTATGGTAAGCTAAGGTCCTTCCCTCATTTTTGTAGAAATCATGACTACCCCAGGAAAAGAGAACTTTCGCTTGAAAAGTTACAAAAATAAGTCCCTGAATCCTGATGAGATGCGCAGAAGGAGGGAGGAAGAAGGGCTGCAGTTACGTAAGCAGAAAAGAGAAGAGCAGGTAAGTCCTTTACTCTCATTTATTTCTCTTAAAGAACTTAGTGTTCCATTTTAATACTGACATCACCTTCCTTTATTTTAGTTTTAACAGTGTGTGATACATATTGTGTGTATATGCATATATCCCCCTCCCAACTATAAAATCAACATCTTTTAGGGATAGGGGAGTGGATGTAATGAAAAGTAGAATGCAAGAATGAAGAAATCTCTCAGGTTCCCATGTTATCAATATAACCACTGTTTAACATTTTGGCCTTTTTTTTTTTTTTTTTTAGTCTATTTTACTTTTCTAAAGTTACAACTTCTTTAAGATTTTATGTGTATGTTTGTTAATGAATTCTCAAGTGACCAACAGAACATTGCTATTCATTCTAAATTTTAATTTGAAAATTTGTAAACATGTACAAAAATACAGAGTAGTTAATGAACCTCATAAGCCCATACTTTGGGTTCAGTAATTGTCAGCAATTTTCTATACTTGCTTCATGTCTGTTTGTCTATCTTTACATTCTTTATTGTATAGTATTTTATTTTATTTTTCTTAACACCTTTATTATGGTATGGTTCCTGTACAGTAAACTACACATATTTCAGATGTACAATTTGAAGAATTTTGTTAGGTGTGTATACCCCATGAAACCACCTCCACAATCAAGATAGCTAACACTTCCATCACTCCCCTAAAGGTGCAAGTTTCAAATTGCCAATGTATCCCTTCCCACCTCCTTTATGCCCTGGTAAACATAAGTTTGTTTTCTATGTTTGTGAGTCTGTTTCTGTTTTGTAGGTAAGTTCATTTGTGTCCTTTTTTTAGATTCTACATATAAGTGATGTCATATGGTATTTTTCTTTTTCTGACTTACTTTACTTAGAATGACGATGTCCAGGTCCATCCATGTTGCTGCAAATGACATTCCTTTTTATGGCTGAGTAATACTCCATTGCGTATATGTACCACATCTGCTTTATCCAGTTATCTGTTGATGGACATTTGGGTTGTTTCCATGTCTTGGCTATTGTAAATAGTGCTGCTGTGAATATTGGGGTGCATATATCTTTTCAAATTATATTTTTCTCCAGATATATGCCCAGGAGTGGGATTGCTGGATCATGTGATAAGTTTATTTTTAGTTTTTTAAGGAATCTCCATACTGTCCTCCATAGTGGCTGCACCAGTTTATATTCCCAACAGTGTAGGAGAGTTCCTTTTTCTTCACATTCTCTCCAGCATTTATTGTTTGTGGACTTTTTATTGATGGCCATTCTGATTGTGAGGTGACATCTCATTGTAGTTTTGATTTGTTTCTCTAAAAATTGTAGTTTCTCTAACAATTAGTGATATTGAGCATCTTTTCATGTGCTTGTTGGCCATCTGGATGTCTTCCTCAGAGAGATGTCTATTTATGTCTAATGTGCATTTTTTGATTGGGTTGCTTTTTTTTTGATATTAAGTTGTATGAGCTGTTTGTATATTTTGGAAATTAATCCCTTGTCATTCACAATATTTGCAAATATTTTCTCCCATTCTGTAGGTTATCTTTTCATTTTGTTGATAGTATCCTTAGCTGTGCAAAAGCTTTTAGGTTTAATTAGATCCCATTTGTTTATTTTTGCTTCTATTTCCATTACTCTAGGAGCTGGTTTGAAAAAAAAATATTGCTGTGATTTATGTCAAAGCATGTTCTACCTATGTTTTCCTCTAGGAGTTTGATAGTATCTGATCTTACATTGAAGTCTTTAATCCATTTTGAGTTTATTTTTGTATATGGTGTTAGAGAATGTTCTAATTTCAGTCTTTTACAGGTAGCTTTCCAGTTGTCCCAGCACCACTTGTTGAAGAGACTATCTTTTCTCCATTGTGTATTCTTGCCTCCTTTGTCATAGATTAATTAACCATAGGTGCATGGGTTTATTTCTGGACTTTCTATTCCTGTTCCATTTATTTATGTGTCTCTTTTTGTGCCAGTACCATACTGCTTTGATTACTGTAGCTTTGTAGTGTAGTCTGAATTCAGGGAGTGTGATTCCCCCAGCTCCATTCTTCCTTTTCAAGACTGTTTTGGCTATTTGGGGCCTTTTGTGTTTCCATACAAATTTTAACATTTTTTGTTCCAGCACTATGAAAAATATCATTGGTAATTTGATAGGGATTGCATTGAATCTCTATATTGCCTTGGGTAGTATGACCATTTTAACAATACTGATTCTTCCAATCCAAGAACTCGGTATATCTTGCCATCTGTTTTTGTCGTCTTCAGTCAGGTCTGAATATAACCACTAGCCTACGCATCATACTTGGCATAAAGCCATTTGAAGATATAGTAGTGGCACTCTGCCATTAACAGTGTTTGTTTTACTCTGTTTCTTCTTGGTAACAGGGATTTCGTGTTATTAGACTTCATTGAAAATTTATATAAACAAAATAAGGTCTTCATATTCACCTGCCTGAAGAAAAATGCTTTACAGCCTTAATATATCAAGTGGCAAGTATTGCCCCTCTTATCTGACTAGAAATGTTTGTAGTTGAAATTCTAACACCTTCATTGTATGAGATCTGAAATTGTGCTAGGACTTTGGTAAGTTTCTGTGCTAAGTTTCTGGAATATTGCTCTATTTAAAAATCTTAATTTTATCATTTCATGTGTGCCATCTTATGTAGGGAGAACTGGTAAAACCAATCAGACTTCCTTTTTTTTCTTTTTCTTTCTTTTTTTCTTTTTTAATTTAATTAATTAATTTATTTATTTTACTTTATTTTATTGAGTTATAGTCATTTTACAATGTTGTGTCAAATTCCAGCGTATAGCACAATTTTTCAGTTATACGTGAACATACATACATTCATTGTCACATTCACTTTCGCTGTGAGCCACCACAAGATCCTGTGTATATTTCCCTGTGCTACACAGTGCAATCTTGTTTATCTGTTCTACATTTTGAAATCCCAGTCCCTTCCCACCCCCCCAATCAGACTTTTTAACATCACAGCAGTACTTGTTTCATGCCTAATTTGTAAAATAGTGACCATCAGTAAAATACAGATTCGTGTAGGTGCTGTTTATGTTTCCACAGTTGCTTTGTCATCTATCGGGAAAAGTCACAGGCTTTAGGCCAGCTGTTCAGCTAGATTTGAGGGTAGTACAGGAGTTGATCCTGTCAAGAACGCAAAAGATAACTGCACTTTTAGAGCTTTCCCTTTAGCAGCCAGCACTTAATATGTGTTCTTTAGGCAGCACTGTATAAATGACCTTTGTTTATTTGACACCAGCAGACTGAACTAAAATTTACTTATTTAGCAAAAAATTTTACTAGTTGATGTCATTCCAGTTGAGCCAGTCTTGTAATTTTTCATGAATAAAAAGACAGGCACTTTACATTTACTATTAAAATATTTTGAAATAAGCTAACGCAGTATGAGTAGGTAACAGTGCTGCTTCATAAAAACCATAGTGATGAAAAATAGAGGCTTGCTTGAAGTTTTTAGTTACAAGAAATATCTTGTGAAGTAAGCAAGGGGTTATTATTACTATTTTTTGTGACAACATGGATGGACATTGAAGGCATTATGTGGAGTGAAATAAGCCAGACAAATACTCTATGATTTCACTTACATATGGAATCTAAAAACAAAAAAATTAAAAAAACCAAACTTGTACTCAGACTTGTGGTTGCCAGAGGCAAATGATTAGGGGAGGGAGAATTGGAAGCAGGTAGTAGTAAGAAGGTACAAACTTCCAGTTATAAGATAAATAAGTGTTGGGGATGTAATGTACAACATGACTATAGCTAACACTGGTGTATGATATACAGGAAAGATGTTGAGAGTAAATCCTAAGGGTTCTCACCATAAGGAGAGATTTTTTTCTTTCTTTTTATTGTATCTGTATGAGAAGATGGATGTTAGATGAACCTGTTGTGATCATTTCACAACATATGTAAATGAAATCCTCATTCTGTACACTTTAAACTTACATAGTGATGTGTGTCAGTTAGGTTGAGAAACTGGAGCAATCATGTGTATCCCAGTAGTGCATCAGAAAAGACCTCACAAATTCCTTAAAAAACTAAAAATAGAGTTACCATATGATCCAGCAGTATCTGTGCGCATGTATCTGCACGAAAATATAATTTTAAAAGATACATGCACCCATGTTCATAGCAGCACTATTTAGAATAGCCAAGACATGGACGCAACCTAAATGTCCATTGACAAATGATTGGATGAACACACACACATACATACACACACACTGCTGGAATACTAATCAGCCATAAAAGAGAATGAAATAATGCCATTTGCAGCAACATGGGTGGACCTAGAGATTATCATACTAAGAGAAATAAGTCAGACACAGAGAAAGACAAATACATGATATCACTTATATGTGAAATCCAAAAAAATGACACAAATGAACTTATTTGCAAAACAAAGAGACTCACAGAGAAAACAAACCATTACTAAGGGGGAAAGCAAGGGGATGGATAAATTGGGAATGTGTGATTAGCAGAAATAAACTACTATATACAGAATAGATAAACAGCAAAGCCCTACTGTATGGCACAAGAAATTATATTCAATAGCTTGTTATAATGAAAAAAATATGAAAAAGAATATATGTGTGTGTAACTGAATCACTTTACTGTACACTAACAGAACATTGTAAATCAACTGTACTTCAAAAAAAAAAAAGTGGGGTGTCTAGTGTTTGAATATTGAACTCCATTTTGGTAGAATTACTTTAGTAATAGTCTTTTATTTTTCAGTTATTCAAGCGAAGAAATGTTGCTACAGCAGAAGAAGAAACAGAAGAAGAAGTTATGTCAGATGGAGGCTTCCACGAGGCTCAGATTAATAACATGGAGATGGCACCAGTAAGTAGGATAATGAAAGAAATTCTTTTTACTCTTTTTCTGACGAGGCTTCGATCTCTTTTGGGGTTTAAACAAATGGTTAGATGGCTATAAAAAGTACTTGGCATTTCATATTTAAAAGGAAGCCATATACCTAATCTCATGATTCATTAAATGTTTATTATATTTTGAATAACATGTAGTTAAACAGAATTAACTAAATTAGGAAGAATAATTTGGCTATTAAAACTTAAAAAGATAATCATAAAATAAAATTATTCCTTAAGAGTTGAATACTAAGGGATGCTTTAAAGGAAGTCCCAGTTTGTTACTCATTTCAGTTACAAAATTGGACATACTCACATGACTTTAAAAATTTGCTCTGTGTTGCCACTATTGGAATTTTCTGTTGCAACCCATTTTGTAACATTGAGGTTACATAAACAGATAAAAATTATGCTTTATTTATATGGATCACACTTCTCTAGATTTCTAGCTTATTATGATCAGTTGTATAATGTTTTAGTATATATATATGTACATGGTTTTCAAAACAAGAAAAATCTCTTCTACCTCAGTCACCCAGGTTCTTTCCACACTGGCAACCACTGTTATTAGATTCTTACTTACTCTTTTTAAGAAAAATCCCCCCTCCTTTTTAGGCGGCAAATGGTAGCATATCGTGCACAGTATTTTATAGATCTTTCTCTTTTTTTATGTCATGTATCTCCAGTTTTTATGGACCAATTTTTTGGAATTAGAACAATTTAAATTGCTTTGGAATCTGTAGATATTGTTGCCAACACTATCATTTTGTGGTTATTTCCTCTAGGCCCTTCAGGAAGTTGAGCTGTCTTTTTTTTTAAGTGGATATTAAATGATTATAAAGTATTTTGTGGATGGTATTAGTCAGGGTTCTACAGAGGAAACAGAACCATTGAGGGGGAGGAAGAGAGATTGATTGATCCATTGATTGATTTTAAGGAATTGGCTCATGACGTTGTTAGAGCTGGTAAGTCTGAAATCTGTAGGGCAAGACAGTAGGCTGGAAATGTAAGAATTGATGTGTTTTTTTCTTCCCCCCCTCCAGATGTGTTGCACTTTTTAAATTAATTTTAGGAGGGAGGTGATTAGGTTTACTTACTTATTTTTAGAGGAGGTACTGGGGATTGAACCTAGGACCTCATGCATGCTAAGCATGCGCTCTACCACCTGAGCTATATCCTCCTGCCTGATGTGGTTTTGAGGCTAAATTCCTTCTTCAAGAAACCTCAGTCTTTGCTCTTGGGACTTCCAGTCAATACCACCTGCAGTTTGGATGGTAATGTGCTCTACTCGACTGCACAGATTTAAGTGTTTATCATATCTAAAAAAATACTTTCACAGTACCATCTAGACTGGTGTTTGTCCAAACAGCTGAGTACCATAACCTAACCAAGTTGACACATAAAATTATCTGTCCTGGTGTACTCCTTGTCATCATGGCATCCATACCCAACTCCTTAAACCATACGGAGTCTCAGATAAAGACAATGACAAGGTCATACCTCCTTATATTGTGATACAGCTATCCTGCATGCAACTGAAGATGCATAACCTTTTTTTTCCAGAAGAGGATGCAAAGTCCTTGGGTGATATTTACTTCTCTCTGTGATATCCTACAACTTAAACACTATGAATGTAAAGTGAATACATCATGTTATATGATAACAGGATAAGAGAGGGAAGAAAACAAAGATACACATAGATACAGATACATGGAAGCATTCATAAAAAATTATATAGGTACTTTTGTTTATTCAGGAACCAGACTTAAACATTTCAAAGTAATTATTTTTCTGATTCTTGAGAGCAGAATGCTTCATTCTCCCCATGGATTATTCCTAAGTGTGAGATACTGCTTACAAACCACCCAGCATCTACAACTCAGTACAGCTTTCTTCACGATTTAGCTTGTTGACTTAACAATCCTTCGTGAAAAGTTAACAGTTTTATTTCATTGTGACAAATGATCCAGAGAACAAAGTTTAGCTATTAATACTGGGGATGGGTTGTAGTGGGAATCAAGAAAGCTCTAATAAAGGAAGAAAATAGTGGGAGATTGAAAACTTCTAATTCAGCAAGAAAATAGAAATTTTAAATAAATTTAAGAATCAGCTGTTGAATTTGGCAGTGTCTAGAATCTGATTTATACAAGACTACTCTATACTCATTCAGTAAGTATTTGCTGAGCATCTACTTTTTGCCAGCCATCAGTGATAGAGTGGTAAGATAAATAGGGTTTTTGGCTTTCATGGAGCTTACAGCATACTGGGGGAACCCAAGCAATAAGCAGATAACTAAGAAGAATATCTGATAGTAAAAAGGATAACTAAGAAGAATATCTGATAGTGAAGAGAGCTAGGCATAGGATTAAAATAGAGTGATGTGATAGAGATGGAGTGGCTGCTTTAGATTTGGAGGTCTTGAAAAGCCTTCTTTAAGAACTTAATCTGAATGACAAGGAACAGCCTGTCATGTGATGAACTGGAAAGGAAGAAGAGTAAACTCCTTGTCTTAGTGTTTACTACTAAGATTTAATTTCTTGCTGTGGTGAGCTATTTATGATGGACAAAAACTTTTGGCTTCATCACATTATTAATCATCTCATACATTTCTACATGAAAAGATTGTCCAACCTCTGTGTAACTCTTCTATATAAGTATAATTAATAACTTGGCCACAGTTTATACTGTCTTTGTTTTCCTTTGAATTAAAGTTAAAAATTCATTGTTTGTGATCCCAGGGTGGTGTCATTACTTCCGACATGATTGAAATGATATTTTCCAATAGCCCAGAGCAACAGCTTTCAGCAACACAGAAATTCAGAAAACTGCTTTCAAAAGGTGAGCTCTGAATATGTTAAGTATATTTTTTCACTTATTTACAAAATACTACTTTTTTATAATCTGTTTTTCACACTACAGATAACTTGCTTTGGAGTGTCTCTCAACAGAATAAAAGGATGCATACAGACAAATGTGTAATTATGAACCATGACTAACTTTTGAATTTCCTTATTTATTTGTGCGATCTTACCAGGACCAGAAAGCAGCGGCATTTTCATTTCTGAACTATCTTATGAAAGATCTTAAAGTGATAAGAACAGCAGCAGTATTTTATGTTAATTCAAATTGAGAAACTCCACTCTTTTAAGAAAAATGTAAAATACCACTTGAAAGAGCAATGATTGTTGATTTTAATGTTAGCAGTTTAACAGTGAATTGAAGTATGGATTTATTAGTGAGCAGGGTAACTACCCTTTTTTTGGTATAATTAGGATAGAATGGAATATGATACTTCTTTTTGTCTGGGCAAGTAAGAACTCTGAAACTCTCAGCCATATTAAAATGTCGGTAGTACAGCGAAAAAAAAATGACAGTGAATATATGTATGTTCATGTATAACTGAAAAATTGTGCTCTACACTGGTATTTAACACATTATTGTAAAATGACTATAACTCAATAAAAATGTTTAAAAAATCAATAGTAAATATTCTCAGTAGTAACTTATGGTTTTTTGGAGTCAGGTGTGATAAATTGAGGTTAACTGGAATGAAAAACCTACCACCGTAACAAAAAATAATTGTCTTTTGCCTGACAACTTGTTAAAAATATCCAAGGGTCATTATCATGTATACTTTCCCCACCTCTCTAAAAATGTCGTCTGTTTTCAGCATGCTGACCCTAATGGGTTTCTAAGATAATATGGCTTTCTGAGACCTTTCACCACTCTGCTGCCTTCCAGCATGTATTCAAGTTTGCCAGCCATCCCTCTGATAATTAGAATACAATCCTCCAGATGCATTCTTAATACTCTAAAGTGTGGTGGGAGATTGTCTCCCTTGTGCTGACACCATACATTCTAATATAGTCCTCCAAGCTAGCATCAGTTATGGTAGTCATGGCATAGTAGTAATGTTTCATTGTATTTGCAGCAGTCTAAATAAACTTCTTAGGACTTCTCTTCATAACTGTGAAATTACTGTCATGTGGTTTTTTAACTGCTTTTAAAAAAAAAATCATTTGCTGAATTTTGCTTTATACCTGTTGTTTTATTGTCAACTTTGGTTTATTGTTATTCTTTCTATATGTTGTTTCTGTAATCTAGCATATTAACTACTTTATTTTTACTGTAATCATCAAATTTATTTGTTGTATTTGTATGAATGGTTAATAAAAAAGTTGAGCCAGGTGAAGAACATGTTATTAGAGCTTGCTCCAAATTAACATTTACCCATTAGTCACCTCTTCCAGTAAGACCACTGACTTGGCTAGGATTCCCTAGGAGTACTGTAATCCAACTGCCATTTTGCTTGCATTGCTACATGAGTGTCATCAAAAACTTTGTCAAGTCTCTTGCTGAAATTAGCATGCTGAATGTTTAGGACATTTATCTCCTCACCCAGCAAATTTCTACTGAATGACTTCATTCATAAAATACTCTGCCATAAAATATGAGATTAATTTGGCAAGTCATCCTTAGTGAATTCTTGCTGGCTCCTACTTCTCACTACAGCTATAAAATTAGATCCTGCAAGCACACTCAGAATCTCCTTATCCAGTTTCTTAAGACAATTTATGTTAAAGAGAGACTTAAAACTCATACATAGGAAAAGGATTAGAAGGAAGTATACTAAAATAATAATAGTGGTTGTCTTTTGATGTTTTTTCCTCTGCCTTCTAAGTTTTCTAAAATAGTAGAGGCAGTACTTTTAATTTTTAAGAATTCTGCCCATTATTTCCTCGTTAAGGCTTATCTGATTGTGAAACCTTTTAAACTACCCTAGTCTCAAAGTGATGGAACTCAATTTTACATTTTTTTTTCTTTTTTAGATTTCCAACATGAAAGAGATGCTAAAATGGAGGGAGGGATATTATGAAGTAAGTTTGAGCTATAAAGTCCTTGCCTTGAAATCAAAGGATTGTTTCTCTTCTTTCCTTTTATTTTATGGGGAGACAGAACCTAATCCTCCTATTGATGAAGTCATCAGCACACCAGGAGTAGTGGCCAGGTTTGTGGAGTTCCTCAAACGAAAAGAGAATTGTACGCTGCAGGTGCGGACCTTTTTCATTTCTTGCCTCATATCTTAAATTTGCATTGTAAATTTACATTTTGTATACAGATTTGTTACTTATTTTAATCTAGATGAGGGATTAATTTTTTGATACTGATGTTCCCCACAACTACATTGCAGATTGCTCTGATAGCTTTGTTAACATCCAGGCCCTTGGTTTTGCTCTTTAAAATTCTTGTCATTTTTAGTCATGTGAAAGATTATTTTATAATGATTGTGGATCATACTTACCTAATAGGGGATTGTTTGTAGTAGAGGAGCCATTATAAGGATCTAAGTGTGGGCCATGTAAAATTTGGTTTTGAAGGATTTTTAGATTATACTTGTTGGCCTTCTTAGGTCTGTGTTACGTGGGCTAGATCAGAGACTCACTGATTCCCAAACCTGGTCCTAATTAATCCTCCCTCTTGCTTGACCCCAAAGTTGCTGACAAGGAGATAGCCTTGTAAGGAATCTGTGTGTTTTCTGTTATGTTAATTTAGCCTATCAATACTGTATTATATAGGGGTTCCAAGAGGAAATTCTACAACTTCTGGATTAGGTAATTTTTACAGTAAAAAGAAACAACTGTTAACTGACTCTCATCCTGGGAGTTATTTAGAAATTTTAGAATACTATATTTTTCCTCAATAAAATTGGATTTTGAATAAATGTAATTTTTTAGTAGCTCAACTTCCTTGAAGTAACCAACTGAATCAGTTTCTGTGTTATTTTTTTAACAAATACCTGTGATACCTAAATTCTCACTTGCAGGATCTAATCTGAATGGCTCAGGCCCTTTAGAGAGATTCTGCAACTCTAAAGATTGACTACATGCCCGGTAGATCACAAAATGGGGTTATTTTTCCAAGTAAATATTTACTAATAACAAGTTAATCATAAAGATAAACTTTCACCCCCTTGTTTATTTTGCCTTTGCTGTAAGGCTGTAAGCACTGGGGCATTTTTGTAAGTGACAGTCCTTTTCCCCAGGTTCCTTTCTGTCCAGAGCATTAACGATAATTCGTAAGACTTGATGCTTTGTCTTGATATTTTCTCTCCTTTCCTCCCATCCCATCTTTCTCCTTCTTTTACTCTCTTTGTTGCGGTGATGAGTTCCTTCCAGAGGAAAAACAAGAAATCCAGAAAAGGTAGAGTACTTCAGTGTCCCATCAATTTTTCTTCTCCAGTTTGACATTTACTAATCCCCGAGTTCATTTGAATTAAGATTCTGTTTTGCTAGCTGCTTTCTGGATTGTAATTCTGGTCCCCATCTAAGGCCAGGATCACCAGCCACCTGGAAAATAATCAGGTTCATCTAGAGATCAAAGAAAGAGGACTTTTCTCAGAAAAAAGGAAATCCAGACAACCAACACTGCAGAGAACAGAGCCTGAGCCCCTAAGCAACCTGTCAAGAGAACCAGAGGGAATAAATGAAGAGCCTTACTGCAGTTTATCTTTTGAAAAGCTTTGTAGGAAGAAAAAGGGAGGTAGGGAAAATTATCATTTTGTTCATGTGAAAATGTTTCTATCCTCTCTACGATAGTAAGAGTGGTTTGGAGACACTAAATTTGCTCCTGGATCTAGCAGTTTTTAGTAGGTGGTTGCAGAGGTCCAGTTCCTTAATGCATTAAAGGAAGATGGTATAACTAGTCCTGAAATGAAAAATGTCAGAGAAACAGGTCTTTTCCCATCCCTGCTTTCTCCAGTCTCTGTAAAGAGCATGATATATTCTCTCAGACAGTGTCCTCTCCTGGCTAACATATGTGAAGTCTACATCATTTTTGATTCTGTAATTCTGAAGTGTGTATCTTAACACATCTGAAGATGAAAACCTTCAGAAATCTCTAATTTGCTTCTATCTAAATTCTCAGATTCCACCCTTGTAATTAGACTCAAAGATTGAGAAATGATTCCTCTGGAAGTGATCACCTCAAGATTTTCACTTTAGCTATCAAAAGCCTGAGAGATAACCAACCTGTTTATTATCTAAAGGTCATCATCCTCAGCTTTTCTTCTGTGTACATTTAAGAACAACATGATGTTCTTTCTCCAGTGTGACTATTGGGTAACCTTCACCACCCCAGAAGCAGGAGGAGCAAGTATATTGATGGATACCTTAGAGCCAGGAGGCTTCATGCTCAAATAATTAGACATGCTCTGGAAGCTTGGAGGTTACTCCTTCCTCTGTCTTCCTGGAGAGCTCTAGGATGTAAGTTGTCCCTGATACTTCTCCCTGCTTATTAGAAATCTGAATAGTACGTCTTTGAAATGGGACATTTTCCATTTCTCTTCTAGAAAGAGAATAATGATATATGGTCATATTAGTTACTCACTGATAAGTCCTTGAACAAACTTAACCCCTTCATTCCATAGATAAAGAACTGTGAATCCTAATGAAAAGTCTCATCACTCCCTTTTTGGCTTTCCTTATCCCCAAATCAGTGGGGTACTTCAAACTAGGGAGATAAAAATATGCCTGCTTTGGGCAGTGCTACCTAGATACTCACTTGCCCTCAGATGAGATGAATATGGGTGGAATCTAGGATTTTGGAAGCAAACAATGCTGTTTAACTAAGAGCATTCTTAATTTCAGTGACATACAGGCCACAGACATCCTTGAGTCCTTAACATGAGATTGATCTGCCTTATGATATATTCCCTGGGCTCACTTTGATTGGTTTTTGGAGTCCAGGTCCAGCATCTGTGTATAGTCCTTAGCAATGCTGAGATGTTGCATTCCCAAACCTTCCTATAGAAACTTATAAAAAATAGCTAGAAGTCAGTCAGTAACTCCTAGTTCCAGTCATTAAACAGATACTCCTCTTAAAGTTGTAAATTTGAATTAAATTGATTTAGTTTTCCCATTTCTACCTTTCTGGTCCCCTCTGAAAGCTAAATGTGACGAACTGCAGTAAGCCTTCATCCTTCTACATCTTTTCCCATCCTCATTGATCCCTCTACCTATCTTGAAAGGTTGCTTAGATGACTCAGGCACTGTTCTCTGCAGAGTTCGATATCTGGGTTTATTTTTCTGATGTGAGCCTCTCTTTTCACTTGCTCTCCAGGTGAGCCTGGCATTTGCTAGGAACCAGAGTGGAACCGGCAAAGTGGCCAGCAACAGAGTCCTGATCCAAATGGAGAAAGGGAACCAGGCGTACCTCAACCTGGAGTGGGAAACTTGATAGGAGGTCAGAAGTACTTCAGCTTTGGATTCTCATTTTCCTTACTTAAGGAACTGAGCACCAGAAGGTAGAGACTGAGAAAAGGAAAGAGAGAACATACCAAATCTTCAGTGTATCCTTCAGATTTCAGTTGTAGCCTTATTTTAGCAGGTTCTGGACAGTGAAATATAATAGTGGAATTATAATTTATAAGCAATCACAGCTGCATGATCCCATTCTTGGAATATAGTAGTTTGGAATAACAAAGAGGAGGTAAACATTGTAGTTATTTTGGCTATTACTTCAGGTGATAACCATTTTTAGATATTTTTCATTTCATCATGCTGCTGAGTTTTTCTTGAGTTGCATGCTGACTTACTTAGATTACTTTTTTTTGGCCATTTCTGTTATAACTGTATGCAGTTGTTTTTGGTATCAACCAACTCTATGCATTCCCATTTTCCAACTCTTTCATGATAAATTCTAGTTTGGGACCCAAGGCTGAAACATTCCTCCTGCTCAAAAAATAATGACTGCAATACCCAGTGAAAGAGAAGCTACATAGTTCAAAGTACAACTGGTTTTTAAAAAAACATACTTACATATTAAACACATTTGAAAGTTGCTATTCCAGCACTTTAACAGGAGCCTGTACTCATGGGGAATTTTCTCTTCTCTATCCCTCTTCTTTCTCATACATACATGTATATCACATATACACACACGGGTAAAGAAAATTGCACAAATATAGCTTAATGAGTTTTTACAAGGTAAACATCAAAATAATCAGCACCCTGTGTGTGTGTTTTACTGCCTTATTAATTCTTGAATATAATTTGAGTTTTCAGTGGCCCTCTGGTTTTAGTTATTCATCTAATTCTGTCCCCAATAATGATGAAACTATTTTCTGATTTCTATTCTTAGCAAGAGAGACATAGAATTTTCTTCACAGAGGTTATAGTCGGTTTGTACTTCTTAGTAATAAACACAACTCTGGTACATTCTTTTTTTGCTGAGATGGCCTAATTTCCATTTTCTTCCATTCATGTTCAGGCTTTTATTTACTTATTCTCCATTTTCTTAATCATTGTCACTCTATATTGTTTTGCTTCTCCATTTTATTCACTTCAGCATCATCTGGAATTCCCTCTCACTTCCTGGGAGACCTTTGGTGCTGAATCTCTTCAGATAAACAGCAGTTTGAATTCTGGCAGCAATTACTATTTTAATTTCTTTTCATTGAGAGCTCTTTAATATATCCTTTTTTTACTCAGGTTATTGTTACCATTTCTTTTGCATCAAAATCTCACTGCAAACTATTTTCTCTTTGATAAGATTGGTATGTCTGTCTGCTCATTCTCTACAGGTTGCTTTTCCTCAAAGTTTGCATTTTTTGACTGTCGAACTTTGAGCCTGCCTTCTTGTAGGAAAGTTTGCTTTCGTATTCATGTCATATATCCCTTTTACTAGTTAATTTTCCTAGTAAGCAAAAGAAACTGCATTTTAGGTGAACAGTGTTTTCCTTTTAGCATTCATTAAATAATCTGGCATATCATTATTTGAAATTTCTTGTCCTTGATACCAAAACTACAAGCAGTCAAGATTCTTGTCAGTGTTACAGGTATATTTCAGAGTGGAAACTATGACTGGGCTCATAAACCTACTAGATGAGGAGGCTGTAATCCAGTTCTCTTTGACTGACTATGTAACATTCATTACTCGTATCTTTTTCTGATAGTTTCCTCATTCGTAAACTAGAAAAGCCAGGCTTCTCTGGGTTGTTGTAAGGAACACTGAAAGTGTGTGAGCAGTGCTTTGAAAATACAGAGTAGTGTATAAATGGAAAGTTTAAATTCAGACAGATTGAAAAGGTTTTGAACATTGGTATGAATCATTATAGAGGAGATATGTGATGAGTTTTTATTCTGCGATACTCAGTGTTTTAAAAATCTCCAAACTTCTAAGTTATCAGACAGAAAATACTCCCTTTTATTGTGGTGCTCCTAGTCTGGGCCTCCCTACTGCTGTAATATCAGGGCCCTAATTGGCTATCAAATCACTGTATCTCAGATCTCATTTCTGTTTATCACATTTATAGGTTTCTTTGAATATCCCCTTTAAAGGGTCTTCTGCTATGAATTTGCTATCATTCATGTAGCTTTGGACTGTGCTCTAATTGTCTCCCCATTTCTTCCATCTTCCCCTGCCCCCAGTGATTGATGCTTCATTTCTCCATATGACAGCTGGCTTTCAGTTGACCCAGAAGCTTAAAAAGAGTCCTAGCTCCATCTTTTGATGACTTTTATTGATTTCTTATTCAAGGAGCATATCACTGAACTGAAGACAGAACAGAAGGAGGAAACAAAACTAAAATTTAATTAAGAACTCTGAATAGAAATATGAGTTTATTCTTGGGCTTTAAGGGTTCATTCTTGGGTTTCTCCATATTAGGCTAAAGAGTCAAATTACTACAGAAATCTGTAAAATTAGTAATGTGATATATTTTTTGTTGGCCACAATATCCTTCATACCTTCTGCTTTCCAGTTTATCATCCTTTAAGAATGCTCTTTTTAAAAGAGTCTTACCTCTGTGCCTTGGTTTAGAGTCTTCTCATTTATTATAAGCTCTTATCCTCTGAAGTTGCAATTTTTATTAACTGTGTGCCTGTTAACTCTTTTTGACCTACTTATTTAAATTGTCTTTTGCCTTTTTCACTCTGCGTATATTTTACTCATTTTACACTAACATTCTTTCCCGACTTCACTTTTCCCATCCTGTAGAAATTATTTAATTTTATTTTTATTAGATAAATGCATGGTTTAAGGCCAAAAGATCCATAAAGACTTTACTGTGATAAATGTCTTTCCTTCTCATACTTGCTTCCCATTCACCCTGACCTCTCTATGTAAGTAACAAGTATTTACAGTTTATTGTGACTCCTTCAAGAGATAGTCTGTGCAATAAGTAAATTAATACATCTATTCCTTCTTAACCCTTTTAGAAAGTGTAGTATGGGATCATATTAATGTACAGTGTTCTCCTTTTTTTCCCCTCCATTCATATATTGGGAGACCATTCCATTCAGTATATGAAGCACTCCCCTATTCTGATCGTCTCATGTTAACTCTATCTTGATCTGATGTTTTAGATACCCTGAATATTTCTCTAGGCTAAGGTATTTCTTCAGGAATTATTATTTTAAAATTAACATAGTATTTACCTGATAGATTATGCAAATAATGATCTCAGATTCTTTTCCTCATGCACAGAAAACCTTTTTGTTAATAAGTAAACAAGCTATTAAATTCTATGTTAAATTATAAGATATACTTATAAGATATAAGCTATATTAAATACAAGATAATGAAATTATTTTTATCTTTATAGTTTGAATCAGCTTGGGTACTGACAAATATTGCTTCAGGAAATTCTCTTCAGACCCGGATTGTGATTCAGGCAGGAGCTGTGCCTATCTTCATAGAGTTGCTCAGCTCAGAGTTTGAAGATGTGCAGGAGCAGGTAAAAAATGAAACAAGAGAAGCATGTCAAAGGAAATACTTTTTCCTTCGGTCTTGCATTCAGGGTCTTAGTTTTACCATTTGGATATGATATCCATGGTTCATAATAGGGAGTATTCTAGAAATCTCATCTTACCCAGATGGAAAGTTTCATAGTGAATGTAGGCAGAATTTCTCCTAGAAACAAAACCATTTTCCCTTCCAACCATGAAATTCTTTAAGCCATATGTATGTATATATTCACACACACATACATACTTTTTAGACTATGTAAGCAATTACTGAGGTTTTTCTTATAGTTATCTCTAGTTTTGAAGTGGCAAGTCTATGCCACTTTCGTGCAGAAAAGGACATAGAAAATGTGAGTTTTTAAATTACTGTAAACTTTATCAGATTTGTAAATATAAATCACTGCTAAATGTGTATGATTTTCTTCTACAGATTTATTGAGGTATAATCAAGCTACAGTGAACTGCATATATTTAATGTGTGCAATTTGATGAGTTTTGACGTGTGTATATACCCATGAGACCGTCATTATAATGAAGATAATTAATGTATCTATTGACTGCAAAAGTTTAATAAAGTTTTCTGCATTTTGATTGCTCTTAAATTCTTTGTTCAATGTTTTCTTTTGTAAGCAAGTTTAAAATACATTTTTAATTAGCTGAGTAAGCCATTTGAATTTCTGCTCTGTTCTAAGGGCTGTATGGATTGCTAGCTACTTGGGGGTGGGATCCCCTAAGATAAAATATTTATGTGTGAAAACTGGTAGGTCCCTTTAATAAGCTTACTGCCATGAGTGTTCACATGTTTACTTTATAATATTTTTGATTGGTCTTCCACCAGTCCCGCAATTATTTCACTTGACTCCCTGATGAATGAATTTAGATTGTTAATATGCAATGTCCATGTATAATATGTTGTTTAACTATTATGTAATTTTGTAAAGAGTTATTATATGTTGGCATCTTTTTTGAGAGAATTATGAGAAGATTAAACTCTGTGATCTGTCATTAATGAATAATTCTTTCACAGGCTGTCTGGGCTCTTGGCAACATTGCTGGAGACAGTACCATGTGCAGAGACTATGTCTTAGACTGCAATATTCTTCCTCCTCTTTTGCAGTAAGTTAGTTTCTTCCTTCCTTGCTTCCTTCCTCCCTCCTTTCCTCCTTTCCTCCCTCCCTCCCTTCCTTCCTCTCTTCCTCTCTTTTTCTTTCTTGTAATAAAAATATGAGAAGTTCCTCAGAAAGCAGTGCATCTTTCGAAATCACTTTTGATTTCCTAGTGCTACTTTTCATTATGGATATTTTCTTACTTACTTGTTCAGATCATTTCTTCAGGCATCCTGTCTTATTCCAGTGCCAAAATTCTGAATTCCTTGTGTTAGAATTAAACTTTATTGTTCTGAAGAAGAGCTATTTGAAGACATCTGTTTATCGATAGCATTAAATAATATTAAATATTTTATCTTATGCCACCAAAGAACTAATGCCCATTATATAGTTTACCATTGTATCATCATGCTTACAGGTTATTTTCAAAGCAAAACCGCCTGACCATGACCCGGAATGCAGTATGGGCTTTGTCTAATCTCTGTAGAGGAAAAAGTCCACCTCCAGAATTTGCAAAGGTGAGGATTATCCTTGTGGGAAATTTGCAGAAAAAGTATAGTTAAAAGAGTATAGCAACCAGGGGGAGGGTATAGCTCATGTAGTAGAGCGCATGCTTAGCATTCACAAGGGCCTGAGTTCAATCCCCAGTATCTCCTCTAAAAATAAATAAACCTAATTACCTCCCCCCACCAAAACACCAAACAAAAACCAAACAAACAAAAGAGTATAGCAATCAGTATTAATGTGAACAGAATAAGAATTATTTTTAATAAAATTTAAAATGTTAGAATTTTGTTTCTAGAGAAATAGGTCTTTTTGTTGTTTTTGTTTTAATTTGGAATAAATTTTCATTGCCTATAAAAACCTCTGAATTAATCTTAAAATGTGGCATTTTTTTGTTCTTAAAAAGTATCAAAAATGCAGAATTTCCTAGCTTTAGCACTTGTGAAAATTCCTTTACCTCTTTGGTCCACAAAGCAAAGAATGTGTTTTGACAGGGACTCACTCTGAGAGTTGGTATTTATTCAACTTTGCTCTTTGAAATTGTTTTTCCCTGGGCTCTGACTACCTTGTTAAGGTAAACTGCAAGATCACTGACGGCATTCCCAAAGATGGAAATGTCACTTGGCCACTTACTAACTCCATTTCTAGAAGTACTAATAACCCCAAAAGTCACCAGATGTGTGCCTGGTTGCTTTCTGGAATTTCCACCTCACTTCTTGCTTTTATGTTATTGAGTTTTATAATCATATCATCTTCCCTTTGCAGGTTTCCCCCTGTCTGAATGTGCTTTCCTGGTTGCTGTTTGTCAGTGACACTGATGTACTGGCTGATGCCTGCTGGGCCCTCTCATATCTATCAGATGGACCCAATGATAAGATTCAAGCAGTCATTGATGCAGGAGTATGTAGGAGACTTGTGGAGCTTCTGATGTAAGATATCTTTAAGAAAGTTTGTCTGTTCTTCTGTCCCTCATATTCGTTTTCTAGTTGTTGATACTCAAATATTAATATGTTATTCTGACTCATTGTGCTTTGGGCTACTGTCTTTAGTTACTTGTTTATATTTATGTCACAACTGTTTATTTGTTTTGAGGAGTATAAAGAACCTCTCACTCTTAGGCAGAAACATTTGGAAAACTGATCTATGTAATTATAGCTCATGTTTAATGGCCTGACACCAACCACTGGATAGCAAAAGGCATATTGCCACTAGAAACAGTCATTCCTTATCTTTTGTCTCATTTAAAACTTAACCCACAACTGGTTTTAGACTTTCAATTTTATTTTGCTTTATCTTTGTGACGCCTTTGATTTATGAAGTGGAAGATTTACTGATGGCATAAATAAGACTATCAATCAAGTTTTTAGAAAATACTATAGAAGAAAAAAATTAGAATGATAACATAATGGGGAAATGGTACAGTTACAAGCCATGTGAGAGTTAACTGAAGGAAGTACAAAGGAGATGCAAGGGAACATTGCCCCAGAGAGGACATGTGGAGTGGATTAGATAGTATAATTTACAGAACATAAAACTCAGGGATTATGACTGGCCATAGACTGGGTGCAAATCAGCAGCATGATGCTGTTGTGAATTAAAAGCAGTATGGTGCTGGAGGAGTCAGAAGTACAGCATTCAGAATCTGGAAGGTAATCTTTTGTACTCTTTAGTCACTAGATTACTGTATATTTTAACCATTTCTTTTCAGCCATCAGATCTTAAAATAAATATGAAGAAACTGGCATAGTTTTGAGAAGAGTGATCAATCTCATTAAAGGAGAGAGAAAGTAAGGTTTTTAAGGAAAGCTAAAGGATATTAAACTTACTTGGCATGAGATCAAGACTTAGTATCTGTCTTGAAATATATAAAGGATTTGTACAGGGGTTTTTCGAACCAGTAAGTCAGCTGAGGTGTAGTAGAAAGAATTTACTATTTGGAGTACGAAGCCTGGCTTTCATTTTCAAGTTAGTACAACTATTGACATATTTTTATTTCTGTGAAAATTATATGATTTATAAAACTTAAAAGTGCTATATAAATGTTAACTATTTCTCTCCACTATCTCAGCAACCATAGAGACCAAGTGAAGGGGAAACAAAACCTGTATTAAAAAATGAGAGGGAAAACTTGGAATCCAGGTGATGAAATACCTGGTAAAGATTACTAGGACAGATTTGTAGTTTTTATCCAAAATACTAAATAAAGGGAAAGACAGGGGACACCAAAAACATTCCATCATCATGATAAGGATGATAGGATTCTCTTAATAACCACCATAAGTACCTTTCTCTTCAAGATCCTATGACATATTTTGGGTTTCAGCTCTAAGGAAAAGAGACTAAGGCTGTAACTGTTGGATGTAACATTTCTTTTTATGATTGCAGGCATAATGATTATAAAGTGGTTTCTCCTGCTTTGCGGGCTGTGGGAAACATTGTCACAGGGGATGATATTCAGACACAGGTATGAATAAATGGTAACTACTTTTTCCTTCAGAAACAGCACATTGACACCCCCTCACCCCCATGATTATATTTCTGTTATAGTATTTAACTCTATGTTATAGGGGAGAATTGACAGTCTTTTTCATTAATGTTTGTTAAAAGTGTTGCTTGTAGCTATTTTGGGTTCCCTATGATAGAACTTACTGTTTTGGCTAGTTGGGTTTATTTCCCACTATCTGTTGGAAGTATCTTGTGAGCATCAGAAGCCTCCAGTAGCATCCTTTCTCTGTCATCCTCATCTCATCTTCTCTGATAACTTCCTCCTTTTTGTGCATGGTAGGTCTCCTGTGTGAGGAGGATCTTCCTTTCTAGTTTTTCTAGTTCTTTTCTTTTCTTTTCTTTTCTTTTCTTTTCTTTTCCTTTTCCTTTTCTTTTCTTTTCTTTTCTTTTCTTTTCTTTTCTTTTCTTTTCTTTTCTTTTCTTTTTTCTTTTCTTTTCTCTTCTTTTCTCTTCTTTTCTCTTCTCTTCCCTTCCCTCCCCTCCCTTTCCCTCCCCTCCCCTCTCCTCTCCTCTTCTCTTCATGGAGCTGTTCATTGAGCTTTATTGAGGTATAACTGACATGCAATAAACTGCATTATATTCAGAATGTACAATTGGATATGTTTTGACATAGGTTTACACCCAGGAAACCATCACCACAATCAGCTTTCTTTGTTCCCCTCTGTAAATCTCCCTCTCTCTCCACTCCCAACCCCAGGCAATAACTGATCTGTTTGTGAGTGTTCTTCAGAAATTCCGTATACAGTAGTTCATCAGTACTTGGAGTATTTTCTCTCAGTCTGTGGTTTGCATTTTCATTTACTTAATATCTTTTGAAGAATAAAAAATTCCTTAATGTCACCTTCTACTCCATTCAACTTCTGTATCGAGATATAGCCCTCACAGTGGATTGTTCGAGCCATTTTTCTTCTTGATCCTGTCAGATGCATTGTTATCATCTTTAAAATTATCTTCCTAGGCTTCTGTGGTGTTGAAGTATTTTGGGTCTCCTGCCTCAGTGACTATTTATTTTTCCTTAGCAAGCTCCTTTTCTTGTTCTTTTCTGTTTGTGGGATTATGCCCTGGAGGGGATAATTATTCGTCGATCTTATATTTATAACTTAAGCCATCACCCTTAGGCACCTGATTGAGAATTCAGAATTACAGTTTAGCCTTAGCTCCTTCTTAACCAGCTCTGAATTTCAGCAGGACATTTGATGTTTTCACTTTTTTAATCTCTGAAATTAAGGAGACTGAATTTGTTCTCAGGTTTCTTCCAACTCTTAATATTTACTTTAAATGTATTTTATCCACAAGGGAACTCATTATTTCCCCTGGTATATCTGGACCTCTACTTTATGTTCCTGTCTTAGTGAATGGCATCAGCAGTTGCCCAAGCCAAAAATCTGACATAAGCTCCATTTTTCCCTCTTTACCTTTTTCATCAGTCGGTAAATTACCATCACTGTTCATCCCTTACAGTGCTTAGTTCAGGCCTTTCTTGTACCATTCCTATATCACCAGAAGGATGCTTGTAAAATGCACATTTGATTGTGTCATCCTCTTAAAATATTTTATGGCCCCTTCTTGTCCTTGGATGGTGTTTAAGATTCTTTAATATCTGGCACCTGTATAATGGAATGCTATGCAACAAGAATGAAGAGGCTATTAAGCACATATATGGAAGGATCTCCAGTATCTGTTGTTTTAAAGTAGGGAGGTGGTGCAGAATAGTGTGTAGGATATTTTACTATTTGTGTAAAGGGGGAACAGAAGGAGAGGAAAAGAAAATAATAATGTATTTGATTGTATTTGCATAAAATTCCTCTAGAAACATATACAGAAAGCTAATAACATCGGTTGTCTCTGGAGAACTGGGTAGCTCGGGTATAGGAATGGAAAGGAGGCTTTTAACTATATAGTCCTTTTTATTTTCTGCTTTAAAACCATATCAGTATATTTGCTATTCAAAAATCCATACTCTGCCATTAATGTCTTCTCATTCTTCAAGTCTTCCTACTAACATTTTCTCCGAGCAGCTTACTGTCATATTAGGTGTGCCTCCTTTTGTTTCATCCATCATAGCACTTATCACATTGTATTGTAACTGTTTGCTAGATTGTAAGCTTCTAGAGGGGTGCCTGTGTCAATCCTGCTCACTTCTGTGCTTCTATAATCTAATAGTTCCTGCAATAATGTATAGAGACTCAAAAAATATTTACTGAATAATTGAAGTTCTAAATCTATGTCTAGTTCCATCCTCTGTCAAGTTCCAGTCCCATGTCTCCAGTACCTGTCAGATACTTCTGCTTGTGTGTCTGACATTTGTCCTTCTCAGTTTATCTTCTCTCCCACAAAGTGAGTTCCAAGTTTTGATCTTTTTCTACTTCAGTTAATGATACAACTATTCACCCACACATGAAACTTTGCAGTCATAGTTGGTGGCTTCATGTCTCACAGCAAGTCAACAAGTCTTACTGATTGTTAGTGTTTCTAGATACATGTATTAGTCCCTGTTTTTCACACACAGGAGTGGTTGCTGTACCCATCTTATCTATCCTCCTCCTCTCCTAGACATTTACCCCTCTCAGTTTATTCTCCCTAATAACAGCTTAATCTTTCCTAAAATAAGCTTGTTCACATTACTTTCCTCCTAGAAACAATGAGCTTTCTTAATGCCTATGAGATAAAGAACTTGAAAGATCCTCAGGAGTTTGTACTTTAATATTTTAGTTTCATTCTTCTTTCTAGCCTATTAATTTTTTGGGTACAGAACCCTTCCTTAATAGCCTCACTAATCTCTTCTTTTCTTATTTTGGTACCCTGTTGTAGCCTATCTCCTCATTTTTTCACTTCTGATCTATCTGCTTTGTCTTCCCTCTGCTTATGAAATCCTATCTGTGTTTCCTATGAACCCCATGAAGTCTTTTTTTCTGACTACTCCTCAAGTATTATATTTAACTTCTGACATGTTTATTTTCCACACCACATCTTTGACATTTAAAAAATTGCTTTGTGACATCTTTTATAGTTGTTTGGAATGATTGTACCTGGTTAACCACAAGTTTTGTTATTTCTTGAGTTAATTTAATAGGCAAAAATTGGTTTCATTTTAATTTGTATTTCTTTTGTTACTTTGAGAGGTAATTTTCTACTAAAATTGTAGTTTCTCTTATCAACTTACATATTAAAGATAGCAACCCTCTTATGAGTTGCAAATATTTTTTCCCATTGTGTGGTTTGCATTTTAATTTTCATACTATTTTTTGACATGTAAAAATTCTTATTTAGTGAAATGTTAATTTCTCCCCCTATAATTTCTAATGTTGTTTTTATATTTGGAAGTCCCCAAATCAGCTATTGATATTTCTTTTGTTTTATAGTTTCTTTTTTATATTTACTCTTTAAATTGGTTGCAGATTTGTTTTAGTAACTGTTTGGGGTTAAGAATTGATTTTATAAAATATTTGTCAATTAATCCCCTTATTTTAATACCATCTATTAAGTAAGACTACCAGTCATTGGAGGAAGAGGGGATTAACTTTATTGTATACCTAATTCTTTATAAATACTTGCATTTTTGTTTCTAGACTAGATATCTATTCTTTTGTTCAGTGGTTGATTCTTGAGCCTGCCAAATATTATTTTAATCATTATAATTTTATTTTAGTTTCTGGTAGAGTAGATCTCTTTGTTCATGTGTCTTTGTCTTACTTCCCTCACCTTTGTAAGCTGTTTGATAGCTGGGAGCATATACTTTTTAGCTTTATATCCTACAAATCACCTAGTGTACTTCATTAAGTATGTATTGGCTCACTGACTACCAGCTAGAGAGTTATTAGAAGACTTAAAAGTCTGAGACCATTTCTGAATTTCTGGCCACTTGCTATATTTACCCATCCAGAAGATATTTTAATATGCTGTTGGCATAATGGTGAATGATTAATACATTGTTGTACCTTATTAATATAAGTATGTTTGGCAGTTGTGAGTGTATATAATGAAACTGCTTAGATAATCTTAGAAGTGAATTCTTATTAGCTGTGAATACTTTTTACATATATAAAATTATTTCTAAAATTTCAAGGGGAGATATCATTCCTTTGCCTATATTTTCCTAAAATAAAGTCATTGAGTTAAAGGTTTACTTCTGTTTGGATCAATATAATAAGTAAAATTTTCAAACTTTTCGTTTAGGTGATTTTGAATTGCTCAGCTCTGCAGAGTTTATTGCATTTGCTGAGTAGCCCAAAGGAATCTATCAAAAAAGAAGCATGTTGGACAATATCTAATATCACAGCTGGAAATAGGGCACAGATCCAGGTAATCTCATAGCTCCTATCCTTTTTTTATATTTTTATTAAGTAAGTTTTTTTCAGTAAGCCTTTAAAAATATATTTTTTTCATTATTGCCTTGGAGACAACTAATTTGCAATATTGCTGTCTTGTTTAGTCTACTTTTTTATCCAAATTATAGAGGTTAAATCTTTTGAAACTTACAGTTAGGCCTTAGTTTTTCCCTTTGCCTTTAATATTTGATGATTTGCCAAAATCTGAGAAACAGTGTCTTGTATTTTCAAAATGTTTTGATGGGAAGCATCTTCAGAAGCAGCTTTATGCTAAACAGATTGGTTTTATTCTTGCCAAGTAAAATGTTTATTTTCTAGTGGACCCACGTGTTGGATTGCTGAAGTTTTTCATGGACCTTTGGGGACCCTTTACTTTTGTTCTTATGTTGGTGGAAGAGTAACCCAAGTGGCTGGGCCAAATGGTTCAGCATTGGGCCATGAGAAAGGCTAGAACAAGAAGTTGGAAAAGATATAATACAGATTTATGGGACTTTGAGCTGAGTGGAATCATAGAGGTCATCTAATCCAACATTCTCAATTAAAAATGAAACTGAGACTCAGAGAAATAAAATGATTTGCTCAAGGATACTTGTAGTAAATGAAAGGATCAAGATGAAGCATCTTTCCACTAAGTTTTGCTGACTTCCTTCACTGGTGTGATAGAGTTCTTGACCAGGAAAGGAAGCGTGGTTAGTCATCCCCAGAAGGCTGTCAGGGACTGAGACTGATAGCTGTAGCAATTTATAGCTTGCATACAAGGTGATTTCAGCTGCAGCTGATTGTTTGCTACCATCAAGCTCTTATGTGAAATTTCTCAGTTTCATGATACAGGAAATGATATGAACCCATTTTAGGTTCTTGAGCTAAGGAGAAAGATGAAGAAAGCAATTTGTGGAAGACTACTTTAGTATTTGAGAGGGATTGAGTAAAAAGTACTCTGTCCAGCTAAAGGCTCTTCTGGTAATTTGGGTGGGAGGTGGTGGCTTGGAATAGGATAGTGGCAGTGCTAAAGGAAAGGAAAAGATAGACTAAGGATGTTTTAACTGAGAATGTAAAGGAGACTTGGTGACTGATTTAGAATAAATAAATAAACACAAAAAGAGCCTTCGTGAATTAAGGAGGTTTGAAAGGAGACCTGATATAAAGAGCAGATGATATGTTTAAGGTGGTTAGCAGATGTAAAGTAAGCTGTTAGCCACCTTTGGCGGGGCTCCAGTGAGAAATGAGGACTTGAGAGTTAAAACACACATGTCAGGGTGCGGTGGATGCTGTGAGAGAAATGAGAATAGCAGATTATGAGCAGAACAAGAGAGAACAATAAAAGAGAGAAGAACTCAGGTAGAAAACCAGAAGATTATAAAGTTACAAACTCCAGGGAGGATGTTGTCAGTGATACCAAGTATAACCAGAAAGTCCTTAGGGATAATGAATTAACTCCTTCCAGTTTACTTTTTAATAGGGCAAGGGGTGTCATTAATGAAGCAACTGAAAAGTTACAATTAGTATCATGAACATCTTTATAAATCTTGTAACTTCCCTTTCTATATAATTTTTCTTTAATTTCAGACTGTGATAGATGCCAATATTTTTCCAGCCCTCATTAGTATATTACAAACTGCTGAGTTTCGGACAAGGAAAGAAGCAGCTTGGGCCATCACAAATGCAACTTCTGGAGGATCAGCTGAACAGATCAAGTAAGTACTAACCAGGTAGTAAATTAAAGGAGAATTATTATGTCTGCCAATTAAGAATGCTCAATTCTAGCCTCTTGGATGATTGTTCCTAGTTTCATAATTAAATCCAGTGTATATTTAATTCCTTATACCCCTCCTGTTCTTTCTTGGAGAAAATAATTCTGGGATGTGAGAAGTAAAGCATAGTTGAGGTTTGATGGAAATACTTATGGGGTAGCTTGAGCCTACTCTGGAGGAGCTTGGTTAGAAACATCTTGGGTAGTGTAAAAGGTTACTTACAGAATCCTTGGAGTCCAACTTTAATAGCTAAATCTTGTATTTCTAGTTTAGGTGGCTTAGTAGTAGAACTGGATTAGACTTGGAAGAGATTTATATCTCAGAATAAAGTGTCCAAATCAGTAGAGGCAAGTCTCCTAAAGCACTGTGTTCTTCAGTAAAGGGAGAGGTTTGTATCAGCTTGAGACTTAACTGGCCCCTTGAGCAGCAGCTTATAATCTTAATGGCTAGAGAAGGCATAAATATGGACAGAAATCAGTTCCTCAGAGGAACATCATGTAGTTCAGTGCTTAATTACAGACATAAAAAAAGAACAAGACTCTTAGCCTGCCTCAGCTTTCTTTATGGGGAATTCAGATGAGAAGACAGTTTCCAATGAGTATTAAAGCATTAACCCCTTCCACATATGTAATATCGGGGAAACATAGCTACTTCTCATATTGTTGCTTTATGGGTTAAATGTAGGCACTCAACTAATGCTAACTTTTAGTGCTCAGTTAGGAATTTAGAAATGAAAAGATAAAAATAGTCCTAAGATTTCAGAAATTGATCAGTTACAGAAGATAAGTAGTATGTACTGAAATAATAAAATTTAAGTAGATTAATGCAGCAGCTATTTCAGTGAAGTTAATCATGGATAGGTTATTCAGGAAGACTTCAAGTGGTCTTCATTCAGAAGCATATATTTATATGAAATTGCATCTTTTTCAACCTTCAAAATTCTGGTTCTGGGGTACTATGATTTTGAGCATGCCACCACCAGATGGCAGTAGTATGAAGTAATTTAGAAGTTACTAGAACAGTTGATAGTCAAGTTTTATGTTCAAATTCAGATTTATAATTTTTGTCTCAATATTTTATACCAAATGTTTTCTTAATTGAAATGGTTAAACTGTACACATACATATTTTTAAAACATTTATAAAATACTATAGTGTCTTTCATCAAAAGATATTCAGGGGTATTTTACTGTTAGGAGTAGAATGGTACTATCCCTTTTAAAAATTCAGCATAGCTATTTATAATAATGAAGTTAACTTTTAATCTCCCAGCAGTTTCTGCTCAACCAGATAAAGAGTTATCTTGAAAGATTATTATACAAATATTACAGTGCAAATTATAGAAAATAAACTGACTTTATCATTGATAAAAGGCACCTGTATGGCTTCTGCTTATTCTTGTTGAAAAGATTTAGATGCAAGAACCAGTTAGAATAACTTAGAAAATATCCATAATTATAGGTTAAATATAATCAAATGCTAGTACATACTACAGTTTTTAAGAATGAAGGATTAAAGAATGTTGCCTGGAATTAGAGAAAGTTTCGTGAAAGGTAAATTTTGTCATTTAGGCGGAGGTTTGGCAATTTTGAAGGAGAGAGAATATCATTAGAAACGTGAGGGAATGTGCATGGCAAATGTTAGTGGAAGAGGTAGCTCATTCTTTCTATACGTTATTCTTTCACAAAGATGAGGAATTAAGTAATTGATGGACTTTGAAAACTAGGATGAAGGCCTTAATCTAGGGTATTGGAAAGACTTTGGAGTGTCTTTAACATTGACTGTAGTATGAAAAAGACAGTGTTTAGAGAAGGAGTAGAGCAGTTAAGATGTTACTGCAGTAGTTTAGTATACAGTGATGGCCAGAATTAAGCTAATAGCTGTAGCATGGAGTTACGGGTCTGGTTATGGGAAAGAAGGATCTGTAGGACTTGGTGGCAGGTTATAGAAGGAAAGGAAAGAGCAAAAGATGACTGGAGAAAATGGTGGTGCTGTTGATAAAAATTAGGACACAGAAGAAGCAAAATCCTGTTTGAGAGAGGGGGTTTAAGACATAGTTTGTTACTCATCTAAAGAAATCTGACTTTATTATTTCAGCCTCTTTTAACTTTCCTCTGTTGTAGAGTATCTGGATTTCTTGGTCATAAATTTCTCCTTCCTAAAGGAACTCCTAAATGTAAAATTACCAATCAGATTAGAAATATAATTCTCTTTCACAGATAATATATTCTTGTGGACTAAATGTCCTTACTCAGAAAATTTTCTTGATGGAAGCCTTTTCTGCAACAAAAGCAGGTAGCATCCATCACCAGTGATTGCTTTATCCAAGTGTTTGAAATACATTGCACATAGGAGCCATTCCCAGACTTAAACAATAGAATTGTGCTTGTTTTCCATGCATCTTTTCAAGTCTTCAAACTTTCCCAAGGAAATACTCCTTCCTGGAGTACTTCTCACAAAACAATATGGCTTCCCAGTTCCTACACAGCCCACATACCCTGATCACCTGTTTTGCTATTTGGTGCAAATTACTGTTTTTAGGAAAACTTGCATCAATAGTGAAATAACACTATGGTGGTCTTAAATCTCCAAAGATGAGTGGTTGCATCTGAAAACAGCACCTTAAATTCTTCTGATCTTGTAAGGAGGTTTTTAAGGAATAGTATCAGCTGACTCAGTGATACCAGATACCATCATTGACCTGAAAGCAGAGCTTTTTAATTTTGTATGTCCTTGGGAAGAAAGTTTTCATTTGCTGTGTTTGTACACTTCTAGTAATCTATGTTAAAATACTTTAAATGGCTAGAATTGGGAACCCGGAACTCATTTAGTGAAATGTACCTGAATACAAAATACTAATATCGTATTTTGCAAATAAAATCTACTGACATCTTCAAAACTCTGGATTTAAAGGGTAGAGCTTTTTTATAAGAAAGTTTTAATCAGCAATCATAGTCAATTCATATTTATTCATTTAATTAATTACATACAAATTCTAGAAGCTTTCTGAGTAACTTAAAATTTGTTTTTAATCCTCAATCAAGTTTTCCATATACTGGTTTTCCATATAAAAGATTTCACAACCAGACATTGTTAAAAAAGTAAATGAATTTTTTAAAGGCAATATAAGGATTAGAACTAAGCCAAGAGTTCTAGCGAGGAGAGGAGATCACATTAAGCATAGTCTAGAAACAAATTTGAGGACAACTGGAGATTCTGAACAAGTCTCTGATATACCAATTGGTGTTCAATAGACTTGCCTGTATAGATCAGTAATTAACTGCAGACATGTAAGTCATTTAATTAACTGCTCTAAAATTTTGTGGGGTTTGGTGACAGACTTAATCATGTGGTTCCCAGACTTTTCCAGTTGAGGAAACTGAGGCAAAGAGATCAGAGTAGCACAACTGGGATGTAATAGTGGTGGTTATCTCTGGGTACTTTTTAGTTTTCTTTATGCTTTTCTGTGTTTCCCAAATTTGCAACAACTAACACGTATAATCTAAAGAGGCTTAGTTTAGTTTAGTTTTGTTTTAAGGAAAAGAAAGAATTATATAGATATGTTGAAGGAATTGTTAACAGGTTTTAGGGACTAAAAACTGGTATAAAGGAAGAGGAGATAGTCAGAAATGGCTTTATGCCTGATGACTGACCTATTCTGTTCCTAGGACCTATCATCTTTTTAATTTTTTTATTGAAGAGTAGTTGATTTAGTTTCAGGTGTACAGCAAAGTGAGTCAGTTATACATATACATATTAGGACATATCATATTGTCAGTAAATATTTAAATAAAATTAGGCACAATCCTATTAAATTCATTTCTGAGTAGATAATAAAACTAATATGACATAAAATTACTTGTAAAAAGTTAAAACTTAAAAGAACATTTTTAGATTTACAGAAGAATTGATAGTATAGAGTTCCTGTGTCCTTCCTTCCCCTGTAAGTTTCTTCTGTTAAAATCTTACATTAGTGTGGTTAATTTGTTATAGTTAATCAGCCAATAAAGGTATATTATTAAGTTCATAGTTTATATTAAGGATCACTCTGTGTTGTGTAATTTACAGGTTTTGATGAATGTTTCCACCATTGTAGTATTACCAACAGCCGTAAAATTACCCTCTACTTTACCTATTACTATCCCCTTACCCACTTCCCTCAAATCTCTGGCAGCCACTGTTGTATTGCCTTTATAAAGATTTTCTTTTCTAGAATGCCATATATTTGTAATTATATTAGTATGGAGTCTTTTCAGATTGGCTTCTTTAACTTAGCAATGTGCATATAAGGTTCCTTCACATCTTTTCATGGCATGATAGCTCATTTCATTTCTTTTTATCACTGAATAATATTCCATTGTCTGGATTACTACAGCTTATTTATTCATTCAGCTACTGAAGAACATCTGGTTGCTCCTAGTTTTTGGTAGTTATGAATAAAGCTGCTGTAAATATTCATGTATTAAGTTTTGTGTGGACATAAATTTTCATCTCAAGTGGGTAAATGTATTAAGAGTGTGATTTCTGGATCAAATGGAAACCTTTGGTTTGGGGGAAAAAATAGCCACCAAGCTGTCTTTCAAAGTGGTTATCCTATTTTGCATTTTCACCAGCAAAAAAAAAAAAGAGTTGCTTGTTTCTCTGCATCCTTGTCAGCATTTGGTATTGTCAGTGTTTTGGATTTTAGCCATTTTACTAGGTATGTAGAGGCATCATTGTTTTGATTTGCAGTCCCCCAAATGACACATAAGATGTTGAGCATCTTTTCATATGCTTATTTGCCATCAGTGTATCTTTGTTGAGATGAATGTTGAGATCTGTTGCCCATTTTTAGATTGAGTTGTTTTCTAATCTTTTGAGTTTTAAGAGTTCTTTGTATAAAATAGAACTGGCCTATTGGGCCTGTGCTGGCTTTAGCACCAAGTGGGTCCTGTTTCAGAGGTGTGGTTACCTATAGAAACAAAAATGAAATTAATCAAAAGTGTACTATTTTGATGACTCACTCAGAGTAAGAGAATATTCCATTTTCTTGGAGTCTAATAATTGTAGAGGGAAAAAAGAATGGAGATGGTGTCAGAACTGTTTTTTTCTTTATTTGTAGCTTTTTTTGTGTCAGCTTTATGGTTGAATGAGTGCCCACTTTTATCTCTACAGTGAATTTGAGGATGATCCTCCTACCAATTTCATAAAAGTTTTTTATGAAATTAAAAGCTTTGTTTGACTGAACTGTTCTTTGTATTAATTTAGGTACCTCGTAGAACTGGGCTGTATCAAGCCACTCTGTGATCTCCTCACAGTCATGGACTCTAAGATTGTACAAGTTGCCCTAAATGGCTTGGAAAATATCCTGAGACTTGGAGAACAAGAAGCCAAAAGGAACGGCACTGGCATTAATCCTTACTGCGCTTTGATTGAAGAAGCTTATGGTAAGATGGAGTGTTTAATAGATGTCTTTAAACTATTTTTTACTTTTTCTCCTTGGTTTTCTGGCCTGCCCACATCTGTCCTTTAGCAGACTTATACAAAAATTTTTTTTTCTTTCGAATAATCATGTTCAGTATGCAGAACTGGAAAAGAATATGCATTGTGGATGTGAAGAGAAGTACCCTTTGCTTTAGCCCTTTTACACCAGGCTCTTAGGATCTTAGTTCCCTGATTGCTTGCCCTTGTACGTAGTCTTGTATTCTTACTAGTCTGAGCCTCAAGAGCATCCATATCTACTGTAGACAATGCCCAACTCCACTCCTTTTCTTTTGTAAGAGTTCTGATTTTGAATTGCACTCCCCTCTTCCCTGCCAATTCCTGTATTCCTGAGTCTAAAGGTTTCTAAGAGTTGTCAGTAGAAACAGTAGTCATCATCTGCCTTTTGGTTTCCTCATTCTTCCAGTCTCAGTCTTAACTGTACTCTTAATCATTGATTTATCAGTATGCTAACCTTTTAAGTTCCCTAAGTGATTTTAATGCATTGCCAGGGTTGAAAACCATTGCTCTAGGGTTTACTTATTCCTTAGATTGGAATTAGGGATCATAGGGTACATTCATCTTCAAATTTATCAGATAATGCAGACTTGTTTTCCAAAATGACTAACATTTCACCACTTTAAAAAAACCTGATTGTAAAAACTACACATACCTGCTTAGTATAAGAAATTTTGAAATGTATAAAAAAGACAAATGTTTCTCTTCTCAGATGATCTTTCTCCAAGGAGAGAACTAATTTTTGATGTGCATGTGTGTATTTATATATGGATATGTACATGAATATGTATTTTTTTCTTTTGAGCAGTGTTGAGATTTATTGTCGGTATTGCTGTAGCAGTTAGGTTGCTTATGGCTGTAGGTAAAAGAAAGCCTAGCTCACACAGGGCTTAAACTTAGTAAAGGGAATGTGCTGGCTAATTATTCTAGTTGGACTTCTTAGTTTAAGCACTAGAGATTGATTCTAGCTGATTTAACGATATTACACATTTGTTGAAATGATATTGGATAGCTCAGAGCCTAGGTAGATAGAACCAGAGCCAAGAAATAATTAGGTCATAGATACAGTCCAGTAGGAGCACTTCTGCTTCTGGCCTTAGGTACTGGATGATGTGGTGACTGTTAACAGAGATTGCTGCTTGGGGGTACTGGCCATTGCTTACATACGTATTTAAGATGTCAGTTTGCAATACTAATATTCAGATGTAATCCCACAATGCTTTCTATGCTGTTGCAAAATGCTTACAAAATATACGTATAGAAGAGAATCTTCATTTACGTCATGGAAAGAGACATACGGCAAAATAGTTTTATTGGAATTTCCAACAAATACACAACAAATTTTCTTTTGTTCTTCATTCTAGGTCTGGATAAAATTGAGTTCTTACAGAGTCATGAAAACCAGGAGATCTACCAGAAGGCCTTCGACCTTATTGAGCATTACTTTGGGACCGAGGATGAGGACAGCAGCATTGCACCCCAGGTTGACCTTAGCCAGCAGCAGTACATCTTCCAGCAGTGTGAGGCTCCTATGGAAGGTTTCCAGCTTTGAAGCAATACTCTGCTTTCATGTTCCCGTGTCAGACCAGGCTACCCAGTCAAGTCCTCTTGTGGAGCCCACAGTCCTCATGGAGCTAACTTCTCAAATGTTTTCCATAATACTGTTTGCGCTCATTTGCTTGCCTTGCGCACCTGCTCTCTTACACACATCTGGAAAACCTCTGGCTCTCTGTGGTGGAATACCCTTCTAATAAAAGGGTAACCAGAACGGCCCACTCTTATGGAAAACCCCTAGGCTTTGGAGATCCGCACTTATATATTATAAAGAATCATGGGAATATATACATATTAATGTGGCTCCCTTTTTTTGTGGAGGAAGACAGACCCCTCCTCATTCCCTTTAACGTGGGGAAAAATACTGACATTAAAAGATGAGACTAAACCTTTATCTTGAATTTCACACAACTACTTGCAACAGGAGAGATGTTTAGACCTGTTACGTACTTCAGAGTACTTTTCATGAGTTCTTCCACAGTGAACCCTTGGATTACCTGGTGGCTTTTTCTAGCCAAATTTGCATTACTCCTTACTGAGATTGGATGGTTTTTCTTTCCTTTATTGGCACCATTCTCCACAGATACTAAAGTTAAACCATCTGCTCCCTCACCTTCAGCCTTCAGTGAATGTGCTTTCTAGTTGTCAGGAATGCTGAAGAATTAACTCTTTGACTCTTAATGTGATACTGGTTTGAAGATTCCCTTAGAGCAGAAAGGAGAGGGGCACATATTAATTTGTATGGCTGCTGCTTCTCTTTGGTCTTATGTGTCTTAGGATTTGGAAGTGGTTCTGTTCTAATGCTGGTATGAAGATTTAGAATCCTTAGTAATCAAAATCGTATCTTGTAATTCAATAAAAAAGTAAAAAACAAAAACCCCTCTAATTTCCCCAGACTTAACCAGTGTGATTAGAGACTGTTTCTGCATTAAAACAAATGTTTCAGGCTTTGTGGTCCTGATCAAGGTCCTTATTAAATTGGAGTTCACCCTAGGTGCTTTTCCCCTCTGTGACTGGCAAATAACACATACTTTTAAAGGTTTCTTAGGGAATCTTTTTTTCGTAGTTGGGTGCAGCTTGATTTTAATGAATTCATGCTGCATGTAAGTAGCATCCTTTTCTTAAGTAACCATCTTGATGTGACCTGTTTAACCCAAATAAGGGCAGTGATTTTTTTTTTTCTTATAACCTCATGTTCCCTTATGATTTATGTCATCTCTGACTAGTACTGCCCAGTCTAGTCCCTCCCATAAAATAAAAACAATTTCCACCTTCTGGCTCTTTTAATGATGACTTCAATCTCTACCTGCAAATGGCGCTTCCAGTGCTGTCTTCAGTGATCCACATCTGTGCTCGGACTGGAACGAAAAAATAAGCTTAATTGCCAAGAGAACTGCAACTGAGTTCAATACGACTTCTTGGTGCTAGTTGGCCAGCTCGACTCAATGTTGGGACACACCATCTGAGAAGATTTTTTGTTGATGAGCTGTTCAAAATGAATTCTGAAGGAAAAGTTGCTCACTTCTTTTTCAGAGAATATCCTTTTAAACCTTTTTAATCTTGTCCTCTTCTAGAATTCATTATAACCCCAAAGTAACTATTTGGAAGTTCCCCTGACAAACTGTTATACTTCTCTGGTAAATCCTGCTGAACGTTAGGGATACTCAGAGCTTTCATACCTCATCATGTTGTAATTTAAGCAGCCAACTTATGTGACATGATTTAAACTTTTAAAAATCCACTTCATTCAAAGTGCAAAGATACAAAGACAAAGGACATTTATCAGCCAAGCGTATGAGGCATTCTTCGCATCTAGTCTGTAGTTGTGTCTGTGCTCTGGATGGATACCGTCTGATGTCTGTTATCGATGGAGCAGCCACTGCAAAACTAGTCAACTCCCATCTCTTAACTGTTACTTTTTCTAGTGCTGCTTTGTGCTGAAAGAACATTTTAGTTTACTGCACTCGACCTGTAAAAGACTTTGATTCTTTGTAATTTTAGGGACAAATTAGGTGGTTAATTTAAAGAAAAACTCTCAATGTTGCCTTTACATCACATTAAAATATAACTTCTTTCAGAAGGGTAATAGAAGCACTGATTGATAGTAAAAATCTTGTTTTTAGCTTTGACTTTTTTGTGGCTGAGTTTTTTTAAACTGTAAATTACTGCTAACATCATTTCTCTAGGATGTTTTAAATCATGGTAGCTTCTCTTAGATAATTTAAAAAAAATTCAGCTCATTTGGATAAACCAGTTTGAATGGGAAAAGATATAAAAAATGTTTCCCCAAGTTAGCAAAAAGAGCATACACTGGGAATTTTTCTAGCAGTTCCAGCTGTCTCAGTGAATGAACTAAAACAAAGTCCATTTTAATATGGTTTATTTTCTGTCGAAAACAGGAATTTGTCTTCTATCCTAGGAGTTCGTGAACCATGAGATACAAGCTAAATTTTTTTTGCAGTGCATTTTTTTTATATAAAAATTGGAATTAAGAAAGATTAAAAAAAACAAAAAAAGTAAAAACTGGAATTGATTAAAAGTTAAATCCCAGCATAACTGCTCGAACTGATAAAGCAGTCTTTTTGGTACTAAAATGACATTTTAGGAGGTAGCTGTTAAACAGTCCTATTTTTAGTTCTCTACTTGGCAGATTGTATTAATTTACTTTCAATTTATTGAATTATCCCGTCACTAAGATGTTAAAAGCATGCTAATTTCAACACAGGAAAACTCTTCTGCAGTTTTTTATACTGATCAAGGAAAGTGGCTGGATTTTCCTTCCTGCTTTTTTTTTTTTTGCCTCCCCCAAACTTTCAAAGTATATTCTTTGAAATGAGAACGTTTGTAGAAAAACACTGAGAACATTTGGGATGTAAAGGCACTCTGTATCTGAAGGACCAGCAGGTAGATATGGTTAGGCTGAGAAATGGCAAGAAAGGTAAAGATGACAGACATGAAGCACAGTGAGATTTAGGAGAACACCTTAATTCATGTTGTCACCAAGTATTTAGGACCCTTTTAAACTTAACTTTGTCAGCTGTACTGTTTTTGAAAACTATTGCCCTAGGATTGTTTTTCTTCCATCTGCCAGATAAAGTTGGATGGGCTCTGGGTTGTTTTTCATCATTACTGTCACAGATACAAACTTTGATAGTTATCCCATAGTAAATCGGAATTATTCCAGGTTGTTCCTGATTTTGCCTAAGAAAAAATATGTAGTATATTTTATAATCCAAACTTTGTCAACTAAATCCTCTGTTGTATATGGCCACCCACGGACAACTTTTAAGTTTACTTCTCTAGTGCTAAATAAATACTTCAGTTATTTAACCCCCCAGTTTGGGGCTGCATTATGAAAGAGTTTCCTCAGGTTGAAGGATTTCTTTTCTTTCTTGCTGTCAGTTTTGTGAACATTTTTGTATCAATAGGTAAGTCTTTATAGCTGTTTTAGGTTTGGGGCTTTTTATAATAGGAAATTGTGATGTCTAAGGATGATTTTCAGTAGAGAAAAGGCATTCCCCTTTAAGAAAGAGGTACTGTTTATTTTTCATATTTATCTGCTATATTCTACCTCCTCCATTCCAAAATTTGGCTCATTTGCAGAGATAGGTGTACCTACATATGGAAGTCTTGAAGTCTGAATTTTTTTGTCTTCTGAAGTTAACAAAGCCTTTTTCTCTTGTGAGGAGCAGAGTGGCTACTACCCAGGCAGGAAATATTCTTGGCTACCTTATTCTGTTGTCAAAAGTTAAAATTATATTTAGGTAATGTTAAAAGTTAAAAGTAATTGAAGGCCAGATGGGACACGAGAAGAGTCAGTGTGCTCTAACTTGGAGAATATTCTGTAACATGCTGTGTTGTCAGGAAAGGACAGGTAGTAACAATGGGTACCAGAGCATCAGAAGAATGTGTGGTAAATTAAAACAAATACCATCATGTGCTGATTTTTAAAACATTCAATTGATACTTCACATTAAATTCATCTGGATGTTTGGGGTTGGAAGAGAGGATTAAGGGGAGATGCAGTTCCATTCTGTTTTCAGCTAAGGGTAGACAAGAGTCCCAGTCTGTGTTCCTACAGGTCAGATAAAGGCAACTAGTTTTTATTTAAATCACTGTTGTGTTCCAGGTGCCTGGCTAAAGGGCACTCACTTTTTCTTATTTAATCCTTCAACTACTCTTGAGGTGGACAATTGTCACTATGTTGTAGGTGACAAAATCAAGACTTAGGAGAATTTACTCTGCCACAACCCTTAGACACTGTCCAAAAGTGGGGAAAAGCCCTGCAGGTTGTGTGTCTTGAAGAAGTGGTAGTCATGGTGGAGGTGTTCTGTGCCAGGAATTCCCAGAACTAGACTTACAGCAGCCACAGGTGAGCCAGCTTTTTCACTGGGCCATTCTTTCTGATTCTTCCTTATCATCACACTTGGAATGACTAAATCAGGTATAAATTGCTTTTAGGTTACATATTCTGGAGTGGAGACGCTCTCAATCCAAACATCTTTCCCCTTCTGTGGTGCTAAAATTCTATATGGCCTGACCAAAAAAAGTTAAAAATACTATACAAATGATTGGTTTTGAGTTTAGCAGCATAACAGCTAAGCTCAGAAACATGTTTCCATTCAACGAACTCAAAAGTAGAAAGTACTGACACAGAAAGGCTTTGGAATGAAGAAATAGTGCTGTAGAGAGCAGGGCCATCCATGGATGTGAATTTAATGAAGCTGACTTCCTAAAGGAATACCCTCCCAAGGAGTGTCCAAAGCTTTAAAAAGACCGTTTAATGTTGAATATATTCTGCTTACCTCATCATTTTGACCACTCTGTCCTTTTCAAAGTGTTCTTACACTTTGATTTGGAATGGCTCTAATGATTCTTTGTACCTGAATGTGGTAGGTCAGGCCATGGATGAGTGCCTTGCACAAAGCAGACATTCAATAAATATTAAATGACTAAAGGAATGTGCATCTATGTGATAGTAGTAAAGGGTACTTGGTTACAAAAGAAAGATCAAAGGAATTCCTTTATGCTGCTGTTTGACACCAGGATTAACAAGTCTTAAAGCTAGTGTCTCAACATGTGTTTTATATGTAGTTCCCTTTCAGGGGACATAACTTAACCTGAGGTTTATAAAAGCAAACATTTTCATAGCAGATTTTTGTTATATATATATATATATAAAACTACCCAACTTACACCTTCTGAGAAAAGTTAATGGGTATACTTTACAGGGTAACTAGTACCTAATCAACCCCATATGTTTATACATACCCAAAATAGTTCATCAGTCTCTTCCGGCATACTCTAAAATTAAGAAGAAAACTTTTTTGGCCAATTATATCCAACCAATGTGGAAGCTTGTGGTTGCCTTAGGCTATTAAATGTCTTTCATTTTTACATATTGTATGTATTGCTGCATGAGAACATTCTCTTTATGCATACCTCCAAATTTAAGTGATAAATCAGTAGAAACAAAGATGTGTATTTCTTCATTCTGTAATTGCTTCTTTACCATTTTTGAAAGATTCCACTGACCAGGTATTTTTTCTGAAAACAAAACAAAATCTTAAAACAGTCTTAGTTCGAGCAGACTACACTATAATCTATAGTGCACGATTGCTGGGTTTTCAAGTTTATTAAAGCTAGCTTAGGCGACTGTTGCCCCTATTTCATTTGCCATTTTGAAAAATAAGTTAACTACTCTCTAAATTTCTTTATACCCACTTAACCTGAGGAAGCCAAAGGAGCCAGTGGGTGTCCACCGTATGGGTCACTGCTTTACCTAAACCACTTGGGCCCAGCATTATTCATGGGTAAGGAGAAAACAGAAACCTAGAAGACAACAGTGGTGGGGAGAGATCTGGGCAGGCTGGAGTGTAACTAGCATATTAAGAGTGTAGCATCTTCCAAGATGTGATAATGAGGAGAGTAGTCCAGCAGTCAACATTCACTGCTGGTTTGCTAGGGGCAGTCCCAGTTTTTAAATCAATTAACACCTGTTAAATATTTTAATGCCCCGTCTCACTTTAGTCAAGCTGTTCCTTAGCACAGGAATCACTCCCAGGCCATAGTTAAGGTCTGAAACACATAACCCCAATTCTCTTTTATTTAAAAAAGACCCATTTGTGGCAATATTTCTACTTAAAATATTTGCAACTTTACTGAGTGGCAAGGAAAATAAACCTTTCAATCACAGATGAGACTTTCTAAAACTCTCATGGGAATTTAAAGGAAGTTTAAAGGGAGAGAAACTTCCAAATCACCTATCTGGTGAAGATTTAGAGTCAGCAAAAATAGAAATTGTTAAAAACGGGACTGAGTAAGGAACTTTGCTTGAGAGCCCTTAAAGCAAATCTCTTAACTTTGGCTTCAGCCAGTCTGGACTCACTTGTATCAGCAGTCCCTGTTCCCACACTCCGCAGCTGCTGCTGCTTCCTCCTCCCAAGGAAGTAGACTATGAAATTCTCAGTCCTAATCCATAAGAACAATATTAGGACTACATGTTAATATTAGAACATGACTAATGAATAAAGATTTAACTAGCTATATGCGTTCCTGACGCTATTCATAAAACATTCCAGACACGGAGAAACGAATTTTAATACCGGAAATTTCTCCATTCAAATTCTAGGAAAATCTGACAAAAACCATTTCTGTACATTCCTGTCAACACACTCTTAATTGTGTGCCCTCGCCCATGCTTGTCATATTTCCAGTGGGCTAAATATACTCCAGCACCAACACCCCGTCCCAACCGTCATGTCATGTGTTTACTTGGTCTAGCTTCCTTTCTTTCCTGTCCTAGGGCATCAAATAATTGGAGAAATTCAGATTTACTTATATTCTTTGAAACAAAGCCTATGCTTGTTCTGTGAAGTCCTTTTAATTTATTTTTTAATAAGTTAATAAAAATGAAAATTGTTTCAACTGATGCAGAATTTAGTAGGTTCCTAAGCTTCCCAGTAAAAATCACACTAACCAGGCTAATGGGAGGAGGAAAGGAGAGGGAGGAGGTGGAGTTTAATCAGAATTGAATATTAAGTTAAACGGAGATAAAAGTTTTCTCTTTTTAAAATGTTACAGAGGAGAGGTCAATGGTGGCTTTGTCTCAATAAGCAGCTAAGAGTCATAATTTAATGTATATAAATGGATGCTCCAAACCATTTTAAAGATGCTCTTCCCACTCTCAGCACCTCCTCATTGTGTTTGTATCATTAATTTGCACTAGCTAAGAGAAAGCATTTGTCAAATTCCTGTCGAAATTCCAAACTAGAGTAGTAGGGTCTTAATTAGGTTTTTACTAGTTTATCATATGGTAAACTACTTATGCTGTTATGTCTTACAAAAGCAAGGCTTTCAATTATTCCCAATAAGTATATGATAAGAGACCCTCTGTTTCCAAATGCTTTAATTCTTGACAGAAAATACCAAAAGAGCTATTAGCCTCGACTTCAACTGGCTACCAAGAAAACCTTTCAAGCAGAATACTCATAGCCTCTCTTGGGCACTCTTTACTGAGCAATTACAGTCAACCCTCTGTACCTGTGGGTTACACATCCTCGGATTCAACCAATCACAGATCAAAAATATTCCCCTCAAAATTCCATAAAGTTTCAAAAAGCAAAGCTTGAATTTGTTTCACCCCCGCAACTCTTTACGTAGCATTTATACTGTATTAGGTATTGTAAGTAATGTACAGATGACTTAAAGTTATAGGATAAGATATAAGTAGGTTATATGAAAATAATACGCTATTTTATACAAAGGACTTGAGCATCCAGGATATTTTGGTATGGGGGCAGAGGTGTCCTGGAACCAATCCCCTGCATATACCAAGGGGCAGACTGTACAGGATTGGAGAAACTAGTCAGGCTTCCATTTCTGGTAAACCTATTCTTGTTTAAAAGAGTAATTTACACCTGAAAAGCATGTATCCTCTACATACTTTCACAGCCATTTATCATTTCTCAAAGCTAGGGAGAGCGTACGAAAGCCTAATTACGAGTAACCTCACACATTTCCAACCCCATTCGACCTTTTCTGTCCCAAGCACCTATGCAGATCTGAACTCCCCTTAATTTTCTTTGGACGTTTTAAACTACAAGGAAGTGCTAAAACAAACGTCTGCTTATTTCCCCTCGGCACTACCATGTGAGGCTACCTGAGCACTGGCCTTCAAACGCGCCTAACACATATTCTTTATCCTTCCCGAAACGTTTAGGGAATACTTCTGAACCAGGAGTCTTACAATCTGGGCATAAATCTGGCTACGTTCCCCTTGCCTACTTGCAGCCCTTTCGTACCCAGGCTCTCGACCACAAGTGGAAGGGAACAGAACGAAAGCCACCTGTGAAGCAGGAGCTCACAAAGAATCACCCGCAGATGGATGGACCCACGGTCCCTACATCCCCCAAATGCGCAGTCCGAAAGGCTTACTTTCAAATGCGGGCTTAACCCTGCGGCCGCGAACACCACATAATTCAGTCCTTTCTCGTCACACGGTCTCCAAAAAGAAATGCACGTTCTTGGAAACATTCACTGCTTCCCACAGTAGCCAGTCAGGTCTGGGAGAAACCCTGCTCACCTCACTCGCCCAAGCAAGCAGCCCAGGGAACGCGCAGGGACGGCGACAGCGGACGGAGCCGGAAGAATATGCAGATGCCTTCTGCGCAAGCGCAAGCGCAAGCTCGTCTCTCCCGTCGGTCACCTCGGCTCGGAAGTGGGGGTGGTGGTGGGGGCTCCGCCTGCACATGCGCCCGGCTATCCTGCCTCCAGAGTCTCTTGCTACGCCGCGGTGTCGCCGGCAGGCCCCGGCCTCGAGCAACAGTGCCTACGCAAGTTTTCGCTTAGCTTCTGAAATCTTCTGTTTAAAGCGGTAATCCATTCATGCTCAAGTACCTAAAGTCTGACGGGTAGAGTTGTTCAGTGTTCTCAAACAGTTCCGAGCTGAGGGGCGGGGCGGTGAAAAGTACTTTCTGTAGAGACTCCCCGCCGCCCCACCGCAATGCGCGCAGCTTTGGACTGTCTTATACATTCGCGGAATACCCAACATGAATATCTTACTTGCGGACTGAGCACAGGACCTTGTAAACAGTGTTTCTCAAGTTACTTGTTTACAAAGGAGGAAGTGAGGAAAAACTGAAGTGGTCCAAGCCGTGCTGTTTATCAGTGTATATCGTAGTTTAAAGACGATCCAAAAAGTGTAATTATTAAAAGGCTGTTTATTTTTGAGTCCGATGTTTTTTATCTTCATGTTGCTGGGCAGAATGCCAAAATACTGGCTGCCTGGTTCAGGGCCTGACTCCTAACCAACCTACTGACTTGGAGCTTCAGAGCCATGGCTACAGAGGAGTCAGGAGATGACAAAGCAGAGTCGGCACTCCCCTCATCAGCCAATCGGAGCAAACAAATACCTGAAAAACCTAACTATGCTCTCAAATTTACTCTCGTGGGACATACGGAAGCAGTATCGTCAGTTAAATTTAGTCCTAATGGAGAATGGCTAGCAAGTTCTTCTGCTGATAAAGTTATTATAATTTGGGGAGCCTACGATGGAAAATATGAGAAAACTCTTAAAGGTCACACTCTGGAAATATCAGATGTTGCCTGGTCATCAGATTCCAGTCGTCTTGTTTCTGCCTCAGATGATAAAACTCTAAAAATCTGGGATGTGAGATCTGGAAAATGTTTGAAAACATTGAAAGGACACAGTAATTATGTTTTTTGCTGTAATTTCAACCCACCATCCAACCTCATCATTTCAGGATCTTTTGATGAGAGCGTGAAAATATGGGAGGTGAAAACAGGAAAGTGCCTTAAAACTTTGTCTGCTCATTCTGACCCAGTTTCTGCTGTTCATTTTAATTGTAGTGGGTCCTTGATAGTGTCAGGTAGCTATGATGGTGTCTGTCGAATCTGGGATGCTGCATCAGGTCAGTGTTTAAAAACACTTGTTGATGATGATAACCCTCCTGTTTCTTTTGTAAAATTTTCTCCCAATGGTAAATACATTCTTATTGCAACTTTGGACAATACTCTTAAACTATGGGATTATAGCAGAGGCAGATGCCTGAAGACATACACTGGTCATAAGAATGAGAAATACTGCATATTTGCCAATTTTTCAGTTACTGGTGGAAAGTGGATTGTGTCTGGTTCAGAGGATAACCTGGTTTACATTTGGAACCTTCAGACTAAAGAGATTGTACAGAAATTACAAGGTCATACAGATGTCGTAATCTCAGCAGCTTGCCATCCTACAGAAAACATCATTGCATCAGCAGCATTAGGAAATGACAAAACAGTTAAACTGTGGATGAGTAACAACTAAACCCTTGAGAAATCAAGTAGTAGAACCAAACTGGCAAAAAAAAATTTTTTTTAAGGTTAGGTATTTTAAAAAGATGGTCTCTCTCAATTTTGTCATGGTTTTGCATTTTTTTTTAACATTGTCTTCGATTATAAGATTTTAAAACCTGTAACCTGAGTTTACAAGGCAAGACATTGGAAAAGCAAGTCTAGATCCCAGGGCTACTGACTTTTAATCTTGAAATCTGTTACTACTTTCTTGTGGCTGTCATTGAACAGATTCCCATTCTATTCCTCTCAATGACTATTCTAGAGGATCAGTGTATTTGATAAATATTTAGAAGTAAGGCTCACAAGACAGGGTGAGTGATTAAATGAGGGGAGCAAGGGAGTTTGGAATAACTAAGGTTTTTGGTTTGGGAGATCAGATGAGTAAGAGAATAAGTCTGGGATGGTGGTGATTGGAGATTTAAGTGACAGCCTACATGATAGGACGTGAGACTGGATGTGGAATCAAGCCTGCAATGGGAAAAATAAGTCATGGTTGTGTTTGTTCTGGCATCTAAAAATTTTAAGTTTTTATCAACATAAAAAGTAAAAATAAACCAGAACAAAATTAAAAATGACATTTTACTGAAAGGACTCTCACAAACTTGTCAGACTGCCCTCTTCTGATTCTCGGGGCAAGCTCAATGTCTGAATGGTGAGGCTGTGCTCTTTCATTATGTCTGACCCACTCTTCAGACCCAGTTCAGAAAGCACCACTTTGTGGAGTCATACTGCCTGCCTGACTCTAACCAGAGCTGACAGCTGAATAAGCTTTTCTTGCTTCTTTCTATAGCTTCTGTTATAAAGTTCAAAACATGTAATTTACCAGTTTGTATTGTAATGGTTTCAGCAAATTATGAGCTCTGTGGAGTCAAGTATGTTTTATTCATCTTTGTATTCTGTTTTTGTATATAGAAGGGACTCAAGTCATGTTTGACAATTAAACCACCATCCCAACTTCCACTCTTTGCCTGCTTTCAATAAACTTTTGGAATCAATTCCCCATATGATTATTTTTGTTGATTAAAATGAAAAGTATCTAACCATTGCCTCACATATTAACTTTATTCAAACAGGGCTTATAAGAAATATAAAGTGGAAAATGTTTCTGCCCACTTTACCTATAGAGACATGATAAATGTGAAAAAATAATCCAGGAATTAAGTAAAAAAATAGTACAACAATCATTTAAATGAAAGCAACAAGGGCAAAACTCTTCTTTTGTATCTATAGTACCTTGTAGTGCTCATACTCTTCTTTTGTATCTATAGTACCTTGTAGTGCTCATGAAATCTGATTTGCTTGACAAGTTCTAATGAATATAAGATGTTAGGGTTACTAGCAAGGTATGACTGCTAAGAAGTTAATATGTGAGGGTGCTGGGAGAACTGGGATTATATAGGGGCAGTTATGAAATTCTGGTCAAGAAATTTATATTTAACCCCCCCAAAAGCACAATTTACTGAATAGAAGACTTGACACAAATGAGAAAATACTGTTTAAATTCTTGCCACATGGTAGCATTTGTGAGCTTTGACTTAATCAAACATATAAATCTCCAAGATAAAACACTTAAAAATGCTTCTTTAGAAGTTAAAAACGGTATTTTATGAAGAAAGATTACTTACTTTCAACAGAAGTTCACTGAGATTAACTCCTGTCTAAAACACTGGTTTAGATAAGATGTAACATAAGTGTTCCAAAATAATCAAGAAAAACTAATCTGCTAATATATATATGAAACAATGCTTTTTTTTGATGATAAATCTGCAAGTGATAAAAATCAAAGAGCTTGATATCTAAAAAGAGGCTACAGTCAAAGCCCTCTAAAGTATACGACAGACATAATTAACATCTTCAGGTAGACTATGATGCTGTAGGTGGAGAGGTGCACTACCTCTCACTGAGCATTTTATTAAACCAAATTCCCAAACAGCTACATATATTGCTTTTTAATCTGTTCTGACCCTTGGGGGAGAACCAGCAGTTGGGATGACTATGAGGACTTGCCATCTGTTGATCCTCATGAAGCATGTGAGAATAAATGAAATATATAAATAGAACCCAGCATCCGTACCTAAATACATGACACCGTGGCGTCCCTGTCGAAGTGTAAATAGGATATGTACCAGGTGCAAATGCTTATCCTCAACACTAATTTAAACACTAATTTAATAAGAAAACACATCTGATAGATTTCTATCATAGAGAAGTTTTGTATAAAGGTAGAAGGAAAAGGACCAGCTGGGAATTCTAAGCCACGGAGTGGGAGAGGTGGCTGTGCTGGCACCAAGCTACTCCACGGTGCTAAGATTTCAAAGTCCTCAGAACTTGAGACCAGACATCCATCATCACCCTGCCAGGACTTTTCCAGAGACTGTTCTAAAAGCCTTTGCCAGCACACACTGGACGATGGCAGAGCATGGTCTGGCTGCTTCTCAGAGCTCTTGAGAAGCACTATGGCATCTGGGGAGGTTAGTGCTCCAACGTGCCCTGGGCGGTGTACTCAGCTGGCGGTCTGTATCTCTAGAAATGAGGACCCAGGAGAGAGAAATGCAGAAGTAGAAGCCTTTTTGGCTTCTGGGGAGATGAGACTTCAGTAATAGAAGTTAAAGAAAGATATGGTACCTGACTCACTAAAGAAGAATTAAAGTGCAAATGAGTTGTCTCATTTTTCATTCTTTCATCTTCTCCAAAAAGCTGAGAGGCTGCATTTGATCTGGATCAAACCTATAAAATATAGACAAGTCATTTCTTTAAGAAAATTTATTTGTAGCTCTAGAGCAGACATAGGGAAACTCATACCACATTCTTTGTTATAGATGCTTGTTGCTGCAACACTTTCTGGATTTTCAAAATCAGCCAACATGGGTATGTCTGCTACTCTGTTTTGGCCTTCACAGCAGCTTCCTCTCTCAGACGAGCTTTCTTTTCTAAGTTCATGCTTGCTAAAGACTCGTTTCTTTTGGCAGCCTACAGTGAAACAAATTTGAACAAGTGATTATTGATGCCAGTTTGGGGAGGATGTCATTACCTTGCACTGAAGCTGCCAGGCTGTCGCAGGCAGTACAGGTGTGGAGGGCCTGCTGTGTGCGTACTGGGCACAGCACTCCCCTCCATGGGGACTCTTCCTAGTGCAGTAGCCCATCCGCCCGGCACAAGAAAGGAATGGCACACCTCCACCTCCTCCCTCCTGGCTTCTTTCTTTAAATCTTCTAGCCTCTTTTCTCCCTTTATAATTAATTCCTTTGTCTTTCTCTTTTCCTCTCTTTAGTATTAAATATCTTCTCATTTCCATTTCTGTCCCTTTTTTTCTCCTCTCACTTTTCTTTGTTGCTACCATTTCTCCTCCCCCAACTCATTTGTATACTTTCACACCCCTCTGGTTCCTTACTCCTCTTTTACCATGAACATTCAGCTTGGAGGATCCCAGACTTGACCAAATACCACCACCAATGACTCCAACAGTGTCTGCCCTGCTACTCCGTCCTCTGAGAGCAAACAGCAGGGAGGGAGGCAAACAACCTCTTCCCTTGTTTCCCCATATGACTTGTTACACTTCTGTGATGCTTACATAAACAAACCAGTTTCAAATATTTTTACCAGAGAAGTGAATACCACCCTACAAGGTGGTATTTTCTTCTATCTGTGTGATTTCACATGTAAAGAATCTGGTACTGAGAAGGGAGGAGAATGAGAAGGGTAAACTGGTGGAAAGGACAAAACATACAATGGCTAACTTCTAAATCACATGAAGTTCAAAAGTTCTTCATTCCAGTAGAGTTGACCAACTTTTTAGTAATGGATAGTTCCATAGAAGAGAAGTGACACAATTTTATGGTTCAGAAGAGGAGAGGAACTCTATAAATTATACAGCATAAACCCTTGGATGAGGCTAGAGGAGATCTCAGGGAGTGATTTCTTTCTGGAGTATTTACACTCAGCTACTATAATTAAGTAGACACAAGCAATGTAGATTTCTCAGAATTCTAGAAACCTCCATGTCCTGTCCACATGCTTCTGTAGGTTTCAGTCTGAGAACTAAGCATGAGAGGTCAAAGAGGGAGACGGAAGAAGTACTGAAGTGGGGCAGGAACAGAGCTGTCAAGGGAACTTCACCCAGGCCTCCACACTTGCCCTTTGTGCTCCCATCACGTCAGCCTAAATGGTCAGTACTTCCCATGCCAAGACTCCCAAAGAGGGCCAGAGGGTCATTTCTTTTACTCTGGACTCACTGGGGATAAGGAAGTCAGTTACCACTGGGCCTGTGGAAGAACCCTTTTAACATCTGATTAATAGGTATAAGACATTTCTCTCCACATGGAAGCTGTGATATATAGAATTAGACATGGAATTAAAATAAGGGTTTGATCAGTACTGCTGCATATAAAAATAACTACTTTAATCACAGAATAGTACAGTATGCAGTTTGGTAACTGGCAAACTTGGCTCTAAACTTTTGTCTTGCCACTTATTAGCTGTGAAACTTTGGGGAAATTATTTAACATCTCTAAGCTTCAGGTTCTTCTTTTATAAAACAGGGCTAATAAGGGAACATACCTCTTAGGTTCCTGGGATTAGTGTGGTGATAAATGAGTTTAACAGTATCTGCTATAGAATGAGCACTCAGTAAGTGGGAGCACTTTCACTACCACCTCAATTAGACAGGTCAGGGTGCAAACTATGGCTCTGCCATTAGGGAGATGTGTGACCTTGGGTAAGTTTTACTAGAGCTTTCTAAACTATGTTTCCTCATCTAAATGAGGTCCTAATAATAGCACCTATCTTGCAGTGTTGTTATGAGGTTCAAATAAGATAACACCAAGATACTGGAACAGTGAGTGTTCACTTAGTGATAGCTATTAATAATGATCTGATTCCTGGACTTGAATTCCCAGGTACTGCTTAGGAACTTGGATACTATTGGCCCGGTTTGGCTGAATGTCAAGTAAAGAAAGCTCACCAGGACTAAGGCAGAGTGAGGATAAATAAGCCCAGGTACTGAGAGTGCTTTAGAGACATGCAAGGAGTCGTCCTTAAATATGCCAGGGTCATAGTTCCTGTCTCACATTACTCATGACATCTGTGTTAACTAAACATATTTTTTTACTTTACACAAACTAATTTAATCCTCCCACCTTGCCAAAGTTAGGATTTGCTATTTATCTTCAGGCATGATACCCCAGGGTTCGATCCTAATGTATTGTTTTGTTTTGTTTTGTTTTGTTTCTTATCATTTCTCATGTGGGAAGTAGCCTCCTCTTCACAGAGAATAAATACAAGGGTCAACCCCTGACTTCCACTAGGTCTTCTGTGGAAAATACATAGAAATAGAGAGGATGTCCACTCTCACCTTCTTGCCCTCAATAATCATCAAGATGCATCCTGCCACTGTCAAAGCAATCATCACATAGCTGATCTTCACCCGGATCTTGTTCTTTGCAGCATCAAGCATCTCAAACCTGGTAATACAATGAGATCATGAGAGCAAGTTAACTTTCCTCCTTCTAAAGTTTCCAGAAGGATATAAATCTCTGTGTCTCATAAATCAGGAGTAGAGTAGTGCCTATCAATATAAAAAAGGAGGTGGGGCCTGGAGATCTTGTAGACTTTGGGGAGGATGGAGCATTTTCACCATTCACTTTATACTTCTATATAAAACACAATAAGGGGGTGGAGATCAAGATGGAAGAATAGAAGGATGTGGAGCACCTTCCCTGACAAATACATCAAAAATACATCTATGTGTGGAACAATTCTCACAGACTAGCCAATGAACGCTGGCAGAAGATCTCATACAACCAAAGCTGCAAGATCGATCGCCACGTAACCGGGTAGGACAAAAGAAAAAAAAAAAGGAATCAGGACAAGACCTGCACCCCTGGGAGGGACCTATGAAAGGGGAAAAGTTCCCTCACCCTGGGAACCCCCCCCCCCCACCAACTGGGAGGTCCATTAGGACAGAAAAGAGAGCCTCAGAGGCAGTCTGTGGCTTGTGCAGTGCAGTGCGGCAGCCGGCTTGCAGGAGGCAGGACAGACAGAGACCAGCAGAACACAGTACTGGCCAATCTGCTGCACTTCCCAGGTCAAGATGTGGGCCTACTAGGGTGCGCAGCAGCTGGGTGCTGAAAGTTGGGCTTCAGTGAACAGACCCAAGAGGAGGATTTTGTTTGGCTGCCTGGAGACAGCCCAAAGGGCCTGGAGTGTGATCTGGGCCACAACTGGGGATGTGCACAGGATGGAGCCTGGGTCTGCCATAGAAGCCTCATTGTTAACACATGCCAAGGTAGGGGTGTGGCCCAGTCACAGCAGCCTCACACTCAGCGTGTTCAGAGCAGGTACAACTCAGTCGCTATGAGCTCTGGGAGCATGCAAACACCAGCTGGTTGCCCACACATGGAAGAAGGGCTGAAATATGAGCAGATTTCCAGTGGGTATGGGAATATCTGTGCTAATTACTGGTTCTCCATAGCTGATGTGGGTCCAGCTCCAGCAGCAATAGGCTTTGTGTGTTCACACACGTGGAAGTGGGGCTGAAATGAGAGCCAATTGCGGGCATTATGACAGTGGAGGCGGGGCTGAGGACAGTGCCAAAAGTGTACTTTGTGGGTGCATACAGTGGGTGACATCACAGAGCACAGAGACAGCTCCTGGCAAGGAATACACAGTGGCTCCTTTCCCAGCATAAGTGCTCTAATCCCACCCACCTCACACTATAGCTTACAACTGGATTTGAAGGCTTCTACACCAACAACTGGGGAGCAGATTCTGCCCCTGGCAGGGCTGTGACAACCAAAGAGCCAACATCCAGTGCAGGCTCTGGTCACCACAACACCAATCACATCCCCATCAAGGAGATAATGACCAGCACACCCTGAGGAAAGTCATGGCAGGCATCCATACCAAAAACAGCCCTTGTACCAAAAATATGGGACTCATGCAGGCTACACAGAGATGCTCCTACATAAAAATAGCCCTTCAAGACCACAGTAGATAACTGTTTCCCTTAAATTCATAGGTTCAGAGAAATATAAGTAAAATGAAAATAAAGTTAAAAGAATAAGAGAAATCCCCTGAAAGAACAATGAAACAGACACCACCAGTCTACCAAATGCCAAGGTCAAAAAGGAGGTAAAACAATGCTTAAGGAATTAAGAAAGGCTATCAATAGAAATGCAAATCATTGTAACAAGGAACTATAAAGAGGAGCCAATCAAAATTAGACAATTGCCAAGGTGAAACCAAGCTTAAGGCAATAAATAGCAAACTGAATACTGCAGAAGAATGAATAAGTGATCGAGAGGATACAATAATAGAAATCACTCAGTCAGAACAGCAGACAAAAAGACAAATGGTTAAAGAAAAAAAATGAAAGGAACATATGAGACCTATGGGATAATACAAAGCATGCCAATATATACATAACAGGGATCTCGGAAGGAGAAGAAAGAGAAAAGGGGATTGAAAATGTATGGAAGAAATTGTGGCAGAAAACTTCCCAAACCTAAAGAAGGAAACAGATATCCAGGTACCAGAAGCAAAGAGGGCCCTAGACAAGATAAACCCAAACAGACCTACACCAAGACATAACATAATTAACAACAAAAGTTAAAGGGAGGAGTCTAAAGGCAGCAAGAGAAAAACAAAGAGTTAGTTACAAGGGAGCCCCCATAAGGTTATCAGCTGATTTCTCTACAGAAACATTGCAGGCCAGAAGGGAGTGGCAAGATATATCAAAGTCCTGAAAGCAAAAACCTGCAACCTAGGATACTCTATCCAGCAAGATTACCATTTAGAATAGAAGAAGAATGACAGAATTCCTCAGATAAGCAAAAACTAAAAGCATAAAGCAACACTAAACCTATCCTAAAAGAAATACTGAAAGGTCTTCTCTAAATAGAAAAGAAGCAAGAATTTATAGGAAAGGGAAAAATCACTATAGGAAAAGAAAATATATAACAGGACTGTAGATCACCTAAATAAGCCAGTATATAGATTAAAAAAATTTTTTGTGAAAGCAATTATAATTACAATGAACAGCAAAAGGATAAACATAAAGATGTAAAATAGAATATCTAAATCATAAAATACGGAGGAGGGGAATAAGAAAATGTAGATTTTTTAGAATGTGTTTAAGCTTATATGATTAATAGTCTAAAGCAGGTAGATATAGTAATGGGTTAACATACTTGAAAACCAGGATAACCACAAATCAAAAACATACAACAGATTCACAAAACCCAAAAAGAGAACTCAAGCATAATAAAAAAGAAACCCTTCAAAGCGCAAAAGGAAAAACAAAAAGACAAAGAAAGGAATAAAGAAGAAATACAAAATCAACTGAAAAACAAGGTTTAAAATGGTAATAATTTAAGGCAATTAATTACCTTAAATGTCAATGGACTAAAGGCTCCTATCAAAACATACAGAGTGGTAGACTGGATGATAAAAGCCTACGATATGCTGCCTACAAAAGATCCACTTCAGGGCAAAAGACTCCATAGAATGAAAGTGAGAAGAAGAAAAAAGTAATTGCATGTAAACGGAAATGACAAAAAAGCAGGGGAAGCAATACTCATATAAGACAAAATAGACTTTAAAACAAAGGCCATAAAAAAAAGTAAAGACACTATATAATGATAAAGGAAGAGGATATTATACTCATTAACATATTTAACATATATACACCCAATACAGGTGCCCCTAACTACATAAAACAAATACTAACAAACATAAAGGGAGAAACTTAATGGTAGGAGATGTCAGCACCCCACTGACATCAATGGACAGATCTTCCAGGCAGAAAATCAGTAAGGCAACAGAGATCCTAAATGACACAACAGAACAGTCAGACTTAATTAATATTTTCAGGACACTACACACACACACCCAGAAAGAATACACATTCTTTTCAAGTGAACATGAAACATTAACTAGGGTAGACCACATACTAGGACACAAAACAAGCCTCAACAAATTTAAGAGGGTAGAAATTATTTCAAGCATCTTTTCTGACTACAATGGCATGAAACTAGAAATCAACCACAGATGGAGAAATGAGAAAAAAAAATGACTCCATGGAGACTAAATAAAATGCTACTAAAAAACCAATGATGAAATCAAGGAAATTAAAAAGTACCTTGAAAAAATGACAATGAAGACAAAACCATACAAAGTCTATAGGATATAGCAAAAGCAGTCCTGGGAGGGAAGTTCATAGAGATAGGGCCTTCCTCAACAAAAGAGAAAAATCTCGAATAAACAACCTAACCAACCAACTAAAAGAATAAGAAAAAGAAGAACAGACAAAACCTAAGGTCAGCAGAAAGAAGGAAATAAAAAAGATCAGAGAGGAAATAAAAAAGAGATTAAAAAACCAATAGAAAAAAATCAATCAAACCAAGGGCTGTTTTTTTGAAAGGATAAACAAAATCGACAAACCTCTGGCCAGGATCACCAAGAAGAGAGAGAACCCAAATAAACAAAATAAGAAATCAAAGAGAAGAAATAACAACCAATACCACAGAAATACAAAAAGCCGTAAGAGAATACTATGAACAATTATATGCTAACAAATTGGACAACCAAGAAGAAATGGACAAGTTTCTAGAAACATACAGCCCACCAAAACTGAATCAAAAAGAAATAAATAATTTGAACACACTGATCACTAGAAGTGAAATAGAATGTGTTTTTTTTAAAAAATCCCTGCAAACAAAAGTCCAGGACTGGATGGCTTCAGTGGGGAATTCTACCAAATATACACAGAAGAACTTATACCAATCCTTTTCAGACTATTCAAAAAGACTGAAGAGGAGGGAAAACTCCCAAAATCATTCAGTGAAGCCACTATCACTCAACACCAAAGCCAGACAAAGACACTACCAAAAAAGAAAATTACAGAGCAGTATCTTTCATGACTATAGATGCAAAAACCCTCAGCAAAATATTAGCAAGCCAAATCCAATAACACATAATAAAGATCACACATAATAATAAAGTTAGATTCATCCCAGGGTCAGAAGGATGGTTCAGCATGCACAAATAAATCAGTGTGATACACCGTTTCAACAAAAGAAAGGACAAAAATCACATGATCATGCTAATAGATGCAGAAAAGCATTTGTTAAAATTCAGCATCCACTCATGATAAAAATTCTCACCAAAGTGGGTATAGAGGGAACATATATCAACATAATAAAAGCTATTTATGACAACCCACAGCCAACAGAATACTCAATGGTGAAAAGCTGAAAGCCTTCCTGCTAAAATCTGGAACAAGACAAGGATGCCCACTCTCACCATTTATATTCAACATAGTATTGGACATCCTAGCCATAGCAATCAGGCAAGAAAAGAAATAACAGGGATTCAAATTGGAAGGGAAGAGATAAAACTGTCATTATATGCAGATGACATGATACTATATATAGAAAACCCTAAAGACGCCACACAAAAACTACTACAACTGATAAACAAATTCAGCAAGGTAGTAGGATACAAGATTAATATACAGAAATCTGTTGCATTTTTTACACTAACAATGAACTATCAGAAAGAGAAAGTAAAAACAAAGATCCCATTTAAAATCACACAAAAAACAAATAAATACATAAAATATCTAGAAATAAATCTCTCACCAAGGAGGTGAAAGATTTATATGCTAAGAACTATAAAACATTGATAAAGGAAACTGAAGATGATTCAAAGAAATGGAATGATATCCCATGCTCTTGGATTAGAAGAATTAATATTGTTAAATGACCATACTACCCAATGCAATCTACAGATTTAATGCGATTTCTATCAAATTACCCATGACATTTTTCACAGAACTAGAACGAATAATCCTAAAATTTATATGAAACCACAAAAGACCCAGAATTCCCAAAGCAATCCTGAGGAAAAAGAACAAAGCTTGAGGCATAATACTTCCAGACTTCAGACAATACTATAAAGCTACAATAATCAAAACAGTGTGATACTGACACAAAAATAGACACATGGATCAGTGAAACAGGATAGAGAGCCCAGAAATAAACCCACATATCTATGGCCAAATAATCTTCCACGAAGGAGGCAAGAATATACAATGGAGAAAACAGTCTCTTCAGCAATTGGTGTTGGGGAAGCTAGACAGCCGCGTGTAAGTCAGTGAAGTTAGAACATGCCCTTGCACATACACAAATATGCTCAAAACTGTTTAAAGACTTAAATATACAAATAGCTCATACAGCTCAATATCAAAAAATGAACAACCCAATTAAAAAAATGTGCAGAAGACCTAAATAGACAATTTTCCAAAGAAGACATACAAATGGCACAGGCACATGAAAAGATACTCAACATCAGTAATTATTAGAGAAATGCAAGTCAAAACTACATTGAGATACATCACATCACATTGGTCAGAATGACCATTATCAAACACTCTACAAATAATAATTGCCAGAAAAAGTGTGGAGAAAAGGGAACACTCCTATGCCCTTGGGAATGAAACTTGGTGCAACGACTATGGAGAACAGTATGGATGTCCCTTAAAAAACTGAAAATTGCATTATCATATGATCCAGCTATCCCACTCCCAGGCATATATCCAGCAAAAACAAAAACTCCAATTCAAAAAAATACATGCACCCCAATGTTCACAGCAACACTATTTACAATAGACAAGACATGGAAGCAACCTAAGTGGCCATCAACAGATGACTGGATAAAGAAGATGTTAAAAAAAAAAAAAAAAGTATTGACACAACATTGTAAAATGATTATGAATCAATAAAAAATGTTAAAAAAAAAGTGTATATATATATATATATATATGTACACACACGCACACACAAACACACACACACACACAGGAATATTACTTGGCCATAAAAAAGAAAGAATGCCATTTGTAGCAACATGGTTGGACCTAGAGATTATCATAGTAAGTGAAATAAATCAGAGAAAAGCAAATATCATATGATATTACTCATATGTGAGATCTAAAAAAAATGGCACTAATGAACTTATTTACAAAACAGAAATAGACTCACAGACACAGAAAACAAACTTATGGTTATCAAAGTGGAAATGGGAGTAGGGATAAATTAGGAGTTTGGGTTAACAAATAGACACTACCATATATAAAATAGATAAACAACAAGGACTACACTATAGCACAGGGAACTATATTCAATATCTTGTAATAACCTAAAACGGAAAAGAATCTGAAAAATAACAGATACAGATATGAATAACTGAATCACTTTGCCATACATCTGAAACTAACACAACACTGTAAATCAACTATATTTCAATAAAAAATAATAATTAAAAAGAGGAATTACAAAAATAAATGTATAAAAAATGTAAAAAAAAACCCTAAAAACAATGAACTTCACTGTTTAGTCACTTTTGTAGCTAGGAGAGGAAATGAAATCAGCTGACTTCAGAGTACCTGACAGCTCTTCACTAGGCACTACATAAGATATTAATGATAAGACAGATTTCCCAGCACTGTTTTATTCCAGGTACTTGCCAAAAAGGAAACATTCAGAGAAATGCAAACTTTTAAAATTTGGTTGAAAGGTTTTAAACAGACTCAGAGGAAATGCTTTTCTTTAAAAGAGATCACTGAAAAATAAAAGTTGCTTACAACCCTAAATTCAGCACTCACGAGATAGTCTCTGGGATTTCATCTTCCTTTTTGAAGCGACCTGACCATATAAGTATCTTCTTCTCCCAATCCGTAGGTTTATGTAATGGCACCCTGTGGCTGTAAGTGTCTATGAGGAAAACAAGATGAGACAGCTTACTTATATGAGGCCATGACTCTCAAATTTAGTAAAATGCTAAAATGCTATTTGTGCTTTTTAGCTATTCACTAAACAGAATCATTGAGAAATCTCAAGCTAATTATAGCTTTATTTGAATGGAATTTCTGTTTGCTCATTTCTTAAATGAAATTCAGAAATTCCGTGAGGAATGAGGTAAAATAAAAGCATTATTTTCCAATACAAGCTCTAGTCATTGAAAGTCCAAAGAACACCATGAACAAAGATGTAAACATAAAAATGATAAACTAAGAAGGGAACAGTGATGAGCTCATTTGACTTCAGTAGAATTTTGTAAAGTTTGTAAGGTAAAATCAGGTTATAAGAGAGCTTGAATAGCAGGGTAAGGTTTTTAGAACTGATTTGAGAACTACTGTAGACTTTGATGCAAGAAAGAAGTTAATGTTTTAGAAAGATTAATCTGCACAATGGGTGGCAAGAAAAAGGATAGGACAGAGTGGGCAATAAGTCTAAATAGGAGATTGTAATACAAGGGTGAGGTGATATAGTCTGAACTGGAGCTGTAACAGTAGAAAGAGAGACAAAAGAGTCAGTATCTGTGGATGACAAAGAATTTAGAGACTGATTAAATGAAGACAAAGAAGGATTCATGAAGTACCTCAAAATTGGATGACTAAGACAATAGCAGTACTATTAAATGAAACAGGGAGACTCTAAAATGAATCAGTCAGGAGAGGAAAAAGCATGAATGCCATATTAGTTTACTGGGTCTAAATTTATGCCATCTGAGTAGGTTTCATTAATAAGGCAGGAGGGGAGATAATCATCAATGCAAAGGGAGAGCCTTGGGGCATGACCCAGAAAGGATACAGGAGAAAGAGGCAGCAGAGGAAAATGGACCAGCAGAAGAGGCAAGTGAACAAGAAAGGCAGAGTCTTAGATTGTAAGAGAGCCTTTGGAAGAAAGGGGAAGTAACTGAAGGTAAGGAGCAGAAAAGGTTAGGGAATCACAGAATGTCAGGGTTAGAAAGGGCCTTGGAGATGATCTCATCCAACTTCCAGGTACTGCCTGCATCTCTTGCAGACAGACCATCTTCCTGACTATTATCTACAAGTCACCTTTATGCTGTACCCTTCACTTAATCAGAAGGCAACAGCAAAAGGAACAGGAAAGTCACTAGGGAAAGAATCCATAAAGAACCAAAAACAAGAAAAGAGGTTTAGAAGTATAGAAATAATACTGCTGTAATTTTATCTTTTAACCCTCCAGCACTTAGCACAACTTTATAGTTTTTCTCTTTTTGTGTACTCATTAAAGACAATTCAGAAAGTACAACTGTGGAAAAAGAAAAAGATAAAAAACCACCCCTAATTCTCTTGTCATAGTGTTACCACTATATTTTTACTTTAGTGTGTTTCCTCAGTCTTCTCCCCCTAACTATGTATGTATATGTAATTTCTATATGTACCATGCTTCTGCTTACACACAATATAAAATTTTGTATCCTGCTTTGATCATTAACATTATGACACTTTCCATGCTAGTATGTGGTATTTATAAGCACCATTTCCAACAGCTGCACATCTCAAGTAGATCTAACATACATAATTAATTCCTGAATCGATACTTGGACTAGTTTCTCATTTTCACACATATATATGGAACATCTTTACATTCAAAGCTTTTTCCACATATAGGGATTATTCCTTGGAATAGATCCCCAGAAGTGAGATACCAGGTCAAAGGGTATAAACATATTTAAGCTCTTGATAAAAATTCTTTGAGGACAGTTGTTTTCTACTCACCAAGACTTGCCTGGCCCTAGTTTACTCCCATGAAGAAGCAACAAACAAATAGCTCCTGGGACCCTACAGTTTACATATTATGCTCCTTCTTGAGTTAGGGAGAGGACTAAACATGGCTGAAGTTAACATACAAACCAGAGCTTAGTCCTAGTTATAGTTATACTTTACCCAAAACACCATTTTTTGATTTGGTTCATCTTTGGGGCTTCTTAAAAGATGATTTCTAGAGCACTATTTACTTCAGTGCATCTACTGTCTTACAAAAAGCTCCAGTTCAATCTTCGAGGCAAGAGATGAAAATGACAAATGAGGAAAATAAAGAAATCAGTGCTACCTGTGAGCACAGCTAATATAAGGGAGGTGTGAACTACATAGTAGGGTACGATGTAGGAACCCCTGTGACCACATCTCTTTTAGGTTCTTTTGATTCCAAGCTGTTCTACTCTTTGGGAGTTCCCCAGTCCATAACTAGAAAAACTAATAAAAACTTACGGGTTGGAGCTTTTGGACTTTCTTGTGGTTTGGTGCAAAATCCATTTATTCTCTTTGAATCAGAGTTTCTGGTAGGCCTTAGAAATGAGGAAGCATCTCTTTCACATAACCTAAAATAATTTCCTAGAAAAGAGAGAAAAAAAATGATGAAAAAAATCTGATGTCTCAAAATGAAATGCCTGCAAGATACATATTTCACTTATAAAAAATTAACTCATTTAAAAAATGAGTATCCTACACGTAAGATAGGATCAGCTGTAAGTTTTATAAAAGAACTTCTCACATGTGTCTTGTCATAACAATGAGTCTGATGGGAATATTATGCATTATGGCACCCGGTTGTTGAGGTGAAGATTAGCAATCTCCCAGAAGTGATAAAACAAGATGACAAGTTGCCAAGTTGCCAACACTCTTCTGGTAAACTCTGGGTGGGGGTCTGCAGTGGCCAGCAAGGGGCTCTAGAAAGTCTTGTTCCATCGGAGCCATAATTCTCCAACTAGAAATCAACTGTAGATATAGTCATGAATTACGTGTAATTTAAAAACTATATACATATATATTTATATACACATAAATGTATAAAACTGTATTATTATATATAGTATATGTATGCAGTCATTTTTTAAAGTCTAAATTCTAAGCACCTATAAAGAGTAATATTACAAAAATCTATGTATTCACCACCCAGTTTCAGCAATTAACAATACATGGCCAATATTGTTTCATCTGAATCCCAAACACAATTATTTTAAAGCAAATCCCAAACATCCTGTCAGTTCATCTATAAATATTTTAGTATGCATCTCAAGACAATAACTTCTCAAAATCATATCCAGAATACCACTGACAAAACTAAAAAATATTTTCTCGGTATCAGCACATGATCAAACAATAACTCAATTTCCACAACGGGCTTGTAATTTTTTTTACAGTGGACTTATTCTAAATAAGTGCATGCACTAAATATGGTTGTTGTATCCTGTATAGGTCTCCCCCTCTTTTGTTTCTTGCCCTTTATTTGTTGAAGAAACTAGATCATTAGTTCTACAGAATTTCCCTTGTGTTAGCTCTTGCTGATTGTATCCCCATGGTGTTGTTTAACATATTCTTCTAACTCCCCTATTTCCTATAAACAGATCTTTGAGATTTCATCACATTCAAGTTAGAATTTTGAGCAAGAATATGTCATAGGTGGTACTACGTACATCCCACTGTATTACATCAAAAGGCATTATGTCAATTGTCTTTTTGCGATGTTAAGGTTGAGCAGTAGATGCTATTGGTCTGACTTACCCCTTAGAAGGTTCTCCAGCAAACTTTCATCTAATGTTTTTAGCAGACATCGGTGATGTTACCTAGATCTACTGTTTCACTAAGGGTTGAAAGATGGTACTATTCTGTTATACAGTAACCATTTGGTTATCCTAAGATAAAAGTGATATAGGAAATGTAGAATGCTTGATTCCTTTATTTGGCAGTTTTCAAACTAATGAATTGGTTTCCTTGCAAAGTCACCCTCACAGGTGACTTTCTGTTTAAAAGTAACATAAGTAGCTCTTGCATTTAACACGTGATGTGCCCCAGTCCATTCCAGTTATTTTTCTTTTTGATGCCCAGATGTCCCCATCTTTAGTCACTGGGGACCTTTCTAAGCTGTCTCTTGGGTCCTTTCAACATGCGCTCAGTGATCACAGCCACCTTACTTTCTGACAAGATGTTCTGAACTCATTTTAAATGCTTCCTGCCCCAGATTTGGAATCAGACATTCCTCCAAGGTGCTCTGGTTCCTTTAAAGGCATCATAGAGACGCTTGAGGAAGGCTCATTTGTTACTGAGTTTGTTACGTTTCCAAATCTTCTCCGTGAACAAAGAAATACATTTCTTTTTAAAACAAAGGAATGCTTCAGAACTTAGAAATTTTCACCTTCAGTGTTAGCATGAACATTTTTAATCAGTCGATAATTAATTCGAATTCAAAGCAGAGACAGCCAGAAACCGTTCTGATGAGGGTGAAAGTGGATAATTCTGAATATGGGAGGGTCATGGTACAAGAGAGACTAGGACTGGCATAGGATTCAGTCAGTAGACCATAACAGAGCCCTAGGGCCCTAGGACATGGAAGAAAGGGGGCACTATGTAGTAGAATGGAACAGAAAAAGAAAGCTGGAAAGGCACCAATGATAAATTTGACCAGGGTCCTGGCACTTCATGATGCTCTGGGTGACAAAAAAAGGGATGCCCAAGACTTGCCTTTAATGCAACAAGAATATTGCCTTGTGGTTAAAAGTTCACAGGAGAATTCAAACAGTTTTTAAAAATCTATTTGTTAGTGGACAAATAGACTATACCTTTGAAGTTCCAAACTCCTACTTGGGTATCTTTGTAGCGTCAGAATTTGAAGCAATAAGGGGAGGCAAGAGAGGGAAGAGAAGCAAAATATGGTTATAGCAGTGGACCTCTAAAGCTAGTGAGAAACGTAATTTCCTCACTTTTTTTTCTTGCTGTTAAAAAAACCTTTAAACATAACAATCTAAAAGATATTGACTGGATAAAGAAGTTGTGGAATATTTATACAATAGAATACCACTCAGCCACAAAAAAGAATAAAATAATGCCATTTGCAGCAACATGGATGGCCCTGGAGACTGTCATTCTAAGTGAAGTAAGCCAGAAAGAGAAAGAAAAATGCTACATGATTATCACTCATATGTGGAATACATAAAAAAAGAAGACAGATGAACTTATTTATAAAACAGAAACAGAGTCACAGATATAGAAAACAAACTCATAGTTACCAGGGGGAAGAGTGTGGGAAGGGATAAATCGGGAGTTTGAGATTTGCAGATACTGACTGGTATATATAAAATAGATAAACAAGTTTATACTGTATAGCACAGGGAACTATATTCGATATCTTGTAGTAGCTTGCGGTGAAAAAGAATATGAAAACGAATATATGTATATTCATGTATGACTGAAGCACTGTGCTGTACACCAGAAATTGACACAACATTGTAAACTGACTATACTTCAATTAAAAAAAAAAAGTAAAAGATATCACTGTGAACTTCTCATGGGCATGTGTTTATATTTGTGTAAAGATTTTTTTATTGATACATAATTCCATTCATAAAAATCCATCCTTTTAAATTAAGTGTAGAATTCAGAAGTTTTTATTATAGACACAAGTTATACATTGATTATTATCTAATTCCAGAAGATTTTCATCACTCCAGAAAGAAACTCTGAATCCACTAGCAGTCACTCTGTGTTTCTTCCTCCCTCCAACCCCAGAAAACCACTAATCTACTTTCTGCCTCTACTGAATTGTATATTCCGGATGTTTTATACAAATAGAATCACGTATGTGGCTTTTTGTAATTTGCTTCTTTTACTTAAAATGTTTTCAAGGTTGTTCATACTGTAGCATTTATCAGTACTTGATTTATTATTTTTTTAATGACAAATTTTCTCATTGCACAGATATCCCAGACTTTGTTTATACATTGTCAGTGGACATTTAGGTAGTTCTTACTTTTTGGCTGTTATAAATAATGCTGACATGGACATTTGTGTACAAGTTTTTGAGTGAACATCTATTTTCATTTCTTTGGGGCATATACTAAGAGGTGAAATTTCTGAGTCACATGGTAACTCCCAAACCCTCTACTCCCAACATCCTCTTTGTCTTTAGCTGAAGATATTTAAGGTGAGGGTTACAGCCACTTCATTGAATTACTCAGTTTTCCTGGGTCTCTCCCATGTATATGTTATTTAATGTCAACTCATTATGTCTCATGTCAACTTAATTCTTAGACCAGACAGAAGAACTGAGAAGGGTAGAAGAAAATTTCTTCCTCCCCGACATGGTCTTGATTTTTTTTTCACTTTTTTGAGGGGGGTGATTAGGTTTATTTATTTTTTTAATGGAGGTGCTGGGGATTGAAGCCAGGATCTCATGCATGCTAAGCACATGCTCTACCACTGAGCTATTCCCTCCCCCACAACTTGATTTTTATCTCTCTACTGAGTAGCAACAATGAGAATCTTTCCACATGCTTATGGATATTTGTATATTTTTTCTGGAGAAATGTTCATTCAGCTTCTTTGGCTCATTTTTTAACTGGGTTGCTTTTTATTACTGAGTTGTAAGAGTTCTTATATATTCTAGATTCAAGTTCCTTGCCTGATACATGATTTGCAAATATTTTCTCCATTTCATGGGGTATCATTTCATGGTAGTTGATGATGCCCTTTAAATACAGAAATTTTTAATTGTGATGAAGTCCAATTTATCTATGTTTTCTTTTGCTGCTTGACTGAGCTTTTGGTGTCACAGGTCACAAAGGTTTACTCCTGTTATTTTCTATGAATGTTATAGTTTTAGCTCTAATATTTAGATCTGTGATCCATTTTGAGTTAATGTTGATACATTGTATGTGGAAGGAATCCAACTTCATCCTCTTGCACATTGGGTATCCAGTTCTCCCAGGATCATTTATTGAAAAGACTATTTTTTTCCCCTGTTGAATTGTTTTGACACAATATAGAAAAATGTCCAAAAACGTGAGGGCTTATTTCTGGACTCTCAATTCCATTTCCTACGATCTATATTCCCTTGTATTCTTTGTTGTGTTTTGCCACCGAAGTCTATGTTCTATGTTAGTTTAGTGGTCAGCTAATAACTGGACAGAGATTTCTTTAAATGCCTTCCACTAATAAGTCTGCTGGCCTCTGCTGAATGGCTTTGTCTGCATTTTGGAGCATGCTCTGGAGTGGGTGAAGGAGAAGCTGTATTGTGTTAGCTCTGAGTCAGAGGGGGGGAAAAAGGTATGCCCCATGAGGGAAGATTTCCATGGAACTACCAGACAGGTCAAAGTAACAGTTCTCTGGGGTGAGGGGCTTTGGGGAGCTCCAAATCCATTCTGCCTTCTTGAGTGTCTGCTAGGTTTTCATAGCTATGACTGAGACTATTAGTTTTCAAGGCTACTGTGAAGCCAAGAGGAAACAGGAATCAGTTAAAACTTTATAAGTCTTGCTGTTCTTACCATGATTAAGTGATTTTCTTGGAGAAATGCTACTCAGATTGTCACAAGCCTCTGGGTATTTTATAGAGTTCTGAAAAAGTTGACTGTAAGAATTTGGCAGTGTTTTCATTGCTTTTATATAGGAGTGGATTTTCAGAGTCCTAACTGACATACTGAAGTTGGAACTGCTATGTACCAAGATTTGTGGTTGCCTGCAGTCTGATTTCTTTCTTAAGAGGCCTCATTTATTTCAGTTTTCTAGGCATGTAGTCCCGGAAAGCTTTGCCTGGGTCTGGGAAACCACACCACCAGTGCCACCTAGTGGCAGCAAGTATACACTGTAAGGAAAGTAGATAAAATTATAACTGATCTCAGCTTCTTTCATCATTCTAAATGTGGGTAATGTAATATTTACTTCACCAGGGTTGACTAAAGGGTTAAATGGAAAAACAAATGTGAAAGCATTTGGCAAGATGCTCAAGACACAGTAGGCACTCTGAATGTTAAGTTTGTTTCTTGCAACGCTACTTACAATACTAATCTTCAAAACATTTTCAGAGCATTTTGATTTTACTGCTGAGGTGGTCAGAATTTCTGACCAAGGTAATTTTATACAGCTACCAGAGGAAATTCTATGAAACCCTTCAAAAATTCTTCATAGCTCTCAGGATTGAAACAAAATTATTCAATGCTGTGACTCTAAAACTTCAGTATGCATCAAAACCACCCAAATGGCTTGTTAAAATGCAAATCACTAGGCCCACCTACCTCCAGTTTTGGAATCAACAGTTCTAGGGGGAAGGTTGGGAATTTGCATTTCTATCAAGTTATTAGGGGAAGCTGCTACTGCTGGTTTGGAACTATACTTTGAGAACCACTATGTTTTGGCGGTTTAAAAAATTGTGGTAAAACATATATAACACAAAATTGACCATTTTAAACATTTTTAAGCATATAGTTCCGTGGCATTAAATAATTAATGATCACACTGTTGTGCCACTATTACCACCATCCATTTCCAGGTTTTTTCATCTCCCCTAGAGAAACACTAGTTTAATGTGACCTACAACGCTCCATCTCACACCATCCTGTCCCATTCCCTTCTGGCAGGCACTGAGACAGAAAGGAACAAAGTTAACTGGCAGTGAGCTCTACTGTCTAAATAGGAAACAGGAAAGAATCAGTAATTATTTTCTTAGGTACTTCCCTCCCCCATCCCTCTTAATTAGAACAGAGGCAGTTGAGGAGAACAGAACAGAACAGAGACAGTTTAGAAGAATAAAAGACAAGCTGCCTCTCAGCTCAGTTCAGGTAATAATGAAAAAGCAAAAGTGCTATCACCAGCAACTTACTGTGAGTTACATAAATGCATGTTTGGAGATATTCATTCATTCAACAAATAATAATTGAGTACTTAGTATGTATCAGGCATTGTTCTAGGCAATATAAAAAAGAGATAAAAATCTATGCCAGTCAAACTTTCATTCTACTGGAGAGAGAGAAAATATATATATATTTATTTATTTATTTATTGTTAGATAGTAGCTTCCAAAGAGAAAAAATAAACAATGGGGACACTAAGTGTTTGTGTGCTTGGAATGTGACTGTGTGTGTGTGTGAAATTTTAGATAGGGTAGCAGGAGTTCTCTCTGAGAATGCTACTTTTGAAGGAAGTGAGGGAGCTAGAAGGCAAGGATCTGGTGAAAGAGCATTCCAAACAGAAATCACAGTAAGTGCAAAGGCCCTGAAGTGTTCTAGGGACACAAAGAGGAGGCCAGCATGGCTGGAACAGAGTGAATAATAAAAAGAAGTGTAGGATTTGAAGTCACAGAGGTGCCCAGGGATGGAGGTACAGAATAGGGATTTAAAGGCATGAGAGATTTACCTAGATCAGAAAATATCTCCCAACTTTTTCTTACTAAAACTTCATACCGGATACCAGTAATTTTTAACTCCCTAAGGTATAACTACTTATTAAAACATAAACATGATGTTATACATATTATAAATAACAGACCATTATAAAAATAATTTAAAAACCTGGTATCTACTAAAAAAAACGGGAAGTATTTGATATGATTCTGGTCTTTATTTTGTAATTACAAAAAAATTAAAGCATAAAAATGTTTTAGTATCATAAACTCTTCTTTTCTACCTCAAAGAAAAAGAATATATTGTCCTAGACACTGAAGCCAGAAATTTCCCATCCTCTGGTGGATCACAATTAAAAACAAACATATAAACCACAAGAAAAACAGCCCTTTAAACCTTTGGCTACAATTAAAGCCTGTCCCTGGTTGACCAGTTCTGTGTCCCCAGGGCCCTAGCAGGAAGTCAAGATGAAGCCCCACTGCTGCTCCTCAGGCCCTGACTGGCAAATGGCTGATTAATCTTAAGAGTACAGGTCCTCAAACTTTAGTGTGCAACAGAAGCACTCAGAACTCTTAGCACAGACTATTGGACCCCATTTCCAGTTTCTGACTCAGTAAGTGTAGGTGGAGCCTGAGAATTTGCATTTCTAACAGTTTCCCAGGTGATGCTGATACTGTTGGTCTGGGGACTCACAATTTGAAAATCAGTGTCTTAGAGTTACTACTGCTAGCTGGAGGCTCCAGTGGTTCAGCCCAGATGAGGCAGTTCAGGTACTGGCTTCTGCTGTTGTCTCCTCCTTTCCATAAAAAGTCTTTCTAACCCCGATTGACAGTGCAGAGTGGTGGAGATGCTTTGTTTTTTTTTTTCCCTCAAGACTCTTTCAAGACTCTCTTGGAGATAACCATCAGTGATGTTACCTGGGACATAATCAATCTCTGGGAATTAGCAATGATAAATGAAGGTTCAATGAATGCTGAAGGAGAAACAGGCTTTTAGAAGATCATCTAATTTAGTATTTCCTAGCCTGTGTGAAGATCAGTTGCCAGGTTTGTTACACGTATGTTGTTAGTTACAAAGTTTGCCAGTGATTTGCTTAAAAATAAAATCATGGCATTTGTCCAATCCCCTAAAACTACACAAAACAAAGAATTTTGATACATGCAGATTTAAAAATATCAACCAGGAAGTTGAGGGAGTCCCAGGATGAAATGCAGATTGTGACAAATGTATCTAACTGTATTAGAAATGTATGACCTAACCTCATAACTTCAAGGTGGGAAAAAAGGAGCTGATCTACGTAACTGTGGAAAACACTGTTTTGACTGGAAACTGTAAGACTAAAGACAAAAAATATATATAAACACTATACTCTAGTTGGCAAATTTGTTTCTTATAGGAGCATGGGTTAACAATGAACAAATAAGTAACTAAATGGTAGATAATGACAGCGAGCCAGGTTTCTCACCCTCAAAGAAAGAAATTCCAAACGTGAGGGTGGAAGGCTAGAAAGAATGTGGTGCTGGATCAGAGTCAGAGAACTCAGGATGAACCCCTTTAGCCTTATATATAAACTCCTCCCTCCCTCTCCCTCCCTCTCCCTCCCTCCCTCTCCCTCCCTCCCTCTCTCTCTCCCCACCCCCATAGAGACAAAAGAGAAATGATAGATATGAAATAAATATAGACATAATTAGAAGTATGTGTGTATACATAGTTTAGTACATACACATATATTTTCTAGCTCTACCCACTGGAAGGCCTGGAATTAGTGACACTTTAGTAGCAACAAGCATACTCAGTGCTCAGATCTTGGTTTCTAAATACCATTATCCAATAAAAGGAACCAGGGATCCTTGGAGAAAAATAGCTGACTCTAGGTTGGGGCAGAGAAATTACAAGATGAGTCTGGAATATCCTGTAGTGCCAGAAAGTAAGGAAGTGTTCAAAAAATAAAAGGAGGAGGGCACGTAAAGAGACACAGGAGCTGATGTGATAGAAACTAAACTGGAATAATATGAACAACACAATAAATTAACATAGTAATAGATTGTAATTTAAAATATGAGTCCACATACAAATAAATAAATAAATAAATAAAATATGAGTCAATTCTAATATGAATAACTGGATGAATGAATAAACAGGGAAAAAGGGACAAATCTCTGACAGAAAAACCCCAAATATATGTAGATACGCTTTCCCTTCTGGATTCTTCTCCCCTTGCGTGTGGGTTTGAACTTAGTGCTTGCTTCCGACGAAAAGAGTATGGAAAGGGAAAAATAGTGACTTTACAAGGAAGAAAAAAACTGGCCTAGGTTAATTCATCAGTAATAAATCACGTGGATATTATGTACTCTCTACTCTGATGTGATGAAAAGGGCACTTTACTTCTGTGCTATTTATTCTTCCCCTAAACTCATAATGCTAGTCTTAGCATGATAAAGCGTCAAACAAAACCAAATTGAGAGGCATTCTACAAAACATCTGACCAGTATTCCTTAAAACTGTCAAGATCATGAAAATCAAAGAATGTGAAACCGTCACAAAACAGAAGACACTAAGGAGACAGGGACAACTAAATGCAATGTGGTATCTTGGACTGGATCCTGGAACAGAAATGGACATCAGCAGAATAACCAATAAAAACCAAATGAAGTCTGTCCTTTGGTTGATAGCAAAGTACCAATGTTAACTTCTTAATATTGACAAATGTACTGTGCTTATGTAAAACAATAGCATTTGGGGTAAATGGATGAGGGGTACACAGAACTCTGTACTATCTTTGTGACATCTCTGTAAATTAAAATTATTTCAAATAAAAACATGGCTATTAATTACATCTTACCATTTTTCACTTTATACATAGTTTACAAAATTTTTACATTTATTTGATATTTAATATTTTAAGAGAATTTGACGTTATCTTTATAAAAATGTCATTCTCACTCATTTGCCTCCAATATGCTTTTGGAGTGGGATTGAAAAGGAAAGAAATGGGACATAGGTAGGAAATGTGTCCAATTCAGGGTAAACCAAAGAAATGCAGGTGAAGGTCACGTGACTAGTGTACCTTGATGGAGATAAGATGAGAAAATTACACATGATGATATATATCTTGTCACATCTTGCTATTTTCAAATGTGGTTGCTATTACCTGTGAGCCTGTTAGAAATGCAAACTCTCAGCTCCCACCCCAGACCTATAGAATCTTAATCCGCATTTTTAATGAGATATCCAAGTGATTCATACGAACATTAAATTTCAAGAAGCAAATAGATACCCACCACGTTCATTCAACAGCTGATGAATACATACTGTGTGCCAGACACATGGAAACCAACACTGCAGAACAGTGCTCTTCAGCCTCAGCTGGGAGCTTCAAGGAAATACAAAGTCTCAGACCCAACCCTAAACCTTCAGAATCTCCTGGGGTTAGGACTGGAAAAATGTTTTTACAGCCCTTCAAGTGATGCTTGTGCATACTGAAGTTTGAGAAGCACTGCTCCAGAAAGGTGGATTGCAAGCTCTGTATACTGAAATTATCACCAAAAAACTCACAGAAGAACCCAAAGCACAGGGCCATCCCAAACCAGCTAAATTCCAATTTCTGTGACGAGAACTCTGGCATTTGTATTTTTCTTAAAAGATTCTCTAAGTGATTCTAACGTGCTGCCATGTTTGAGAATCCCTACTCTTCAACATAACCAGCTAGATTCCCTGTTGAACACAGACCCGTAAATGAGGAAGGCATACATGTAGAGCTTAACTCCTATGCCTCTGGATGTGTTCAAAATCCCGCTCTTCAACAACAATTCACTGAAAAGGAGCTCTGCTTTATTTCTAACTTCCACATATCAATAATACGTAACTCATTACACCGAAAGTTTGGAATCCCTGTGGAGTATATTAAAATATGAACAGCTTTCAGATTTTACAGAGCATGCAGTCTCTTGATACGCTAGCTACTCAGTTACTTGACAATATGCAGTGGGAACTGTTCTACAGCTCATCCCCCGTGTTCTCATCCTCATTCCCCGGGGAAAAGGGTTTATTTCACATCCCTCCTCTACAGCAGCTGGCAGCCCCTCACAGGTAAACAGCCACTGTCTGATTATCTCACAATGAATGACCAGAGCTCACAGAGCTGACCCAACTGCACTACTGTGAGACTCTGCCCTTATTCTCTTCCCAGTGATCCAGAAGGCCAGGAGCTACCATCATCCCAGCTGGGAGAAGCACCTTGTTTCCAGGGCAACGATGTTCCTTGTTCATGTCCCATGTAAAGACTTTTTGATCTAAATATTTAGGCAGCTCTCATGCTAGCCCACAAATGCCTATTTAATCCTTCTAGAACTGAAATAGTATATTGCTCACCCTGAAATGTTTGCTGTGATAGGAAAGCGCAAGTCTGAGGAAGGAACTTTGAAAGTTTGTTTTGTGAATCAGAGTCAATTTTAAGTGTCAGGAGGAAAAAGCTAAATGTATGCTTATTCTGAGGATGGCAAAGTTCCTATATATATGCTATCTAGTCAATACTCTATTTTATAATTATGATGAAATCATATGTCAAATGTTTATAGCTGCTCAGCAGACCTACCAGAAAGAAAAATGATTAAGTTAGGGTAATTATGTGGCTTAGAGAAGTTGGAGAACCACTGATTTGCTTTCTATATTAGAAGCAAAGCTGGATTGCTCTAAAGGCTGACCACAACAAAACAAACCTGAAACATTAACTTGCTCTGAGCTTTTTTCAGTGATGAAACCTGAACAGCTTGATGTCTCCTGACTGCAACTATTCTGACAAAGGATGGATTTTTTTTCTGGCTTCAAACTCTGATTTGCCCTGCTCTTGTATATGACATAGACTTCTGTATCTGCCTGCCAGGCAGCCTATTCTCACCAGCCTAACTGCCTTAATGAGTTAATAAGGGCCTGGCTGATGTCCTCGGGCTGAGATTTAAGTGATGATACTGGCCTAGTGCACTCTGGTTCTGCGTGTTGTGCCTACCCACACTCCCCGACAGTGAGAGTCCTTTGTCTGCCAAACCCAAAAGAATTCGGGAAAAGGACAGAGCAGGCCTAGTGCACTCTGGCTCTGCCTGTTGTGCCTACCCATACTCCCCGACAGTGAGAGTCCTTTGTCTGCCAAACCCAAAAGAATTTGGGAAATGGACAGAGCAATTTTGAGCAGGAAAGCAACAATAACCATGGTGATTTTGGAAGATAAATCTGAGAGCAGAATGCAGGACAGGCTGGGGATGGGGGAAAAGTAGGGTAAAGGGAACAGAAATGGGTAGACATGAATATGGAAACCTCCTTTTAGGTGGTGTCACAACACTGCAGTTCAAGTGGGTTGTGCACAGGAAAGAGGACAGCTATAGGTCCCAAGAGAGAGGAATGAACATGTGAAAAATACTAGGAAGGAAAAATGGGCAAGACACACTGCCATGAGTTTTTCTGGGCAGGCTAGAACTCTAATCACCATTTGGAACACTGTTTCTATGGGAAAAGATCTTAGAGTTCAAAAAAATAGTTTTATAAATAAACCCTTGAAACCTGGCCAGTTTTTAAATTGGGAGGGGAACTCTATGGAAAGAAAAGTATCTATGTATCTGGTGGCCAAACTTCAGTGAGATGAGGCCACTCCTTGGTGATCTTCTGTCCTCCCATCAACATTCCAGCCCACTCTCAACAGCGGCTATTTGAAACTCTGTCTCAGCTGTTGACCTCAATTGGTTTTGTGACAGAAACAAGATTCCCTGCCTCTCCATCTGTTCTCTCATCTGCCCCTGCAGGCTCGGAAGAACACTCATCCTTCCTTCACTCAGAACTAGTGAACCCTTCCATTTGTGATGTAGGTTGCTGAGAGATGTACCAAAATTCTCACAACCTCTAGATTCTTGCTTTCCACTGCCTTTTTCCTGCCAAACATTGTCTCCCCCCTCTTAAAAAATCTTTAAATTATAAAAGAAACACTTGCTCATTACAGAAAATTTGGAAACTAAAAAAAAGGTATGAAGAAAAATAAAAGCATCCATAATCACACCACCTGGGGATAACAACTTAGTGTATCTCTCCCTGGACTTTCCTATGCTTAGACACAACATATACATTTCTCATAATCAGATAACATCATTATCTTGTTTATGTCACAAATACATTTCCAAAACATGAATTTAAAAATACTTTTCATAGCTGTATAATATCCAACAGATACAACTTGAATTCAATCATTCCTAATGGCTGGATTTATTTCTCATTTTTTACTACTGCAGAAAATGTTTCAATGAACAGTTTTCTACATAAATCCTTAATGGCATTTCTGACTATTTTCTTATATGGAATCCTGGTAGTGGAAGGCTAAAGGATATAAGGGTTAAAGAACATGAATCCTTTTAAGATTTTTAATATATATAGCAAACTTCTTTCCAGAAAGGCTGAATTGATTTATACTTCTACTGGTAGTTGATAAGTATTCTTGACTCATTACACCATAATGGCACTGAGGGTCCACTGGACAAAAGATTCACTTGTTCTCAACAGCTCCAATAAATAAAATTCTATCTCCTTCTTTTCACAGCTCAAGTGACTGAATAAGTGGTATGTATTTACTACCTTCACCCCACCGCCAACATATTGGCTACAATGTTTCTTTCCCCACTCACTTTACTAAGATTGCTGTAAACTAGTGATTTCTTTCTAGTTGTATGAATGTTTTTTTGAATCATCATTAGCTCATTTGACTCTCCTCTTTCCATCTTTGTGACCATCTGACTCTACTGATCTCATCCTTCTACAAGGACTCAGTCCCCCCTTACATTCCACCACCACATTCTCTTCCTTCATCTCTGACCTCTGTCACCTACCTTCTTTGGTATCCTCTGCCACTTCCTATTGCTTACACTGTCAGGTCTCCAAGGTTTGGTCTTTGCCTCTGTTCCTCACTACTCTTAGGGAGGACTCTCCTGTTTTAATAATCAGCTCCACACTGATGGCTCCCATATATTTCCCTAACTTTACCAACCTTTGTCCTCAGGTCTTTGACTGAGGTCCCATCCTCACCTATAACTAGATGCCACCTCCCACTCAATAAGGCACCACCCTCTCTGCCAAACCAGTACCCCTTCCCAACTTTCTCAATTCTGACAATGGGACAACACTCCTTCAGTCCTCCATGCTCAAAAACTTCAGTCTTTAAGTCCTTTCTTAAATTACTCTAGGTCTCAAAGCCATACTAATTTCTTCAAAACACTTCCTAGATCTGTTCCTTTACTGTCATTTGCATCATCACCTCACACATGGATTACTATAATATCTTCACAGGTAGTAGCTATTCCTGTTGTATGCAGCAACTATATTAATTTTCCAAAAACGTTTTTTTAATGACTTCTGCTTGAAGGTTTCCTTTTTGTCCAAATTCATCTGGTTCAAACTCTCATAGTCACACTTTATCTCCCATTACCTCCTGAAATCCAAGGTAATCCTTTCTCCCCTCACACCCTCTCCAGACTCATTACTGTCCCTACGTTTGCTTCACTCCTCCACCCTGTTTCTTTTTTTAAAATATATTTTTATTGAAGTATAGTCAGTTTAGAATGTTGTGCCAACTTCTGGTGTACAGCACAATACTTCAGTCACATAGCATCCCTTCTGTTTCAACAGAGCCTTCAGTAGATACCCTAACCTACATTACTTTCCTTATTCTGAATTTGTAAAGCCAGTGATATGCTGGCTCTTGGTAAGGGGTTGATGAGGAAAAGCCCTGATTTGTAGTGTTTGCCAATAACCCTCACCATGGCAGATCTCAAGCTGCCAATGTAACATGACTGTGAAACTGGGAAGAGATATGCACAAAACCAGGAGGAACCAGCTCCATGACACCAGAGTAGCATTTAAAATCTGTGTTGCAATCTAGAACTTTATACTGTCTTGTATAAGCTCTCCAGGCATATTATATAGGTCTGTTTGTTCACTGCAATAAACTCTAGTCTTAGGAAGAGTGGCAGGCCACTCATTCTAGAGCTTTCATAGTGAACGGGGCACACAGCATATGCTTGATAAAAACCTGTTGGCAAGACTTGGAGGGAGTGATAAAGCAAAGCCAAAGACTATCATGAAATGGTAAAAATGGGCATGTACTCATTTAGGGCTAGTTAGTAAGAACAAACAAAAAGAGCAATGAAAGAGCAGAATGTAGTGGACATAAAATCAGAATGGGAGCCAGGAGGTATTCCCAGCTTTGTACTTGTGTGACCCTTAGCAAGCCAATTCTCTTCCTGATGACTTAAGACTCCTCATCTGTAAAATTAGGGTACTACGTGTCTTCTAACTTATCTCTAGATTCTAGTGCTCTGGGATGTGGGTTAAACTGACAAGGAGGCTGCCCACGGTCTACTGCATTGGTTTAACAATAATCCAAATTCATGTTAAAACCTGCTAATAAGTCAAAGGCATTTAGGGCAGTAAGTCTTTTCTGAAGGTGTGAAGAAACATTCTTGTAACACCATTCCACTCCTTTGACCTATTCATTATTATACAGAAAGTAATTATTATTAAAACAATTATTTAAAAAATTATTAAAAATAATCATTCCAAAAAGTTATCTATTACCTATCTATTATGAGCTGGTAAGGCTGATAAGGCTGAAGATTTAGTAAAAACAAAACACATCCAGTCCTTACCCTCATGGAACCCACAGTAGTGTGGGTCAGTAGCCATTTAGTTCCAAATCATCACAAAGGTGCTTTTTAGTTTAGCACAGATTGCTCTGAGTAACAGATGCAAGCTATGGACCCTCTCTTCCCCAAAAAGGCATATAATCATAAAAATCTGAATGTAATTTCAGGAGTTCATAGGATCTCTCATATGTGAAAGGGTCCAAGAACTGGAAGTTAACTCTGACCTACATCTACAAAACAGTAGACAAATTCAGTATCATAAAAGCCTATATTCTGTTTGCTAAAGGAGTATAGTAAAGATTTCCAACAGAAACAATTAAAAATAAGGGCCCATCATCTAAAGAATTAAGCCTTGGCTTTTTGAAATTTCAGTCACCTAGAGTATCTTCTTTCAAATAATATTCTGGATAAGTGAGGTATGCCTAGATGATGTTTCTATCTGGTCTACTATTCCTTTGGTAAGGTTGCCAGTTAAATTAGTCTTCTTATTTAAAGCTATTTGCATATAAATGTGTGCTTCCAATTCACAAGTAAATCTTCATTTTATTATTCTTCCATTTCACACCAAAGAGACCGAATTAGCCCTAACAAATACACGTACACACATATCTGAACAAGCAGCTTGAACAAAGCAAAGAATACAAGTATCAGAGTTAGAGGGCACTGACTCACTTCCTGACTCAAACATTTTATGGTGAAGCCATCTGGGACAAGTCATCTAACTCTCAGACCTATGTTTATTCATTTGTAAAATAAAGAGTGGATAATAAGACGTACCTAAAAGGGCTATTATGAGAATTCAATCAAGTAAAACAATGTTTGTGTCAAAGTGTTTAGCTATAAAATGGGCAAAACTGGGTGAAAGAGCAGATTGCTTGGAGATGCTCATAAAACATGAGACACTGAGAGATCCTTTGGGAAGAGCTGCTCATATAATATCCTTAACGGATCTAACTGGAGTAAAATAAATTGTTCTTAAATTGCTCAGGGAACTTTGTTTTGATTGAGTGCCCAATAATAAAGTTCTTAAAGTTTGCAGCCAGACTTTGGAATCTTTACAATGCATAAATATATTCTCAAGGCAAGAAGATGAACTACTTACAAACAAGTCTTGGTTTCATAGTCAAAGTCCCTTTTACAGGCCTTTTTTTTTTTTTTAAACAACGCAATGATTCTTTCACTTACCTTGCTGGAAGGGTTAACAGGATGCATACAAAAGATTTTAGATGAATTAGTCCATCAAAGCTGAACAAATCAATGAAATCAATCTCTTTTAGTGGAGAGGGTATTTTTTTTAAGTAAGTAAACAATATTTACTTGAGACATGAGACATGTTTTCTAGTCCATTCTCCATGCAAAATAAGCCACGTAAAGGGTAACTTTTTTTTTTACATTATTACATTTACATTTACAATGTACAGTTACATTATCTCAATAGCCAAGTTTGGGCGATTCTGCCTTTAAAATTTGAATTAAACAACTTTTTAGTAATTTGGTACTAAGGAATTGATCATTACACCTTATCAAAGTTCATAAAGGTGACCAAAAGAGTAATTTGCTGGTGCCTAGAAAAGAGCCAAGAGGCGGATTTCTCTGCCCTACTAAGCAAAGGGTCTATTGGTTTCCCCCAAATGCAAATTAAGCTCTGATTCCAAATAGTTATTACACAAATGTCCCCTAGGAAAACAAACCGCAGCTCCTGTATTTACGTAACACTTTCTTCCAAGATATTCAAAGCACCTTACTGTAGAATTATTTAAAAGAAATGTATCTCCCATTTTCAGAAAACAATTACTATTATTCTGTGAGACCTTAAATCCCTTGCCCAATCAGATGCCAAATGGATAGGAAACCCTAGACTCGAGGTTTTCTCTGAGGGCAGGAATAAACTCTAGAGATGATGGGGGTGGGGAAGGAGTCCGGAGAAACTCAAGCCTCAAGTAGGCTATCGGACAGGAGAGGTTAGGTGGAAAGCTGAATGAATCAGGCAATGGAGTTCTCGGGATGGCAGGTGCATTAAGAATTGAGCTCAGACAGACTAGGGAGTAGGGAAAGTGACCGGGGAGTAAGGGCTGGTTAGGTTGGCGGGAGCTGGGTGGGTGAAGAACCAGGTGGGAGGGTCAGTCCTGGCTAGCCCCCAGTGTCTGCCTACCAGGTGCTCAGCCCTTGCTACTTCCCATTATTACTACCGGGAGGTAGGAATCCGAGCTACCTGAGGGAGTGCGTAATGGAACAGAGCAATTATCACGCAGGCCTGAGGAGGCTGCAGGATTCCTCCACCCCCAGAGGCCGAGCTGGCTTCCCGCCCGCCCCAGCCAGGCCCGCTTCTCACCAGCCGCCAGGCGCAGGCCGCGGAGGCTCCCCATGGCCGCCTACTCCGCCGACCAGCACTGGGCCCCAGGGGCGGCGGTGGCGCGTGTGCGTTCAATGTCACTGAGCGCCGCGAAGGGAAGGACGATAGTCGCACTGGGGGGGCGGGGCCTGTGGGGTGTGAGGGTGGAGCGAGCGGGTCGAGCGTGGCGCGGGGGGCGGGGCCTCCGGGGGCGTGCGTGACGCGCAGAACGTGTGGGTCGTGCGTGGCTCTCAGAAAGTGCGGGCAGCGTGCCCCGCCGGGCGCGGCCTTGCAACTTGGGCGCGTTCTTAAGGATGCCCTTCTGGAATGTGGGTGTCGTTGGCCTTTGCGATATTATTCTGTGCATTTGCATAAAGTACTCATTTAAAATAGAAGAAAGGTAATGTACATATTGTAGGACTTCTGTGAATTGTAGACCCTGAAATCATACTTTATAGATAAACCAGTATTTCAATACACTGTTTTTCAGTGTTTCAAATAAATACGTGTATGCCTTTATTAAAACTATATACTTGGGTTCCTAGTAACCAGTTGCCTTCACTTCTTACTGGTTTGGGGAGTATTTCTACGGCTACCCGAAAAATTGACATATAACCTTCCTGTTTGGTCTTCTATTTGCCTATTAAAAAAAAAACAAAACTAAACATTATTTCCACACCTAAACACCCCTTTCAACCCTTATCCCACAGTGCTAGAAGTATTTTTTCTTGACATTTCTGGGTGGGCCCAAAACCTTAAAGAACAAAGAACCGTCTGCTTTAGGGACAGGATGGGAGGATTAAGAAAAGCTTCACTTTCTACTTTAGATTTCCTCCTCCAACGCCCTGGTTGGTGCGACCAGAAAATTATTTACCTTTCTGTAAGAAAGTGGAATTGAAGTAAAACGATCCCTTCAAATTCTGACATTCTTCGATCTGGGCCAGTTCCAGGAAGACATGTTAAAGGCATAGGTATGGAAAGAAGGATAGCAGCGCTACGAGTTTCGATGTGGGGGAGGAACAGGAGAAAAGACAAGCATTGAGCTCAGCTTTCCCGCTGAGATTCCCCTCAATATTTTTTGTTAGGCGGCACCGCGGGCACCTTTGCTCCGCGGTGATTGGCTCGCGGCGGGGGCCTCTTGCTTGTCCAATATGGCGGCGCCCAGTGGCGGTGTGAACTGTGAGGAGTTCGCCGAGTTCCAGGTAATGGGGTTTTCCTCATGTGGCAGAGGTGCCCCTCCTTTTGCCCCCCGAACCGCGTTCCCTGCTCTGGCCTGGGAGGGAGTGCGGAGCAGCTGTGGCAGAAGCGGGCAATCCAAGACTCCTTTTTCGAGCCGTTGGAGGTCATGGGGGCGCAGGCTTGGCCTTAGGAAGCGAGGCTGCTCCGTTGGGGTCATGGTCTCCCTGCGCCTCCCTGCGCCTCCCGGGCCTTGAGTGACTGTACCCAGAAACTCTGGGTGGTTCCGCGGTGGTAAAGTCGACTTTGGGCGGGGTGGGTAGGGTTCGTAACAACCTTTTAGCCATCCCCTGCACTCAGTTCTTAGCCTCTGCCATTCCCTTCATACTTTAAGTTAGCATTTGTAGGAGAGGAAAAAAGTGAGGGAGAGTCTATTTACTTGGTTAAACAAACAAACAGACTTGGTACAAGTTTTACTATTTTGATGGGGCCTTGGAGGGACAATTAATTCTAGTACCTGCTCTGGTACCCTCCTTCCTAACCATTAGAGAAAATGTAACATTTAAGAAAAAGGCTGTATCCTTTGTATATTCAAACACCAAGAGGCCTAGGGGGAGTTATTAACCCATGAATTAAAGAACAGGGGTCTGGATTTTGACCAAAGTTGTTTGTTTGTTCCAATGTAGGCATAAATGTGCTCCAGTCTAGATAAAGAGTTGAATTTAAAAATCACGATTTGGGGAGAGTATAGCTCAGTGGTAGAGCATATGCCTAGAATGCACGAAGTCCTGGGTTCAATCCCCAGTATCTTCATTAAAACAAACAAAGAAACAAACAAAATTAATTACCCCTCCTTCCCCTGCAAAAATAAAAAATAAAAATCATGATTTTACAAACGTATTTTTAACTAAAGATACTGAAAAATCACTTCACGTATCATTTACCTATCTGTAGTAAGCTTTGTGCTTTGAGTGGTTTTGTAGGGACGGATATTCTTGAAGATAATCTCAACAGACTGAATTATTTGAGAAACATCATCTGGCCAAAGGAATTTAAGTGGGATCTTTACTTTATATGCACCTTCACCACATCAGCAGTGCAGATTAGATCATCAGCACAACAGCAGTGGATTTCAAGTGTGATCAAAGTACCCAAGAAATACAAATATTTGTAAAAAGCTTAGATGGAAAAAAGACTGTTGGATTCTAAAGTTTACAGAATATTTAAGGTTAACCGGTTCATTTGTATCCTTGGTCTTGTCACTTTAGTACTGTGATTTAACTTGAGTTAATGAGCTCAGATAATTGAAGGATGATAGTCTTAAAGAAAGAATCCAGGTTAGGGAATTAGATGTTCTGGGTTTTAGTACTACTTCTGACATTAACAGCTTTGGGATCTTGAGCTAATCACTTATCCCCTTCCAGAATTAACTTTTGAATCTGTAAAATAAAGTTATGTTAAGTAACATTTGAAACAGCTTCCATCTCTTATAATATTTGAATCTCTAAAACCAAATTTCAAAGGATCTCTTAGCTGTTGAAACATTCAACAGTGCTTAAAGGACACTTTGATTTTTCTTTTGAAGGTTAGATGAGACGTTGTTAGTGGGGCAAAAGCTAACCTGTCTTCCAGAACCATTTCATCTGCAGAGATAATGGAAATTAAAAGATCATAAAATGAGTCTCATTAGTGAAACCTGGAGAAGTTTTTAGATTGTTTATCTAGGAATTTTCCAAATGTGTAAGTTATAATGGCGAATACCCTGGGTTAAAAGTCAGAAGATCTGGTTTTCCAGAGCTGACCTTGGCATATCATTTAACCTCATTGTAAATGAGTGTGACCGTATTTGCCCCTGCTGCCTTGGTGGCATAGAAATGTAAAAAAATATTTTAAAGTGTAAAATTTTATATAACATTTAGGTTTAAATGAATTTTGTAAAATTATAAACTGTGGTTAACTGGCATACTCACAAATTATTAAGCAAAATCTGTATTTTTAGAGCTATGAAACCATTACATTTTATATATAAGTACCTAATATTTGAAAAGCACTGCACTGAATACTGTGGAAGAGAAACAGGAAATCATGTATTTTTTATTATAAAGGTTTAGGTACATTTTTTCCAGTTTTATTAAGAAGATGTTCAAACACTATAGAAAAGTTGAAAGAATTTTACAATGAACACTCATGTACCCACTGTCTAGATTCTACAATCAGTGATTTGCTATTTTACTAAATCACATATGCATCCATCAATTTATCCCTCAAGCCACCTTTTTTTTTTTTCTCCCAAAGTAAGTTGCTACCTCATCATTATGTCCTCACATGACCTCTTTGTGCACAGAGGGAGAGAGACCTCTAGTATCTCTTCCTTTTACAAGGACAAAAATTCTATGGGATTAGGGTCCCACCCTTATGACCTCGTCTAATCTTAATTACCTCCCTAAAGGCCTTATCTCCAAATATAGTCACATTGGGTGTTAGGGCTTCAACATACGAATTTTGAGGGGGACACAATTCAGTCCATAACAGATACCTTCTAGGTACCAGGCATTTGGGGAGACTGAGTGGGCAAGATATAAAACATGTAGAAGATACTGAGAATATGAACACAATGCTGTAACAGTTTAGAGAGAAATAAGTCAAGAGATGGTAGTTTGATTTGGGCCTTAGGTGAATAGGAACAGGGGAATTCCAGGTAGAAGGAACAGTATGTAGGCAGAAAGTTTTATATATTGGGGGGAAATTACTGGAGTTCAGAATTTGTACAAGGGCACTTTGGGATTACACAGAAGATTGGAACCAGGTTATAAAAGGCCTTGAATGCAAAGTGTGAGGTTAGGGAGTCATTTCTGAGCAGAGGGGGTGAAAAGATCAAAGAGATACTTCAGGAAGACTCACCTCTACTGCCAGTTTGTTCACGCCCTATCATTTTTGCAGTTAGCTTTGCTGTAGTTCTCCTTATCTTTAGTCTTTGCTTTCTCTAATGCATCTCCCCTCCAGTCTAATCTCCATAATGCTGTGGCTTCATACTGTTACCTTCTAAGTATTAGACTCTGAACCAAGCATCTATTTTCAGGATAATATGACTAGATCAAAACTACTTAGCATGGCATACACCTCCTTTAAAAATTCAATCCCAGAATGGCTCTACCTAGTTATATCTCTCACCACTGCCCTTATTCATACATATTTCTCTCTCCCCAACCCCCACCTCTTCGAACATACATTTGAACTCTGCTGTCCAGCCACAAAGGCCTGCTTTTCCCTGAACACATGATGTTTCGTCGTTTCTGTGCCTTTTTCCCTCTTTCTGACACCCTGAAATCCCTTCTTCCTGACCCTGTCTGAGACCCATGACATATATCACCTGAGCAAAATCAAATAAATATTCCTTCCTAGTATGTTTTAGTCTTGATATTTCTGTTAGGAATATTTATTTATTTACACACAATTGATTTTGAGTTGTTTGGTAATTAGGTGAAGACTAAGTAGACTATTTTCTAGCAACAATGATGGTTTCTTTTGCAACATGCCTAGCTGCTCTCTGTTCTCGGACCTGGGAGTGCAGCGGATTGCAGAGGACTCTGGCAGTTGCTAGCAAGTCTGTATTTCTGACTTAGGGGAAGCATAGTGTGAGCATTGTTACAAAAATAGGATTTGAGGAACATATCTGTCTGAAAAGAGCACCCTGTGAATGGGATCTACTTCTGGGTACCTTCAGGCAGAGAGTGAGGAAATGATAGGTTAAGAAATTCCAAATCATTCTATGGAGTACATTTCAATTGTACCGTAATGTAATAAGCCTTTTACCACCCTCCGTATACTCTAAAAGCTTCCCAAAATCATAAAAGGAATTTACCTAAGAAGTAACCTTAGGAATATAGTATAATTGTAGGGGCAATATAAACTTTTCTCTACCCCTCCCTGCTACTAGATATGGTCAGTCCTTCAGTACTGAAATTGCCTTCCAAGAGGGTGAGATTTTCACCCCACAGTTACAGGTAATACATAAAATGCATAATTTTAAAGGGTCAGCCTAAAATTAGATTCATAATATATCAGAATCTTCTTGTTTTGAGGAGGATGAAAGATAGGGGAAGTTGGAGGTACTACAAAGTTTGGAGACTTACCTTTTGCTATGCTTTGACATTTAGAAGCTGATTAGGGTTCTGGGTCATATACAAAGTTGTAGTCTTCAAAGAGCCACTGAACTGTGTATATTTCTTTATTATCTCTGTGGACTTGTGTTGCAGTTTATTGTATGATATCTGTTCAGGGCTGTTTTCTGGGGTTTTTTTGGTGAATTTGTGAGAGAGAATGTATGCCTTTGGAGCTACGTATCAGATAGGTAGTCGGTAATTCCTTATGAGTGATACACATGATTTAATGGCAGTACTTTTGTGCCCGCCTTCACCTTCATCTGCTCTCAGTCTGTGGGGCTGCCCAAGCTTTTCTCTAGACCCTCTTGGAGTTGCCTTAAGAGCTATGGCACTTTTTGTACTGTAAAGAAATTTGTACCTGGAGAGGTGGTTTATAGTTCTCTTCCTTCTTTTACAATTTTGCAAGGAATTCCTTCCTTGAGCCTTACCCTTTTTTCCCTTATCTTTAGCTTTTCTGATATCTTTCCTGTGACATTTAAGAAAGCTTACAGTTCTCAGCAATTCCTGAACAAGTACATTATCAGTTTAGAGATTGTCAGTGTATTATCTTGAGTTTAATACTGTCCAGTAGAACTTCCTGTGATGGTGGAAATTTGTGCTACCCAGTATGATAGCCACTAGCAACATGTGGCTCTTGGGCACTTGAAATGTATCTAGGAACAACTGCAAAACTAAATTTTAAATTTCATTTAATTTTAATTAAAATAACCTCATATGGCATGTCTACCATATTAAAAGCCAAGCTTTAGGCCATGTATTGATGATTCTTTAGCACACAGAGAAATGATATATTTGAAAATTCACAATTGTAGGTTCCATTGGTAAGACTATGAAATTGATTAATTCATTACCTAGTTAATGCTGATAAATTCCCATTACTGTCTAAAGAACTTAACAGTATGTCTAAATTGTTTTATTGGAGGGAAATTTGGCTATATAGCTAATGAGCAGAGTCAAAACTGGTTAAAGTTCAAAGTAAATAAAAGCTCTAGGAAATGTCAAGATATATAATCTTTCACCTGGATTGCTGAATCAGTCTCCTAATAATCTCTTTGCATCTACTCTTGTTCCTCTCTAATCCATTTTCCATACTTGAGTACTTTAACCTAAGCAATCATTTCAGAATACAAATCTGATCATGTAACTCCACTGTACTTAAAACACTTCATTGGTATTTCTGTTCTCATGAAAAAGACTAAAGTCCTGTAAAGTGACCTACAATGGTGGGCCTAATTTTACACCATGCTTTCTCTTACTCTTCATACTTAAGCCACATTAACTTTTCAGTCCATTAAACACTTTATTTAAATGACTCTTGTCAAGATCACCCATGATTTCCGCTCTGCTAAATCTAAAAGTCATTTCTGTCAACATCTTTCTTGACTTCCTAGTAACATTCAACACAGTTGACAGTTGCCCCCTTGAAACCTTTCTCCTTTTGTGACATCAGTCTTTCTCTTGTGGTTTTAGATGCTAGAGTTCCTTCTTGATTGTTGACCCCCTTTATTCCCTACAATCTCCCTCAGTGATCTCTTCTTGTTTCATGGCTTTAAATAACATTAATTTGTTAGTATAACTTAAGCCTGTTTCAGTGTCAGACTGGTATATTCACCTTTCTACTTAACTCTTCTGCTCATATCTAACAGACATCTCAAACTTAACATGTTCAAAATAGAACTTTTTGTTATGCAAAATTTCAAACTACACAAAAGGGTAAAGAGTACCATGAATCCTTGTGTACCCATCCCTCAGCTCCAAAATCAGTTCATGGCCACTCTTGTTTCATTTGTATACTACCACTTTCCCCATCCTAACAAGATTATTTTGAAGCACATTCTAGATAGATCTTTTTTTCTGTAAATGTTTCAGTCTTTATTTCTAAAAGATTACAATTTTAAACACAATATCAGTATCACATACAATTAACAATAATCCTAAGTATCATAAAATATCCTGAGTCAGAATAGAACTCTTGATCTTCCCACTTCTTCCAGGTCTTTTCATCCACCCCTCTCTCCCCACCATTAGTTAATGGCACTAACATCCTCAGGTCTCACACCTTAAAAGTCCTCCTATTTCCTTTATCATCTCCCATCACCAGTTCATCAGCAATTCATTCTAAGCTCTATCTTCAAAATATATCCTGAATCCAACTTCCTCCCACTGATTCTACTGCTGCCTCCTAAACTATCTTTCTCTCTTGCATCGCCCACCATAGTAGTCTGCTGAATGGTCACCCTGTTTACATTCTCCTCTCTAATTCATTCTCCACATAGCAGCTAAAGTTATCTTTTGAAAAATTAATTGTTACATCATTCCCTTGCCTAAAACCCTGTTGCCTTTAGAACAGAATTCTTAATTGTTTCTGTGGTCTCTGTTGTCCATCTTCAACTCTGATCTCACCACTTTTTCTCTTATTTACTCCCAGCCCTTTTAGTTCTTCAAACACCCACAAGTTTTTTCTTGCCTCGTAATTTTTGACTTGTTCCCCCAGGTATCCTCTTAGTGGGCTTATTTATCTCATTCAGATCTCAGCTCAATTACTGCGTCCTAGGAGAGGCCTTTCTTGACTGCACTATATGAAGTATTGGCCCCTCCGCCCCACTAGTCACTCTTTATCCCATTGCCACAGTTTTCTTTTTTGCAGTACTTTTCAGTACTAAAAATATCTTGTTTATTGGGGTACTTGTTTATTGTCTCTCTCCCCCTATGAGAATTTTGCTCCATAAGAGCAAGAACTTTTTCTATTCTATTCACTACTGTAGCCCTGGTGTTTAAAATGGTGCCTAAAGTGTACTAGACATTAGTAAATATTTTTTGAATGAATAGTGAGTTAATGAATGAACTCTGGTACTCTCTACTGCTGCAGATGTTTAAAGAAGACAGATTGTTGAGGGCTCTCAGCCAAGGAAATCTCCATCTAAAAGGTATAACTTAAACCTTGGTCTCAGAGGATCAGTTCAATTTAGACAGTGGGAAATAAGAGAAATATTTTAAAAGTTTTTTGTTTCTGTTTTAATAGGCAAGTTGTAGGAGGTAAAGTTGGCATTGAGGGTACCTGTCTGCAACTTACCTTTCTTGGCTCTCTAAATAGAGCTGCCACCATTTGTTTGGAATTTGCCACTTGTTGATATTATATATCCTCTACTGTGCATAAAATATTATTTAAAAGTGATGATTGCTTAGTGAATATGTTGAGATTATCCCTAACAATTCCAGTTTATACAGAATGGTGATACTATTGATAAAAATAGAAAGATACAAGAAGAGGGTAAGATAGTGAAGTTAGTTTTAGTTCTGATGTTTGCCTGTTTTTGTTAGTCTAAATTATGAGCCTTCTACAAGCTGTTTTACTTCTAGATTGATATCTTGAAAAGGCCATTCAGTTACTAATTAGATTAGTAGCCTGATAGTAATAGAATCTAGGCTGCAGACTGAGACTGAATGGCCTGAATGGTCATTACAATTGGAAACACCTAACTGTTCATTATGGGGAAAGTGACCAGATAAGTTGTGATTCCTCCACAGAATAAAATATTTATGCAACTATTAAAAATATCTAAAAGGTATTTTTAGTAACATGGGCAAAATCTCATGGTATAATTTCATAAAGTAGACCTTTAAATGTTATGTAATACCTCAGTCTTATAAAAATATTCATAATTTGTATAGAAAAAACAAAAGGGACATGATGGTTAATTATGGATGATTTTTATTTTCTTTAAATTTTTTCTGTGTTTTCCAAAATGATTGTATAATACTTTAATCACAATAAAAGTTTGTTTTAACAAATGGATGAAGAAAATGATGGAGTTGGTTTCAGTCATGAATTTAAGTTTGGCAAAGGAAAGAAATAGGTTGGTATATAGAGGGAGATAGAAGATCAAGTACAGGTGCTTTTAATACATGTTAATATTGAATGTTAACTTGTTGGATGTTTTTAATAAGTATAAACCTAGGATTATACACTTTTATTTTCTTGATGATTGTTCAGTGATTGTGTTTTGTTTTGTGGGTCTGGGATGAGGTGGGGGCCGGGGTGAGGTTGGGGACAGGGATTAAAAAAGAAAGAGAAGGGCATACTGCTAGAAACCTTTTCTGGAACTTATATTATCAGAAGGTAGCTGATGCCCAGCCTTTCTCCAGTGACAAGTGAACAAAATGACCGTCATCAAAATTTGTGAAGGAGGGACTGTGCTGTGTTGATACACTCATCAGAGTCAGAAAGTCCCCTGCTGTTTAGGTATTATTTTTCTTTTGGTTGGCTTTTTGAGAGTTGGAGCCTTTTTTAGGGGGAAGAGATCCTTGGGAAATAGGTACTTGGGTTACTGAGAAAAGGTAAAACTAATTTCTACTTGTTCTATGAACAAGAAAGCCACAAAGAGATTTGATTCCTTTTCTGGCAGCATACTTTATTTATTTCTGTTACAAAAATAACACACAATTGTAGTAAAAAACTAAAAAACAAAAAGCCTATAAACATATAGATTAATTTCTGCAAGTTAATCGCTTCTGGTAGTTTCTTGTATATCTTTCCAGAAGTTCTCTAGCATCATATTTTAGAATGATAGACAAAGAGGGAATAGAGCAAGAATTATGCTGGATTGTTTGGGACAATTTGAGATAATCAGGTTCAGTAGAATCATGTATTGACTGTATACTGGAGATGGAAAGATCACCCTGTGCCAACAAATGGGGTTTGGAAATGAATGAAACAATCTTTACCCTTAAGATGATCACATTTGGGCCAAGGAAACAGCTGTGCCAGTTGTTAGAATTACTATGACATAACTTACCTATCATTCTTGTAATAAAGATTTTCCAGTGGTTGCATTATATATAGCGCGGTTTCCCCACTCCTAATTTACAGGGTTGTAACATATCCAAGAGCTCTATTTTATTTTATTTTGCTTAAATGCTTCTTTTTTACCACTTAACTTTCCATTCAAGTTATTCTTTTTTTTTTTTTTAATATATATAGGAATTACTCAAAGTGATGAGGACGATTGATGACAGAATAGTACACGAATTAAACACTACAGTTCCAACAGCTTCCTTTGCAGGGAAAATTGATGCCAGCCAAACCTGTAAACAACTTTATGAGTCTGTAAGTGTGTCTTTCGAGTCTTTTATATATTGCTTCCATTATGCCTTTCTTCGCAGGCAAAATAAGAAATCAATTGACATATAATTAAACTGTGGATAAAAGAATGACTTCTTCGTGTTTTCTTGCCCATACGTGAGGGTGTCTATAAGTTTTGATCTGGTTTCTACAAACTAAAGAAAATGTGTGATTACAAGTCTGGAAAGAGATGGTTCTAAGGAATTAGAGCAGCTGTTTTCCCCACCTCGTGGGCAGCCTTTCACTTAAGGAAACCTTATGCACCAAAGAATGAAGGAGAGAGTGAAACAGTCATGTAAAACAGTGGAACAAGAGCAAAGGCTTTGAATAAATCAATCCTAAGAAGCCAGACAGCTGATAATAAGGAAGAATTAAAACTCTTCACACTTTCTACATCTTCCCTCACTCATGAGAAAGGGGAAAAGAAGCATTTGGCAGGAGTGAAGGAAAAGCCACAGATAACCTGTCCTTTCCTGAGGCTTTGGTTTCTCAAGTATATATTTTTTAATTGCCTCTTAAAGATTTCCTTTATTTCTCTCTAATTTCCAAAAGCAAAAAAGAAATAATGATGTAGCTACCTGTTTTTTATAGTTTACTTAGATTTTTTCATTAACTTAGTAGCTAATATTCAAGTGACGATTTGCTTTTTTTAGGCTCTGTCACAAGATTAGTGTTTGGATTCATAGTCTTGTAAAGAAGGTATTACTTAAACCTAAAGTCCGTTTCTCAATTATAAAAAAAAAAAGTCAGTTTTGGATAAACTTATTTATTTGTCAGTTAAATTCAAAGCATTAACTGTTAATATCCTGTCTGCTTTTGTATGAAAATATGTTGTGTTATTAAGTGGTCAGGTAATTCTTACGGCTTCAAAAATTGCAAGATTGTGGGCTTTACTGAGTAGACAGACTCTAGTGTTAGAAGTAGAGAGCACATTTCCAGGGCCTACTTTCTTTTGAGGTTTGACAGTTCACTTAGTTTCTTTGTAGCTCTGTCTGAAGAACTAGTAGTTTGTAATCACTTTAGTGATCGTCCTCACTGACCCATATAATCTCTATAAACTACTCAATCATTTCCATTTACAACCGTTTTATTAACCTAGAGGTTTAGAGTGTAGTGATTAACAACATGAATTCCAGGTCTAGATTAAGTCCCACCTCTGCTACTTCCTAGCTGGGTGACCTTGAGCATGTTACATAACCTCTGCCTCAGCTTCCTGATTTGTAAAATAGTGTCAGAATAGTACCTAGTTCATAGGGTAGTTAGAGGATTAAATGAGTTAATACAAAGTGGTGCACTATGTGTTTTACATATAAATGCTTGCTGCTTCTATTGTTGCTGTTATTATTTCTTATCTCTTTGGTGGACCAGGATAAATTTGCATACTAAATTTGGATCCTTTCTATTTTGGATATTCTTGTGTATGTGTCTGGATTTTTCTCTGTATCCTAGAGGGATCTAACAACAATAAAGACATGTAAAGGATTGTTTATCAAGTATCTTTGCTTCAGGGCTTAGGCCTGTAGCAGAGTGTCCATGCTAATAAGTACCACTGAGTTCCTGTAAATACTGTCTCAGTTAAGAAGTGGAACTCTGTGAAGCGTCCAGGTTGTTTACAGTCATCCTGCCTTACTTTAGTCCCTTTTATAGCCAATGAAGGTGTATTTGCACTCTCTAATGATAAATACTTCTTCATAGGAGAACATCAGCAAAGTTATTATAAAGCACTAATTTTAGAAATTCCAAATCTTAAAAGTATACTCTTAGTAAAAATAAGATAATTTTAGTGAGATCCCCTTATTAGAGCATATTTCCTTTAATCTATGAGTTTTTTTGGCTTTACATTGTTTATTGTTTATTCTCAAGGTAAACATAACAGTCAATACTGAACAATTAAAAAGTCTGTGAACTTGGAACAATGGTTTACAAATGCAAAATTATTGGTGTCAGTGATTGATTTGGAATAATTCTTTTTTTTTAAACTTTTTTTTATTGAGTTATAGTCATTTTATAATGTATCAAATTCCAGTGTAGAGCACAGTTTTTCAGTTATACTGGAGTAATACTAAGCTGTTTCTTTAATATAATAAACTCTAGGAATATATGTTTAAATAGTATGTTTCTCCTTACATCTTTTTGTCAGAAGTTCTGGAGGAAGATTTAAAACATACAAAAAAATGCCATGATAAAAACTCATTAACTTTTATTTTTCAATTGAGATAGTTGATGTACAATATTGTATGTTTCAAGTATACAACATAGTAATATGCAATTTTTTAAAAGCTTTTTTGTCGGGGGTAGTTTGGTTTATTTATTTATTCATTTTTAATGGAGGTACTGGAGATTGAACCCAGGACCATGCCATGCATGCTAGGCGTGTACTTTTACTACTGTGCTATACCCTACCCCTTAAATGTTTTTCATACCAAGGGTCATTGTCAGGATTCTAAAACAAATAATGTTTGAAAAATTAGAATTTAGAATTAATTTAGAATCAACCTTTGTTCTAGAAAGAAAAATATTTTAAAAAAAACAAACCTATAACCAGTAAAACTGTTGACATTATACTTCCCTTAAAGGCAAAAAGCATTGTTTTAAAATGATTAAAAAATAGTTGGTGAAAATTCGACTACCAGAAGTTCTCAAAGTTCTGGTAAAAATAAAATAAAACCTAGATAATACCCACTTTGGACTAGTTTTGAATCATTCTCCTGCCCCACCCTAGATGTCTCCATTTCACAATTGTTTACCCCAGGTCAAAGAAAGAATGGCTATGATATGGTTATTGTTCAGGATTTTTGTCTGCTAACCAAAGAACATGCCTTTTACCTTACTGAGTTCCTTAATAAATTTGATCTCAGTTCCTTTGATAAAGCACTTTATGTACCAGAAATAATTATCATGTGACCAGATCCTCAAGCATCTGATGCTAATGAGCTAATGAGCCTGGTTTGGTATTATATTTTTCTCACCAAGTCTGTCACTAGCTGTCAAGTGTCCTTACTTCTTTGACATACATGTACAGATGTCCATGCATATTCCTCTTGCATATGCTCTTAATTTTGAATATTATTGGATAGTCATGAAAACCAGGCCAAAATAATTGATAATACTGAGTAAAAGATGATTTGCCCAGTAACTCCTGTTCACCTGGGAGTGGGTTTTTGGTGGGGCTCATCTGAAGGAAAAGTAAGCAGGTGAGGGTAGGAGGGTAGTCTGCACCCAGAAGTGTATCAGTGGGGAAGGAACCAAGTTAAAGAGGGGAATAGTGGAGGAAAGCTCAATCAAGTAAGGAAACTGGTGAGAGACTGAAAGAAAAATTTTGAACATTTTAATAAAATGCACACAATTTGAATTTGATTTTAAAATACAGATAGAAAAATGAGAATATTGTGATAGACTTCTAGTTAGTGCTAATGTTATTTTACCAGTTGCTGGGGGATTAGACAAAATATCAAAGTAATGAAATAGCATCCGGCATCTAAGTCTTGAGTCATGTTGCCTCTAAATGTTAGAGGTGGAAAGGATATTAACAACTATATAGTCATAAATCATAATTTTACAAAAGAGGAAACTGAAGCCTGGAAATGCTAATTATTTAGCCAGTCTCACACAGCTGCAAGGAGAGCTTCTTAACTCTAAGGATGGTTCTTATTTTGGAAAGAATAGTTCCAGTTTGGCTATTGGCTCAATGGCTCCTTTAATCTTCTGTAATTATACCTGAAGGAGTTAATAAGTAACAGAAGCAGCATATTAGCCAATGTATGTGGGCCTTGAGGCTGTCCTTGTGAATCTAAATGTTACAATGAAAAATTAGCATACTAGAGGTTTCCTAGGTGGCATTAATGTCTGTTAGGCAGTTTAATTCCCTTTCTTCACAAGGATAAGGTTTATAATTAATGCACTTTTAGTGTTGCCTTCTAGAAATGCAAAAGGTTTATTCTTTCCTGGTGTGTATTAGACCAGTAGTTCTCAACCACAGAGTCCCCAATATGATCATTTAAGAGATGTATTCCATATAACTTATGAAGGATGCTTATGGAATGGTTGTTAGCCCTATATTTTATGTAAGATATATGTATAATGGTTAGATATCCCTATTACCTCTATCAGCAGCATAGCATTAGGGTATTCTCTCTTCAGAGGGAAGAAGGAATGATATAACGTGGTTAAATGGAGCAAGTCAACACTTAAGTTTTAGATGGAGGTGAACCACTGTTACTTATGCACCAGTAATTATAATGGTGATTGCTAGATGAAGGCTAATAAAGAATTGCCCATCAGGCACCCTTACTTTCAGCCAGCACACACAGTTGATGGACCCAGTTAGTTAGCTTTCCTTCATACACAATTTTTCATAATTGATACTTAAACTTTAAAATCTTAAAAAGGGCTTTGTCTTACATTGGTAAATGTAGCATTCTTTGTTTTTCTTTATTCACTTTATCATTTTTTGCACTTGGTGACAACATGAGGCCTGGAAAAAAAAGGACAAAAATATAGCAATAGGAAGTGGCCCAGCAGGTGTGTGAAGGTAGGTGTCTGGTAGAGTAACACTTGGGTGGAATAATGGGGAAAGAAAGGGAAGTAGGGAAAGGAGACTGAAAAAAAGCCCAGTGTGGGGAGTGCGGGGGGAGGAACAAATCGAGTGGGCAATCAGCTGGACCTCTTCCATCCTCACAGCCATGCCTTTAATCTGTTTTTAGGTGATTAGCTGATTCAGCACTGGCCTTTTCTTCCTTAGATTAAATGATTCAATTTTTTAAAAATTGTTTTAGGAAGTATAACATAACAAAAAATAAGAATTTTTTTTAAAACACTGAAATGTGACAAATTGGTGTGATTTTTCTCTTTTCATTGCTTTGTTCTTTTAGTTGATGGCAGCTCATGCCAGTAGGGATAGAGTCATAAAAAACTGTATAGCTCAGACCTCATCAGTAGTAAGACACCTCCGAGAAGAGAGAGAAAAGAATTTGGATGATTTAACATTATTAAAGCAACTTAGAAAAGAACAGACAAAGGTAAGTTGAACAAGATTTACATTTCTGAAGTAAGGTTTCCAAACTTTACCTTCAAAATATAGGCAGTGGGTTTTTTTTAATTAAAAATAATTTTGTTGAAGTATAGTTGATGTACAAGTTTTTAATATGAAAAATTTAGAGAAAGGTTATTTAACACAGTACAACCAGGAGATTAAATACTAAATTTTTTAGTGGGCTTTATTTTATTATATTGTGATACTAATTGGTAAATTAATGTACATTTCATGGATATATGTAGTGTAGCAGCTTTAGCTAAAAGAAACATGGAATCATATTTTATTTCTATTCCTTTATATACTTTATAGTTAAAAATAAAAAGATTAATATAGACTAACACCACATCAGAAAATCTAGGGAAATTATATTTATATCTATGTTTTGAGACTTGACTTGAGAAAAACCTCTTTTTTTAAAATTGAAGTATAGTCAGTTTACAATGTTGTATTCTGGTATACGGCATAGTGATTTAGTTATACATATATATATATTCCTTTTCATATTATTTTTCCTAATAAGCTACCACAAGTTATTGAATATAGTTCCCTATGCTACAGTAGGACCTTGTTGTTTACCTATTTTATATATAGTAGTTAGTATCTGCAAATCCCAAACTCCCAATTTATCCTTCCCCTCCCCCTTTTCCCCTCTGGTAACCAGAAGTTTGTTTTCTATGTCTGTGAGTCTCTTTCTGTTTTGTAAATAAGTTCATTTGTGTCATTTTTTTAGATTCCACATATTGAGTGATATCATATGGTATTTTTCTTTCTCTTTCTGACTTACTTCACTTAGTATGACAGTCTTCAAGTCCATCCATGTTGCTGCAAATGGTATTATTTTATTCTTTTTTATGGCTGAGTGGTATTCCATTGTATAAATATACTACAACTTCTTTATCCAGTCATCTTTCGATGGACATTTAGGTTGTTTGCATGTCTTGGCTATTGTAAATAGTGCTGCTGTGGACATTGGGGTGCATGTATCTTTTCGAATTAGAGTTCCCTCTGGATATATGCCCAGGAGTGGGATTGCTGGATCATGTAGTAAGTCTGTTTTTAGTTTTTTAAGGATTCTCCATACTGTTTTCCATAATGGTTGCAGCAAACTACATTCCCAAAAATGTAGGAGGGTTCCCTTTTCTCCACAGCCTCGCCAGCATGTATTGTTTGTGGACTTTTAATGATGGCCATTCTGACCATCTGACCGGTGTAAGGTGATAACCTCATTGTAGTTTTGATTTGCATTTCTCTGATAATTAGTGATATTGAGCATCTTTTCATGTGCCTTTTGGCCATTTGTATGTCTTCATTGGAGAAATGTTTATTGGTCCTCTGCTCATTTTTTGATTGGGTTGTTTGGCTTTTGTTACTGAGTTGTATGAGCTGTTTGTATATTCTGGAAATGAAGCCCTTGTTAGTCGCATCATTTGCAAATATTTTCTCCCATTCCATAGGTTGTCTTTTCATTTTGTTTATAGTTTCTTTTGCTATGCAGAAGCTTTTAAGTTTAGTTAGGTCCCATTAATTTTTACTTTTATTTCTATTGCCTGGGTAGACTGCCCTATGAGAACATTGTTAAGATTTATGTCAGAGGATGTTTTCCCTATATTTTCTTCTAGGCATTTTACAGTGTTTTGTCTAATGTTTTAGTTTTTAAGCCAGAAACATTTAAAAAATATATTTACATTTTGAAATGTTTACCTCTGGTTCCATCTATAGAAATCTGCTGGAATGTAATACAGATATTAAACTTCAGGATATTACCCTCTTCAGCTATAAATATGTAGCTGTTTAAATATAACCAGATGTGCCAGAGCCTCATTATATTTATTTCTTTGCTGTGGAGAAGGTGCTATGGGGTTTTGGCTCTTTTCAGATCCTCCTTTGTTTCCACTTTAGCTCACGTCCCTATAGTTTTCCCTTTTAAGAAAACAGCAGGTGTCCACTGAGTGAAATGTCAGAGGAGGCCTTATTTTAAAGTCAGCTGTAATGGAGATGGGATGTAGACCTCAGAGTTAGTGAAGCAGAGCTGTTTCTTTAAAAGTTTTAAGTGTGGCATCAAAAAAAGAAAACAGTTGAAATGTATACCATATTTTAGTACGTGAATTTTATTGCTGTCTCTTTGGGAGGGGTGCTTAAAGGATAACTTTTAATTCTGACAATAATTTCAAAGTTACAGAAAAGTTGCAAGAATAGTACAAGGAACTCTCGTGTACCCTTTACCTATATTCACTTGTTTACATTTTGCCCCACCTGCTTTATAATTCATTCTCTACACCTTCCCTGCCCCTTCCATCCTCCCCTCCCTCTTTCCCTGTCTTCCTTCCCACCCCTTATACACATTTTTTTCCCTAACCATTTTGAAAGTATGTTGGACACATAGTACTCTTTTACCCCTACATATGTTGGTTATTTCCTAAGAACAGGGGCTTTTGCTTACATGAACACTGTACAGTTATTAAAATCATGTCTGTACTGTAAGATGGCACAATAGGTGACTTACTGATCCTTGTGTGTCAGGTGCCTGAACATCCAGTATGGGATGGAATCATTTTCATACTGCACAAGCTGTGAAGTTTGCCCTTTGTTTAGTAGATGTAGCCAGACTTTGAAAAAGGGACCTTGCCGTCTCTCTCAAGCCTTTGTTCTCTATCTACATACAAGTGAGTGTGTGCACTTGGAGTCATACCACTGATGCAGTATGTCTTGCTGGATACAGGGTTCATCCACTGTCTTTACTGTTCTCCTTGTTCATGATGACTGCTTCAGCCCTGTCTTCCATACCTGCTCATTCATCAGCCAGTGGTGGGCTCTTCAGACAGTGAACTTAGGCCATAATCATCTTAACCTATCCTCAGTGTTTGTGAAGGCTCGTAGATAATTTATAAAAAGCTGGTTAAAAATCTTAATTATTTTTGGATTTTGTATTTTAATAAACTGTTGAAATACTGACAAAGGAAACTGCAGGGCAGGGCTGTTACATCAGAAACTGAAGAATCACTATTTGCAAATTAAGCCAAAGATTAGAGTGACTCTTGTTAGCAGAGAACAAAGTTCAGAAAGCACTGAGTGTTTGGGAGTGATGTGTCACAATTTGTCTGCCCTCAGTTCTAGCCATATGCCTTTAGAGCCCAGAGAAAATCACCAGGGTGACCACTGCAAGGAGGACTTTTACCAACCAGGCAGTGAGTTATGAAGGTAGCTTTCTAGCCTGATACTGCGTAGGACCAGCATAGAGGGTAACCATGAATGGTACTTAAGCAAATAAAGGAACTTGAATTTTTTTTTTTCAAGTTTGCTATGAAGATTATGGAACCAGAAAGAAATAGCTCTTAGAGATGTTCCAGCTCTACCTCTTCATTTTCTATGTTTGGAAACAGACTCAGAGATACTAACTAACATCCCCAAAGCCACAAGCTAGTAAGTGGTGGAACTAAGACTTTAACGTATCTCTTCTGATTCTGGATTCAGTCAGCGTTTTTATATTAAGTTGGGGCTAATAGTCAAATGCTGATTACTTTAGTGAACATGATTTATTTATATACAGTGATGCCAGTCTGAAAGTTCCCAGTTCTTTACCTGAATCCTTAGCTCAGAAAAAGCACATTTCTGCTGGAACTATATAACAGCTGTCACCTGTTAGTGGCCTTTGAGAAGAGGTTCACCTGTTTAAGACCCAGAGCCTCAAAAACAACCATCTCAAAGATAGTGTTTGGTTGGTGGCACTGAAATTGTTTTAGAAGCTGGCTATGATATCTGCAGTGTTCAAGAATAAATAAAACATGGATTATAAAGATAGTTCTAAAGAAATAAATACCATCTACCACTTAGTGGTTTTCTAACCTTGTAAATTTATTGCTTTGAAACTTCTGATTTTCAGTTTATAAAATGGAATTGATACTTAATAACTTCTTGGGGTTTTTTTTTATGAAGATTAATATAAGAGCTAGCATATTGACTGATACAAAGTAGCAGTTTCTTTCCTTTTTTGAGTCTCTGTCTAGGACTTTATATTTGTTACATTAATCCTCTTTACAGTATCCCCTCAAGCAGAGGTTTCCACCTTTTGTTTAACCACTACTTAAGGGGTTTGGGAGGATTCACAGTCTTCAGTGGCATTACATTCTCTTTTTGGACAGTTGTAGTTGTTCAAAGATTTTCTTGTTTATTGTGAAAATCTGTCTCCCTGTAACACGTGCTGATCCTTAATCTTTTCTCTGGAGCTATACAGGGTAAGTTGAAACCCATTTCTACATGACATCCCTTTACATATTTGAGAGCAATTTTGAAGACTGTCTTAGTAGCATGTTGCGACACTGTTCTTTTAAGCTGTTTCTTCTTTGGCAGAAAGTCCAGGCTCTGACAGAGCAGTAAAGCCTTAAGATGATTTCTGTTCTATATAGCTGATTAAGATCTGAAACTGTGGTTGAGGTGTTATAGACAGGCTTCCTCAGGCTTGCTACTGTTCCACAGCATGTCAGAAATTCACTCATTCCCCTTGTTCTTGGTTTCAGTCCTGTGTACTGGTCCAACAAGGAGTGTTGGATCAGTACCAAGTCCAGACTTATTAGTGTTACATATGCATGTCTCAAACCTCCAGCCTGAGCTGTGCTCCTAATTTATGGTTAAGTTCTTTGGTTCTTTGACAATTCATGGTTGCTCAGGTCTTGTCTAGCTCTCTGGTATTTTGTTCCCAAATATCCTGAGTGAGTCTTGGCTTTGGCCTGAGGAAATCATCCTGCTTCTAACCTCTTGGCTGCCTCAGTCTGTATGTAGTTCATGCTTTTTTCTCCTAATTTTACTGAATATTTTCCAGTCCTCCTTCTGGAACTAACTAGCTTCTTTCCTTTCAAGCCTCTCTTACCAGAGGCGACTAGGAGTATGATGGGCCCTGCCTTCTGGGCCTGGCAATAGAATTGGCTACTTTTTTTTTTTAATGAAGTAATTGGATTGGCAGTTAAAAAGAAAGTTAGAAAGACTTCAGCATTTTTAGCCTCAGACCTCTGGTTGTGTGGTTAAGGTGTGGAAAATTCATCCGTTTCTAGATCACTTGGGCCTTACATATTCCCCTTCTCTTGTTTTTCTTCCTGTTTCTTTTTCCTGTATTCAAATCAGATTGCCACCTCCTTGTCCTTTTGTTTGTTTGTTCCTCTGTGCTACCTTTGCAAATCTGTATGAGGATCAATAACTAGAACTGGAATTATTCAGTTCAAGGACACGTGAACCTACGTTTTTGAAAAGTGTTACCATATTGTCCTCCATTAAAGTTGCAACAGTTTATACTCCTCCTAAAAATGTGTGTGAGTTTATCTTTTCCTGTGCTCTCCCTAATACTAGGTTTTATTGGCCTTATCAGACTTATTCATTTTTAAAAATTATTGTCATTATGATTTAATTTTCATTTCTTTATACGTGAGTAAGATTGTGCATTTATGAATATGTTTATTGGCCATTTCTGTTTCTTCTGTGAACTATCTTTGAGTAGCATTTGAGTTTTTTTTTTTAAGCTCTCAAGGTAATTAGAATATGCAGCAAAGCTTGAGAACCTTGGCTTTATAAGATTTAGTAATTGATTAAATATGAGGAGAATAGTTAGGTCAAAGAAGGTTTCAAAATCTGGCCTAGGCATTACCATTAACAAAGAATGCAGGAGCCGCAACTGGTTTTCTTAGGAAAACATTACAGAATTCGGTTTTAATTCTTTAAATTTTCATAACTTCATTTTTTTTTTCTTTCTTGCAGTTGAAATGGATGCAGTCAGAACTGAATGTTGAAGAAGTAGTAAATGACAGGAGCTGGAAGGTATAAAATAATGTTGCTTCTTGGAGAGAACTAGGAGGGAAACAGAACTGGCAAAGGGAAACGGAGGGAAGTGGGGAGTAAGGAGTGCCTTGGGCTCTTAAGAAGAATAAAGAGCCTTTATTTACAAGCAGCTTAAAGTTTTAACTTTTGAGGGGGTGGAGGGCTGCAGTTAGCATCCAAATAGAGCCATCTTATAAACATTAGCTTTACGGTCATGGTAGAATTGTATGATCGTCATGGTAACAGAACTGAAGACATTCTGTATGTTTCCTAATAGTAATTATGAGTTATTTGGTATTTAGAGTTATTACATGTTAACTCAGAACCTTCAACCAGGTTATTTGTTTAAATTAACCCTTCCGAGGTCAGTTACTTTCCATAACTTTCCATTATCAGTAGCTACCTTTCACAGTTGCTTGTTTTCGAACATATCTGATCATGAAACATTTTTGGTATGGAGCTTTACTGGGTGTATCTGTATACCCTCTCTAAAACTTCAAGGGTTTCCAAAGGGCAAGATCTATTAAATCTGAAAGAATGAACTGGAAATTTTATTTTATCCTTTGAAATTAACCAATGGAATGGGGCTGAACCCAGAGAGAGGTTAACTGAACCAAAAACTGAAACATACCAACTTGCAGAGCCATGAATAAATTACAAAATACAAATTGATTTTCTTTGCTTTATTACATTTCTTTATCCTATCCTCTTTGCCAAGATTTTCAATTCCTGCTCTATCCACCTACATGATAAGGTGTTTGCTCCTTGAAAGACTTTGGCAACATTTGTCCACTTACATTCTCTGGTGAGATAATATTTACTCTTGGGGTGGGATGGGGATGGGTACAGTGAACATCTGGTTTGGGAACTCCAGTGCAGAGGTTGATGTATGTAAAATGTACTGGGAAGAGTGAAGCCTTTTTAGATTTGATGCTTGTTTAAAAGAAAATCTGCTCCATCCACTCCACAGAAAATAAGGCTCTTTGTTTTAAAAAGAAGAAAATGTGGCCATGGTGCCAGTAAAATGGTTGGGAAGTCATTTGGAAAAAGGATTTGTTGAGGTTCGGCCAAGTTGAATATATTGTCCCAACCAGTATGTCAGGGTCACTAATCTAAAGCCTCCTTTGGTCTGAGCACTGGGAATGTCAGGGACATATCAAGGCTGGGAGCCATAAGACAAAGGAGTTGGAAGAGAGTCTGTGTAATTTCTACATGTTTTCTTTTAATTGGGAAATACACATGCCAAAGAGCATGGAACATGTAGAATTTAAAGAGTATTAATAAAATGAATACATGTCTACCACCCAGCTTAAGAAATTGAATAATACCAGCACCTTGAAAGTTCACTATGTAGATTATTCTTTTGTTTTTATAATAGTCCACATTAGCTAACATGGCTTGGTTTTTGAGTTTTTTTGTTTTTGTTTTTTACCTTAAAATGGTTTGTTCTTACATCAATGAAGCATGAGGGTAAACTGGGAGAATTATTTTAAATTTTTAAAAATTTGGACACTTAAAAATTTTAGACAAATGATTTAAAATTTTTTTAAGTATTTAAAGTTCTGCAGTAAGCATTCTACCTCTCATCCCTCTCTTTCAGCCACCTCCTTTCTTCCCTTTCCTCTCAAAGGATAGTATATGCTTTCAGATATTGTACCTTTTGAAATTTTATGTATGTATGTGTGAATACACGTGCGTACACACACACATTTCTGAAATCCTTTATCAGACAAATGGAAGTGTATTGTCCACACTTTTTTCCCTTAATATATTTTGGAGAGCTTTTCAAATCAGAACTTAAAGAGCTTCCTTGTTCTTTTTTAGTTTTGCATTATATTCCATAGAATGGGTGTACCAAAATTTTTATTTAACACAGTCTCATATTGACTTAATCATAGAATGTTCTTTTAACACTTATGATATGTCGTTTGTTTAGTTTTTAGGAAGCAGGGTAAATAGAGCAAAACATGTAAATTTATATAATATTGCAGAAGACTAGTCTCCTTTCAGGTACACACTTCCTTCAAGTACGGGTGCCTACTTGTGAGAAGGAGCTGGCATTCCTTTAGAAAAGCATGACAGATCTCTAAATAAAATCTGCATTATAAAAGAATTTTTAAAAAGCTTTATCTTAAACTTATTTTAGATATTTTTGTCTAACTGTCCAAAATATGTCCAGAATGAGTGACTAGAATATTTGTTAGTTACTAAACAAGCTAGCTTATAATGATCTTTTCCTTGAATAATTTAAATTTTATTAAAATATTGAAATTGTCATAAATGTATATCAAGGCCTTCTGTGCTCTTAGCACCTGGTAAGTCATTTGGTACTAGTGAGGAAATTCCTCTGTTCCCTAAATCTGTTGACCTGAGACAAAAAAGGTTATATCCACCTGAACCATGCCAAATTTAATTCCAGGCCTAATTTGTATAGGATGACTCAATGACTTGTTTCTGTTCAAATATCTTAGGTGTTTAATGAACGCTGCCGAATTCACTTCAAGCCTCCAAAGAATGAATAAAAAGATACTTTTTAAAAAAAAAAAAATGGACCGGTCATCTCATAAGAGCTAAGCATGACAGACATCAACACGGTGTGCTTCCTAGGAAGATTTCTGAGCCAACAGTCCAAGACCTTTTGTTGATTTTAGCCCCACTTAGCCAAGACCTCAAGTATAAATAATTCTCATAATTATGGAGAAATCAACTGCTGTTTTATACTGATTCTGTAAAAAAAAAAAAAAAAAGATGTTTTGTAACTATTAAAATAATTTTCTGACTCAGTGTACAGAATTATTTGATTGTTTTCCAAGTTGAGACAGTTAAGTTCTTGTAAGAGTATTTGAATACAGTTTTAGTATCTGATTTGATTTGTATTGTACCTTTATGAATCTTACAGATTTATTGGCATGAACGTAGACCTTTTGAGTCATTGATAATTTTCTCTATTTATCTCTTTAGGTTTATTGCTCTTAAGTAAAAGTGCAGTATTACAGGCTGGATACTGTCCAAAGAAACTTTTTCTTAGTACCTTAACTTACCTTGTTTTCATATGAAAAAACTAATGTTGGGTAGGATTTTTTCCTAGGTAGTGTTTCTGTGGACAATGAAAAGGAAAGCAGTAAAACAAATTCAGAAAATGGAAAAGCAGAGTAGGGCTTACATAATAGTATTCAAATGAATCAGTTAAAAACCTGATGTAATTGGAGGATTTGGTCTTGTGAAAAGCACTTTCTAGTACAGAATGATTTTATTTGTTTTCTATTGCTGCTTAACAGAATTAGGAGCTTAAGACCACCACTGTTTATTGTCTTACAGTTCTGTAGGTCAGAGTGCCAGGAGCACTGGACTGAGTTCTCTGCCTAGGGTCTCACAGATTGAGATCAAGTAGTAGCCAGGATGTGCTCTTGTCTGGAGTCTCCAGGGAAAGAACCTGCTTCCAGGCTCGTTCAGTTGTTGGCAGAGTTCAGATCCTTCTGGTACGTAGAACTGAAGTCCCCATTTCCTTGCTGGCTGTCATGGGCCACTCTTAGCTCCTTTTGAAACCCACCTTTTTGACACCTTGGCTCCCTTCTTTCCAAGCTAGCAACAGTGCACTGAATCCTCCTTCTTGGAATCTGACTGACTTCTTTGCTATAAGACAAACTCTGCTTCTAAAGGGTTTGTGTGTTTATATTTTACCATAATAATCTTCCTTTTGATTAACTCAGTGTTAACTGATTATAACTCTATATCTGCAAATCCCTTTTGCCAGGTAACATCACAGATATAACGTCTTATATTTAGTCTGAGGGATTAGAGTGGGATATTTTGGAGACCCATTTTAGAATTCTGTCTATCACAATTTAAACACAAGTCACCTGGTTCTTGCACTGTTCCAGTGACCCAGCAGGGTTACAGGTAGGCTATGTATTTGTTCAGTACATTGACCATCAGATTAGGCACTTGAAAATGAGTGGTAAAGGTATAAAGTGCTCGTTTCAAAAAACAACATTGAGCATTTACTGTGGGTCAGATACTGTTGTCATTGGAGATACTGATAAATAAGACCTACTTTTGTGGAGATTATAATTTAGTCTTTTCAGCAAGAAGGAAGATCCTAGTGCCAGTGGTGAAAAAGATTTTCTATAGGAATTACATATTAATGAATAGTTCAGGAATCCTTGGAAAGTATTCATAACAGCCTTTCCAGAATTTCAGTTTCACTAAAATACACTGGCTAATTCATGTTAGCAGGACGCCTGAGTCTTTCCAGTGTGCCATATTATTTTTTTAAATGTGCAATAATGACAGTATGGAGTAACTTTTAGTATAAATGAATATTAGTATGTTTAGTTTGTGGTGAATGGCATTTAAAGCCACCAATGTGAAGAAAAGGATGGTGCCTTGCTTTTGAAAGTGGATTTGCTTGCTGAAATAGTGTCTTGCATGTAATTGCTGCCTTTCAGCAACTTGTTGATTCTGTTGCTTGAAAGATAGGTAGGATTTAGCCAAAAAGAGAAGAAACTGTGCAGAAAGTTCAGAGATGAGTTTGGCCCTTCCTCGGCAGGACAGAAGGTGGTCATAGAGGAAACAGGGATAATAATCCATTTGTAAATTCTTTTAACAATATTTAAATGCCTTCCATATTTTAGGCATTATTAGCCACTGCTAATATATCACTGAACAAAACAGATAAAAATACCTGCTCTCAAAGAGCTTACATGTAGTGAGGGGAGACAAACCATAGAAAAGAAGTAAATTATATAGTATGCTAAACAGTGATAAATTGCCACGGGGGAAAAAAAAGATCAGGAATGGGGTGTGGAGAGTGGGTTGCAAATGACTGTTCAGTTAAGAGAATATTATAACACCCTGGTCTTTGAAAAGCCGATTGAAATAGAGACTGAAATATTCCAGATAAATACAGTCATAAAAAGAAACTTTTCTAATAAGTTAGTCTTTTTTAAGTCGTGCTCCAAAGATACCAGTATATCCAGTGCTATTGCAGTAGACACTGCTTCTGTGCCACACTACGTATTTAACACTGTCCAGAAGTAACTTGTGAGCTGGGAGATTAGTCAGATGTGTGGCCTTATTTCTAATCAGGAAAAGTGAATATTCTACTTAGAGTTAGGTGATCTAGTTCAAATAGGCTGGAGATTACTTAGGTTACTCATGATTTCAGTGTGTACTTCGCCTCATAGATAAGCCTTGATTGATTCTTAAAAGATACTTTAGTTGAGCATGAACATTGAAGAATAAAGAAAATAGTCAAAAGATGATCATTCCTGATAGGGACAGCATTTAGAAACAAACAAACAAAAAAGCCAAATTTACTTGCAGCATTATGTTTTGAGAGGAAAACCAAAATGTTAAGAGGTTTATGCCAAGATAGCGCCCAGCTTCCGTATGCAGTGGCTAACTGAGGGCACTCCTGTAAAGGAGAAATGACCTAGCCTAGGTGAAGGTGAATTTCCCGGTACATTAAGAAGGGACAGCAAATCCAGTGGCACTTAAAGGTAATTGCTGTGGATTTAATGATTTTTCCACTCCAGTTTTAAAACCTAGGAAACAAAATCTGTCTCCTGCTTAAAATTCCCCAGTGGCTTCTCACTTCCTTGATAAGTTTAAGTTCCTCAAAATGGCCTCTGAAGTCCTTCATGCTCTGGCTCCTGCTTACCTCCAATCTCCCCTTCTCCACAGTGCTCTTCTCTATCGATAGGGAGCTGCATTCTGCTCCCAGAGAGGACCCAGTCACCTCTGAACTGTACATGTTCTCTCTTTACCTGGCCAGTTCCTACCTGTGCTTCTTGTCTTAGCTATGATTTCCTTCAGCAAGCCTTTTCTGACCTTTCACATACAAATTAGGTGTCCCTTTTATGTGCTCCCATGATCAGCACCTCTCAGGATCTTTATCATGCTATTCAGATACTGTTTACCTCTCCCCTACCAGCTTTCAAGGGCTGGTGCTGTGGTTCTCAGTGCCTGGGAAGGATGAGCCTGAGACACTGCTAGTTTTCTACCCCAGATCCATTTCCCTCTTCCTGACCAATAGAATCCTGATTTTTGTCCAGAGTGGCAGTGTGCCCAGCTTCCCTTGCAGCCACTGAGACTAGTGAGGAAATTTTGGCCAATAAGCTGTAAACAGAAGACTGCTGGGGCATTTCTGAGAAGCTTAGTTTCCTGATAAAGGTATTATCCCTTCCTCCTCTTTTCTACCTGGAGTATGGTTAGAGTGGCTGTAAGTGCCAAGAATGAGGACTATTTGCCTGTGTGGTGACAAACACAAAGATGAAAACCACCTGTTAAGGATGACTGAATAGAAAGATAGGAGACTGGATCCTTGATGGCATTGTGGGTTGCCATTCTGGAAGGCTATCTGTGTCTCTAAACTTACTATTACGTGAGGGCAGGGATTTGCATCTGTTCATTCAAGGGATGTAACAGGAGTGCTTCACCTATTTGGTTGAGCCTCTGTATTTAGGATTCTGTTTTATTCAGCCAAAAGCAGCCCACTGTCTAAATATTTTTTCAATGAATGAAAAGTATAAGGTTAATAATAGCTCATTTGCTCAGTGCATACCACAAACTAGGCACCATTCTTAGTACCTTATGTGATTGCCCCATTTGGGAGATGAACCTTGGGAAAACTAATAAGGAAAGGCTAGAGAAGACCAGGCACTAAGTGAAGGAACAGCCAGAACTGTGTGAAGCAATTTGGGGGAAATCTGTCTCATTTCCCTAAGAAGGAAGACTTGGCATTAATAGCCAGTCCAATGAGGGCCTGTGCATTACTTGGTTCCTAAGGACTGGGATCAGATCTCATTCAAATATTGCAATGTGCAAATGCAGTTCTATCTGCTCAATTGTTCAACCCGTATTAAGTCTCTCTCCCTAACCAGTCATACCTTACTTCTCTAAGGACAAAATATTCCTGTCTGCCTGTCTGTTATCCATCCATCCATCCACCCATCCATCCATCTATTTATCCATATACTTGTCATGTGGATCAGATACCATGCCAGAGCCCTTTGTAGGGAAGACGTTTTGGCCCATAGCTCCTACTTAAAGAGCACTCCTTGGTAGTCCATTTTACACTATACTGATTGAACCAAAGCTGGGCAACTGACCCCAAAACTGCCAGATCTTAAGTTAGTCAGTGTCCTGTGACATGTCCTAGATCTAAAAGGTGATCTGGACAATCAAATTCGTTAATGCTTTGAACCAAGAAATACTGAGAAAATGATGTAGTTAGCAGTGGAAAGTGAATCCTGAGGGAGAATGATGATAAGGTGCAACAGGGGCCAGGACAGCCCATTGTTCTGAGAAAGCAGGAGCTATGAGGATGCACACCATGAGGCAGAGCGAAGTTATTCAGAATAGAAGAGACATTGCTAGTTGGAGCTGGCAAAAAGGTGGACAGAGACAGAGATGCAGACAACTGCTTGGAGAATAGCTGAGACCCATTAACGATGGACCCCTAGAGTGAAAACCCAGCACCACAGCTCCTCAGGTTCTTAGAGCTGCCTTGGCTTCTGGTTCTGGCTGTAAGCCCCTGTTCCGTATCGGTCCTTCTTCTCCACGAGGCCTGGTTCTTTGGCATTTTCTAGATTTTTAAGCTGATACAGCTTTCTGATAAATCCCTGCATTACATAAAATAAATGAAGTTCTTTTGAACCAAAGGATCCTATCAAGAACATTAAGAAGTGAGTCAGGTGGCCAAGCAGTATCTTTCTGTTTCAATAATCCATTGGCATTAGGACATTTTTTCTTCATCCAATACTTTCTCATATTGTCGTTTAGAGCACCAGGGACGTGCTTGGATAGCTCCTTGGCAGAAACTCCCTACAGTGTCTGAATTCAAGTTCCAGCACAGGAAACCTGGGAAACCGCAGAAGCCTTCAGCACCCAGGATGAGTTTTGGCCCTCTCCTAAATGAGAAACATGCCAAAAATTGATTGAGTCACTCCCTTAGGTAAGTGAAGAAACGTGTTTCCCAAGAAAGAACAGAGTAGGCATTGCCTACAACCCTGGGCAAAATCATGACGTCTGAATCTTCACTCGGCCTTATACCCGGTCCTTTAACCATGGTCCACTGGCAGAGAATTCTGGAAGTGCATGACAGATACCGGAGTTGAGTCCCTCTTCTTTGCAAGGCAAGAGCTCATTCTCTCAGTCTCTCTCTTTGGGATTAGTGAAAATAATTTTTACAATAGAGTACACATTCTTGCTCCCAGATTATACTTCAGATTTGGTGGGGGGAAATGTTTGAGAAATTAATTTTTTTCCTTCAATTGCAATGGTATTGCTAAGGGAAGATAGGTCTTTTGGGGAAAAACTTGTTCCTTTATCTGAATAAGCCCTAAATGGCCAATCAAGTTTTGAACACCCTTTCCATCAACAGTTTATTCAGTTGTAAGTCTGTTTTCTTTTTGTTACTCTAGGAATCCCAACAATTCTTGGGGAATTAGTCTAATTGTTCAAATACCACTTCCTTATCCTTTAAAATAAGCCACTCCCTTTAAAAAGAGTTATCTTCTGGGTTAAAACTATTTTTAACAGTTCCACTGTAACTATACATTCCAGTTTCCCACTTTTTAACCAATTTGTAATTTATTATGATATATACAAAATATGGACCCAAATGATTATTTCCCCACAAAATGTAATTTTTCTACAACATTTTGTAAATAAAAAATTATTTTCATACTGTCTTTATTTTACCCAACTTAAACAGATTTGGGTCACACTTTCTGACTTTTTTTTTTTCCTGTTTCCATTATCTCTTTTGTTTTGTAATCTACTATCAGAAAAATGAAATATTTTGTAATAAATTTTAAACTTTGAAATATATTTTAAATTTTATTAGGGCAAGTATTTCCATTAAACTATTTTCTCTTTTCTTTTATACCATAATAGTAGTCAATCCCAGCTGACATTAGAATCACCTGGGCTCTTTACCAGAGATCCTTATTTAATTGGTCTGCAGTGAGTCCCCAACCTAGATTTTTTTAAACTTACAAATTAAGTGATTCTAATATGCAGGCAAAATTGAGAATCACTACACACAGTACTTGATCTTCTTTCCTATTTACTCTCTTTACTATTGTGTTCTCTTTACCATGAACCCTACCTAACAAGCAACAGGATGTTTATCCATTTATTCAAGTCTTTTATTTCTGAAAGTGAAACAGTGTGATTGTCTTTGCATAGGTGCTGTATGTCCCTTATTAGACTAATTCTTAAACATGTGATGTATTCCGACGTTCTACATCAAAATCAAGATAAAGTAAAAACAAATCTAATCAACCTGATTATGAACTTTCATGTATCTTCGACCAGCTCTTCTGTGTATACCGCTTTAGATGTTTGTCCATGTTTGCACTGTTCAGAAAAGTATTATTACTAGGCCAGTAGAGATCTTTTTTCATTTATTGAACAAAATCTCTACATGCGAAAAGCTGAAGGCAGATGAATAGAGCAGTTTCTTTATTGTGAAGCATTGAGTTGTCAGTGGTAACCCCCCACCCCCCCCAAATCACTCTTCAAGCTCTTACTTATCTCCTTCAGGGGTCAAAATAGCTGAATAAATGGATTCTGGCCTTGTGTTGGTAGATGGTAGAGGTTAAGAGCATTTGTTCTGGAGGCAAACAGCCTGGGATCATATTCTCACTTTACTAAGTAGCTTTGAGGCCTTGGGCAAGTAACTTAACCTCTCTATGCTCAGTCTTCTGTAAAGAGGGGACAGTAACAACATTCACCTCAGGAGGTTGTTACAGGAATTAAATGCATTATATGTGTGAAGTCTTTAGAACCCTACCTGGCATATAATAAGCACTTAATGTACGCTACTATCATCATTTAGGGGCAGGGGGATTCGCAAGCGGCACTGTAGGATAGTAAGCAGAGTGCAGAACACAGAGGGAGACATTATTTAGTGTACCTTTAAAACAAGTTTCCTCTTTTATTTCTTCCTTTCTTTCTCCTCTCTTCCACTTCTTCCCCTCTCCTTCCTAAACAATTCAGTCCAAAATCCATTAGGTAAAGCCAAGGAAAGATTACTATTAACAACCAAAATGAAATTAAGAAAACAATTTCACTTACAATAGCATTCACGGGAATAAATCTAACAAAAAACTGTAAAACTTATGCTCTGAAAACTATAAAACATTATCAAAAGAAATTACAGAATATATAAATAATTGGGAAAACATCCTATTCATGGATCAATAGGTTTAATATTTTTAAGATAACACTACTCCCCAAATTGAAATACATATTCAAACAAGTCCTATCAGAATCCTAGTTGACTGCTTGGTAGAAGTTTACAAGCTGATTCTAAAACTTATATGAAAATTCAAAAGATCCAGAAGAATCAAAACATTCTTGGGGGAGGGTACAGCTCAGTGGTAGAGTGTGTACCTTGCATGCACGAGGTCCCGGGTTCAGTCCCCAGCACCTCTAATAAGCAAATAAATAAACCTAATTGCCTGACCCCCCCAAAAAATTTCTTGAAAAAGAACAAATTGGAGAACTCACTTTCTGATTTCAAAACTTACTATAAAGCAACAGTAATCAAGAAAGTGTGGCACAGGCATGAGGATAAACAAGTTAATGCAATAGTTTGAGAGTCCAGAAGTGAACTCATGTGCCTATGATCAACTGTTTCAAGAAGGGTGCCAAGACCAATGTGGAAAAGAATAGTCTTTTCAACGAATGATGCTGGAACAACTAGATAACCACATGTAAAAGTATAAAGTTAGATCCTTACCTCATACTATTTATAAAATTAACTCAAAAGGGATCAAAGACCTAAATATAAAGGCTAAAACTGCACAACTCTTAGAAGAAACAGTAGTAAATCATCATAAGCTTGAATCTGGCAAAGAATCCTTCAATCTGATAGCAAATGTATGAGCAACAAAAGAAAAAATGGACACTTTGGATTTCATTGAGATTAAAATCTTTGTACTTTAAAGAATACCATCAAGAAGTGTAAAAAACAACTACAAAATGGAAGAAAATACTTGCAAATCATATATCTGCTAAGGTACTTGTCTCCAGAATATGCAAAAAACCCTACAACGCAATAATAAGAAGACAAATAGCCCAATTTTAAAATAGACAAAGGTGGGGAGAGAAAAAATTAGAATTTGAGATTAACAAATACACAATATTATATATAAAATAGATAAACAACAAAGACATACTGTATAGCACAGGGAATTATATTCAATATCTTGTAATAACCTACAATAGAAAAGAATCTGAAAAAGAATACACACACACATATATATAACTGAATCACTTTGCTGTATACCTGCAACTTTGTAAATCAACTATACTCAATAAAAATAATAAATAAAAATAAAAATAGACTAAGGATCTGAATAGACATTTCTCCAAGAAAGATATGCTCATGGATGATAAGCTCACGAAGAGATGCTTGACAGCCTTAGTCACCAAGGAAATGCAAATCAAAACCACAGCAAGATACCTCTTCACATCCATTTGGATGGCTCCACTCAGAATGTCAGGTAAGAACAAGTGTTGATGAGAATGTGGAGAAATACAAACCCTCTTACACTGTTGGTGGGAATGTAAAATGAGGCAGCTGCTTTGGAAAACAGTCCATTCCTTGAACAATTCCTTGTTCAAGTTCCTTGAACAATTAAACATAGAGTTACCACATAAACCAACAATTCTACTCTTAGGTGTATACCCAAGAGAAATGAAAACATTTGTAAACACAAAAATGTGTACACAAGTGTTTATAGCAGCATTGTTTATAATAGTCAAAAGGTGAAGGCAACTCAAATACCCATTAACTGATGAATGGATAAACAAAATGTACTATATCCATAAAATGGAATATTATTTGGCCACAAAATGGAATAAAATATTAGTACATGCTACAGCATGGATGAATCTTGAAAACATTTGTTAAATGAAAGAAGCCAGTTACAAAAGACCATATATAGTATGATTCCATATATAGTAAATGTCTAGAAAACACAAATCCATAGAGACAAAAAGTGAGTAAATTAGTGTTTGCTTAGGGGTGGCAAAGGATAGACGAGGATGACAGTTTTTGGAGTTTCTTTTCAAAGTGATGAAAATGTTCTAAAATTTGCTGTGATGATGGTTGCATACATCTTTGAACATACTAAAAACCATTGAATTGTATACTTTGTATATAATTGTATGGTATGTAAATTATACTGCAATAAAAGTGTTAAAAAGAGAAAAATGGCAATTAAATGGAGCACATGGTTTTGGACTGGAGCTTTTTTTTGCAATAAATGACATTTTTGGGATGAGTGGGGAAATTTGAACATTGTCTGAAGATTAGATGCTAGCAAAAGTTTCATGTTAATTTCCCAGTGTTGATGGCTGTATTTCAGTTACTCAGGAGAATATACTTGTTTGTAGGAAATGCACACTAAAGTATTTACTGGTGATGGGGCATCACTGTAGATAACGTACTCTCAAATGTCGGGAAGAAAGTCTTGGGGGGCAACTTATCAGTAAGTTGGAGATTGTTTCAAAATATAAATATATTTTGTAAAATACAAATATATTTTGTAAAATACTTGATTTTCTTTTAAAATGTGAGGGAGGATGGAGATGGCATGTTGGGTTTTCAGCAGCCCCAGGGCACTGACAGCCCATGACCTAGCCTGCTGGTGGTACGAGTAGTGGTGGTGTCATCCTTTAGCCAGCTGCATTAGGCCTGACTAATTTTTGTAAGATTTCCAATTGACATCCATTTGTATGGAATTTCTTCTCTAAAGCAATAATGTTGATTCTGAGAAAGAAAAGGTAATTACTATTATATAAAATACATGAGAACTACTTGAAAAGATTCATTTATTTGGTAAGGGACAACTCCTTATTGTTAGTTACATTTATTAGCAGGGATCATCCATCAGCAGCCGGTGGAAAGAATCGGCCACTTTTGGAACATGCTGCTAAAAGCCCGTCAGCTCGTCGTCCTTGTTTTTGTCAGTCTGGTAACCAGTAAGTGTCAAAGACTGATCTTGTTGAGGAAGACTTTTGAATATTTTTAGGTGAATATATTTATTCTCACCTACTCGTACCTGAAAGGTTAAAAAAAAAAAAGAAAAAATGAAAAAGGAGATTCATTCACATGAAATATCTACAGACCTATAAAGACTTCGCTGCAAGAAGCTTTTCTGGAATTGCATTCCTAGGCCAGCATTCTTAGACCCTTGGTTTTCATAAACCCACCACCTTATTTTATGAGAGAAAGGGCAGGCGAAAGGCAGGGCAAGAGGCATAGGTCCTGGGTTTATTTTACTTGATATTTTACTCTACTCTGGGCACAAATGAAAGTCCAGAGTTGCATTTCATTTTTTAAATGCATAAATCAAGAAAATAAGTGGCAGACTTTTTGGCGATTCTGTTTCCTGACTCCCAAATTGGGACACTATTAATATTAGAATTTGCTGTATAAATACCCACTGGTAGGACTGGGCAGGGCCCAGCAGTGGACAGTCTTGTTTCCCTTCTAAAGTAAGGGATCTTGCTGGAAAATCATTGGTATGAAGATTGAAATGGTAGTGTGGGCATGAATCTGGGACCTAGAAAATCATGGTAAAAATTTCCACTTTTGTTCCTGGTTCAATTTTGTCCTTGAATAATATTTATTGTGCTTTGATGTCCCTTCCTAACCTAATTTTATTTTTATTTTTTAGAATTATTACAGATGAATGGCTTTATTGCCATGTGCTCTACAATATACACTTGTGGCTTATTTATTTTGTACATGGTAGTTAATAATTCTTAATCCCCTACCCCCGTCTTGCCTCTCCCCCTTTCCCTTTCTCCACTGGTAACCACTAGTTCATCCTTTATATCTTTGAGTCTAACTAACCTAATTTTAGTAAATGCCATGTATCAAATGTTTACTGTGAGTTGAACACTATGATGACCATTCTACACATTTGATTTATATTTACTTCTTATTATAGGCCTGAAAAAAGGTGGAACAGTGACAATTTTACAGATGCTGTAGCAGATTAAGAGAGATTAAGTAATTTTCCACAAATCTCTCAACTAATAAGTGATAGAGCCAAAATTCAAATCCAGACCCCATCATCTGTGTTCTTTTCACTCTATGGGGCAACTTTTTAAAAACATTTATTCTGTGCTTGGAACAGGGCACCAGGCTTTGCATATGTTACTAGAGGCAGCGCAGCTGTAAGCATCAGACTGCCTGGGTTCAGATTCTGGTTGTGCTCTTATAGCTTTGTGATCTTTGTTAGTTACTCTACCTCCCCAGAGCTCAATTTTCTCATGAGTAGCACAAAGGAAGTGAGGAAATGATCGTACATATAGATAGTATATAAAGAGGGTTAGATGAGATAATACAGGCCCAGCTCTTAGAACAGTGCCCAGCACATCGTAAACATCTAGTTTATTTATTCCACCCTGCAAAGCAGATTATTATTACTCACATTGCGTAGGTAAGGGAATTAAGGCTCAGAGAAAATGACAGGCTGTGATCACACAGGTTTTGCGAGAGTTCAGATGCAGCACTGCCTGACAGCAAAGCCTACAATCCTTCCATTTTACCACCTGCCTCTTGACAGAACAAAAGGAGGTCACAACACCAGCCAGACCTGAAATCCAGGGAGTGAGTGGCTCAGAGGAAAGAGATCAACAGCTAGACTGCCAGGAAATAAGGAGGAAGCTGGGATCAGGGCCTGTAATCCGGTAGGAAAAATATGATAGCAGATGGAAGGGGACTGTGGTTAAGACTGGTCTTAAGGGAAGAAATTTTCAAGATAATTTCAAGACAGTTTTCTGATGGGCTTTTTAAGAAATATCTGAGCTGGTTAGTATGTAAAAGTTACACACTTGGATTAATCATAATTTATTAAAATAATGATGCCAATTTTGATGGAATGCTTCTTATCTTTGAACAAAACCACTTTTAAATGGAAATCATTCTCTTCCAGCTGTGAAGAAAGCAGGAAAGGAGGAAACAAGGCCATTGCTTTCTGAGGATAAGGCAGGATCTCACTCCTGTGCAGCACCCCAGAGCATGGCATGTGCTAGGGGTCAAATTTGGTAGGACTGAGTTAATCTAGTTACGTGACCCAGTCTTGTAATTTTCTCATGCTTAGCTGGTTAGCACTGCTTATTTTATTTTTACGCTGAAAACATTAAAATATTTTTATATCTTAAGTATAATTGTTTGTTAAAGAGAAGTAAGCCAGACTGTGCCCTGGTCAAATAGTTTAGGAAAGATGAAGTAAATACATTTGAATGTCTGTTTTTATTATTTATTAAATCAGAGTGACCATCTTCTTGATACAAAAGGACAAAAATGCCCTCCAAATATCTATGGTTAAACCGTTGGATTCAATAACTTCACCAATATTTTTTTCAATTAGTGCTGGATTGGTACGTCATTTAATTTTCTGATATAGCTATAAAATTAATTTTTAAAATACTTTTAATGATCCACTGCTCCAAACTACACCTACAATGTCACAAGTTAATCTACTTATTGAGTGGCAGAAATTATTTAAATTACACTACTCAAAATGTTTATTTAAAAGGCAAAAGTGGTTTAAATTATCTTCCCACCTAATGATTCAAGTCATTCCTTAAATCCATTTAATTTAGACACATAGAATCACAAAGCTTTAAGGTGAAATAAGCGTCAAGATAGCATCTGGTCCAGTCCGACACCCCACATCTTCAGGATCCCACTTCACACCTGAAGCAGCCGTGGCCACAAGCTAAACATGCTCTGAACTCTGAAAACCATAAAATGTTTTTCTGTACATTTTCTGGAAATTCAGTTAAGGATCAAAATAAGAAATCCTTCTAAATTCACAGAAAAAGATAATGTAAATATACCAACATCTTTCAAATTTGAGAATTTACCACTTGGGAAGTATCATGCTTTATAGGTATCTCAATTTAGGACAAGGAGAAGGAAAAAATTGTAAGGTAGGGGTGACAGAGAACATTACATAGAGTGAAAGATACAATATCCTTTAGTGCTAAAGTGACTGTTGAGCTCTAACCTTAATGTAGTAATTTACTCCAGCAACCACTTGGGTTTTATATTCTACAGCTTCAAATTCTTCATAAGCCTCATTTGTTTTTTCTTCAAGCTGTGATTTAACCTGAAGAAGAGAAAAGAGGAAACAAATGACCAAACCTGTGTTGAACTCCATTTATGTAGTTTACAAATCTGTTAAATATGTTACGAAGAGGTATATGTGTTTGATTACCAATAAGGAGAGACCAATAATTACTACTTCATTATAAAATTTTAAATTTTGAAATAATTTCAGACTTAAAGTTGCAAAGATAGTATAGCATATCTTACGATCCTTAATTTAATCACATCTGCAAGTCCCTTTGCCATGTAAGGTAGCGTATTTCAGGATTTGGGGATTAGGATGTGGGCAACTTTGGAGGACCATCATTCTGTCTACCACAGAGGGCTACAAGTTTAGATGCCAGCATTCCTGAACCAAGCAGGAGGAGGCAGCGAGAGGGTCTCAAATTCAATATGTAAACTTTTCCTAAATCCACCAGTTTTCAGTATAGGTCTTCCATTCCTGCCCTCAGCTGGGCCTGATATTCTAGGGTCCACTGTGGTTTCTCTAACTCAGTTTCTGCTAAGAGTAAAGCTCCAATCTCCTGCCCGAGTGGAGGACCGGTAATAGCTTGTCTTCCAGGGTGGTGGATAGTGCGAGGGAAGGATCTGGGTGAGGGAAGTCTAACTGCTCCTCATATCGATCTTCCATCAGTTCTCCTGTTTTTAGCCCCATGCCTCACTCTCATCTTCCTGTTTCTGGCATTGCTATCTCTGGAGCCACTTTGGAGATCTGTAGCGTGAATCTGCGTTCTCCCAGCTCAGACATTCCCCTGTGTGGCTTGGGCTCTGTCTAGATGGCTCAGTCATTTTCCATTGTTCATATGTTTTCCATCTTCCAAGGTTTTATCGATGTCTCTGAAATGTTTGCCTATCTCTCGTTGTCTCTTTTTTCCTATGCATTTCTTCTTTTATGTTTCAGTGTACAGTGGCGTGGGGAAGGGGAAATTAGCCCTCTTAGCTCTTTTTAAAAAATCTATTTTTATATATAGTGGCTAACATTTGCAAATCTCAAATTTATCTTTTCCCATCCTCTTTCCCTGGTAACCATACAATTGTTTACTATGTCTGAGAGTCTGTTTCTGTTGTGTAGATGAGTTTTTTTTCTTTTTTCTTTTTTTTTAGATTTCACATATGAGTGATATCATATGGTTTTTTCTTTCTCCTTCTGGCCTACTTCACTTAGAATGACGATCTCTAGGTCCATCCATGTTGCTGCAAATGGCATTATTTTATTTTTTATAGTTGAGTAGTATTCCACATAAATATACACAACTTCTTTATCCAGTCATCTGTTGGTGGACATTTAGGTTGCTTCCATGTCTTGGCTATTGTACATAGTGCTGCTATGAACATTGGGGTGCATGTATCTTTTCAAATTAGAGTTCCCTCCAGATATATACCCAGAAGTGGGATTGCTGGATCATATGGTAAATCTATTTTTAGTTTTCTGAGGAATCTCCATATTGTTTTCCATAATGGCTGCCCCAATGTCATCATCTTTATATCTGTGGATTTGTGCCTTTTCCTCCCTTTAATCCTTTTCTATCATTTAGAGGGAAAGGAAACAAATGTGTGAGTTCAAATACCTTGTTTATTGGGAAGTTGCCTCCCTGCCAGTAACTGAAGCATTTTATGTGCCTGGACAGCTTTAGTCAGGCCTCCAGTGGATCTAGGGTTCTCCCAAGGCCACCCAGTCCTTCCCATCAGTGGGCAAATGTTTTGAATCCTTCTCTGTTAGTGCCTCAGTTTGGGTACCAGAACTGTTTCCAAAGACCTAGACATTTGCAAACTCTTTGAGTTCTCAGACCATTTTTGAAGGGCAAGCCCTTCATGGACCACCACCCAATCCTCCTGTATGGTTCAGAATAGATGAGAAGAATGTAATTGCTTTCTTGAGATGGAAAGCCAAGTTTCAAAGTGGAGAGAGGAAGAAGACAAATAGAAAAAATAGAAGAGAAAGAAAGAAATGAGAAGAGGTAGGGCACAGGAGAGAGAGGAGACAAGTGGACAAGCGTGCACAGAGAAGTTGAGGGAGGGAAGAGTTGCTGTCTTTTTGCTCTGTCCTTTCCCTTTTGAGCCAACACTGGGTACCAGTCAAGTAAGGAGCTGAGCTGGAAAGGGTTACTCTCTACACTCAACCCCCAATTATCTATTTAAGCCTAATTTTCCAGATGAGGAACCTGAGGCTTCCAGGAGAACAAGACCACTTAAGGCTGAAATATTACTAATTATAGTTATTTAAAGTTTTAAATCCCTTGCCTGCTAAGTATCTGGTTTATCTTTTTTTTTTTTTAAACCACATATCAGAAGTTTGTATTTCTATCTGTCCTAGAAACCCATCCAAATCTGTATACTTTCCATTGTTTCTATGCAATCCACAAGTCCAGAATTTCCCATGAAAGAGTTGATTTCAAATGTCCTGGTTTGTTTCCGTAAGTGCACTGGTGCCTGTCAGGCTGGGTGCCCTGAATTCAAGTTCATTGTACCTGTAGCTCTGCTCCCCCTTTCCAGTAAAACAGATTTGTACTTCTCTAATGTTGGATGCTATGAACCTGGGATGATGAGATTTAAGGTGATTAAGGTGATGAGATTTAAGATGAGGAGCAGGAAAAGGGGCAGACTAGGAAAGAGCTGGTCAGTGAACCTTCAGTTCCAGAAGACAGGTTGGTGTTGAAAAACCCCCCAGGACAGATGCCAGGAGGATGAAGGCCAGCTGGCAATGGGGATCCGGAGTCTGGTGGTAAATTGACAGATCTTGAGCTGAACGTAGTTGGCACTCACCCTCCTCAGCCCACCATGCGTCGTGGTGGCTGAGAGACTGGAGGGAACAGTGTAGGTTTGCCACATGGGCTGCAGCCAGGGGAGGATGCTACCAGAGAGGAGCACTTGGTCAAATGCAGCTACCCCTCAGCACTTCAAGCATTTCTTGTTGCTGCAGAGCATGAATCTTGGTGAGCTGTTCGTTCTCTGGGATCTGAAGATTTGAGCCACGCTGCACACTACACCCAGGCATTTCCACCACTTGAAATCATTATGCAGAAACATTTGGGCTATGCATAATTTAGGGAAAATGGATAGAAAGATTATGGTGGTAGCATGGATCGACTGTATCTTGGGAAGTTTTACAGAGTGACAAAGAAGAGTTTGGGTAGCAGCATGAAAGTATGGTAGAGCTGGTGAGAGATGACTTGTGGACATTTGTCATGTGACGGTTTTAAGGGCAAGGGGAAGTATGGGGCAAGGCACCCAGAATGCAAGAAATGATGGCACTTAGCTTGAGAAAGGAGGACAAAGCTTTAGACTGGAGGGAGGAATGAGATCAGCAGGAAGAGGTAAATCAGGGCATTCTCGCACCAGATGGCTGCAACCCTAAGAGGAGAAACTGAGACACTGACTGGTTGGGGCACGGGGATGGGAGGGATTGAGAAACTGAGGGCAGAGACGGTCCAGATGAATTTCTGTGGGGTTTCTAGAAAAGGACCAGCAGACTATGACTGAACGGATGTTCTGGCAGCCCCAGGGTCCTGCTGCCATTTTTTGCTGCCATGAATTCGTAGGTTTGTTAATGAGTGAATTGTGTATGATTCTGCATCTTCCTTGAGCAAAGTTCTTCGTACCTGGAGCAGAAGCTGAGGAGGAAGTGGCGGCAGTGGGCGTGACCTCTAGTTGGGGACCGGAATGCCAGAGCTCATGCGGTCATGTCATGGAGAGCAGGGGTGGAGGGGAGTATGAAACCACCCATCATGGGGTCTAGGCTGGAGGAGTGAGCCTGGGGGCCCAGGCATCTTCTGATGAAGCCAGGAGGGTGAGTGCCTGAAGGATTCTGATGTGGCTGAATGGCAGGTTGTCTGGGTGTGGGGCAGTGGAAGGGGTGACTGATGGGGAGGCTGCGGTCAGAGAGAACAACACAAATCTGTGGGTGAGTGAGAGCTGTGACATGCTAGGCTCTGGGGTGTGTCCATAATGGGGTGCAGATGGGATGTTTGCATGGTGTCCTGGCAGACAAAAGTCATGATCTGTATGCCAGGAATGGTATTCAGGAGTCAGGTTTGAATTAGGGGTGTGTGTTTTGTGTGTATGCATCTGTGCATGTGTAATACTAGCCCTTATTTCTAAAAATACTTATTGAAATAACATTTTTTTCCTGTACCTAAACATACTCAGAATTCTCATCCAATTTTTTTTTTTCATATGACATAAGGTAATGAATCAGCCGTAATGATCCAAAGGCTTTTGCTGGTAGGGCCATTCATTTGGTCCTTAATTACACATACTGTGGCTTTTCATGGATTTGGCCATGTATGGCTCTTTATTTCCTTGTGTATATCTCTTATCTCCAAACTATTTTGTAAATTTTTAAATTTGAGGGCAGGGACCATCTCTATGTCCCTTCTCCACCAGCAGCAACTCACCCAGTACTATGTACAAAATCAGTGCTTTCTGAATGAAGAGACGAGGCTTGTTTTCCTTCATTACAACTTGCCTCCTCAAATAGAAAAGAGGATAGAAAAGGATTATAGCAAAGACCTTCAAGTAGTACAGAGAATCTTGGAAGAGAGGGTTTATTCTACATGTACTCTGTCACAAGTGCCATTAACACCCTTTAGTGCATGACACCACCATTCCCATCCAGTCTCTGTTATCTGGAGAATGGACAAAACCCCTTCTTCAGCCTTCAAAAATGTTCAGCTCTTCTCAACCCTAGGTCCTTTGTTTGATCCTCTCTTTCTGACCTCATCCAACATCCCTCTTCCCTTTTGACGTCAAATTCCTTGAACCTGCAGTCATCATTTTTCTTTGATGCTTTTTCTTCTCTGTGTGATGACCTTCCCCTCCTCTCCTTCCCTCCCTAGCAGGTCTTCCTTCAGCTGGCTCCACTACAAAGCTCTCTGGTAAGAACAGTGAAAGCTGAGAAACCTCAGAATACCTGCATTTTAACAGGTGAATTTGAAAACTAGAAATACATTAGAACATCAAAGGAACAAAACTACAAGGTAAATGGCAGGTAAGTGGAGGTCTTCCCTGAGACCCCTTCAAATCATACTAGGTATGTGATTACCAACACCTACCTGTGTGCCCGGCCCTGCCTGGGGAACTAAATAATTCTGTAATCTTGGAGGTGTTGATTAATTTTCCTCACCTAAAAATGGTAGTAATTGTTGCCTTTTAGGATTGTTTCTGAGAGAATAAATGATACAATTGATGTGAAAGTGATTCCTAAACTATAAAGTGTTTCCTGACTGACTATCCCTCAATCTTCCAACATTTAATTTGGGAATTGTCCCCTGAGGCTGTCTCCTGTGAGAGAAGGAAGATAAGTAATTCTGAGAGTTTAACACACAGCAATTATTCATCTGAAAGGAAGGAGGTTTGACAAGGAATCTCTAATGTTTTTCCTAGTCCAAAACCTAGGATTATGAAAAAGGACTTAATTGGAGATTGTTTTATATTATGTTCCAGATAGCTTGACTTCCCGAAATGGATCATAAACTCCTTGAAGGCAGGGGCCATGTCTTACAGGCCTTACAGGTCTTCCACGACATTTGACACAATGTTGGACACCTAAGAGATATTCAAGAAATGATTCATTGATATTCATTTCTCATATTGATTTGAAACGGAGGCTGGCAGCTTGCACAGAGAAGACAAATTTGCCACCCAGCCTCCCCCTAGTGTATTTTGCTCACCCAAATACTTTGTCATGTTGCTGCCACTGTGTGGTGGGAAAGGCAGGTGATCAAAAGTCTGGAGATAGGCTAACGTCTTAACTAGGTGGTTATTAACCCCTTTGAGTCTCAGTTTCATCATCTGAAAAATGGGCAGAATGTCTTCCGTCCCTGCCCCAGGGGTTATGAAATAAGTCAAATGGAGGACCTGGCTTTTAAAATTGCAAAGCAATTTTGGGGTGAGGTAGCTACTCTTAATGGCTGTCTCTTATTCTACCTCTCTGGCAGGGTTGCAGCCTGAAATAAGCAGCAAGAAACACACTTTCAACTTAATTTATAAACCTAAGACGTGGCTCACAGACAGGTATTATTAACAACCCAAGGCTTTCTCATAACTTGTTACTTGAAAAAAATTATTCTTGCGTACCAAGATAGGCTTTTAAAAAAATTATTAAAATTTTCTGCACCTTCTACCTTTTATATTTCAAATCTCTGTTGTTCCCCAGTCCCCTTATAGCACTGGCTCCTGGAGAGTCTCAGAGGGATTTTCCAAGGTCAGGATGATTTCAGGCAAAAATTTGAAGTAAACAATTGTGATGCCTCGCCGATGCACATTGCTTTCTCATTTCCAAGTCATTTGTATGCACATGCTCTCATTAGTCCTTACAGTTCTGAGGTCACAGGGCAAGAGGTGTTATCTCTATTTCTCAGATGAAACTGAGAATTTTTTGCCTCCCTCTGAGTTTAGAAAGCCCATCTCCCATAGGCCTCTCAGGATATCGTGTATCTCTGGTCCTATAGGCAAGTGAGGTCATGGACAGTAGCCTGGGCATCACCAGAGCTGGTAAGAAATGCAGACTCTCAGGCCCCACCCTAGAGCCACTGAGTCAGAGTCTGTATTTTAGTAAGACCTCCAGGTGATTCATGTGCACATGCAAGCCTGAGAACACCGACCCAATACAGGGATTTGAATAAAGGTGTTAATGCCAATACTATCAGAATGAGTGGTAGAATTCCAGATATCTGCTCTCTTCGAGAGCTTCCCAGTGCCCTCACGCAGAGAATTCCATCTCTTCCTCTTACATAAGAAGCTGATCTTGTTTGTCAAGTAGTGTCATAGAATGAAGGTTCAGCGAGAAAAAACAAGAAGGAATGGTACAAGAAAACAGGGCAACAATTTACAAGCCTAAAATAGCAATTTGTATATATTTTCTTTTCATAAAATATGCAATATGATACATTTTATTATACTGGTGATAGCTAATCAGACAACACTTTGAAAAATGCATCAACTTGCTAAACACATTGAGTTCTATCTTCACTGTAATTTTAGAATCACCATAGACTACACCACTTTTCTACTAGTTTGATCATCTTCCAAATTCTAAAAGAGTAAAACATTGCCCATTTAGTCAAATCTGTAGGAAGTTTGGAAGTGGATGGCCTTTGTGAAATTGTTCTTCATTCAACCCATTAAAAACATTTCCCTGCAGTGCATTTGAGGTCTAGTTTGTCACTTGTTGACAACCTCAGACTTTAATTACATGTTGGCTCCACTTGGGAGATTAGAAAAGCATCATCAGAAACTGAATTAGTAATCCTAGAATCAGACATTGTAAAAAATTTGGAGATGATCTAATAAAAATTCTTCTTTTACAAATTGGGAAACAGGGTCAGAGAAGGGACGTGACTTGCTCAAGATCACTCTCATAGTTGGCATTATCAGAGGTTCCAGCTGAAAAAAATTTCGGTTGTGAGGAAAACTGAACAAAACCACACATTTCGCCACGTTCTGGCTTTCGTGCTCACCCACACTCTTAACATGAGGCCAAACCAGGAACCAAGCCTTTGGATTAAACATTTTAATGGGCTGCATCAACTCACCGAGTTAGCAATCTCCTGGATTTCTGGAGTGGCAGGCTTGGCTTCAGTTAAGCCTCCAGGCATCATTTTGGCTAATTGCTTCTTCGCTGGGCAGGATGCAAGTGGTCAGGTAAGGGCAGAGACTCCGGCTTTTAAAGCGGGCGTTGCTCACAAGCTCCGCCTACAGAATGTTTTATTTTCCACAAGGAGCAAAAGGCACAGGGAAAACGAGTATGCCTTGATATAAGTCCTTCTTCCTCAACAGACTGCGCTGACAGCAACTGGGAAGGATGTGGAGCTGGGGAGGAACGAATAGAGTGTCTAGGAGTCCTGCTGTAACAAGACTTCCCTGCGTTCTCTTCGACAGTGGTTCCATCCTGTTGCCTCTGAAGTGGGAAATCAAAAACCACAACCAGAGAGTTTCCCAAAGTTTAAAACCTCTAACAAAAATTTCATTTTTTGAAAGGAATATCTATTAATAATGTCAAGGCTGATTGTTTAAAATTGACTCTTTAAAGAAAGTAAAAGTCTCTCTCTGGAGAATCTTGGCTGGATATTTGTATTTTACTTTTATCTACATTTCTGGAACTATTTAAAATACAGAAAAATACAAAGAATAAAACAACAAACACTTATTTATATTCCTATCACTCAGAACTAAACTTTTAACATTTTATCATATTTCCTTCCCATTTTTTTGGTAGTTATTTTCAAGAAATAAACCTTTACAGTTTCCCCCCTCCCCCTCTCCCAATCTTGTTCCCCACACAGGTAAACTCGGTGTTCACGGCTGGGGTAGATGTATCACTTACTGTACATCCCAGTATCTCCACTTCGAGCTATTTACCTAAGAAGGATAAAAACATATGTCTACACAATGACTTGTGTACAAATGTTCATAGCTGCGTTATTCATAATAGCCCAAAACTGAAAATGACCCCAACATTCATCAAATGGTGAATAGTTTTAAAAATTGTAGAGATTATGTCAGCCTCATGGTGGCACGAAATGCTCCCTTTGTCTCCCTGCTTCAATCTCCAATCAGTAAAACATCCATAACTCAACAAATGTTCCTCTTTCAAACACCACAGGATGCCAGAGAGTTCCACACATCTGTACACCTAAAAGCGGTGGACAGAAATACATAGAGGAGGCAGAACTGGGGAAACAGCAGAGGCAGGGCATGCAAACCCAGACCCCCGGCTGTGGCTACTGAACTTGCAGCCCCAGAAAGCTTGGTAGCAGCAGGGGAGGTGACACACATGACTCTGGCCTCCCAACCCCAGCGGTGCCCACAGCCGCAGGGAGCTAGGCCACAGTGGCAGTGGGGCCTGTAATCCCATCCCTCCAGCTGTGGAGATGCCTGCAACTCCAGATCCCTGTCTGCAGCACTGGTGCTGTGAACCTAACAACCTCAAAGGTGCCTGTGACCCTGGGTCCCCCTACACCCTTCTCCCCTACTTCAATTTGGTAACAAAATCACAACATAAAGGCATAATTTGAGACAACAACAACAACAACAACAAAAAGATAATAAAAGAGGAAAAGGAAAAGGACAGAGCCTGTGTAGGCAAACGAAGATGCTATCAGCAGAAAAAGGACCGTTTTATTACAAGATGTTTTCAACGAACCTCATGGTAACCACAAAACATAAATGTAGAGCAGAGACACAAAACATAAAAAAGAAGCTGAAAAAAATCATAGAAAACCACCAAACTAAAATGGCAGGCAGAAACACAAGGAAAAAGAACCAATGGAGATATAGAACAACCAGAAAACAAAAGATAAAGCAGCAGTACTAAGTCCTTATTTGTTAGTAATCACCCTAAATATAAATGGACTGAAGTCAACAATCAAAAGAGATAAAGTGGCTGTGTGGATTTAAAAACAAGACTGAACTCTATGCTGTCTCCAGGAGAATCATATCAGCTCTGAAGACAATCATAGGCTCAAAGTGAAGGGATGGAAGTTAATGTTCCAAGCAAATTGAACCCCCAAGAAAGCAGTTGTAGCCATATCTTTCAGAAAAAATAGACTTCAAGCAAAAACAACAACAACAACAACAACAACAACAACAACAAAAACAGGAAACAAAGATGGACTTTATATAATGATAAGGGACAACTCTTCAAGAAGACATAGCAGTTGTTGATATATATGTACCTAACATAGGAATACCAAATATATAAAGCAGTATTAACAGATCTACAGGGAGAAATTAACAGCAATACAATAAAAGTAGGAAGAAATTAAAAAATACCTGAAAACAATTAAAATGTGACATACCAAAACCTATGGGATGCAGCAAAAGCAATACTAAGAGGGAAGTTTATAGCAAGACAGGCTTATCTCAATAAACAAGAAAAATCTCAATAAAAAATCTAACTTTACATCTAAAGTAACTAGAAAAAGAACAAACGAAGCCCAGAGTCAGTAGAAGGAAGAAAATAAGAAAGATCAGAGTGGAAATAGATGAAATAGAGACTAAAGAGACAACAGAGAAGATCAATGAAACTAAGAGCTGATTCCTTGAAAAAATAAGCAAAATTGACAAACCTTTAGCCAGACTTACTAAAAAAAAAGAGGGAGAGAAAAGGCTCAGATAAAAATAAAATCAGAAATAAAAGAGGAGAAATTACAATGGATACCACAGAAATACAAAGGATTATTTAAAAAATAGTATGAACAGCTATATGCCAGCCAATTGGACAACCAGCAAGAAATAGATAAATTCTTAGAATCATAAAATCCTCTAAGATTAAGTCATGAAGGAAAATAGCAAATCTGAATAGACTGTAGAGCCACCCTCTGAGGAGGGGCTGAAAGAGGCTGGGACTGAGGGAGCCCACGTCAGTCCTGCTGCTAAAATCTAAGCAGGGCCAGGCCTGCAGGAAGGGCCGTGACCTTGAGGGGAAGAGGAGGGAGGAAGGTGCGGAGGCCTCAGTGGAGGGGTAGGGGACTTCACGGGCTGGTAGCCTCTTCTGGTGGGTGTCTGCATGTCTGAAATGCACATGGGCTCCTGAGGCGGTTGATGGGTGGCTGCCTGTCAGACCCCAAATCATCCAGGGCCCTTGACATGGGTGTAACTAGAATCTCTGCCTCAGCCATTCCCTACTCCAACTCTTCATACACATGGCTTATGGCCTCTTTTTTCTTTTTCTTTATTTTTTTTTTTTTTACTGGATATACTGGGAATTAAACCCAGGACCTCACACATGCTAAGCATGCACTCCATCACTGAGCTATATCCACCCACTCAATGGCTTCTTTTTAAATTCCTTTTTTTTTCAGTCAGTTTTTTCCTTTCCTGAAGTTTAGTGTAGTGGTTTTCAAATTGCCTTCATGGGATAGTAAACATTTCTCAGAGCTCCCCTAGGGCCTGGAGGTGAAGGGTAAGAGGAAGCTGGGAAGGGGAAATGGCAGTTAGCCTGCTTCAGCCAGAGGGCGCGGCCACACACAGTGTCCAGCCCCCACCAGGGAGGAAGCGGAGACTCTGGCCTGGGTGTTGGCTGGCTTCTTGACTTGAGAAATGCAGTTTTCTTTCTGTATTCAGATGGAGGGGAGACGGTCCAGCCCGCTGGATGGCAAGAGGGCCAGCCTGTGCTCTGCAATGAGACCCTCCCTGGGACTTTAGATTTGCAGAAAGGCCATCAAACTCACCAAGTGCTCGGCATGAGTGGTTTTTTTTTTAAGGGGGAGCACACTGTCTGAGTTTCATGCTTGTATTGCTGCAGAGGGAAAAAGAGTGAGCAGAAGGAATCAAGAGCCCTTAGGGCTCAGCCAGACTCTTGGGGAGTCATAGGGTTTCCTGGTCTCCAGAGTGGAGGTTGTGGTAACCCTTCCTAGATCTCTTTGGCTGGGGAGTTCCCACTTCCCATTTGGGCTGCACAGATTTTGATGTTCTAGATGGGACTTCTCCCCCTCATTTTAAAAGTGGAAGCATAATGTATGTGTGGCAAAATGCACACATTTTAAGTGCACAGCTCAGGAGTGTGTGCCTACATGTTTACCCTTGTAAACGTCCATGTAGTAAGTTATATTTCCATCATCCCCATCCGATTCCCCTCCTGCCCCTTCCCAGTCACTATAGTCTGCTCAACCCTCAGTTTTGCCTGTTTTTAAACTTCATTTAAGTGGAATTACACTGTAGGTGTTCTTTTGTGTTTGGCTCCTTTTGCTCAGGATGTTTTTGAGATTCATCCATGTTGTTACTTTTATCAATAGTTTTTGGTTTGTTTGGTTTTTGTTTGTTGTTTTTTTACTGCGGTGCAGTATTCCATTGTGAGAGTATACCACAATTGTTTATCCAGTCTTCTGCTGATGGGCATTTGGGTTGCTTCTAGTTTTTGCCTATTGTGAATAAACCAGCTATGAACAAGTCATTTCTCTTTGGTATATTCCTAGGAGGGGAAATCCTGGGATAGAGGGAAGGTGTATTTTTAACTTTATTAAAAACTGCCAAATAATTGTCAGTGTGGTTGTACCATTTTAAACTCTGTTGACAATTCATGAGAGTTCCAGGTGCTCCATCCACTCACACTTGGTTTTGTCAGTCTTTAAAATTTTAGCCATTCTCATGGTTATATAGTGTATCTCACTGTGGTTTTAGTTTGCATATCCTGATAAGTAATAATTTTTAACACCTTTTCATCTGCTTATGGATCATTTGAATATTTTCTTCTATGAAGTGCCTATTTAAGTCTTGCCGCCTGTCCTCTGCTTTTTTTTTTTTTTTTTTTTTTTTTTCTGTATCGGTAAGTTCTTTATATATTCTGGATATGAGTTCTTTGTCAGATATCTCTGTTTAATTTTCTTTCAATCTATAGCTTATCTTTTTACTTTTGCAATGGGTATTTTTTGATGAGCAGAAGTTTTCCATTTTGGTGAAGTCCATTCTTTCTTTCATAAGATATTGCCTATAACATGTTTTAAAAATATTTATCTACCCTTAGTTTCAGGAATATATCTTCCTATATTTTCTTTTAGATGCCTTATGTTTTTTTTGGGGGGGGGTTAGGTTTATTTATTTATTTATTTAATGGAGGTACTGGGGGTTGAACCCAGGACCTCATGCATGCTATGCGTTTACTCTACCACTCAGCTATACCCTCCCCTCTAGGTGCCTTATGGTTTTAGCTTTTACATTTAAATGTATGATCCATCTGTGAGGGAGGGAGGGCAAGTTTCTTTTATTTTTCTTATGGACATTTGGTTGCTCCATACTACTTACTGGAAAAAACCAAGCAACCAACCTTCTTTCACCATTGAAATTAATCAATGTTCCTGTTGAAAATAAATTTACTATATAAGTGGAGGTCTATATACTTGCTTTTAAGGGTCTCTTTCCCCTCAGGTCCTGATGAGCCAAGAGAAAGGGGAAAAGGAAGCAAATTTCAGGTATCTTTCCAAGGAAGTCTAAATCCAAAGAGTAAGGCATATGGAAGGAAATGGTACTTGTTTGTTAACTTTGTCCTTCCCTTGTCCCTAAGAACAATATTCCTATTATGTATATAGTTATTCTGTTGGTAAAGGCATTAGATGCCAGGCTTGTAACCAGGTTATGTGAATTTAGGGAGTAGCCCTAAATTGTGAGGCTGTCAACAGAACAATGTAGAAAATCTTATATGGCCTCAGGGGTCATTCACACCTTTGCTCAGTAGCCTGGTCCCTGTGGTGCATTGTTATTGCTCTTTGAGGGAACAGGGAAGGGAGTTGTGGGGTTTATTCACCCTGAATATTCATCAAGTGATCTGGCAATCCTGGAGTCGGCTCAGTCAATTTTTATGACTAGTGCCAGGGTGGAGTAATATTATGCAACCGATGTTACTGCACCTCTCTCTAGGGAGAAAATTCTGTCCCTGCCAGAAGCACACTGGGATTGTCTCCCAGCATGGCTTCAGTCAGCTTCTACCCCGGGAAAAATGGACTCATTCATGAACATAGGCTGTGCTCTCAAAGGTTTCTTGATAAATGTTAATTTATGAGTTTGGCTTGGCATGGGCTCATTGTGTTGCCGGTTTAGCTGAGCAGTACTTCCCAACATATGATCTGGGAACCACCTACACTGGAACCCCCTGGGATGCTTATTCAATGCTTGTTCAATGACTGCACCCCATCCCACATTTATTAAATTACAATCTCTAGGGTGGGCCTTAGAATCTGTACTTAAAAAAATGCTCCCAAGCGATTCTTGTGTGCATTAAATTTAGAGACCTAGCAAATAAGAATGTTGGTTTCCTAAGCTTACAGATGCAGTAGGGAGGTGAAAGCGTGGAAAAATGGAAGCGCAGTCCATTACTACAGGGAAGCCATTTTTACAAAGAGAAAACAAATGAAAGTAGCCCAAGGAAAGAGTTAAAACAGATGTTGGTAACATGTGTTGTTCATATTGAGTTAGATGCAAGTCGATTCAGGGCTCACACTGTAGAACATTCATCTAGGGGCATGTAATGTGCCAGTCCTTAGAAGTGTTTGTCCTGGTCCAGTGGCCACAGCCCCAGTTCCAGCCGAGGAGCTGAGGATTCTGTGCCTGAACAGGTGGAGCTCTTCAGTCAGCAGGGGACAGAAGGTGGTCATAGCACCACCACACTGTTAACTAAAAGCCAAACTGATCAACATTTCTCTCCCATCTGTGTCATTTCCCCTATGCTGCTCCAGCCACCCTGGGAAAGAAGGTAAGGCAGTTGAACATAAATCTCTTATTTTACATCCACCAATATTTAGGAATACTGTATGCTTATAGAGGGCCTTCTAAAGACTGAAACAGAGCATTAGCAACCCAAGCCTTACATGAAACTGAAATAAATCAGGACTTGGCATAGTATTACTGCGATGCTGGAAACCTCCATCTTAAAGACTCATTGCCCAGAAACCCAGGGGCAATATTGCTAGGAGTTACTCAAATACACTGGCAGTTATGATTTCACAAGGTCTCTCAAATTCACCCTTCCTTGCCAGTTTCACAGGCATCACTCCATCAAAGCTGTCACCTCCCTGCTGGAATATTGCTGACACCTCCTGGCTGGGTCTTGCCCTTCTAGTTCCTCCTGAAAATCAAACTCTTTCTCATAGATCTTAAAAAAAAAAAGTTGCTCCATAACTCGGGAATTTTCTGTTATCTATCAAATCCATTGTAAATTCTTACAGAACCACATGATTCAAGCACTCATGATTCTTCTTGAGTCAGCCTCCTTGTTCAGAAGACTCCTTCAGGTGGATCTCAGTGGCTCCCACACCTCTTCCTCATTCTCATTATTGCCTCCATGCTCCTGCTCAGGCAATCCCTTGCCAGGGATGCTATTCCTCCTCTTCTCCAACAATTAACACTCAGTTCTGCTCTCAAAAACAACACCACCCAGAGCCTTCTGGTCCCCTTAGCATTTGGTTGGCACTGTATATTCCTGTTGTCTCAGTTAGTAGACTTCTATTTGGTTTATCTTCTCCACAGTCTGATTTTAATCTCTTCCATGGCAGAGATGGTTGTCTTGGCTCCATTGTATTTCCTAGGTTATCAACACATCATCTGCCCAGCAAATGTGGGGGCAAATAGGTCTCACCACTTTCTTTTTGGGACATAGCGTCCACTATCCAATGGAGACTTCTGGAGTCCTCGCAGGTCGTTGGCTGAACCTGTCTTGGTTAAGTTCTCCATTTTTTCAGTTGAGGAAACTGAGGATCAGACTGGGTTCATAGTGCTGATTAATCATAGGGCTGAGACTAGACTTAACTAGCTGTTTAAATGGTCTTTTCTTGAAAACCCCCAAGGAAGGAAAATCCAGTCAATCACTTTGCTGGTGGGCTTTACCACCTTCTGATGTCTGTCTGCCTATTTGTGTTTCTTGACCGATAAAACAAAGTTTCACGTATACCAGAATGACACGGGTCACCTTCTTCTTTTCTTGTTTTCCTTTCTTTCTTCTCTCCATACAGATAAGCTGGGCTTATGTTTTCCAGGTAAGCTGGAAAATATTTTCTGTATTTTCATACAGAAAATGGTTGGGCTCTGGAGAGACCGACAACTTAATGGCAAGAAAAGCAGGACACACCTGCCAAGTGTGGGTAGCCAGTGCCTTAGCAATCTCTGTCTTGGGCAGCAACTGAGGACAAGCCAGGAAGCAGGTCATAATTGAGAAACCTGTGGAACAACTGAAGCAGGTTTCGAAATTGCAGACAGAACCTTTGTTTGGCCCGGGTTATCATTCCTTACGTATCTGGGTTTAAGGTAATTCAGACAACCCTAATTACAGCTTTTAACTTTCCATCTTGAATTGATCATCTATTTCCAACCTGCAATATTGTACAAAGGATTTGAATCAGCCTGCTTTGGTGCTTAAAACGCAGCAACACGATAAACATGTACCATACGTAATAGAGGAAATTGGGAATGGAGGAGGGAAGGAAAATGACTATGAAGAAAAAAAATGAAGCCAAAGTGAGTTTTTTTCCACTAAATGCTAGTGTTTCTATGGCAAGGTTAGTGGCCAGAGACATGCTACAGATTTGGTTCTTAAGGTCCTTTGGAGCCAAAGCAAAGAAGGAAGCAAGATCATTTACACGATTCATGGAGAAGAGAAAACAAGAACAAGCTAGTTTCTTTTGATAAGCACAGCTGTTTCCAGATAGCAAGGCCTGAACTTTTCTCCCATGGTCCTAGAAAGAGGAGATATGGAAACCAGTGGGAGCTGCCTTCAACACATCCCCATGGGAAATGCAAGTTCCACAAGGCTTACACATTCTGTTTCTTATATATGGATGGAAGGGCAATGCAGAAAAAGCAATTGAGTAGCAAAATGACCAGTGTGAAAATCCCTTGAGCTAGCTTAATTCAAAGGTAAAATCTAACCGATCTAGAAAAATGGATCCACTGGGTCTCCCCTGGATGACAGCAGTAGCTCTCCCTGGTCTCCCCCTCAACCATGCTCCTCTTCCATCCATTCTTCATACAACAGCCAACTATTAAGAAGCAAATCTGACCATATTGTTTCCTTAATTAAAACCCTCCGGCAGCATTCTTTTGTCCTTAGGATACAGTTCTCACAAGCTCTTTCTGATTTGGTTCCTGCTAAATTCTCCTTGAATGCCTTTTGCTCTGCCTCTTTGCTTATTCTTGGAAACAAACCTTTTCCTGTGCTTCCAACTGGCTGTCTGAATCTTCTTTCTCCCTCCGGCCTGTTATGGGCTGAAGTGCGTCTCCCCTAAATTCATGTGGTGAAGTCCTAACCCCCAGTACCTCAGAATGTGACTCTGTTTGGAAACCAGGGTCTTTAAAGAGGTAATTCAGTTAAAATGAGGTCATTAGGGTGGGCCATAATCCGAAATGACTGGTGTCCTTATAAGAAGAGGAAATTAGGGCAAAAAGAGGCAGAGGGAAGACCAGGTGAGGACAAAGGGAGAAGATGACCATCTACAAGCCACGAGAGAGGCCTCAGAAGGAACCAGCTCTGTTGACACACTGATTTTAGGCCTCTAGCCTCTGAAACTGAGAGGAAACCGATGTCCATTGCTTAAGCCCTCTGGTCTGCAGTACTTCGTTACGGCAGCTTTAGCAAACTAATACAAAACCCAGGCTCTTGGGACATAATCCCACCATCCCTTCCCCCCACCAACTTCCCCTCTGCCCCAACTTCCCCTCCCCCACTGCCATCCATATGCCTCTGCTACGCACTCCAACAGGACTTTGTAATTTCTCCACGAGAGCTCTTACCACAGTCTATTGGAATTGCCTGTTTTGCTTTTTTTTTTGGATTGCTTATTTTGCTTTGCTTTTGGTCTGTGTTCCTGTCATTTTTGTTCACCATATCATCCCCAGTGCCTTGTATTGTGTCGTACACAGTCTAGGCATTCAATAAATAGTTGAATGAATAAATGAACTGAGGATGGTTAAAATCCTGAAAGTTAAACTAATGTTAATTAAAAGTCACCTAGACCAAGAGGGTCAGGAAGTAATGAGGCTTCCTCTGAAGATTCAGAGTCAGAGATCAGTTAAAAGAACATCATCCAGATTACAGTTCTCAGCACAAGTCACAGAAATCACCCCTTCCACCACGCTGGCTACACAGCAACCCTGAAACCAAACAGAAGCATCAGGGGACAGCACCTCGGACTGAGGCAAACTCTGACTGATGATAACGCCACACGGACCTAAGAACTGATTCAGATATAAGAAAAAAATAAAGGGGTTATAGGTGAAGTCAGGCCCATATTCAGCAATGGCAGGCAAGATCTTACTCTTCACATTCTTAATTCTTCACTAGACATGCGCAGTCAAGTGCCATTCCTCCTCCTGACCACCATTGCTCTGCCTCATCGGTCCGCAAGCTTGTGCAAGAGGGTGGGGCTATCGGACAGCCAGGGCAGAGCTCTGAGGGTGGAGTCAGGAGCTGTTAAGTCCAGGACAAGTAGTCAGACTAGATTTTTACCCAACAGGTTCTTGATGATTCATTTAACCCATGGACCAGCACATTCATAATCTGTATGACATTCTGATCACTTCCTGGTTCTGTAGTCAACTCTGGGGAGACAGTACAATTGCAGTATAATCTCCTTTTTGGATCAGCAACTAGTGTGCGTACAATTCGGAAAACAGTTTTATAAAGCACAATAATATAAGAGAATCAAAAAAAAAAAAAAAGCAGCACATTTTCCATGGGACAGCTAAGAAATTTAATGAGTATGAAAGATTTCTTTGGTGAGAAGGAAGCCCAGTCAAGGCTGAGATGACCTCAGGAGTAGTTTCTTTCTTATTCTCCTGCTAAATATCTGGGCTCTTGTTTATTTTTAAAAAATATTTTTTATTGAGAAACAGCTTCTACAAAGTGCCCAAATCATAAGCTCAGTAAATGCTTTTAGTTTTCTAAATAACATGATTTCTCTGGTAACGAAAACAACATATGTGCATTGTAGAAATACTCAAAAATATGAAAAGAAAATAATCATTCTTAATAATTCCATTCATAATCCCACCACGCAGAGATCCCATTTAACTTTCCAGCCTTTGGCTCTAGCTCTATTCAAGCAGGTACTTTATAAAATTGTGGTTGTACAGTGCATACTGCCATTATTATTTTTGTTGTGACTATTTCCCTGTATTATCACATATTCTTCCACTACTTGACATTTAACAGCTGCATAGAATTTTATCATGTGAACTTACTCTATTGAAACAGTCTCCATTACTGACCATTTAGGTTATTTCTGATTTTTTGCCAATAAACAGTCCTGCATAAACATTTTTCAATATAAATTCCTGCCCATATTTATTGATTAGAGGATGTTAGTACTCCAGTTTCCTTAGTGAAAATGATCAGGTGCCCTGTTTTTGTGGGTTAGGTTGAGTTTATATTTTCAAGTCCCAGGATCCTTGGTATTACAGAAATACAGGGCCAAAGCAGAGAGAATACTCAGCTGAGGAAACTCAGGTTAAAAGTAGAAATTAAATTTGACAACTCATTTCAGTAAATGAGAGGATGACAGATACAAAATTGTATAAGCAAGGCATCTAAGAGCCTATGTAAATACTGAAAAATAAAAGTAGGCCAGATAGTATTTCAGATATCTATCTATATTTTTTGCTCTTCTTATTCATAGCCCTGTCCATTCAAGCTAGTGGTCACATTGTCCTCATTGTCTTAAGGAAGGGATGTTGCATGTTAGAAAGCAGAAGTCTGATGCACTTTCTGGCATCTCAGAGGTTACATTCTAGAACAGGGATAGGTGGACAAGGTGTCTGTCTGAAACCAAAGTGAGGCTTGAAAATATTGTCTGAGCTAAGGGGAAGGAAATTGATAAATGCTCAGAAATCTCTGGGTCCTGGAGCAAAGGAGGGTGATAGCAAAACCCTAAAGACAAAGTTGCTTCAAGGTGCATGCAGCTGTGTGGGAGGCTGGGCAGCCTTGCAGGGCTTCCTGTGCCCAAGTGTGGGGTGGGAGCGGGGAGGCAGGCTGACTGGAATGGGAGGCATCTCCACTTGAGACTTGGAATCACATTATGACCCCTATTCTCCCATCTTTGGCATCATGTAAAGTTCTGGAAAAATGACAGAACCCAAAGAGGGTAAGGGGAGCCCCCAAAGCATTAAGGTTATTTCCCTGTGAGATAAGAGCTCAAAACAGAAATAGAAATATAGAAATTCAAGTTATATTTCTTTGATACTTGGGCTTATGGTTTGAATTTTATATCCACTCATTTGTTTTTCTGCTTTCTGTGGAAATTACTAAAAATTTCTAAAATCCCAACAAGAATACTAATGAGATACAGTGTGATTCTCAGCTACCTTGCTTCAAATTCAAGCATGCACTTTTTATGGAGCATAAACCTTTATGGGACAGAATTGTAGGACATAATCCATACAAAATCTGATAATATCATTGAGTTATTTAAAAATATGTGACGTCCCTTCATACCATTTCGAAGAAATGAAGCAGTGATTTGGTTATTTGAAGAATTAATTAATAATTAGAAGCTTTAGAATTTGCTTTAGAACTATTAAAGTATACTTTAGTTTTTTATATTAACTTTCAGTGCAGGTTAATGAGGTCACATGTTTTACAATTCAGTAAAATCAAATAGTGGCTTATCAGGGTCTCTAATGTTTTGATCTAAGAGTCAAACTTGGAGTATTAAGAGCCTGAGCTCTACTCCCTCTGGCTATCCTGCAAAAATAACACTTCTCATAACTGGGTTTATGATGAGGACTGGATAGAGAACGCTGCAGATTGTATCATCTGGTAAGTTCCCAGTGGGCAACGTCTCTTTGGAGCCTTTTAACCTGCTTTGATTGGCCAGATAACTCCCAGGGGACTTTAATTATTCAAACATAAGTTATCTAGTGCTTTCCAGGGAGCAGATGTGGAGAGGAGATAGATAGGGACATGGATAGCTAGACAGACAGACAGATATGGCAGAGAGACATAGACAGAATGAATGGATAACTGCTTTTCTAGGCAGGTTTGAAATAGAATCCTAGCTCCTCCTTGGGTAACTGGGTTAACCCTCCAGGCCCCGATTCCTCATGTGCCCCAAGGGTGCTAAGAGCCTGCATGGACTTCACAGGGTGGACAGGTCACACAAAAGACAATGTGACCCAATGCTGCTGGCTCACTGTGGGCACTCAATGTTCACACCCCAGGGCATCTTTTCTGATGAGGCTCCTTAACAGAGAAAGAATTCATTATGGAGACAGGCCATTTTAGAACCCCTACGTCCTTCTAGGAGAAGTTTTAAGGCTGCTTGTCACCAGGTAGGAGTTTAAAAGCAGCTAACTTTTTTCTCTCCTGCTCTACAATTTAGAGGCATTTTATGCAGAGGGACCATGACTGTAGGTGCCCCACGTTTCATTCTTGCAGCAGTTATAACCAGTTAAGTGGCCATCAAGCTGATCAGATCTCGTCTATGGTCTTAGGTGAACAGGGGAGAAGGGCAAGTGCAGAGACCCTTGTTCCCTCTCGTCCTGCAGATTCTGACCAAGAGGAAGAAAGAAAGGACTGAGAGGAAGTCAAGTCAGAGTCTTACCTCGAACTCGCTGTTCTGCGCAGTAAACTTGAATTGGCCATCCTCACTTACATCAGGGCTTGTGGAAAACTGATGTTTTGCCAGTGGAAAGGAGAAGTGAGGGTTTCTGAGGGGCTTTCCCTCTGGGAGTTTTCGAGTTTAAGCAACTGTCAGGCAGTTATTCTCAGATGCACGAGGACAAACCTGGGAATCTCTTTGTGGTGAGGGGAGAGGAAGGATGTGTGAAGTTTGAAAACCCATTTTTGTACATACGTTTAGAAGATCAAAGATAACTACTTTTAAAATATTGTGAGCTACGTATGATGTGACATCTTTATAATTCTTATCTAATGATATGTGAGTAAATGGAGCTTCAGAAACTGCTTTATGCTGTAAAAGAGAGTACAAGAAGGTGTAAAAGAAGTGTAATCCCAGGGACAGGTGAGTAGAGAATCCATGGCAATTAAATCAACAGAGACATGGGGCTGGAAAGGAGCTTAGGGACCATCCAGCCCAGAGGCAGCAAATTACAGTTGAAAAAAAAATTCAAAAGAAAAGTAATATTTCGTGACATGTGAAAACTATGTAAAATTCAAATTTCAGAGTCCATAAATAAAGTTTTATCAGAACACAGCCATGTTGATTCTTCTATGTATTGTCTATTGCTGCTTTTTTGCTACAATGACAGAGTTGACTGGTTGTGACAATGTGTGGCCCACAAAGCTTAGAACATTTATTATCTGATGCTATACAGGAAATTTGCTGACCCTTGATCTAACTCAGGGTTCAGGCAAAGAAACTGAAGCTCTGACAGAGTAACTGGCTCGCTCAAGAGCAGAAGGCTAAACAGTAAGAAGTATTATTCATGATCTCTTTTTTCAGTCTGTATCCTTTTGGTTCTCATTACTATGTGAGCAGTTCGAGTCTCCCTTTGGACCTTTCCTAGCTCCAAAGATCTCGTCTAATGGAATGTTCCAGACTATATCCACAATTATCTTTAATAAAGAGAAATATGTTTTTGCTTTGCTTCTAATGCCCTTTTAAAGGATATTCAGGATTTTGCTAACTTTTCCAACTAAAGCATCTTGTGACCTGCATGAAATGTCTTTATAAATTAGTTTCCAAATCCATTAGCAGGCTGTTTATTACCATTTAAGAACTTTATGGACAATTAGGATCTATTGCCAGCAAGTGCCCAGTGGCACTTTGGTTATGCGTGCCCAGCTGAGGGAACAGAGAATGTATTATTGTAGTATCGCAGAGTTTCATGGTTGGAGCTGACCTTATATTCCAACCATTTAACAGTGAATCATTGGTTAAAGAGATCATAACAATGTCTACTCAGTTGTTAGAAATAAAAATAGAGTTTTGTTTTTGCTTTGTTTTTCAGAGAAGCATGCATACTTCCTTAGTCACTTTTAAAGCCACATGTAAAGAAATCCAAAATCGTTAAGTACAATTTGGTGCTATCTTCAAGGCTTCAGCTGTCATTAACCATGGATAAAAACTGACCCTGTTGTTAGACTGTATCACAGCTTTCTAACTCATTATGCTGTTTTCAGTTAAGTACCACTCAGAGGTGTTTGAAACACCTGATATTAAAAGCCCTTGCAGCTTCCCGGTGTTTACCGTTTTATTAAAAGAGAAGTTGGTGGCCTCTGTAGCTCTGTTTACAAACCGTCAGGACAAGAGCCTGCTCATCTTCACAGACTTTTTCTTCTCTCACAATAAGGGAATTGTGTGTTCATATCTTTTGCCTATTTTTATATTGGGTTTTTTTTGTCCTTGTTTCCTATGGTTTTTAAAAATAATTTATATATTAGGGATATTGCCCGTTATCTGTGATACATGTTGCAAATGTTTTCCCCTCAGTTAGTGATTTGCCATTGGACTTTACTTTTGGTGTTCTTTTTTGTGATGTGACAATTTTTAATTTTTATGTAGTCAACTGTATCAGTATTTCCTTTTATTGAATCTGGATTTCAAGTCATAGCCTTTTCCCACATTCAGTTTGTAAAGGAATCCACCATATATTTCTTCTAGTATTTTTATGATTGTATTTTTTATTTTTTACATTTAGAACTGATGCATTTGGAGATTATCCTTGTGTATGGTTTGAGGTATAATCCAATTTGATCTTTTTCAAAATGGTTCTCTAATTGTCCTCAAATATCATATATTTGCCCCAGTGGTTTTTAGATGCTTCCTTTATCACATTCTGAATTTCCGTATATACTTAAGTTTAATTCTGGAGTTCATATTCTATTACATAGATCTGTCTGTCTATTCATGTACCAATATCAAACTTTAATTATAGATGTTCTATATTTTAATATCTGGTACAGAGTACTGCTTTTATCTTATAGTTCTTCTTTTTCAAGTTTTTTAAAAAAAGATATTCTTTCATGTTTTTTCTTATATGAACTTTAGAATCTTATTTAATTTATAAATTAACTTGGGAAGAACAGACAGCTTTCTAATGTGACTGATTGTATTTAAGAACATGAATGTCTTTCCTTTTGTTCAAGCCTACTTTGAAGAGTGTTTTAAAGTTTTCTTCACGTTGATTTTGCAGTTTTTGTTACATTTATTCCTTAGAATTTGCCTTTTTTTGGTTGCTATTGTAAATAGGGCTTTTTCTTCTATTATATTTTCTAACTGGTTATTGTTAGTGCACCAAAAATGCTATTGATTTCTATGTTAGCTTTATCTCCTGCTAACCTTAGAACTCTTATTGCATGGTTAGTTTTATTATGAATTCTCTAAGATCTATAGATACACTATTAAGTCATCTGTAAGATCCTGGCTTTAGGACTGCAGTGTATACATTTTATTACAGTAAGGAAATATCCATTAATTCCTATATTCTTGAGTGCTTTTTTACATCAAAAATAGGTGTTAATTTTTGTCAAATATATTTTCAGCCTTTATGGAGATCGTCACGTGATTTTTCTACTTAGATCTATTAATATGGTGAATTATAGTAATTTATTTTCTAATAATAAACCACCCTTGTATTCCTGAAATAAATCCATTGGATATGGTGTATTATTTCCTTAATGTGGTACTGAGTCCTGTTTACTAATATTTTATTTTGGATTTTTTCATCAATGTACATAAGTGATATTGCTCTGTCATTTTCTTTGTATCATTTTTGTTGGGTTTAGGGATCAGCGTTATTCTTTAATTCATGAAAAGAATGTGGACTTTTTCTCATCTCTAGATTAATGTTGTATTAGGACTATCTGGTCTTGGAAGATGTGATAGAATTTCCCTTTGAAACTGAGTCTGGTGCCTTTTTTGTGAGTAAATGTCTCTATTTTTTATATGGACATCTGTCTTTTTTTTTTCCTGTTGAATTTGTTCATGTTTATTACAATCAATTTCAAATAATTTTAAAAGAAAATTATAGTCTTGCTTCAGATGTTTATTCCACCTGAGTACCTTTTTTTTTCAATTGAACAGTTGGACATCAGTCTTCTTAAGCTTTTGATCTCAATTGGAGTCAATTCTGATAGACTGTATTATAGTAGAAAATTATCCATTTCATCTAATTTTTCAAATGTATTTGCATAGTGATGTGCAAAGTAGTTGCTTATGACTTTAAAAATTTCTGTTTTGATGGTTATTTCTCTTTTGTCATTTAGTATTTGGTTGATTTCGTTTGATTTTTGTTAGTTTTTCAGAGAACCAGAATTTTTTCTTTGTTTTACGTCTCTTAATTCTTTTAATTAGCTGTAAGCAAGCAAGAGTGCGACATTATTTCTTTTGGTGTGTGAATGCTCCCAACATGATCTTAAGTAGCAGAAAAACATGTAATGCTCAAGTCAATTGAGAATTAACACTGAAAGCATTTCAATAGAGTGAGAAAAATCAGAATGTTTCTGTTCCACTATAAGTATGTTATTTTAAAGCACACTTGAAATTTTAAATGTGTACAAATTCAGAGGTTTTTAGAAACTTCAAAAGCCACAGCCACAGAGTTTAGGAAGCCGAAGGTTGTGAACGTCCCTCCTCACTTAATCCATGCTTTATTTTGCATTCCTCACAGGTAAGCAGGCAGTGCCTGTTATGCGCTGGACCAAAATCAGCCCCATGCAGCTGATCTTCAAAGGAGTGGAATTTACTCTGGCATTCTCTTATGTACGATGCCGTTCCAAGGCCAAATCCCAAGACAGAAACAAGTGCGACTTTAGGCAATGATCCAAATCTTGGATTAGCAGCTAAATAACCTTGGTGGACCAGTCCTTGGGTGACAAGCATGCTTATGAGAGAAAAAGGCAGAGCTCTCTTCCAGAAACTTTCTTCTTGACATTCCTGGATAATCTTTGAAATCTCTGCTCTGTGGATGTGCAGTTTCGATTTTGGACAAAAAACAGACTGCTTGCTTGGTGGTGGCAAATGGGGACCTTTGTTTTGGTTTCCATGAGTAGACACTGAAGCCATGATGGCTTTGCTTCTTTTCTAGTTGAGTGGACTCAGCTTCCTTGTTGACCCGATGTCTCTCTTTCGCGAGCTTTCTTCTCCAGAGAACCAGAATTTTGAATTTTGAATTAGTTTCCCCTTAACCAGCTCACTGCAAGCTTTTCCTGTAATTCAACTATTGTCCACTAGGTGGTAGCAGATATCTTGGATATGCCATTCACGAGCTCAAATTTCAATTTTCTTCTTAAATTCATTGTAGATTTTACCTGTATATTTTTCAAATAAAAATGAAGATTATTTGCATGTTTAAATAAAAACTTTAAATTATTATGTATTGTTTTATCGGAAATCAGTATTGACCAATCACATATATAGTTAAACTATAAAAAATGTGTTTTTCTATTGTTAGCTAATTCTCTTATCTATGGACTGACTAGAATGCAATTCTTTAATTCCTTCTGATGTTCTCTTCTAGTAATATGTCCATAGGAAACTGGGTAACACAAATTTCTTCCAATTTCTTTCTGCCACTGGTTCCAGAATGTTGGGGTTCAGGGAATAATTTTTGTGCCTGCCTTTTTTTACTTGTCCATAGGTTTTCATTTCTTATTTTCAGAGTTTCACTTTTATTCCTTCTGTTGGCAAAATCAAGAAATGAAATCTCTGACCTGCTGAGACCAAAAATCCCCAGTCTACCAGGTTACTTTCTTCAATTAGAGAGCAGTAACTTTCCACTGATTCATAGAATGACATCACTTTTTTTCCCATCAGCTTTCTAACTGGAAACTCATTTAAACTATTTTACATATGTTGGTACTTATCTTGCCACATTCTAGCCACAAATCTGAGTTCTTAAAAAAATTTTAGGAGGAAAGTTCTATGCACAGAGAGCATTTAAGCTAAAATGTAAAGTTTTGAGCTAATAGCTCAACAAACATAAAGTTTAAATGTATAAAAATAAATATCTAACTTTTATTAAAAATTTTCTAAACATTCAGAAAAATAGTGCAATAAACACCCCATGCTACCACTCAGATTAAACAATTAATATTTTTGCCATATATTTTAATGTATCTATTTTTTTTTGTGAAACATTTAAAAGTAAGTTGCAGATATTATGACCATTTACTTCTAAACAGTTCATCTGGCATCCCCCAAGTATAAGGACATTCTTCTATATAACTACATTGTCATCCCTAAGAAAATTAACAATACTTCTTTAATTTCATCTAATAACCAATCCATATTCTCATTTCCCAAATTTCCCTCAAATTCAAGTTTCACTCATTACTTTTGGTTACTAATTAGAATTTTATAATCTAGAAAGGCCTTTAAAAAATTACATTGACTTTTTGAAGTAACCAGGACTTTTGCCTGACTTTTCCTTGTAGTGTCATTCAATTCTAAGAGCATATTGTCAAATTAACTTTATGACAACCAATTCCTATTGCCACGTGAAAGTTTTCAGAAGTTGCAGTGATTTGAAGCCACAAAATCATTTGCAAGACTGATTCTTTCATGGTTCTGGAGGAACTTGCAACCTAGAATGCTGGAGCAGGAAAGCCCACCCCCCACTGACAGATTAGAAAAGTTAAGTGTAATGGTTTCCTATTGCCACTGTAATAAGTTACTCCAACTATAGTGGCTTCAAACAACACAAATTGTTATTTTCCAGTTCTGGAGGTCAGAAGTCCAAAAAGGGCTAAAAGCAAGGTGTTGGCAGGGCTGCATTCCTTCCTGGAGACCCTAAGGGAAACTTCTCACATTTCCCAGCTTCTAAAGGTCACCTACATTCCTTGGCTTATGTTCTCTTCCTCCATCTTCAAAGCCGGAGCATAGCATCTTCAAAGCTCTCTCTTAAAAAAAAAATTATACATAGTGTTTTTTTTTTTTTAATTGAAGCATAGTTGATTTACAATATTATATTAGTTTCAGGTGTACAACATAGTGATTCAATAATTTTGTAGATTATACTCCATTTAAAGTTATTATAAAATATTGACTTTATTCCTTGTGCTGTACAGCATACACTTGTAGCTTATTTATTTTATACAGAGTAGTATTTTCAAAACTCTGACTCTGACCCCGACTTTCCTGTTTCTCTCTTTCATTTATAAGAACCCTTGTGATTACATTGGGTCCATCTGAATAATTCAGGGTACTCTTCCTACCTCAGTGTCAGCTGATTAGCAATTTTAATTGCATATACAACCTAATTCTCCCTTGCCACAGAACATAACATATTCACAGGATCTGGGGATTATGTCATAGACATCACTGGGGGCCTTTATTCTGCCTCCAACAGGAAGTGACCTGACAAAGATTTGTTAGTTACTCACATGGGTCCTTTTAATACCCTACAACCTTATACGTTTGTTTGTTTTGCATTGAAATTTAGTAAAAGGTGATCCTATGTCAAACCCTATTCCAGAGAATTTAATAAAAGAGGCATTAGAAGGATTTTATTACAAAATTACACTCTGATAACCAGGTAGATCCACAATTTGGTTCTTGAGGATAGTGCTGGTTTGTGCCCACTTTATCTTTTCAGTCTTAAATATGCCAATTTAATTAAAATTTTCTGTATTTAAAATACTGCCTTATCTGATACATCTGAAGTCGGATTGCTTCACTTACTGGTTTTGTTTGATTTTGATAAGGGAGTTGTTTTTTCTTTGACTCTAATTAAGAGAATCCAAATAGCTTAAATCACATAAATCACTTCAGTTCAACATCTAAAATTCTAGTTATCTTCTTCTGTTACTTCGAGGTGCAGGAAGAGTCCAAAAACGTAGGTGAGGGTCACACGCATCTCCAGGGTTATCTGTTCAAATCAGATCTGAGGTAGATTGTGCTGTTGACACCCAGACTCGTGTACTGCCAAGACTTAACACTTTACTAAAAGTGAGGTTCTGGAGTCTCACTTATTCAGTATGATGGTCACAGTTGTGGAAGTCCAGGGCAGAGATGGCTGGTGCCTTCACTGGCATCCTGGGGGAGGGGAGGAGGGTTAAGAAGCTGGTTGGAGACACTGAGGAATACTAACAACATTTTGTTTCATAATTAGTTTTCAGTTTACTTCCCACATCTGTATAGCAAAGTGATTTTAAAAATTATTCTTTGAATGTTTTACCTTCTACCTTATCTAAGATCACTTACTATTGGCCAGAGTGTAGGGAAATGGAGTCACTCTGTCCATTACCTATCCAGTCAAGACTTCGGGTGGATTTGGTCTATGAGTGATTTCTTCCAATCTACTGTCCATTGTAATCTTGGCTTTATTAGCCAAGTGCCTCAGGTAAGACTGTGTTTCTTCCTCTTTCTCTCCCCTTCACTCCCACCAGTGTCATGTCAATGAAGCTATGTGACTTTACAAAAGAAAGAAGCAAACAGTGCATTGTTTTCCTCCCATCTTCCCCCTGTATCCTTTTCAATGAAACTTCATTCATGTTATTCCATGTGGACATAGTATTCTGTGTCTTGCCCTCCCCCTTAACATCACTTCTAAACTTGATTACATGCTTTGACCGCGTGCACATGCCTGTCATATCTGATTTTTGTGAGTGGACTGTCCTGCAATGGGCTCATAAGAGTAATTTCCTCAGCCATCCCCTGGGTGCTGGGCATCTGGACTCTCCTGTTTGCATTGCAGGCCCTCAGCAGTGTGTCTGTTGTCCCTTGGGTGCAGGCCTACCTGCACATGGCCAGGGGGTCTCATGCAGCCAGAACACGTGGGTACTAATTAATTTTGCTGCCTGTTGGCTTCTTTCTTTGGGAATCTACTCATAAAAGAAAAATTACTATCTCTCCCCCTGCCCCCTTGGCAACCACAAGTTTGTATTCTATGTCTGTGAGAGATAGACTGGGATTTCAAAATTGCAGAATAGATAAACAAGATTATACTGTATAGCACAGGGAAATATATACAAGATCTTATGGTAGCTCACAGAGAAAAAAATGTGACAATGAATATATATATGTTCATGTATAACTGAAAAATTGTGTTCTACACTGGAATTTGACACAACATTGTAAAATGATTATAAATAAATAAAAAATGTTGAAAAAAAAAAGAAAAATTACTAGCACAAAAATGAAGAGGGATCTGTTAAACCTGTTGCTCAAGGACAATCCAGAAAACTTGAACCAGCCCACAGCAGGTTCATCCAAGGATAAGATCATAATAGATCACATGAAATCCGGAAGAATTGTCTTTCACCAAGTTCCAAGAAGGCCTTTCTGATATGCTCTAAAGAGTTGTTTTCTGAACCCTGTTATAAAGGTCTTACATTTATTTATTTATTTATTTATTTGCTTTTCAATTAAAATTTTAGCTGCTTGGCAGACTTTCAGGTTCTTTTTGTTTGTGTGTTTGATGGACTGACTTCTCCCATTCAAATCACTGAAATCTTTTGACTGGTGAATTCTTTTTTATCCTTTGGCTGGTTTTTAACATTAATTTTTATTATGGAAATTTGAGAAACACAAAAAATAGGAAGAATAGAAAAATGAAGCCTCATGTACCTATCACCCAGCTCCAACAACCATTAACTTTCTTCTCTTCTTTCTTATCTTTCTCCCTGAATACTTATTTTCTCCCCCATCGTGATATTTAAAGCAAATTCCAGGCATAAATATGTCATGTGTATGATTTCCCCCATAAATACGTCAGTGTGCATCATGTTTTGTCAAATGACCACAGTGTCTACAGCAAAGCAAATGGGGTAAAATGTTAATAATAAATGAATCTGGGTAGAAGGGGTACAAGTGTTTTTGTACTACTTATTTTTGCAAAATTTCGGTAAGTGTGAAATGATCTCTAAATAAAAAGAAAAAAAGAAAAAAAAAAAAGAGCAAACAAAAAACATGACCATACTATCATCACATTGGATAATCCAAGAAACAGATTTTTCCTTGTTTTACTATAAATCATGCTCCTGGAAAGAAATTAATGGAAAAACCCCAGAAAATTATTTAAAAGAAGAAATCGTTCCTAATTTTAACACCCAGACGTAGTCACTATTAAACGATTGTGTATCTGTCTCCAGGCCATTAGACAGAAGGGCAGATAGACACATTCTTCCAAACACATTTCCTGATGCTTTTGTCAGGGATCAAATCCTGTACTGACTCTGAGAATTATTCTCTGGCTTTGATCTCTTACCTATTTTCACTATACTCAAGCATTTGTCCTCCTTGTGCTGGGAACTCAGAGTTAATTCCTTATATTGGCTCTAGCCTCTTACTCTAGCTGATTGTCCAGACAGCCAATGTCCAAATATCAGAGGGAAGCAGCTTATGATGTTACCTCCATCGCTCCCTCTTCCTCCAGTCCAGCTCTTGATGTAAACAGGTACCCGACCTCCACTCCAAACTCCCTCCACGCTAGTGCAAGACCCAGGGGAGGGAGGGATGTGGTGGTCATTCCAGCAGCAGAGAAGGTCCCCTTGCCCCACTTGATGCTTGGGTCACACTTCCTCCAGTTCCCAGATGCACTTTCATGCTGGTTCTGCCCGGTTTCCTGCCCCTGCCTGGCTGCTCTTTGTGGTTCACTTCTTATGACACTGGCTGAGCAGTTCCCATCAAAGCTAAAATTCTTCTCCCTATGCTTGGAATGTACCTCTGTTTCCATGACTGGTCCTATCCTGTACTTTTATCCCTGATTCCTACCTCACTTCTTGCGTAACAGCAAAGTTCATTCAAAGTTCTCTTCCAACCCCTTGTATTTTTCCATGATGAGGGACAGGAAATACAGGGTCCCCAGGAGACCAGTGATCTCACTATAACAACTTCTTTCCACCTATTCTAATTCCACCCACCTTTGGGAGCTGCCTCTGTCTTCAACAGACTCCTGAAATGACCAGCCAGGCTCAGACCAATGCAGGCCACCTCCTCCAGGGATTAACCAGCACCCCTTACTGATGTTCCGTTGCTCATCCAACACCCATGAGGTCAAACACAGGAGGTGAGCAAGGGGAAGTTCCAGCTCTGTGCAGAGCCAGCCTCCAGCTTCTATGACTTTAGCCAGGCCAAAAGGAGGAATAACACTGTCCTGAAATGCAACTTTTGGAGACAGAGATAGGGCAGGCCTAATTTCCCCCAAATTAAAACTAACACAGTTAGAAAAGTTTTGATGATCACAGGGGCTTTCAGAGTGAAATGTTACATGCTGATTGTTAACCTGCTAAGTTCCAGATGTAAATTCTTAGACTCTTCTAGGAAGTTCTTTCATTTGAGTGAAAATCCTTCATAACTAAATAATTCATTTTTATTTTCAAAAGAAAGATAATTTCCCATTGCCAACGGACTCTAAAGAATCTTTCCAAAAACTTCTGACTTCTTTTACGCAAGAGGAAAACAAAACTACTTAGTTCAAAGCTACTGTTTTTCAGGTTTCTGCTACTAAGAGATAATGCATTGGGAGAACACGGCTGTTAATTATCTAAAACCAAGGCCCAGAAAGACTCAGGAAACAAGGTTTATACCTCCCCAAACAGACTGGAGGGACAGAACTTTGTTCTGGGAGGACAGAGAGGGAGCTAGTTGGAGAGGAGAGACTAGATTGAGAGCAGGTGTTGCTCTCTGAGCAAAGCTGAGCTCAGGGAAGGAGATGACAATAAAAACACTGTATGTATTAGTTTCCTGTTGCTGCTGTAAAAAAATTTACCATAAACCCAGTGGCTCAAGACAACATAAATTTATCATGCTTTACTTATTTATTTATTTACCTATGTTTATTACAGTTCTGGAGGTCAGCAGTCCAAAAAAGATCTCACTGGGCTAAAATCAAGGTGTTGATAGGGCTGGTTCCTTCTGAAAGCTCTAGGGGACAGCTGGTTCCTTGCATTTTCCAGCTCCTAGAAGCTCGCATTCCTTAGCTTGTGGCCCCTTCCACATTCCAAGGCAGCAACGGTTAGTGGAGTCTCCTCACATCGTATAGCTCTGACATGGCTTCCTCTGCTTCCCTCTCCCACTTTCAAGGAGACGTCGTTATTTTGGGCCCACCTGGATACTTCACAATAATCTGCCGTCTCAAGGTCCAGCTGATTAGCAAACTTAATTCTATCTGCAACCTTAATCCCCCTTGCCATGTAACATAACATAATCATGGGCTCTGGTGATTAGGATGGGGGCACCTTTGGGCGGCCATTGCTCAGTCCTCCACAAAGGCCTCTACAGGTTTGGAGCATCATGCCCTGTTCCCTCTCTGGCACCTTGGAAGCTTGTTAGTCTCCTTGAGTTCTCCATAGCATCCTGGGAAGGCAGCCGTCAAGCAGACGCAGCAGTGGAGGGGCCTGAGAGCCGCCTGGTAATTTCCAGGCCCCAGTCCTTTCTCATGGGGGATCTGGTGGGCCTGGGAGGGGCCTTGTGGTTGGGACAAAGTCATGCAGCTGTGAAAATTACTGTGGATTCCATGACTGGGGGCCACGTGGATGCAATGCTTGAGAGGCTGCCAGCATGGAGGCATTACAATCACTGAGGGTGGTAAGAATGTTCTCAGAGGCTCAGAGGCGTCAACAGGAGCTGCAGCTGTCTGGGGAACCCCACCTCCTTCCATTACAAAAACCTTCCTGGAAGGGTGAGGAAGAAACCTCTGAACTGAACCCCAGAAATCTACATTGATTCAGAAAACTCTGAAGTTACTGAGAAAACCCCAGTTTGACTAAGATGAAGTTTCTGTCATTAGGCTGAATGGGAATCTGAGATAGAAACTAGGTTGTTAAAGAAAAACAACGAAGGTTCGTATTTGACACCCCGATTTTGTGCTGAGAGCTATGCCTGCTATGTACAAATGAGAGTCTCCTTTTCTGACAAGAACATCGAGAGAGACGACTTTATTTGCAAGCACTGGGTGAGGTGACGCTCCATGTAAATGGCGTGTTTTCCCTGACCAGCCTCTTCCTCCAGCTCAGCCGTGAGGGTGAGCCGCACGTCCAGCTCAAATGGGGTAAGGACGAGCGTGTGGCATTTTGCACAGTAAAGCAGTTGTTTCCACGTAGCTATTTTGATCAATAAAATAAAAATCAAGCCATCAAACTTTCAACCTTTTTTAAAAGTCCCAAGTAAAATATTCAATGTAAGTCTTCACTCAGCTCTGGGTCTTGCTCAGAGGCATGACCCGGGCGGGAGCAGAAGCCTCACCAGGTCTTCCTGTGTGAGACCTTCTCTGTGTCCCCCACTTGTGCTCCCACGTGGTGCCTCTAATGCCTTTTCATCTAAATTGACAACCGTCATCTCCACAAGTCACTTTAAAAGTCATGGAAAGGTGGCCGTTTGGAAGAAAATGGTCTGAGGAGGAAGTCATCAGGAGCCGTAAACTTGAAGGCCTCACGTAGATCTGACTGCTCTACTTGGCTGTGGCTAAAGAGCAGCATTTAGAGTGAGCTGAGAAATGCCGGCCCGATGGGAGCGCTCTTCCCTTGGTGCTGGAGGTCTGGGTGCTGGCACCACAGGGGCAGGGGGAGCGTGGGGCCCTTGGGGGACTGAACTTCGGGCTTCTTCACCCTGAGTAATGTTGCTTGGGACCCCTTGAACTGGGCCCCAGAGTTCTTGGGCTTATTGTGGAGAAAGTTACTGTGATCCATGGGCTTGTGGCTAAAATCTGAATAGTAAATAAATAAGTGCTGTTTTGTATTTTAAACAAATGAAAAAAATTACAATGTCAGTAATAATATTAACTAAATTTATTGAGTGCTTACTATGTGCTAGGCACCCTGCTAAAGGACTTTATATACAGTTACCTCATTTAATCCACATAAGAGTGCTGAAGGAAAAGAGTGGTTATTACCCCCATTTTATACACAAGAAGCTGGGGCTGAGTGAGGTGAAGGTGCCCTGTCCATGGTCACCCAACTTGTTAGTCTCTCTGGCTCTGGAGCCTGATTGTTCCTGCCATTCAACATTCAATATTGTACCTACCCACTGCTGGAGGGAACGTAGCTACAGTATTTGGCGGGTGGAGTGCCAGGGTAACACCCTGTGAGAGCTCTCTCCATTTTCTTACCCCAGCAACTGGTAGGAGGCTGATGACTGGGAGCTTATTTTCCACAGAGGCTGGCATGAATCTGGCTTCAGGAAGCCTTTGGGGCAGGGAAGAGGGGGAGCTTCTGGACCCCTGGGGCCCCGACAAGGCTCACATAGGGCTTAGCTCAGTGGGGTGGGTAAAGAAATGGAGCTCAATAATACTGCCTTATATAAAGCAGACCATGACTTTTTTTTCAGTTTATATTGTCCATGGGCTATCATAACAGAAGCATTTTCTTAAGGATAAAACTACATATCACAATATTAATTACAGACATAGCTCATTGGATTCATGCAGTCCCTTCCCAACAATTTGAGGTGATTCTTGTGATCCTGGAATCTAAACATGGTACTGCTATCACATTCTGCACAAAACCAGGTACAGGAGAGATGCTAACCTTCTAGATGTCACATGATAGTAGCAGCAAACAGGAGACCAAATATTTTATGATTTTCATAAATAGGAGGGGATACATTCACCTTACAGTTTTAGACACTTCAAGTTCTTCCCATTGTCAAGGTGCTGGGCATCACTGGTGACATTCTGTCTTTCAGGCTCAACTCTAGTGGTGGCCAATCTGGTGTCCTGTTGCTCTGCATACTTTTGTCTCTGGACCAGGCCGTCTGCAACGTTCAGGGGAGACATTTCAATATTAAAAACAAAAACCAAGCCAAAAAACAAAACAAAACAAAACAAACCCCCAAACTGGAGGGAGTAGGTGGGCAGCTTATAGCCTTGGCTTTATCTCTGGCTGTTGAATTGGATAGAACAGAGGAGGAGAATGGAGGGAGGGATGTGAACAGCAAACCTGACTATGGGGATCTCAGTGCGCTGACAAATCCAACCACAGAAGCACAAGGCTCCTCTCTTAAATTTTAAAGGGAACATTCGTCAGTTCACTGTCGTATACAACAGTGCAACTAAGTTCGAGGAGTGTGGTGTATCTTACTCCTCCTTGGAAAGGAGTTTGGGGCAATTCCTGATCCCTGTGCGAGAACGTGATCCCAGGAAACCTCTCTAAATTCTCCCTGGACTGGCCTTCTTCCGTTTTACGAATGTAGCATGTTTTCTGTGACAGTACTGCCTCCGCCACTGATGACAAAGCTGCGTGAATTGGACACTACAAGGGCCGGGGACATCTCTTCCGGGTCCTCCATCTCTGGCTGGCGGTCCCTACCCACAGGCCCCTGCAGGCCTGTCTCCTGGGTGCTCAGTTCCGAGTCCGCCTCCCCGCACTGCAGCGGGAGTAACGCCTGGTGTCTGGTCAGGGCGTCGTTGTTTTTCTGGGCCTCCAGGGAGTTCTGGTGCGTGGAATTCCTGTGAGCCATGGCACTCTTCTGAGGCTCGTCAAAGCTCAGAGAGAAGGTGACTGTGCCACTGCCGAAGATGACCTTCTGCTTGCATCTGGGTTGCTGCTGCGACTGCGGCTGCGGCTGCGGGCTGGAGGGCGGCCGCGCGTGCGGCGGCGGCGCATGCTGGGTCAGGGCCAGCGGCTGCTGCTGCTTCTGCCTCTCGGGCTGCGGGAAGGGGTCCTCGCTGTTGCTCTTGCTGCTGATGGAGGAGGAGGGGGTGGATCCCGTGGAGCCCCCAAGGCTGCTGGACCGCTGGCGGGAGACGTTGCTGCGGCGCAGCGTGGCGCGGGCTGCCACCTTGAAAGCGTGCGCCGCGGTGCTGCAGCGCACCTCCTCGATGGTGTTACGCGACGGCTTAAAGAGGATGATGTAGACCTTGTTGAAGAAGATGCAGGCCAGCAAGCCAAAGCTGGCTGCCAGGATGGCGATCACCTCCACGGCAGAGACAAACTTGCCGTAGGTGCTGGCGTAGGCTGGAATGAAGGAGATCCAGACGATGAAGAAGATGAGCATGCTGAAGGTGATGAACTTGGCTTCGTTGAAGTTCTCCGGCAGCTTCCGGGACTTGAAGGCGAAGAAGAAGCAGATGGCTGCCAGCAGGCAGGTATAGCCGATCAGGAAGCCCAAGGCCATGAGTGAGCCCTCGTGGCAGGTGATGAAGATGATCTCATCCTCTAGCTCCTGGTTGCGGTAGCTGGAGGGGGGCGCGGTGTAGAGCCAGATGGCACAGATAACAATCTGCATGAAGGTGCAGAGGAAGACCAGCAGGAACTGCAGGTTGAGCCCCCACCACTTGCGGTGGAAGCTGGTGGGGATCTTGGCCTCAAACACCAGGAGGACGCGGTTGGTTTTCACCAGGATGCACGAGATGCAGAGCACAAAACTGATGCCGAAGGCCGGCTGGCGCAGGCGACAGGTCCAGTCCTGCGGCTCCCCGATGAAGAACAGGGAGCTGGAGAAGCAGCAGAGCAGGGAGAAGAGGAGGAGGTAGGAGAGCTCTCGGTTGGTGGCCTTGACGATGGGTGTGTTGCGGAACTTGATGAAGACGCCCAGCACGAAGGCCGTGAGGAAAATGCCCAGCACAGCAAAGAGCGTGAGTGCGATCCCAAAGGGCTCGGTCCACGACAGAAACTCGATCTCCTTAGCAATGCAGGAAGTGTGGTTCTCATTGGACCAGAAGTCATCAGGGCACTTGTCACAGGCACTTGCATCTGTAAAATGTCCCAGTGAAGAGTTAGTACTGTGGAGTATAGAGTGAAATTTGTGAGTGTGAATGTGGTGATGAGGGCACACAGGTTATTGGATATAGTCACTTTCAATTTTCTTTACTGATGAAATAATTGTGATTTTTACATTATCAAATAATGTATTGAACCCTGACTTATGCTTAATAATACAACTAGTTAATTTCATGTATCTTTGTTGGTTCTATTATTTTTTTCCTTTGTACATAGTGGGGCCACTTGTTTCCTTTAATACTACCTACTGGTGGTTTGTAGCAGAGAATGATCAGTCTTGCTGGATAGGTGGCTAGGGGTATGGCACTGTCCATCAACTTTTCACAGTGATTCAAGCTCAGCCTGACTCATTTTGGACATCAGGATGGGGTTTGGAGACGTTCCAGAGCAGACTTCCTCTTATATCAAGGCGAAGTATTCCATACATACGACCTGTGCCATGGCTTTCTAGTGAGGGAGGCTGCAGACTCATTTGATCAACAAATGTTTATTAAGTCTCTGCTGTGTCCCTGGCAGCATGCAGTTTTGGGGAGTTTTGCAGTCAGAGATCTGGACAGGAATCCTGGCCCTACCATTTATTAGCTGTGTGACTTTGGTCAGGGTCCTTAACCATTCTGAGCCTCAGTTTCTTCATCTGTGAAATGGAGGCAATAATAACCCCATAATTGTGGTGAAGATGAAATGAGTTAATAACAATGATAAAACAATTACAGTTAATATTTATAGAGTGCTTCTAACGCCAATCAGAGTTTTTATTTAACAAATATTTATCAATAATTTACCATGTGCTTTACCAATATTAACTCATTTAATCCCCCAAACTCTGTAAGATAGGTTTAATATTATTCCCACTTTATAGATGAAGAAACTGAGGCACAGGAAAAACATAAGTAAGACAGCAAGTATCAGTGCCAGGCACTCAGCAGGCAATCTGTTATGCCTATTAACTCTGGAGCCTGGAACAGACAGAACTTTGTCCGTTCAGGGTCACTGAGCTGTAAGAAAAAGAAAACAACATTGGAGAGCAGTATCAAAGTAAGAGAAAGATGTGCAACAGATGTGTCTGTAAGCTTTTCCAGTGTTACTGAGACATCTAACATTCCTCTTTCTCTCCCAGCTCAGTGCCCAGCCCAGCATGATGCTCACACATTCCTTGTTAAATGAGAAAATGCTACTACACTGGAATTTGACACAACATTGTAAAATGATTATAAATCAATAAAAAATTGTAAAAAAAAAAAAAAAAACCTGAACAAATGGAAGAACAAAAAACAAACAACAACAACAAAAAAAGAAACTGCTAACCACCATTTCAGCCCAGCCCTTCCAGGGACTTTGCTGATTCCAGGGCCCCGAAGTGGACAGAGCCCTGCATGGTGTCCGTGAGGGCCTGCTCCTTTACCTGTCTCATCGCTGTACTCCCCATCGGGACACTCCACACACTCAAAGCAGCAGGTGGGCTCCCCTTCAATGATTCCTTTCCTAGTCCCTGCCAAGCAGTCTCGGCTGCAGTTGGAGAAAGGCACCTGGAGGATGGAAAGCACAACAGTGAGGGGCTGCAGCTGCGGGATCAGTCTTCCAGCTCCGCCTACACGTGTTAAGAGGGAGAAGCTCTAACACTGCCACTAGAACCAGTGCGGTAGACTCCAGGCCCATTCCAGGCATAGGAAGATCCGGAGGTCCTTGGTCCTGTTATCTATGAAAGGGAGGGATTCCCATGGGAAGTGCAGGTGCACCCCCCCCCCCCAATGAGATTCTAGGAAGGTTAATTATCGGGAGTCTACACAGTGACAAAAATCCTCCTTAAATAGTGTCCCCTTCCATCCTCTGCAAGTCCCAGAATGAGATATCTGTTCACTCTTCATGGAAGTAAAACTTGGAGACAAACTAAAAGACACAGGGACATGGACCTACACACAGAAGGAGAGTCATAAGGGGAGATGCTGAGACAAGGGGAAATCTGTTTGAAAATGAGCCTCTGAACTTTGCAGTGAATTGCAATTCTTGCCATTTTATTTTAGGCTTTACAGGGTAATTTCCAAGATCTTGCAACTCAGTGAGGCAGACAGGCCAGGCATGGAGGAGGTGAAAGTAAATGGATCAGAAAAATATATCAGGTAATTACTAACTGAAAGAAAGCTGCAGTAGCTACATTAATTTCAGATAACATAGATTTAATTAAATTAATTTATTTCCTTAGTGGACTTCAGGTGCACAGAATTCGATTAATCATAATCTTTGTTCCTTTCCATGATTACTTCTTCATGTTTGAACCACTTTTGGGTAAGTCATTTTTAATATCTACCACCCCAAACCAAAACTAGGACCGGGACAATAACCTATATCTAACTTATACACTCCTCTCTCCTCTTACTTCCTCCCCACCGTGTAGTCATACCTGAGATGACCATCAACCTGTGTTCATCACAGGTAAGTAACACTAAACTTGCAGGGAACAGATCAATCTAATCTTAAACCAACTCTACCAAAGATTAGGAAGATAAAAGAACACCCTCTAACTCATTCTTGTAAGGCCAATATAACCCTGATTCCAAAACAAGACAAGAAGAGTATGAAAAAGAAAAAAAAATTTACAGCCCCATCTTATTATTTTAAGTTGTCTTCAGAAGCAGAGCTGAGTCGAGTTGTGGCCAAGTGATTTATAAAGGAAGTTTCCTCCCTCACAAAAAAGAAGAAAGTCCTCCTAAAGGAATAGAGAATGGAGGAAGTAGGACATAGAAGTCAGAAGGACAAGCAAGGGTGTGATGTCCAGTGAAGTCCCTGCTTCCGCCTGGTCCCCCAGGGGAGCTCTGGACTGCAGGTTATGCCCCAGAACTGTCCTGACCTGAGGAACAGGACTAGGGCTTTCACACTTCCACACCACTCAAAGCTTAAGGGTCACCTCAGGGACATGTAAATTCCTAGGCTCTTCTGAGGCTCTCCTTTGCCTCACTGAACCCGTGGGCAGGGTGGGTTCCACTAGCCCGCAGGCAGTCTTCTGAAAAAGAGCAGCAAGTTCTGGTGATTGGAAGCAAAAATCCACCAAAGTCCTGAAGGTACATACAAAGTGTAAGGAATCTGAAAGGATATGGGAAGACTACAACTATTTTCTACTACTTGAAAATAGATGAAAAACACTAAAACAATGAACAGGCAAACTCAAAGGACATAAAAAAGAAAATACACCATGATCATGGTCATTTTGGGCTTATGCCAGGAATGCAAACAAATTTATTAGAAAGTCCGTAAGTGTCACGCACTGCAGTAATAAATTAAAACAGAAAAATATGATCATCAATGAATAAAAAAAATTTGATGAAACTCAACACAAACTAGTGATAAAAACTTAATGAAAGAGAACAGGAAGAAATATCTTTAACTTGAAAAAAAAATTAAATCCTTAGAGTAAACATCATTCTATATGTGATAATATATTAAAAGCATTTCCTTTAAAACAAGGGTGCCCAATATCACCACTATTATTATCCATTGCCCTGCAGTTACTAGCTAGTGCCACAAGACAAGAAAAATAAGGGCAAAAATATTGGAAAGGGCTAAATAAAACATTTCTTTACTTATTGTTTAAAAGTTGAGAATTATGTTCTATTCAGAGGAATTTTCTGAGGATTTAAGCCCAGAAAACAGTTTCTCAGATTGCTCTGAGGGACTGCTCTGAAGAGGTAAGGGAGGAGCCAGGATTTAGAGGAGTTTTTGCAACAAAAACAAGGTAGTCAGAACATCAAAAGATTACGGTTGATTAAAGAAAAAACAGATGCCTTAAATGAATGGATTTAGCACTTTTTTAATGTATGGGAAGATGCAAGAGTCTGGGCTCATTGAAATCCTTCCTTTGATATGCACTTAACTATCTACAGCCAGGATCCTGCTTTTCTTCACCCTGAATCCCCCCTCAGGGTGCACAGTCAGGGGTGGTTGCAATGGCTGATGGCTTGATGGCTGCAGCATCCTCTGTAAAACTGTTATTTTTGATAAAACTGCAGATGATATGACTGTTCACATAGAAAACCCACAAAAATCAAAAACCAAATTATTAGAAATAATTGGAGAGCAGCCCTAGGCTAAAATGCCACAGATTGCCACTGTTCTTACTTGAGTTTCATTAGTTTTTCTTATTCTTAAAACAAAACAAAACAAAACAAAATAAAACAAACCCAAAACCAAAACCAAAAAACTTTACCTTTTGTTTTAAGCTTTTGGTTGATAAAGTTGAATCTTTTTCATGTTATAAAAAGTGGTCCAAGATACTCAAAGGTGTTAATAGAAAGGCAAATGCAAAGTTTTAATCAAGGAAACTATTATCAGCTAAGGAGTCAGATTTGTTAAGAACAAAACTGTTTCAATATAATAAGCATGGGGCTCAGGTTCTAAGGATTCTCCTCTGTACACTAAATACTCATGGATTTCATAGGGAGCCCTGGCAATACAGTTAGTGAGTTGAGGGAAGTGGATTCATGATTCCGGAAGTCTAGCAGTGAAGCCCAAGTTCCTCCCAAAGCCCATCACAGTTTCTGCCTTATTGGAGGCATCTGGTGTCCTAATGGACAGCGCATACCTCCCTGGAGAATCCACTCCACAGGATCTTCTCCTCATTGATGAAGAGCCTTTCTCCTTTCTTGGCATAGACGTTGTAATAGCCAACTTCCTTAAACACGATGGAGCCGTCCTCTGGGGAGAGGTGCCAGTTGATGATGGAATAGTTCCCCGCGAGGTCACCACATTCATCAAAAGTCACCTGCTCCCCCATATTGTTGGTAAAGTTTAGGTGCCGTAGGTGCTTCAGGACCTAAAGAGGAACAGAGATAAATATTCTGAATACAAGCTACAGGGCTGCCACGTATGGTTGTGTAGGTTGTGCACTGCACAAAGACAGTAAACTATCTTTTTCAAACAAATAGGAAGGAACATGACTTGAGGAAGAGGAGTCTTTTTAAAATTCACACCAAGGTACTTGCATGTATTAGGTACAGCCCTGGTAAGCTATGGACTTTACTTGGTACTCGAAATGTGAAGGAAAAGCTGGGCTGATCTAACAAGATAACTCACAGGTCTAGGAATGTGAAGGAGAGGCTGGGCTGGGCTAACAAGATAACTCACAGATCTGAGTTCTGCTAGACTAACTTGTAAATCTAGGTTAATTAGTGTTGGTTTTCTGTTCATGTTTTTTGCTAGCCAGCTGGGTTTTCAAAGATACATATCTGGCTTTGGAATGTTGGTTTGTTGCCTCCCCACCTCCACTTTTGTGATGATAATGCTTCTGCTAAAGCTGTTCCATGCCTATTGGCCTAATACCCCAAGCTTGTACTTCACCCTATAAAACCTCATGCGCACATCTTGGAGGTGCTCAGAGCTTTGGAGCAGAAGCCCCTCTGAGCCCGCCGGCATAATACATCTGAGTACTCCAACCCTCCGAGTGGTGCTTGTTTCTTGACTGGCCTGTCGTTTCCGTAACAGAAACACTTTCTTGAAGTCAGGAAAGGAAAAGGAGTACATCTCACCATGGCCACTGGGCAGATCAAGGCTTTTGCATGTGCACCATCACCCAGTGGTGCCCAGGAGGGACATGGTTTGTAAGCCAGAGCCGTTCCTGGTGTTTTCTGAGAAGAGCTTGGACAGAGCAGAGGCACTAAGTACTGTCATGCTCTGTTCCATCTTTCCCTGTGCTACTGGTTCTGTGAAAGTGTTTTGCTGCCAAAAATCACAGAGAGAGGGGTGGAAGGAAGAAAGAAATGAGGCTGTTAGTGGAGCCCTGGCCATTATTGTAATAAGCATGGCCAATCCATTAATTTTTATGGGTCACAAAGCCCTTTGACAAAACAAGTAATGATAATAATTAATAAACTTTACTAGTCATTTTACTCCTTTTGAGGTGCAATGCTAAATACGTGTATATTCATTATCTAATCTTCACGGCAAATAGTACTATTACCCCCATTTTATTGTTGGAGCAATCAAGGCACAGAAAACAGAAGTATCCAGTCCAGGATCACACAGCTAGCCAGTGGTGCAAAGTCTGTGCTCGCAGCATCTCTGCTCCGCTGTGGCATCATTAGGCTCCCGCCTCTGCTTCCTGTGTGCCCCTGACTCGGATCAAGAGGAGGCGGTGGGCACTTGGCAACTTATCTTTCATGCGGGACCTGCCCAGTGTCAGGGGTCACGGAGGTACCAAGAGAGTAAAACACACGGAGTGCAGACGGTGAGAGCCGGGGTGCTGGCTCCCACCATACTCATGACACACGGGGCTTTCTCATTCTCTGGCCCTGAGTGCCCTTCCTCACCTGTGGGGTGAGAGGGTGGGCCAGAGAGGCTGCTGGGAATCTCCAAGCTCTACACGAACTCCTCTCTGCTCCATGGTTTGGCAGCTCCAGGAGTATATTTAGAGATACCTCTCCCTTTCAGCATTAGTTTTAAGGTACCTACAAAACCAGCATCTAATCTGACACTGGGGAAAAGTTTGGGCCAGCACTTATTATCCATCTGTGTGACAAAGGACACCTTTCATGTTCCACTCCACAGATGATATTGATTTTTTTTTAAACAGTTTATATCTGTACAGACTTTATTTTATTTTTTAATTTTTGGAGGTACTGGGGATTGAACCCAGGACCTCATGCATGCTAAGCATGAGCTCTACCACTGAGCTATACCCTCTCCCCTGTATTGACTTTAAGATAAACATTTATTGTAAGGAAAATTAAATAAGGAAAAGGAGTCATCTGAATTTGCTCATGAACAGCTCTGGGAAGAGCTGGGGGAAAGAGTCTGTGGCCAGCCACATGTGTGCACAGGCACGCCACCCAGGGTGTCTCACCTAGACTGCTGTGTGTGGTTACTCCTTTTGTGTCTTCACTGCTACCCTGGTGGACCCTGGCTATCCTGACTTTTGTCCCAGGCCCAAGGATGGAGGTGATCCCTCACTCCTTGCTACTGGCTCTTCTGTTCTGCAGATAGAGCTACTCAGCGAACCTCAAAAAAGATGGAGAATGAAGCCTACTAAGGGTTCATGCCACCCGTATTCTCTTGAGTCTTCCCGAGTGGTCATCAATCTTACATTTTTCCCTTCATTTTTTACTGAGCCCTTAAAACAGTCTGTAGAGTGGTGGTGCCCCAGACACACTCCCTTCTTATACCCCCAACTCTCCTCCCTTCTCCCTCTTGCTCTTGGGATGACCTGATCTCCTCTTGTACAGTGGGGTACATCCTTTGTCTCTACCCTAACACATTCTGGTCCTGATACATCTCCTTCCCTTAGAGGAACATGTGTTCTTTCTGCTCTACAAGGCTGACCCCTCTTGCAGCACTCAGAACCTCATTTTTCCCATCTACTCTTTAAAAAGCATCATTCTTGTCTGAAGAATACTTTAAAAAGCATATATAGCAGTAAAGTTAGGGTAGTTAGCATAAATTTTCTTCCTCCTAACCAGGTGTCAATTCCTTGGTTCTTACTACGCCAGAGAACAAACTCCCCATCTCCTTTCCTCAGTCTACAGATTCTCTGCAATAAAACTCTCCAGGCACAGTGGGTGGATAGGAAGGGGAACTGAAACAAGGTCATTTCATAATTAAATGGCCATCTTCCACACTGGTCAGATTGGACAGAAAAGTGACTCAAAGATCATCACTGGCTATAATCCACCTGCATTGCTGTTGGCACAGTCTAACAAATTCTACCCTATCCTGCCTGGAAAGAAAAGGGAACCAATCAAAATGATTTTTTAAAAGTTTCTATTTAAAAAACTCATTATAAATACAAGGTTAGATTTGTATACTGTTACAATCAGTCAACAAATATTTATAGAAAATCCACTCTGTGTCCTGAACTTGGCTACAGCAGCACAAGATGCAGCAATATAGTCCTCCTGGAGTTTACATATGGATTAGGGAAGTAAGATATGAGACACATGGGGTGAAATAGCAAACAGTGCAAGATAAAGCACAGTTAATGCCTAACTCGTGGGGTAACAACTCCAAGTACAGATAAAACTCAGGGGAGCTGGAAATGACACAGGGCTGAAACGGTCATCAAAGCCTTGAGGTAGAAATGTAGATTGGCAAAGGATAAAGGGAAGGAAGGTGTTAAAAATAGTGGGTACAACAAGGGCAAAGATATCGAGCTAAGAATAAAGTATTATGGGGGCAATGAAGAGACAAAGTTCTCAAAATTTGTGAGAACAAAAGGCAATAAAATTGATAGGCAAAGAGGCTAGATTTCCTATCCAAAGGCACAGGATCAGGTAACAGTAAGTGTTGATAAGAATATAGAGTGGGGGAGGGTATAGCTCAGTCGTAGAGCATGTGCTTAGCGTGCAGAAGGTCCTGGGTTCAATCCCCAGCACCTCCATTAAAAAAAAAAAGAGCGAGAGAGAGAAAAGAATGTAGAAATCAGAATCTTCCATACGATGCTGGTGGGATGTAAAATAGTGCAGTCACTTTTGAAAATAATCTGGCACTTCCTTAAAAAGTTAAACATAGAGTTTCCATCCAACCCAGCAATTTCACTCCTATGTGTATACCCAAGGAAAATGAAAACATACGTCCACACAAAAACTTTTACTAGAATGTTCACAGCAGCATCATTCATAGTAATTCAAAAGTGGGAGCAACCTAAATGCCCACCAATTAGATGAATGGGTAAATAAAATGTGTTGTATTCATACAATGGGATACTGGATGTATAAAAAGACATGAAGTACTGATAAATGCTACAACATAGATGAATCCTGAAGACAGGCTAAGTGGAAGAAGTCAGTCACAAAAGACCACATATTTTGATTCCATTTATATAAAATGTCCATATATATAGATACAGAAAGTAGATTAGTGGTTATTTAAGAATGGAGGTGGGGGTGAGGCAGAAGGGAGTGACAGCTAAAGGGTATGAGGTTTCTTTTTGATATGGTGAAAATGTTCTGAAGTTAATTGTGGTTATGGTTTTAAAACTCAGTGAATATATGAAAAAACCAGAGTTGTACACTTTAAAGGTGAACTGCATGTCATGTGACTTATACCGCGATAAAGCTGTTACAAAAAAGAAGGTATGAAAAGGGATTTTAAGTATATGACTCATTTTAAGTGCTGAGAATTTACTAATGAGACATGGCAACTCTGGCCTCAAACAGGATTACAGACAGGTAGAAGGTAACAGTCAGTAGCGCAAACATCTTATTCAGAAAAGAAAGCACCCTGGAATCTTTGTGCCTAGAAGTTTTATACCCACAATTTATTAGACAGACTCCTCTAAAGCAGGTGCTGTCTTATTCCTTTTTGTATTCCCAATGATGTGCAGAGGGTCTGAATTTTAATGGCTACTCAAACTAATGTCTATTGAATGTTAGGTTAATAGAGTAGACATTAAACCAACACTGTCAGGTTTGTCAAATGGTGTCCATGATGAAGTTTTCACCAGTCTGAGGACAGATGAGAAAAATAAGGTCAATGTGGTATCTGTATTAAAAGTTAAAAGAGAATAAATATATCTATGAAAGAAATTGAATATGCAGTTCAAAATTTTCCCACAAAGAAATCCAGCCCAAAGTGGCTTCACTGATGAATTCTGCCAAATATTTGGGAAGAAGTAATGCCAATTCTCCACAAACTCTTCCAGAACATTGAAAAGGAGGCAATACTTCCCAACTCATTCTATGAAACTAGAATTACTCAGATATCAAAACTAGAAGAGACATTATAAGAAAGTAAAACTACTGACCAATATCCCTTATGAATATAGAAGCAAATTTTCTTGACCAACTTTTAGAAAATCAAATTCTCTGGTTACAAAAAGGAAAACACACTGTAACCAAGTAGAGTTTATCCTAGGAGTGCAAGGTTGGTTTAACATCTGACTTCATTAAGATGCTACAAAAGAGAAACTGGATGATCATCTGAATAGATACAGAAAAAGTATTTGATAACATCTAACTTCCATTCCTGATAAGAAGCTCTCAATAATTTAGAAATAAAAAGGATATTTCTAAACTCTATAAAAGGCATCTATGTAAAACCTACAGTTAACACCACACTTAATGGTGCAAGACTGAATGCCTTCCCCCTAAGATCAGGAACAAGAATGTCCCTTCTCACTATAGCTATACAACATTTTACTGGAGGTTCTAGCCAGTGCAATTGGGCTGAACTAGTCTTGAAGATTCAGACTGAAAACATAAACATCTATGTTCTATACTCAAAAACAAATAAGCAAGAAACAAAAGATTTTTCAGATAAAGTGAAAAGACTTAGGATTCACTTTTTGAAAATCTTACCATTAAGCACCATAAAAATTAGGCTTTTATATAATTGGCTGAACTTAAACCTGCATATTAAAAAGCAGAATACTTAAAATTATACCATGGGATTAAGGGCTAACACAATTTCTCTCTTTGAGGTATAATTGTAACCTAAGTTGTTTTCTTCTGATTCAAAAAGTAAACCTTGAGATTCAAACAAACTGGCAACCAAGGAAACGGAAATATTAGAACTTTTATAAACTGTGCTGGAAGATTTTACCTTAAGAGTGGGAGGATCGACGTATCAGAAGAATCATAGTTTTCATAGGATAAAATACTAACTTTCTCTTCACAAAGGAAAAAGAAGAGTCTTGGGCTTTTCTGGGGAAATATTTCCTTTGTGGTTTTTTTAGAAAGTGGCAGCTCAGTATTATATTTTGCATGTCGTGTTTTCGGTTATAGGTGTACATTTAATTCTCAGTAACCATTCAACACATGGAATAAATGGATTATAAAACTTCCAGCACTTTCTTGAGGAAAAGGAAAGTTGGAATCACCATAGTGTAATAATGTTGAAGTAACAGCGGGGAATTGCCTGAAGAGAAGGGGTCAGTCCCAACATCACTGTTCCATGTAAGAATGATGACAGTGGGATGCCACCAACACCTGAAATGTAGGTCTGGAAGTCTCTTAATACAGAGAGAACCAGAATTATTCAATTAGCTGTAACAAAGTAACTCAGACTAACTGCATGAGGGATGAGCCTTTCTTTTCTTTTTAAAATTAAAAAAGGCCAAAATAGATTTTTAAAAATAGTTTATTATGTATAGGCAGTATCCTAAGCACTCTATACATATTAACTATACATACTATGTCATTCTCATAATAAACTAATACATTTCTTTTTTTTTTTTAAATGGAGGTGCTGGGGATTGAACCCCGGACCTCATGCAGGCTAAGCAAGTGCTCCACCGCCAAGCTATACCCTCCCCCTTAAACTAGTAAGTTTCACTATCTCTATTTTTCAGATGAGGAGAGGGAGGCACAGGCACGCTGAGTGACCACTCAAGGCCATACAGCTGTTAGGTAGCAACTGGGATTTAAATCCAGTTAGTCTGGCTCGGGAGTCCAAATTCTCAACCATGAGACTGTAATGCAACCTGCAAAGGTGTAGGAGTCTGATTAAACAGCCTGTCTATCAGGTTATCTATCTCTAGTTATAACAGGTTGTCTAGTGTACCATTTAGGTTGGACATACTTTAAAAATGGGATGGTAGAGACATGGTAATAGAAGAAGCTATAATTGGAAACGTGGTCCACCCTGAATGGCACCCAGATCTCGATGCATGACCTGCACTTCCCCACCCTGGGGACTTTCTACTGTTTTCCATTTTTAATCAGCCTGACTGAGGGTATAGTTTACATATCATGAAATGGACCCATTTTAAGAGTATAGTTCTGAGTCTTGGTGAATGTATATGCCTGTGTAACCACCACTACCATCAACCCAAAAGGTTCCCTGATGTCCCTTCCAAGTAAATTCTCACCCCATATGCATCCCTAGGCCACCGCTGATCTGTTTTCTTTCTATCATTAGAGAGAGAATATCATATAAATTGCATGATACACTTTGTACTCTTGTTTTTTCAGTCTGGATTTTTTTGCTCAGCATGTTTTTGTGATTCACCAGTGTTGCTGTATGTATTTGCCTTTGCATTTGACATTTCCTTTAAGGAATAGATCCTTTCCACACATCCTAATCCATCCTTCAAGACCTATCTCAAATGACTGTCCTTTATTTTCCTCCTTACTTCAAGTCCTAACCTGCACAATATTGTAGTGTTTCATCTTTACAGCAGGTGTATAAATGAAATCACATGAGTGTTGCATTCTTCCAGTCAAAATTTGTGCCTTGTCCATTAATAATCAGTTATCTGTTTACTAATTCATCTCTTTAGGCATCTTTAATATCTCTTTTGGCAAGTTGACTTGTACCTGATTTTCTGCATAATACCCTGCATAACAGGGAAGGTAGTGATGGAAACCATTCCACCCTTAAAAGCAATGATAGGAAATCTTTAAATTGAAATTCACTGACCCACAAAAAAGTGACACAAGCTACACAATAATTTAGATTTCCCCCCTGGAGAGAACATCCTTCTTTCAGACTTTTAAAAGAAGAAATTAATATCTCTATTAAAAAAGAAAATACAAAATTATACTTGAGATTTTAACTCTGTATCATATGCTTATAAATTGTTTTATTTGGGGAGAAATTTGAGGAGAAAGAAAAAATAAATAAAGGGAGAGAAAGGAAGAAAGTTAAAAGAAAGACTTAATTTAAACATGTAAGATAATATACAAAGAGACACAGGCTCACAAAAAAAACTAAGCACTGAGAAAGACATACTAAAAGAGGGACAAACGCGTATAACATGCATACACTTAGATGCCCACATATTAGCTCTCATGTGGTAATATTTCCATCTTGTGGCCTTTTAGGGTATTTCCTCTAAAGGATTTAGAAGTCAAACTATTGCTCATTGTAAGCACAAATGGGAATCACCTCTTGTTACATACTCTAAGGGTCAACTGAATTAAGCCAAAGACTAGAAACTAGAATTTCCAATGCTTACACAGGACATCATTTCTTAGCACAAAGGGAAAATGGGAGGGAGTGCACAAAGAACCCCATTTACCCATATAACGAAGGACAGTTCACACAGATAAGCAGCCTACTGCTTCCTGGCCACTTCCTGTGCTAAGAGTGTCGAAAAGAACCAGGACCCATTCCCTTCTCTAACCTCAGTCATCTTTTCTTATCTCCCCTCCATCTCCTCTGGCTCTGTATTCATCCCCTTCCTCCAAACCCCAGCAGTACCAGCCATTCCTGGAAAGATTGATTCCATTTGCCTTCTGTTATCACCATGGTTCTTTCATCATGCACACCTGTTTTTTGACTAGTGCGTGGTTGGTGGGGGAAAGCAGGAAGCATGCCTCATGTGCCATCATCCTGAGAGAAGGAAGCAAGTGGTTCCATGCTTACTTACACAATGTTCCATTTACATTTGATTGCTGGGTATGGACACAGGCTTTTCCAATCAGAGCCTAGAATATCCCGGCCAGGGCGATTGATTTAAAGATGGGTTATTGGGTTGAACAGTTCTCTGCACAGGACTCTAGCTTGTGTTGGCAGGTCAAATCAACTAGGTTGCTATTCATTCATTCATTTGACACATATTCAGGTGCCAAGTGTTCTGGACATGATGCTGAACAATACAGACATAGTTCCTGCTCTTATGAAGCTCAGAGCACAGTGGAAGAGTTGGAATGAAGAGACAGCTGAGGAGCAGTGTGAGGAGGGCTTGGGGTCTCCGTGGGGGTCAGGAGGGAATTGTGCATTGTGCGCTCTTAAGTTACCTGTTAGTGTTACTTTTAAGGCATATGAGCTGATTGATAAATTTTAGGGAGAGAAAAGATCAACAACAACAAAAAAAGAAATTGTGATTAACTTTGTTTAATCAGAAGTTTAATTGATAAGAAACTATTTCAGTCAACTGAAGAGCTATGAAAGCTTAAACTGGACATATGTAATGGTAAAAATGAGGAAGAAAGAATGGTCAGAAAGTTTACATGGGGATGATATGAAAATACTTCCAGGAGAAAGCAAATTTTGAAACAGTTAAAAGTTTGCAGTGGACATTGATAGAGGAGACAAAAACTGATGGCCCTTCCAGTGTGGGATATGATCTAAACAGAGGTGCTATGCCAAAAACTCACAAGGGCTTTGTGGGGAGGTGCCAGACCGACTGGCTTATAAGAGAATTGACAGAAGGTGAGAATGGAACTCCAGGCTGAGATACTCGGATTAGATTGTATGGATTGTACGGATGACAGGTTTCCTTGTTGGTCTCAATAATGACAGTGAATAATTGCTGGTCCATCTCTTGACAGAGACACGGACAAGATCTTAAATACCAGAATGCCCACCCAACTGCCTGAGTTCCTGAGGCTTAAAGGAGACTTACAGCAAGCACATAGGACACTTCGGCCCATGCCCACACGTTACTCCTCCCCATAACTCTAACTCTATTTTCCTATCTGTCTCCTCAACTGGATGAATTGGGCCAGACCATGTGTGAGCCAGGAGGACACATACTTGCCTGTACCAGGGTCAGCTGAGGTGTCTGTGCAGGGGCTACTTTTTACTTTGGCCACCTTGCTTCTCCTCCCTCCTCATTTTGGCAGTAGCACTGATTTCCCTGTGGGGATCCACTCTTACTCTTACTTTCAGTCTAAGTAGTTTGGGAGGACTTCACTCCCAGCTTCAGGGATAGCTATGTAATCGCAGACTGGCCAATCGAAATAGTTTCTGGGACTTTTACAAGAGATCCTGGGAAGTAAGGAGAGCCAAGCAGTAAGGATTTAATGTGCTTGAAGCTGCTGCAGGCTGAAAATTGCTAACCCCAAGGAATAAGGCATCAAGAGATGAAGATGAGAGCATCTAGTTACACCTGGAATATTTCCAAGATTTTCAGAATTACGAGCTACTAATAATGTTCCTTCTTTTGTTTGAGCCAGTTTGATTTGGATTTTCTGTTGTAAGCAACTGAAAGTCCCCATCTTGACTATAGCTTAATTCTTGGACTAAAGAATAGTTGAGCCCAAGGCTTTAAACACATAATCAAATTAAATATCAGTTTTGCAGAAGTCAGTTGCTCAGGCGTTTGAAATGGCAATTTGAATCCAAAGCTATATCTAGTGACCTCATTTATTTTCTTTGAGGTAACTACTTTATCTGTCTTGCCTGGATCAGCCCAAATTTGCTTTATTACACAGTGAACTGCTATCTAAGTGAAGGATGTACCTGCCAAGCCTCAACCTTCTTGATATCTGCACAGGAACCGTTGGTGAAGAGCCCTCGCCCGGGTATGCAGGTGTATATATCTTGCAGGGCATGAGCAATGGAGTAGACGGCTAAGTAGACGTTGTAGGATATCCGCAAATGTGTATAATCCATGTAAGGGGTCTCGACACTGCTGATGTTCTCATCCCCTGTACAGAGAGGTCGGAAGGCGGTGGAGCTGTTGCTTGTCCTGCCACCACCTTCTTCGTGACCTCTCAGGAAGTTGTCCACAGGTAAGGGTCCTTTAGCACCTTCCTGGAGGTGGCAGTTAAACGTTTCTTCCCAAAACTCTTTGGCAAAACCGTTATGGACCGACTTCCTGGGATGGACCTTCTGCAGGAATTCCCGGAAACCTGGGATCTGTCCAGCCTTCAGAGCGAATCCAATGGTGCCTCCGACCACGTGGAAGTACTCGGGCATGGCGATCAAGGAGGAGCTGGCCCAGGCCTCGCTGGCCAGCCAGATCCTGCCCGTGATGTTGCGCCGGACGATCTCCTTGATGAGGGGTTCAAGGTCTGGGCCACTGGAGAAGACGACGATGACTTTGGCTGTGGAATTCTGGATCACCTCCACCACTTGCTGGATCTCTTCCTCATCAGAGTACTGGGAGATGAGTTCGCTGAAGTCGATGCAGATGTCCCTCTCCTCAGCTTCCTCTCGGAACTTCTCGATCCCTGGGCGGCCGTAGTCATCGTCAGCTGCAATTGTGCCCACCCAGTTCCAGCGAAAATACTCGATGATGTCAGCCATGGCGGTGGCTTGGTGTTCGTCATTGGGGATGGTACGGAGGAAGGACTTGAACTGATTCTTGTTGCTGAGGAGTCTGCTGGAGGAGGCATAACTGACCTGGAAAGAACACAGAATGATGGAGTGAGTGAGGTGCCAGGTGAGCCTTAAGACTGTGTAGCGGACGGCTTTTTGAACATTCATCAGTGTAATATATCAAACATGCTAGTCACTGGAGACAGGATGAAAGGTAAGGACAACCAGAATCTGTTCCTCTCCAGTGTGAGCACTCAACCATCTGTCAGCCTATCAGAGAGTGTTCTAATTCCCACAGTGCTACCTTCAAAGGTGGGTCTGGCCTAAAGTCAACCCAACAACAGTAGAAGCTACTTATCCTTTCAAGGAGAGCCTTTATGCACTGTGCCAGTTTCTCTAACTTCCTCTGTGCTGTCTCACTGGCTGCAATATATCCATGTACACATTTTCTGCCTGTGGGGTCCAGCTTCTCATTTGAGTGTTTTAGCTTCCCCTTTACTATAATGAACACTTTGTCAGTGACTCACTTCTGGAAGGAATCAGGTTCCCTTTGGGTTATGAATCTAAGGGTCTTCACCCCGAGGGGTTCCCCTTTCTTACTCTGCCTAGTTTCTCTCTTCCAGTCTCCAGCTATTCCCTCTCTTCCCTCCCGCATCGCCCCACCTCCTCCACCTACTGTAATACTTTAGATAAAAGTACCCTCGATTGCAGTTATTTCTAAGAACTGTTTATCATTTAGGCTCAAATAGCCATTTAGGTACATTAGGCTCAATTCCTCTTCATCACAATAACAATGATGTACATCATTAAATACAGTCATAAAAACTTCCTTTCCTCTCCTGGCTTCTCAGTGACTTCAATCACCACCGAGAGCCCTTTCCTCTGGTCAATTTCAGGTGGTGGCTGAGGCCTCTGGACAGGCTTTAGATGTGGGTCTCCAAAACCTAGAGAGGCTGAAAAGGAACCCTGGAGAAGCTGCCCCAATGTGTTTCCACTTTCTCGGACATAGCCAGTTCAATATCTGAGCAGGAGTGTGGGCCACCAAGGGAAGAAAGTCCTACCTTTGCCAGTAAAAGATCCTTGCCTGAAGAAGTATCTGAACACTATGTAAGGCATTTGTTAGTGCAGAGCTTCCTGACTTCTTTTCACATTGTGGCAAACAGAGAAGGCGGGGTGAATGGCAGCAGCTGACCAGCCCTGCTGGGTGTGCTCTGACCACCCTAGACCCCACCTACCATCCCAAACCCAGAGAGGCTCAATATCTTAGCCCATCTGCAGCACTCCTGGACGTCCTGCTCACCAGTTAGGAAGTTCCAAGTTATTGGACCATTTCTTCTGAAGCACAAAGCTTTTTTGCACTGAATGGAATTTCTTCTTGGTAATGAAAGAGGGTTTAAAAATCTCTTGTTTTCCAGTTTTCTAGAGAGATTTAAAACTTAAGAAAACCATGTTGAAGAATTTGAGGGACTGCTTTTTTTAAAATATATTTTTCTCCAATTAAAACAGTTAGTTTTCAATGTTGAGTGTTTTGAAATGAATTATTCCATAAATAGTTTCTATATCAAAAACAGAAAAGACACTGATGTATGAAAGACCTGGGCCAACTTTGCTAAAGAGCAGGCATGAATTTTCTGATAAGAACTTTGATTTGGGGAGTTATAATACAAAAGTGATCCTTTTTTTTTTTCTATTATTGAAATAAGCTTCTTCTTGCTCTACTCTGGGAATCCATGAGGTAGGCAGTTAGATTAGATAATCCTGGAGATGTTGTTTTTAGAGATCTTCATTTGCAGACCCAGACAACAGGCTTCTCAATCTAGTTTTTGCAAATAAAAAATCCACTCAGGTCTTTTGTAAATTCATTCATTGTTGCTTACTTCTTGATCTCTTTTGAAAAACTGGCCATAAAGGGTTTTAAAGATAAAAAATTACAAACAAATATATCCCCCATGGATATGTTTCTCTTAAAGAATGCATTTATAATATTTGTCCACTTTTTAAAAAGCAAACTAGAAAAGTGGGGGTAAATACCATTTCATTACCCCCCCACAAAAAACCCCCTTAAAAACATACAAAACTTTATTGTAAGAGGGGAGAGTTTCACGAATGATTCAGAAAACTTCTAACCACAGCTCGTTCTACTGGCCTGCTTGTTCCATCCACTTGGTGGCGTGAGTGGTATAAGAAATACAACAGGGCATCTGTCCCCACCCTGCAGGGTAGTGGTTCCCAGCTCTGCTGCACATCAGAATCACCTCAGGAGCTTTCCAAACTCCTGACTCCCAGGCTGCATCTCATATCAATTAAGCCAGGATCTCTAGGGGGTGGGAGGGTGAGACCCAGGCATCAATATTTTTAAAGCTCCCTGAATGCTCCAACATGCAGCCATGACAGACAACATTTAGATACACTTACATTGGTTTGACTGATAATCATTATAGTCTTCTCAACACTTTTACCATTCAAGTTCAACTTAACCTTATCTTTCATCCAAACCACAGTGAACTAGAATCCTCCCCTTTGTGTTCTTTATTTATTGATGGCAATTACCTCTTATGTTTATTGGGCATGACAACTTACTTTAAGTATGAATTTAAAATATTATGCTGCCTAATATGCCAAATTTAAAAGACGCATATTTGCATCCTGCCCAACACATTTACTGCTGTGGGCTTTGTGAGATCATTTTGGCACAAAGATTACAGAGCCAGGGCTTCCCCTTGGGAAACACCTTTAATTCCCTGAAGTAAGGATTCGGGAAATGATGACAAGACTTTCTCAGTTGCCACGTGTATAAAAACGGATAATGGCTATCACCAAGGAAACGGAGACATCTCAACATAGAAATGTGAATTTTTCAAAGATACTCTTACAGATTTTAAATATTAGACACTGAAAAAATAAAGTGTGATTTATAATTTAATTTAAAAATTGATATGCGATGCATCACAATTGAGCTGATTCTCCCATCCATGGGCATTTAGGTTGTTTCCAATTTTTCACTATTATAAAATGATGTCACAGATCTATAAATATTAACATGAGAAAAGATTTGCTCTATAAAAAATCAGGTTATAAAATGGCATTTAGAGTTTGCTGTCTTTTTTTGGTGAAAAACATATGCAACTTTGAACGTGTTTATTAAAGCACTTGTTTCAGTGAATTGTGAGTATTTGAAAATGCATCTATCTCCCCACGTAGGCTGAGTTCCTGCAGAGTAGAAACTGCTTATTCATACATGCTCTACGAGTATTTCTTATAGAATACAAGAATGAAACAGAGTATTTTCAATTTCTACAATGTGCATGACAATGATTAAGTTCCTGTTTTGTGAGAAAATACACTCTGTTTTCGTCTGAGCTAAACTTTCAACCAGAGGGGAGAGAGGCAAAGACTTAAGGGAATAGGACTAAAGGCAGCTATTTTGGGTTTGAAGGTGGGCTTTACATTGTTTGGCCTCATTCCTCTTAGTAAGCAAGGGCAGAATAGCCATTTACTGAAGGGATGGAGTGGAAAATAAATAACTAAACTCTTAGGGGAAAAAAGACAAAGTTTCATACAAGGTATGCTTCAAAGAATTTTGCAAGAATTGTGAAGGTGTAGTTGACATTGTTGACTCTGAGGTCTCAGAAATCCCAATGGTCGTGAGACAGATAATTAAAAGAATTTCTGTGCCAAAGTAAAGCCAGAGAAGGAAAAATAGCACACTTGTACGGGCACTGGGCGTGGCAGTCCTCCACGCCTGCTGCTCCTGACCCCTGCCCACGTCGCCCCATCTAAGAAGGCATGGTACCTGGGGGATGTAGAAGAGCCCCAGCAGGTTCGCCACCGCCGTGGAGATGCCCGAGCCCGTTGCTCCCACCACAGCGATCGTAGAGGGGATGTGCTCCGAGCAGTTGCAGAACTCGTCAAGATTCAAAGAATCGATTTTGTTCTGGGCCACAAAACTCAGGGTGGCCTCCAAGGCTTTAGAAACGGTGTTGCAAGTGTCGAATATCCTGTAGCCCAGCGTCATGTTGGGAAGGAGGGCTGGGCTGCTGTTTATTTCCTCTATGGCAAATATCATGGCTTGTAACCAGCGAAATCCACGGAAATTATACCTGGAAGAAAGAAGAAATGGAAGAAAACAATAGGCTTTCTGGTCAACTTCTTTAGAGTACAGACTGGGCAAAGCTGGGTTTGAAACTGGCTTTGTTACTCTGGTTTCATGACATATTGAGACTCAAAGTCCTCTCTGTAAAATGGGGATAACACCTCAGAGGGTGGCTGTGAGTATGAGATAATTATGCAAAGTTCTCAGCATGGTGCCTCGCAGAGTTAGGGAACAATGAGCAATGACAACAAGGACTGTGGTTAGTAGTAGAATGAATAATTTGTACCTGCCTCATCCTGCAAAGAATTTGAAGTAGCTGATGTGAGGTACTAAAATAGAAGTAATATCGAGATTTAAAAAGAAAAAAGACCGGGGAAAATATAAACAGGCTTTAATATGCAGGAGCCTAAAAATAACTTCAGATCTGCAGAGTCACAAATATAGACTATGGCATTCCTGAAGGCTGAAGGGGAAAAGGACATGAGTGATCTCATCTTTGTAAACAAACAAACATTATGCACAGGAAGGCTGTTCACAAACAGTGGTTGCTTCTGGATGGTAGAATGATGAACTTTAAAATTGTGTGCTTTTGGCTTATATATACTTCCTATTTAAAAAAATGAGCATTCATTGCTTTTCAAAGAATGCTATCTTAAATAAAAATCAAGCAAATTAACAAAGAGAAATAGGGTCAATGACGTAGTTTTCACTCTCCTAGGACTTGGCAGACAGTGAGAGCTTGATAAATGTTCTGAATCAGTGTATCAGTGCCCAAAGAAGAAAACCTAACCTAACCAGCCTGGAGGTCCTCGCGTGGGTTTCACTACTTCAACTCAATGACAAGAGGAGAGAAACACAATCTGTTACATTTCACTGTATGTCAGTTAGGTTCATGAAGGTTCTGGTCTAACTTTTAATGTGACATTTTCTCTTAGTCATTTCCTTCACATTTCCTGCTTTCATTTACTTATTTTTTTTAAACCTGCAAAGTCATTAAGACATATTACAGAATTTTTCATTATATAGAACATCTATACTGTTAAACTGATTTTCCTATCTTTCTTTAATATAATTAAAAATACGTATTATTTCAGGGCATGCTTCTAGCTTGATCTTAGGTATATACGTAGCACCTGCAGGGTACAATAAAGAGGATATTTATCCACATGGACTGTGAAGGATATAATCAGCATCACTGAAATTCTACACTTAGCTTTTCTGCATTCATTAAAAAAATGTGAAAATCTTGTCTAACTTGTGAGCTCTCATTAGAATATGAGCAGAAATCCAGTTTTGTTGGAACAATCCTAGTTTTCTTTTTCACTTTCGAGCTCTCAGGAAGACCAAGGAAAAGTGCCGGCTCCTTTCTGGAAGGTGCAGCTCTCAAGAGAAAGTGCTCTTCTCTCTCAGAAGATGGGTCAAGCCCTGGGGTGCAGTAATGGTTTCTGACGTCCAGAATAAGGGAGGTGATAATGCAGCCCACTGGACTCTCAGAAGTCAGTTACTATTTGAAGGAATTGCACCTAGTTTTAGGTGTCAAATTCTAAAAGAGTCATGATAAATTAGGGAACATCAGATAGAGGGCATCCAGAATGGTGAGTGTCTGGAAATCAAGTCATTAAATAATTATTTTAAAAATCTGAGACTATTTGGCCTGGAAAAGAAATGATTCAAAGGGACATGTCAGCTGTCTTCAAATGGCTAAAGAGAGAGTCCAGTGAGAGAGTTAGCTGGATTGCGAGTTTCTCCATCTGTGTTAGATGGATTCTGTGTTAGCAGGGGGAGTTCAGCTTTCTGTAAGACTTTCTCATGGGAATGGTTCCAAAATGCTACGGGCTGCATTTCGAAGATGCCTGAGTCATGCTAACCATGGAAGTTTCTTTAAACTTTAAAATCTTTTAAAAAATAAGAATGAGGCAGCCAACAGTCAGCTATTATGACCATTAGAGAACTTAAGGTCAACAGGAGATTTTACTACTCAGGTTTGCAAGACCTACAATAAATTTCCTTCTAGGTACTCGGTCTTCCATTTAGCAACACTATAAGGTCAACAGGAGATTTTATTACTCAGGTTTGCAAGACCTACAATAAATTTCCTTCTAGGTACTCGGTCTTCCATTAAGCAACACTACCTCCAGTGAACAGTGATGACTCAGTTATCAAGTGACTGATTCTATGCTCCAGCAGGCCATGGATTTTCCTACTCTGTATCTCTGACATTTTATTTTTGGAAAATTTCTTTTAAAAAAATGAGAGGGGAATAATAGCTTCGGCATGATTACCAATCACCATTTCTGAAAAGAGAGAACCAACTTCGGAAAAATTATCGTGGGTATGGTAACAGCTTTTCTCCAGCCACCCAGAGGAGGTGACTCTCCGAGGTGGCTCCCTTCCCCTACCTGATACATTCCACGGACTCGGGCCTTGACTTTAGATCTTGATCTTTGGCAGCTACTCCAAAATGAATAGGAAAGAGCCCCCCGAGGATAATGTCCCCTTTCTTCTGGGCTCGCTGGTCAGGCCCATAGGCAGAAGCGCACCAGGCGAAAGCCAAGAGGACCCAACAGCAGCTGTAAAACGCCATAGTTCTGCTTTCTCTCCAGGGGGAGGACAAGAGTGCTGGTGGTCTGGGGCCCCCCGAGAACTTCCCCCTTGGTGGGGCTCACTCCCTGCGATGGCGACACATGTCCACAGCGTGATTAGTAACAGAATGGAACTGTGGCATTTGACTTTCCATTTCTGCCTTCTCCATTGCAGACTAGTAAGGTGGGTGGTTCTTGAGTCTTCAGAAGTCACATCACGTACAGACAACCTGTAGTATTTTCTAGAAAAGAGAGAGACAAAATGAATTCAACTAAGCCTAAATCCCACATTGTTATAATGACTGCAACCAAGGTGGCTCAGAATTTCCATTCAGAGAGGCTTAAGGGTGACAGGTGGGGAAGGCAAGGCTTAGCGTCTCATTTTTATAGCACTTCATGCAAGATAAAAAAAAACTTCATATTACACAAACACAAATCTTTGAAGGATGCAGATAAATCAAGGGTCAGATTAGGTTCTGCCAAGCTCTACAGCAGGATCTAGGGGACAGTCCTTCTGCTGTAGCATGATTATCCTAGTAGGAGCTCTCAGCTCTTCTCACTCTATACCCTCTCTCGTCCACTCTGTGGGGCAATTCCCAAATATATGTCAATGTTGGCTCAATGTACAGTTTCTCCTGAGGTTCAGGTTCAAGCACTGAACTGTCAACTGGACATCTCCACCTGGATGTCCCACAGGTGTTTCCACCTGGACAGACGCTGCACTCACCTTCCTCCCAAACTTGTTCCTCCTTTCCTGTTTTCTATCTCAACAAATGTCATGCCATCCACAAAGGCACCAGACAGAGTCCTCCCTGCCCTCTCTCTTTTCTCATCATTGCCCTTCATATTCAACCAGCCATCACATCCTGTAGACTCTACATGCTAAATCTCTTTGGAATCCATCCACTGCTTCCCATTTTCAAGGCCACCTTAAGTCCACCAGCATTTCTCATCTGGGTTTGTGCAACTATTTCCTAACTGGCCTTCCTGCCTCCAGTTGTGTCCCTTTGCAACCCACCTTTGAAAATCTTTGGATGCCATGGAACAAGTGGTTTGGAGCACAAGCTCTGGAGTTAAACCTGGCTTTGAATCATAGTTCCACTGTTTCCTAACATATGACTTTGGGAAAGTCACTTAACCTCTGATCTCAATAAAATAATGCACGGAGAGCCATTAGCACAGTGTAACTAGTAAACTCACAGAACATGCAAGCTGTAATGAATAACTTTCTAGTCTCACTCTTGCTGGGTTTCCCTTTGAACTCCACCCTCCAGCCACACTGAACTTCCTTTAGTTCCTTAAGTACAAGTTTTTTTTTTTTTAAATCCCCATATCTCACACATACCATTCCTCTTTCTGGATGATGCCTCTAGCCTAAACTTTGCCTAGAAAACATCTACCTGTCTTTCAGCTTTCAGTTGTCCATAACTGTGGGGTCATGGCTTGGTGGACTGTGGGGCCTTTGTGTGAATGGAGAAAAGAACTCCTGTGGGCCAGACACAGTCTTGTACCAAGGTGTCCAACTTGGGAGTGGAATGCGGGCTGGATTTCTATCTTCACTGACCCCTCAGTTGTACAGTGAGCAATGTATAAGGAATCTTCAAGGAAGCCTTCCATGGACTCTCAGTTAAGGTAGGTCCACTGTTGTTGTCCTTTACATCTTGGATCTTGGAGTTCCCCTCTTGGAAGACTGATCACACTTTACTATAATTAGATGCATAAATGTCTCATTCCAGACCCCAAGCTCCTAACCATTGTCATATACTGTCCCTTGTCCCTTAGGAACCTACCTCCTCCTCCAACAGTCATTCTAGCAGAGGGTACTGGGCCCCAAATGGAAGGAGCACCCCATCAGATACTCAACAGTCACAGAATTGTCTCCAGTAATGTCTAAACATCCACGACCATCCAGATTCTCTGACCTCAGTCCTGCTCTTAGATTTTTGGCTTCATTTCTTGACCTTGGTCATGTATTCATTCATATATTTAATAAGTACATGTGCTAAGGACTGGAAATATAAAGGCATCACATCACACACCTGCATGTTTCCTGCCCTCAGGAACTCCCTGTCCAGTGGGCAGGCACACTAGTGGAGAGGGTCAGAATCTATGCCAACATTCAGAAGTAAGAAAAACATATAACTTTGTTCTCAATACCTAAATTCAACTTTGCTCCCCAGCACTTAGCACAGTGTCTGAAATAGTAACTGCTGAATAAATGTTTGTTGAATGAATGCATAAAAAAGAAAGTACTTTGGAAGGAGATAGAATCTAGCATTTATTGAACCAAGCATTGTGTCAGGTCCTTTAAACAGCCAATGTATTTTAAACTTCACAAGAGTAAAGAGGGCAATACCAACTCTACTTTCTAGATGGGAGAATGGACTCCTCATATATTCAGCTTACTCAAGTGAGAAATTCTGGCACTTGAATTACGAATGCCTCAAGAACTCAGAATTTTAAAGAGTCTCATGTAATGTACTGAATTAGGAGAGGGAACATTATAACTGGCTAGGGAAGTCACTGAGACCTGTTAAATTTTCCTGTGAAAGATTAACTACTTGGAGAAGTTTATTAACTTCATTAGTCCATTCAACAGAAAATTCATGGCAAGAAGTAATAGATGAAGGAGAGATTTCGGGTCAGTTTGCAGCAGTTAACTCCACGAGTCTAATGTAGTCTCCAAACCACCCTTTTTAGTCCAATTACCAGGGTCTAATTTGCTTTCAAAGTTGAGAATCATTCTAGATCCTCCCACTCCCTTTCCTACCGCATCCAATTGCATTGTCTTGTTGACTCTACCACTTCTTTCCACCTCTGCCTTCCCCTTTCCATTCTTGTTGCCAGTGCCTTAGCCAGACTCCCATCACCCCCCAACGTCCTTGTTGCAAAAGCTTTCTTCTTTCTACCTCACTCCTACCGCCTAGATCTCAACAATCACAGCAGTACCAAGCGCGATCATAGCAGTGGATTAACAATCGGCGTTCGTGACTGTGACTTCAGCTGGCAATCACTAGAAGACAAAGTTTGTGAATAATCACTAATGTCTCAGTTGTAGGATCTACAGTAGAGACTTCTAATTGTATCCTTTGTACCATACTCCTTTATGCCACAGTAAAATAGGTCTTAGCTGGACAAGTGGTTGTCCAAAATAAAGACTACTTTCTCCAACTTCCTATATAATTATGTGTGGTCTTAAGACTAAACTTTGGCCAATAGGGTGTAAGCTGAAGTGCCCTGGAGCAGCTTCTAGGAAACTCCTTAAGAGACAGTTGGTGTTTGTCCTCTGGCCCTTTGTCCCCTCTTCCTCTATCCTGTTGTATGCAGGTGGATGTGACAGCTGGAGCCCATCTTGAACCATGAGCTTTATCCCAGGGAATGACGGTGACTCGAGCTGAGGATTTCATGAAGCAGAACCTCAATATCAGACTGTTTCCGGATGTTCACATGACAGAGGAAAGAACGCTTCTAGTTTGTTTAAGCCACTGTTGCATTTTTTTCTTATGGCAGCGATATTAACAGTATCTATCCAACAGTCACAAATAGACTCATTTGTTCTCCTTACTATAAGTTTATTTCATTTAAATCATACGTAATCATGTTTGCACTCCTGCAAAAAAGTATCGCAAATACAAGCTGAAGCTAGTATTTGTTCTTTATCTCAATGGCAGATATGTTTGGAAGAAGAAATGATCCGTGGACCAGCTGGTTTTGTATTTAGAAGGCCCTTGAAATCACGAGGAGAGTTTCAGTACTGATGGGTGATTGATCGCTGAGTTCCTCATCTGAGAGATGTGGGATGGGAAGTCAGAGCAGATCAGTCTATGGTTCCACAGGTCCATGAACTTATAAATTCAATTATTTATTCTTTCAAAAAAACATTGATTGAGCTCCTTTATGTGCTAGACACTAGGGAGTGCAAGGTACTCAGAAAAGAAAGCTGAAGTCGTTGCCTTCAAGGTGCTCATCTTGCAAAAGAGACAGATGTATTATAGTTGAAAAGGATACAGCAGAACATATTTTAATTACAGTGATGCAAAGAAGAGGCATGAACTAAGTACTGAGAAAGTACAAAGGGAGGGGTGACATTCTTTCTGGTGACTGCCAGAGAGAGTTAATTTAAAGTGGGGACAGGAAGCTTCATGAGAGTAGGGCCTGTTTCTTTTCCTCACTGTAGCCTGGCATCAAGTACAGTGACTGGAACTTAGTAGCTGTGCCACATTTATTTGCTGAATGAATGAATGAAGCAGAAGAGTGAAAAACGGGTTGGTTGGGCAATTCTAGGACAGAAAAGGGAAGGAGTCACCCCATAAGACCAAAGGTTCCTGAGAGCAAGGACTTCATCACAATCACAGTTGCATTCCCAGCATAGAACAAGGAACCTGGTAATGAACAGATGCTCAAAAAAATATCTGTTGAATTTGCATTTGTCCAAAAAGTTGGATGGCTCATACAAGTTCAAGGGTCTAGGACAAACTAAAACAGGATAGCAAGGCAAGGTTTGGAGTCAACACAGCAACATTTTAATTTCCATCAACGTAAAATCCACTCTGGTTCTTGCCCCTTGGCTTTACCATTTTTGGAAATTGTGTAAGTCTGGAGTGGAGTGATTGTGCTCACATTTCAACTCGAGAAAACAGGGACATAGACCTTCTGAAGATAAACCACTTAATAAATTAGAGACACAGCAAGCTCAGAAGGTACAATCTCTCAATTCCTAGGCTGCAGAAATTCTAGGTTGCCTACAAAAGGTGGTTAAAAAATGAAAACTGATTTCTAATAGAGACCGTTTATCTTTGTAGGTGAATACACCGATTTGTCTCTGATTTACTGTACTGCAGGTTTTTGCCCTCTTTCATCACTCTGATCATAAAGAAAACGAACAGTAAGCCACCACTGCAGAAAGGTGAAACTTGTATGTTTTAATGAGGGTGAACAGGGAAAAACCTGAGAAAGTTCAACTAATAATCACAAAACCCATGTAGCTGGCGCTGGTTACGGCTTTCTTTACCCCTTGCTGAGGACACAGCCACAATGTGGGTTTTTATATGCACCTGGTGCACATTTGCCAAAGACTTAGGGCTGTCTTATCTGTCATCACCAATGGAGCCATCCTCAGTTCCATGTCAGACTTCATTCCTTCCCTACTAAAGCAAGGGACATCTTCTTTAAGATGAGGGCCCTCTTTCAGCACTGGGGGAGCACAGCCTGCCGGGTCACACTCGGCTGCCTCCCTCCAGCCCTGCTTGCCACCCGCCCGCCCGCCCTCTGCACAGGGTCTTACCCTCCAGCTCCCTGACAACAGGTGTGACTTTTGGAGAGTCCATGCCTCATTTAGCTCTGGTAATGGCTTAATTGAGTCGGAAAAATGCAAGGACAGGAGCGTGATAAAAACCAGCTGAGCTGGGTTCCTGTTAGTCATTGGAAAAAGCTATCAGGGACGGGAGAAGAAAAGATGAACGAGGGTGGGGAGAAGCAGCACGGGGCGCCGAGCAAAGTCGGGGAAAGAGTGGAGACAAAGCAAATAAAGATAAAGAGGAGAGGAAATAAATGTTCATAAATGCTGTGCTGTGAGCTCCTCGATGCAGGTCTGGTCTGCTGCTTCTGTGGCCTGGAATACAGAGGGGCTCTGCAAATGACTGAATGACTACATGTGTGGAGTGCCCATGAGAAACTGTCAGGAAGCTTATGGAACTACTGCAAGAAGAAAGAAAATAACAAGGGTGGAGGGTTTAGCTCAGTGGTAGGGTGCCTGCTTAGCATGCACAAGGCCCTGGGTTCAATCCCCAGTACCTATTAAATGAATGAATCTAATTACTTCCCCATACCCACCCCCCCCCCCCCCAAAAAAAAAGTAAAAAAAAAATGACAGAAGAATTAAAAAGAACTAGAAGGGGAGGTGAGGGGGAGTGAAAATTCAAGGTTAAAAAATGACAAGAAATGCTCACTTCTCTGGTCCAGAGTCCTGTGAGTTGAAAGTGGATGCTGGCTTTGGGCTTTGACATCACCAACGCCGGCTGTTCCACAGCAGGACTGAGTGAGTTCCTGGGGACATGGGCCACGAATTACAAAATTTCTTGCCCCAAAACATTTCCCTTAAGTAAGCCCTGCTGATCAATGTGTGGACACCCACAGACTTAATGAAATGGTTCAGGTGAAAAGCAAAAACATGCAAGTGATGTTTTTATAAAGAAAAATGCCAGAGCTTCAAGTCCTACGTGAAATAGTTCTGTGGAATAACATCTCAGTATTGCCTTTCAAAACTGTGAGGAACCCTGACATCTGAAGTGGTATTTTTTAGTCCAGTGTCCCAAGACGTGCCACCACAAAGTGTCCTGGGGTAAAATAAGTTTGGGAATTGTGTACTCTGTGCCACAAGGGCACAGTCAACACCCAAAGGCTCTGAGAAGTCCTGCAGTGACGATAACTGCTCAACTTTAACTCACTTATTCCCAAATTCATTTCCGCCCGAGACCTCATCCCCACCCTCCCAACCCTAGAATACTTGTTATAATGCTGTGAAATACAGGCTTGGGAAGTGCTGATGTAGAGGAAAGCATAAAAGCCTTCACCTGAGACCTCTCCCAGTCTCTCTGGATGCATTTTTGAATGCAGAGATGTGTCTGCCTCTCACTGGAATTAGCATTTTTTTTGTAACCCCAGCTATGAAATTCCAAAAGGTAGCACTGGAAAGAAGGAGGGACTGAGGTAGGGTAGGTGAACAAATGCTGATGCACACGGTCATCATTCTCTGGCCTCAGGCATATACTCCCTCCCTCTTCTCCTGGGGTAGTTTCTGCTGCGCTCCACAAGCTTTCACACCGAGCCCTTCTCTCTCCTACTTGCAGCTCCTCTGGCCTCACACTGGGTCCCCCTAAAAGGACCACTGAAATATGCAATGCTTGGCTGACAAACCAGCTCTCTGAAGGCAAAAACGAAAAAGAAACCCCCAAAACACCCTGATTTGTAGTGTTTACTGAATACTCCCACCACGGCTGATTTCAAGCTACCAATGGTTTAACAACCAATTTGCAAAAATCCTTGGTATTTAACCATTGGCTCTTGTGAACCACTGGGATGCACCTCTAAGCTAATGGAATTACTGATCTTTGGAAAAACTGCACAAATTACTTTATAGGCCTTATGAATCTTCTATTTCCTCCTGTTTCCTTCTCTGCTCCAACTGTTAGGAAGCTGCAAGGCAAATTTGTGGCCCAGCTCCCAATTTCCTCACCATATTAAATCATAAACAGTGAGAGGGATATTAACACACAAACAAATGCTTAAATCTGGAGTTTTGCTGCAAGCAATGAGAAGTATCGCCAGGTGAAACTGTGTGTAATTAGGAGGAAGGGGCACGGGAAAGTTGTTTTTGCCTCATTAACTTAGAGGGCAGATTTAAGAAGACTGGGACACCATGTCATTAGTCTAAAATACAGAATTTTGGAGATAGCAGGGACCTGGGAAGCTTACCTGGTCCACACTGAAACCTTCTGACACATCGATGTTTAGAACGTGGTGGCCAATTTTGTCATGTGTAGGAGCTGGAATTCAGAGCTCACTGAAAAACCTGTGAGGTTCAGTGATGGAAACGAAGGGAAATCATTTTCTTTTCTTTTTTTTTTGACTTGTCAGTGCACCCTAGTGTGCCTTAATATTATTTCAGGTCTTCAGAAGATTAAACTTACTTTCAATTATAGCCCGAAATCTATTATGGGAATTCTCGTAGTTTTAATTGGACCTCAAGGTGCGCAAAATTGGATTAATCATAATCCTTGGTTGTGACACATCCTCATTATTGGTCCACGCCTGGTCCCCTTTTATTTCTTTATTTTTATTTTTTTCTGTTCCTATATCTTTCCCACTTTTTTCATTAGAGTTTTGGACATTTTCCTCTTGAATTTTAAGAATTCTTTATATATTATGGATTAGCCCTTAATCTGTGATAAATGCTGCAAATGTTTTCTTCTAATTTTGTAGCTCTTCTTTGACGTTCTTACTGTACAAATTTTAAAAACATTTTTATGTAGTCAAATTTATGAATTATTTTTATTGCCATTGGATTTTCAGTCAGTGCTAGAAAGCTTTTCCTTACACTGAATTTGTAAAGGAATTCACCATATTTTTAAACTGGTTTATTAAATTTTCTACCTAATTTTGTTTTTTTATATTTAATTTCTTTTTCTGGGGGGGTCAGGTGATTTATTTCGTTTATCAACAACACGGGGTTACATTTAATTTCTTGATAAATGTGTGTGAGATATGGATCTAATTTTATCTTTTTTCCAAGTGGCTGCCTTGTGCCAGCAGCATTTATTAAAAAGCCCATCTTTGTTTCTATAATTTAAGATGCCACGTTTAGTATTTCCATATTTACTCAGACCTAGTTCAGAACTTTCCATTCTGTTCTACTGGTCTGTAGGTCTGTTCTGTGGCAGTAGTGCCCTGTCTTTACTAAGGAAATCTACAGTATGGTTTAATACCCGGTAGGACTAGCCCACCTATGTAGCTTTCATTTCTTAGTGTGTTCCCGGCTATTCCTGCAGGTTTGTTTTTCCTTATGAACTTCAGCATCAGCTTATCTAGCTCTATTAAAAAAAAAACTTGTAGATATTTTTATTGGGATTGTGTTATGTCTGTAGGATGATGAATTGTCCCATCCAAGAACAGGAATGCTTTTCCTTTTGTTCAAGTCTAATTTTGTGTTTCTCAAGAGTATTTTCTCTTTTAGGTTTTGCACATTTTTGTCAAGTTTATTCCTAAGTACTTAATCACCTTTGTCACTATTATAAATGGGACTTTCTTTACTATTATGTCCTCTAGCCAGTTATTGTTTGTGTCTATGAAAGCTATTGACTTTTGTATGTTAATTATATATTCTGATGACTTACTGAGTTCTTTTATTATTTAAATTAGCTTTATTGTTCATTGATTCTCTAGTATTTTCTAGAAATCTTTCTTTTTTATTGAGCTATAATTGACATATAGCATTATATTAGTTTCAGGCACACAACATGATTCACCATTAGTATATACATGAAATGACAGCACACTAAGTTTAGTTAACATTCATCATCATACATAGTCACAAGCTTTGTGTGTGTGTGTGATGAGAACTTTTAAGATCTACTTTCTTAGCAACTTTCAAATGTACAATACAGTATTATTAACTATAGTCACCATTCTGTACATTATATCCCCATGACTTATTTTATAACTGGAAGATTGAAATTTTTGACCAATTTCACCCACTTTTATTTCTTTATTTCTAAGTTATTTTTAATAATGAATAAGCACCTGTGAATCTACCATCCAAAATAAAGAACACCAGTGGTACCCTGTGTTCCCCTTCTGCATCCTGTTCTTCTGCCTCTGTCCCTCCAAAGAAACCATCATCCCAAACCACATGTTTATCATTTCTTTGCTTTCCTCCCTACCCCCTAAACACCTTCTTAAAATTTTTTAAAAATCTTAATAAAGACTGAGGATACACATGAAAATGCTGAGTGATTATATATCAGTAATGGAATCATGTACTTCTTCCTTGTTTTATGTTTTTGAAAAAAATGTATTACTTTTTATATTAGAAAAGATATTACTGTAAAATAATATCATGTTATTTAAAAGGATGGCAATATAGACATAAACATTAAACAAGGAGGAAAAACATTGCAAAAAAAAAAAGATTTTACGAAGATTTTACACTCTAGTCATGCTATATATACCTTGAAATATATTTTGAAAACATGCTTGTGGATACTTCTTCATATCCTCCACCCTTTTCTTATTTCACCTCACCTTTTCTCTCTCTTCTATTTCTCCCTCTCTCTTAAAATAAACTTTTCACTGATATACAAGACATCACACACACACAAATCATACGTGAATTTGCACAATTTGCACAATAAACACATCTGCATAAGCAACGTCCAGATCAAGAAGAGAAACAGAATGCTGAGGCCCCAGTCATAACCTGTCCTGGTCATTACCCTTCACCCAAGGTAACTGGCAGCCTGACCTCTATCACAAACCAGTTTCCCATGATGTTGAACTTTGTATAAATGGAACTATGCAATATATACTATTTTGTGTCTGCCTTCTTTTGTCTAGCACTATGTTTGCAAGATTCAACTATATTGTTCTGTGTAACAAGTTTGTTTTTTCTTACTATTACATAGAATTTTATATGATTATATCACACATTATCCACTTCCTGTTAATGAACAGTTTGGGGTTTTAATGAATAATGCTACTATGAACATTCGTGATGTGCCTTCTGGTGAAAAATGTTGAGTGTATACCTACAAGTGGAATTTCTGGGTCATAGAGTTTATGTATATTGTATATCCAGTAGATACTGCCAAAAAGTTTTTCAAATGGTTGGAACTAATTTATCTTCCCACTAGCACCGTGTCTCCCTGTCAGGAAATGTCCGCAAATATTTACGAATTTACTAACTGGCCTCTCCAACCTGGCACAGGAGAATCATGAGCCATCATTTAAAATATAAATCCTGAAACACACTATATTCAGTTGCCTCTATGAGAGGACTCTCCATTGCTAATGATATCTGCAGCTGCTCTGGAGGAAGACTATCTCCAGGTAATAAATCTTCCCCAAATAAACCCCATGTATGTTTCTGTAAGCCCGACTTTGAAGCTGGATTATCCAACACACCCTCACACATGGCGGAAACCCATCCAGTTGGTTTCCTGTAATGTGGTACCCCTGAGGCAGAAATGTGACCATATAAAGAGACTCTATCTGTCAGGCTAGGTGCAGGGCAAAGTGAGGTCCCTAGATCAGCAAGAGCAGCAGCATCTGGGAACTTGCCAGAAATGTTAAGTTCTTGGTCCCGCCTGACCTACTGAATTAGAAATTCTGGGGGGGAGACCCAGCAACCTGTGTTTTAACAAGTCCTCTAGGCGAATTTAATGTACACTCAATTTTGAGAACTATTGCAATAGGTCAAGTTAGTAGACTGTTCCTTACCCTGAAAAATCTGTTTCCTACGAATGATTTTAAAAATGAACTTTTTCCCCCAATACCATAACTTTTTCCCCTGAACGTAACCTAGGAAAACAAAAATGCATAGGAACACAACAATTTCCTGTCAATGTCAAGTCATTCTTCAGTTTCCCTGAAATTTTTCTCATGCAGTAATTGCTAACATTTTATGACACTAGTATTCCAGGAAACACAGTTCAGAAACCATTGCTCTATAGCTAGGGTAACTTTCTGAATTATAATCAGTATGTGCAGTCTGTGAACTAGAGAAAGTGGCTATTTACCATAGATCAGCCACTTCTCGCCTTTCCTCTCGGCCGGATGTAGGGGATTTACCTATCTGGTTTCCATTCTCCTCTACCTTTCCCTGGCAGAATCTTGGGAGCTCTACTTTTAAACTTAAATCTTTCATTATTAAATCCCTTTTTCAAATGTGCCAAATTTGAGGCACATATTCCTCACAGCCAGTGCATCTGTGCACTGGGACCCTGTTTATTACACGGGGCCATTAGAAGTCACCTTCATAAATTCCCTCTGCCCAGCACCATGAGTCTCTTCTGCTTCTTCTGGGACTCCTTCCAGGGGCTCAGAGAAGGCCTCTTCTGGAACTGGAATGGTCCTGAACATGCTGCAAGCCCTGGCCCTCCAGTGTACACTCAGTGCCTCCCTGCCTGCCCTTCAGCCAGTGAGGGGCTTCTGAAGAGCTGGCCAAGGTGAGGGAGGCCACCAGAGGCCTCACAAAGAGCTCTCCCCATCTCAGTTTCCCATTCATGTTTGGAAATAAAATCCTATCCTCTTATTTTTGTTTTCTTCTCTCTTCTCTCCCTGTTTTTCTTTCCTATGTCTTCTGGCAGTTTCCAACTCCTTCTTAAGTCTTCTTTCAATCTTTCTGATGAGAAATGAAGCTCTTTTAAAAGTTGCGGGAAAGATTTAATGGAAAGGAGTCTGAAAAAGAATATATATATATGTATATGCATGACTGGGACATTGTGCTGTACAGCAGAAATCGACACACTGTAACTGCCTGTACTTCAATAAAAAAAAACAAATAAATAAAAAGTTATGGGAAAGAGTGTCATTCCTGTTCTTTTTCAGCTGTGCCCATGTGCTGGTCACACTGGGCTGGGGTGGGTCAACAAACCACAGCCTAGGGGTCGAATCTAGCCCATCTGTTTTTTGTAGATGTTTTATTGAAATACAGGCATGCTTATTTACTTGCACATCATCTATGGTTGTTTTGGGGCTAGAAGGGCAGATGTGAGTAGTGACGACGGAGATTGTTTGGCCCACAAAGCCTAAAATGTTTACCATGTGGTCCTTTACAGAGAAAGTTTGTTGAGACCTGCGTTAAAATGAGCACATGAATGAGTAGTGAAAACTCTACTTTTGCCATGACTGTGCACTGACAGCTTTGGAAATAGTTATGTGCCTGGTGTAAGCAATGATTTCGGCAGGTTGAAAGTAGCTGACTCTATGAGCTTCCTCAGAGGAATGAGTCCAACAGCCTGTCTCACAGCTAGGGGAACGGGTCACTTCTTCCCCTTGGTTGCCAACTGACTCAGGAGGCATCAGGGGTGGTGTTTGTTTACCATTTGTTCACATGAACAGAACAGAGTGGGTTGTGTGGTGGGACTCTCCCCACAGTGAAAAATCTTTAGCTAAGGATGGGAAGTCCAAGCTGAGCAGCTGAATCACCAGCAGCAGCAGTTTCTGCCCCTTTGATATCCTCAAATGAGTCAGTTCCCTGGGAGCCAGTTACTTTCCTGTGAAGATGACTTTAAGGGAGGGTGTCAGTGGTGTGGTCTGGTTGGGAAACAAATATCACTACCACCCAAGTAGCCCATGCATGATCTGGGTGGGAAGCAGGCCTGAAGGAGGAAGCCCAGGGCTCAAGGGAGGGGAGAAATGTTCACTCTGGAGATAGTCTTAACTCTCTGCTCCATCATTGGATGGGAGCACATTCCCTTGTGAAGTCATCTTCTTGCATTTCCCTGCCTCACTCTCTTCTCCTCCTCCACTTCAAGGCTCTACTACCCAATATCCTGAGGCCCAGAGCAGGGTGCCCATGGTGAGATTAGAGGAGAGCATCAGAAGAGGAGGAGGCTGATGTCAGTGCCCTTTGGCTAAGGACCAGCAGGACGGGGTTGGAACGAGGGTGAGGAAGGGGAGGCAGTGAGGGTGCAAAATGTAAGAGGCGCTGCTTGCTACGGCGGCCCTAGTCCCGCCCTGCTGGAGGACCACCCCCGTGGTTGGATAAGCTGGACTTGTTACTCACTGCAGAGAAGTAGACTGGTAGAAAGGACTTGCACGGTTGGGGCTTGTACCAGGTAATTTTGGGGAGGGTTTAAGGAAGCAGCACTTTGCATTCTGTCAGGAAGCGGGGATCCTTCTATGACTGGGTATCTTAGTAAATCTTGAGAAGAAAGAAAAACTAGAGTGAGGCCGAAGCTGTAATTGACTGAAAAAAAGCAGCAGTCACCTGAGCTAGGATGGGGAATGTTTGATCATTTTTGTGGTTTGGACAATGTTAATGTTCTTTTTTTCCCCTGTGTTCAGATGTGATTGTGGAGTGGTCTTATTTTTGTCTTTAGCCATCACAGTCACAGAGTGGCCTTGTTGGTGGTGATGTTCTATGAAATTGCTTATGTTCAACAGAAGACCAGGGCCTCGCTAATAGTACCGCCCAGCTCCCAGTTATCAGGGGCCATTTTTCTCTTTTTCATTGACCACTTCACTTTTTTTCAAAGTCACAAATTCACATGATAGTGGATCCAGAGAGGACGTTAGAAACCACCCAGTTCAAAGTTTAAGTTCAGGAAGTGAAAGCTCAGAGATGTTACCTGCCTTGCCAACATCACACAGCCAGTTGGTGTCACAGCCGGCACTGGGACCATGTTTCTTGACCTGGAAGCCCTGCACACACTGGCCCTACCTCCTTTGGCAGCCTCATCTGCAGGTGCAGGGAGAGCCTACACTGCCCTCCCTCTTTCTGTGCTCCAGCCTGCCCATCCCTTCAGTTTCTCTGACAGGCCAGATTCTTTATTGTCTTAGGCCCATCCTACAAGCTGCTTTCTCTGCTTAGAATGCTCTTCCACCCTTCTGATCTGCACCTCCTTCTTAATCCATTTCTCCTCACCCTTAGGAACTGGTTCAAACACCACTTCTCAAGGCAGCTCCTCCTAAATCCACAAGCCTCATTCTCCTTGCTTTGTGCATCTTTCTAGTACTTCCGTGCCAGAGTCCCTGAGTCTCCATGCAGTCAGGGTCTGGTCTATCAGTTCACTGCTGTACACTCAGGACACAGCAGATGCTCACTAATGAATGGATGCTTTACCCCGAGCCTGCTGGAGGCTCTATCACAAGAAATCTTTTTATAGTATAGTTAAAAAAAACCATTCTGAAATCTTCTCTTGAGGCCTCTATATAAACGTAGAGTCTGGCTGCAAGTAAACAATACGACAGGCTAAAGTAAAAATGCTGAGGTGTTACAAATAGGTGGAGGATGGATGTGATGATCCCATTCCAACGTCGTCTTTCCTGTGATTGCTATCTGGACATGCGGGTGTGCTTGAAAGGCCAGGGTACAGCCAGGAGCTCTTCACACCCCTCACCCAGAGAAAAGTCCTGGAGCCTGAAGTGCCTATTGCATCATTATTTAAAATGTTAGAAGAGAGTACTGAGGAGACTGGCATGCAAGAGGCTACAAAGCTGAGATAGTTCAGTGAGTTCTTATACATATTTATCATCTTGGGAGGAGGGCAGAGAGGGTGTATGGGCCTAGCTGAGATTCAGCTGATGAAAACTATGGCTGCTCTTCCCAAAAAATGTACATCTGCACATAAATTCTATTTGTCTCAAGGGTTTCATGTACCTGAGAAACAAGGTTGTGACTTGCCCCCAGAAATAGAGCAAGAATGAAAGCCAAGCTTCCTCATTCCTCATGTGGCATCCTTTTCCTTCCACCAAAATGTTTATTCCATCATGAGAGGCAACAGGGCATAACCTTTGAAGGCACAGGCTCTGGATGACCCCAAGGTTCAAATCTCTGCTTCAACAACTCCGAGTTGGTGACTTGGGACAAGTTGTTTAATTTCAGTGTCTTTGTTTCCTCCTCTGCATAACAATACAGGAATAACAATAGCAGTGTTGCTGTAGGGATTATATTAAAATAATACTTGTAAGAACTTGGCATAAAGCTTAGCACATAGTAAATGCTCAAGAAACCTTAGTTCTTAATATGATGAGAACAGTGATGCCCCTTCCCCTCCAACTTGGACTGAGCAGAACTGTCACCTTGCCATCTCCCTCTGGTCCTAGAAAACAACTAGTTTCGTTCACCCACAGCCAGAGCATGGCTACCTTCAAACAGCAAGTGTATGATGATGAGACAGGACTGCAACAGAAAGCCAGCCAAGCCACCCAACAGCTCGATTAGCAACGCAGTTAGCCTCCTGTCCACAGGGTGGGTGAGATTAGCTGTGTGACACACTCTTACAATCATCATCATGACATTTGCTGACATCTTTAAGGTGACTGCAGTCCAGATGGCGACACTCAGAAAGCCGGAAAAAGTCTGAACTGATGGCAAGCAGAACAAGCAAGGAAATTCTGCTGTTGATTCCATGGGGAAGATGGGTTTCAGGTTCCAAAGAGGCAAACCTCTGATCCTTCGTGTATCGGTCTGATTGGTCATTGCGATAACTTGGAAGCCTGCTAGTGAAGAAACCAAGAGAAAGCCTTCCGGCTGAAGAAACCTGGTGGAGGAGACAGTGGACTAGATAGAAGGGGTGGGGAAACCGTGGTTCTAGTCTCGGCTGTGCCACTGCCCCTTTGGCCCAGCGTCTCCCTTCTCTGGGAGTTGGTTTCTTCATCTGTAAGGTGGCTGAGTTAGGAGGCGCGGGTCTGGTGGGTCCTGCGAAGTCCCTTCTATGCAGGCGGAGCCTCACTAGAGGCTGGGCTTAGAAGTGGCCACTGCCCTGTCTCCTCCCCTCGTTTGGATGAGGGGGTCTCCCTCGTCCCTCCCACCGACTGCCCACCCCCTGGGGGCTCAGCCACCGCACTGCGGCCAGAGGCGGCGCAGGGAGAGGACGCCCCTAGGGGACGTGGACTCCTTTCCCCGCTGTCAGCAGGCCGCTCCTGCGCCGCCCTCTGCCTTTCTGCCCGCGCATCCCCGCGCCCGCATCCGCCGCGGGGCCGGCTGTGCTGGAGCAGAAAGATCGCAGATCGATTTTCAGCCCCAGCCCGGCCGTGGCGTCAGCAGAGAAGAGAGGCTGTTTTGACTTGTGATGCTTGGGGCTAAAGAAGAGGCCCTCTGGCCTTGGGCGCCTACACGAGGAGACGCTGCCTTTGCACCTTCCTGGCCCACGCGGGTGACTCCTCCAAAGGGCCACCCCCGCGCGGGCCACGCTGGGCTTGGAGGATCCCGTCCGGGGTCCTAGGCTGATTGATAACTTCAGAACAGCGACACACACTCAGCAGAATGAACACATAATTAAGAATCCAGTAATGCCCAGGCCAGAAGACATCTCAGAATCGTTTAGCTTAAATCTCCCATTTATAAAAGGGTAAACTGAGGCTCGGTGAGGGGAAGCAGCTTGCGAAGGTGACATGGCCAGACTAGCAGTGCTAGGAGTAGGATGTGATCATTCTGTCACTCCATAGAGCTTACTTAGGTAACGAACGGAAGGTTCTAACAAATCTTTTAGTGTGCAAGCTTTACAAAAGAAAATACAACACAATGTAAATGATGAAATAAAAATTAATATTTTAAGGGAAGACAAGAAAAATTTAAACATAAAATTTTTCTCTGCCCATTTTGGACTCTTTCCTCCCCTCTAATGTGCACTATGTGTAAACCAGACCTCTCCAATGGCAGAAATACCTGCTCAGATATAAAGATCAATTTTTCTTCTTCTGGCGCCAGCCATATAACTCCTTAGAAGATAACATTCCTCTCTCAACCCTGTAAGGGGTCACGCTGACCCACAGCTTGCCTTGCACCTGCAGACATCTTTGGTGAACTTTATGTACAATGCCACTATATAATTTCCCTTAAAGATAGCAACTGGTACAGAACAGACTGGTCAGACAGCCTGGGGAGATAATGGGCCGCAACTAATGGAAATTCAAAGCTTAAGTACTTACTTATGACCTCATTAATGTTACTAGCCATGTTACTTGTATTCTGCCTATTTTATAAGATTGTTGTTTCTTGCATTACCAAATGTGTGACTGAGCCTCCAATAAAATTAATGATGATTAGGTAACATGAAACGATTGACCAGATATATGGTCTTATAAGATCAATGATTATTCTGTAAGTCTACATAATGGGAAGAAGAAACAAGAGGGAATTTTTTCCTGGACAGTAACAGACCAGTGAGATAGGATATCCAGAGGCCTTTGGCTTCTGTTAACAGGGCCCAGTCCAGTAACAGCACATTGAGTGGCCTATCAACGAAATCCTTGCCTGACTTGGGAACGAGCATCCTCACATCGTGAGACAAATTAGTTAGAAAATGACTCCCAAACGTTGGTCGAAATTAAGACTCAAAAGGGAAAGCACCGTGAAATCAAGAATGCTGCCCACCACCCAGTTCTATAAGAATCAAGTCCTCAGCCGCTGCAGTCTTTGACCTACAGTACACCTTGAAAAGAATTCAGGGTGAAAGATCAGGATGAAGCACTCTGTTCTGGGAAAACTGACAGAACTGGCCCTCAGATAGAGATTTTAATGAACTTGGATTCTCCCCATACTTAGAAAAGCACTAAAACCATTAACTAAGATGTCTGTTCCTCGTGACCAGCAGCAACCTTCTACCGAGATGTGTGCTTGATGGCATGTACCCCCTTTGCCAATATCACATGCACGCTGACCTTCCCCTTCCCTGCTTCGGAACAATTCTCAGAGCTCTCTGAAAGCCTGTCCTCTGGGTTATGATCCTCAGTTTGGCGTGAATAAAAACTATCTATTTCTTTCTTAGGTTGACTATTGGTTGGTTGGTTCATTCATTCATTTATTTATTTTTGTCGACAGAAAGATCCAACCCACTGGCATATTGACATATTATATCCAAATACTACAGAATTTTAAATCAGGAAAGGATATGAGAGATCTTCTCGGTCACTCCTTCATTTCAGTTACTGACTGCTTAGTGGCTGAGAAGAGTGGAGACTCCCGTGGACCTTGCCCACTGCCACAGCTGTTATATAAAGGAACTCACCTTGACAGAAATGCAAATAAACTCCATACATACACTCCAGCAGGAAAGTAGAAAATTTTGTTTCTAGTGTGTATCCTGATTTGAGGGTGGGATGGGGTGGGAGGGAAAAGTATAGAGGCTGGCAAAAAGTGTTTAGCAGACTTAACAATGTCTATTTAAAATTTAAGACTGTTCACAATAAAATATACACTGAGCATAGAGTATCTTTATAGTGTTGTGGATTATTAAGTTTTAAGCTCAAAGAGTTTGTCTATCTTGCAGGGACTTCACTGCATGCAGGCAAGGCTGTGTAAATCAACTGTGGTACCCCTGAGGGTTAGATCATTTATAATAAAATGCTAAATAAATGATTGAGAATTACAGAAAAGATAAATCAGCACGTCTCTGAGGGATGGATCTGACAGGAGTGGGGCATTGGGCGACTGGAGGTGTGGACAGGCAAGGGGAGGGGACAATAGGTGGTGGGGAGGCAGACTAGGTGAAGGCACGGGAGGGGTGGCACCATGGTGGTTCTGTTCTTAGGGGATAATCCTTAACTCACAGGGTTGTCATTCTAACACATGTAAAGGTGTCTGGCATGTCAGTCTTAGTATACAGACACAGCTCTGGCTCTGTCCTACTCAGCCCCTTCCTCTCTTCTAAGTGACCAGTCTGTCAGTCCTTCCTTTTCAAGGACTGGATTCCAGCCAGAGACAGACGGGTCTATGTAAGTAGAGCACAAGAGGCATGATCACGATTTGAGGAGCCCAGATTCCTTCCTTTTCTCTGCAACCTGGCAACACTATTTCTAACAGCAAATAATGGAACTCCACGTCCAACAAGTGAGGATTGGCCTGCAAAGATGGGTCAGTCTCATAACAGACTGTGCAGTCCTAAAAAAACACACAATAAAACCACCTAAAGACTCATGATATGCTGTTAAATAATTTAAAAAATCAAAATTAAGTTAAAAAAAACAAACTTAAAGAATAATACATACAGTGAAACCAGTTTGTCCTAAAAATATGAATACACAAAGGAAGAAAAGATGGAGAATTATTAACATCCTTGTGAACTGAACAGGGAGGAGATAACTAGTGTTAGCACGATGATGCTGAAAACAAACAACAGCAATGACAGAATTACTTGAGATTCATGGGGATTAAGTGACTTGACAAAGCCCCAGCTGGAACAAGAGTTCACACTCCTGACTCAATGTTCCTCCATGGGACCATTCTAATCCACTCCTTCTTCAGTCCCTCATAGGTATATAAATTTCAGGAAGGATATATTACTAAGTAACTGTACTGACGTGGCCACAGGGTCATTTAGATGCCTTAGAAGAATAGGGATTCTTTTTTCTTTAAGAAATGATGCTTGGCAGACATCCTCCCTGCTTCCCGAATCTCTCATGGGCAAGTGGTGTGGGCCAGCTGCCAGGCACTTATGCACACACCCTGTGTACCCAGACTACCAGAGCTGGTGGTTACCTTGGGAACTATTTAGCAAATGAGAAAACCGAAGGTCTAGACAAAGTGAATTGTCTTTACCCTTAGCTGGGAATGGACACTCCCAAGGGCCTCCTCCAGCCCCCATTATCTCACTTTGTAGAATCTACTCTAAAATAACACTGTTCTCTTTTAAAGGCTATCCCAGAAAAAGACCAGCCCCACCTCAAACCTGGGAGAAGAGGGCTGGGCAGTTCTCCCTTTCTGGCAGAATTCTCAGTTCACGTGCCCGAGTCAAAGGAGGGGTGTGAACAGATGTGGATTCAGGTATTTTGTGTAGAGAATGTGCTCGCTTAATGGATCTCAAAGGAAGTAGGAGAAGATGGGATTTAAATAGACAAATAAGAGAGAGGTGAGTAAAAGGTAAAAGGTACTGCCACAGGCTGTTTATTAAATCCTCCCAACAATTTCCACAGGTGTTTTCCCCACTCATAGGATGATCTGTGTGAGACTCAGAGCGGTGGAGTGACTTGGCCAAGTCACATTGTAATAAATGATGGAGAAAGAATTTAAACCTAGGGTGGACACTTCACTGGTATACTGGAGATTTCTGTTGTTTTTTATTGTTACCACCTATGTTTTTACTGTACACTAGCTGCATTGTTACTATTGTTTCTAGCTGTAATATATCAGTAAACATTCTGCATCTTTAATAGAAGATTTATTGAGTTCAGGGTTCGATTCTCATGGTGGCTTAATAAAAACTATAGAAAAAGAGCCCGTTCCATTCCATTAGGTTCAATTCTTCGTATTTGTTGAATGAAAGATTAATAGATTCAGAGCTTCCTCCAAACCCCTGTAGATCCTTATTCTGCCCCACTGTGGACCAACAAGGTGAAGACTGGCTATGGGTAGAGAGAGGCTGGGACTGGAGCTGGGACAAGAAAGACTTTAGCACCAAGCTGGCAGCTGAAATGGTGAGGATTATGATTCTCCCAGGAAGGCAGTGAGGGGAAAAGAAAATGAATGATAGCCTTAAAGTGGAATTTCCCAAAGTGTTCTTGGTCAGATACATATGGAAACACTGTGTTAAATAAAAACAAACATGTCTCTTTACTTGCAGGACTTATCAGAGTCTTTCATAGTTGAATGTGCATTGCAGAATATCCAAGAAAAGAACACAGTCAATAAAGTTGAGAGTTAAGACCAAAATAATGTCATTCTGTTAATTTGCTTGTTCTTATTTTTTCCTTTTCTCCTGGATCTCAAGTTCAAAGTGCTGCAAGTCCTTGGTGTTCTACGATTTATTTAATTTATTTGCAGTTAACTGTGATTCCCTGTGATGACTAACAGGGATGCTGCTCTATATTTCTCTAGAAATTTTCAGTCTAAGTCACACTAAATTCCCAATAGTTGGAAATAAGCAGTAACATCTGACACTCCACTGGCTCCTGGATTACTGTCATAAGTTGCCAACCTTTCTACATGTTGCTTGGTAGCATTTAGCACTGGCTGGGACTGACACTGGGAGAAGAGCAGAAAGGAGTGGTCAGATGATGACAAGCTCTGGAAGGAAGCAAGCTGCTGCTCCTTGTGCTTGACACCAGAATGGACCATCCCTTGTCGTGTTACTACCTATATTTGCCTTGGGATCAGGTGTCACTGTTCTCTCTTTTATAAAAATATTTTTATTGAGGTATAACTTACATATAACACAGTTCACAAATCATTAAAGTACAACTCGATAAATTTTTACAAATGCACAATATCCATGTAACCACCATCCAGATCAAGGCATAGAGCATTCCCAGCACTGCAGAAGACTCCCTCATCCCCCCTCCAAGTCAATTACACCCCCAACTATTATTCTCATTTCTATCGCTAGAGATTGGTTTGCTTATCTTTAACTTGATATGTAACTCAGAGCATAGCGATGCTTGTTGCCCTGCAGATTAATGCACCTTGGTGAAGCCTTTACTCACACCCCAGCTGCCACACATGTTCATGGGTCATAACTGGCACATGGGGTATATACACATACGTGCAAGCACATAAGCCAGCATCACAGCACTGAGCTGAAACTTGTCACAGAACTCTGAATATTTCACCTTCTGTGCAAAACACTGTTGAAATGGCAGAGAAACAGAGAATGGGATCAAGAAGGCAATTATGTTCCTAGTGAGGCTACCAAAAGGCATCATGCTCCATATCAAACCAAGACTGGGTGGCAGGGACTCCTCCTGTCTAAATCACGAACTGCTAAAGAACATGGAGATCACACTATATCCTATTCTACTAGAGATGTCAAATGTCTGAATCATCCTCCAAATGTCTCATCAAACTGGTGTCACAGGTGGCAATCTCCATCCTTCTAACCTTTCACTGGCAGCTGTCACTCTAACCCAGCCCTGACTGAGGTTTTGAACCAGTTCCCATCTCTGGCTCCAGGAAGGCAGCTCTTCCTGCTGGGACCTAGCTCAGTGATAGATCCCCCTTCACTCTGGGGGCTGCTGTGACTTTGGTGACCCTCGTCTTGGTGAACCCTGATCCCGATGACCCTGGTGCCAGGTTTGGGTCTCTGATCCAGATTCCTGATCCATGTTGGGTCTATCTAATGCCATCCGCCTGTTCTTCTGGAGCTTGAACAACTGTATCCTCATCCTTGCCTAGACTCAGGAGATGAGTCCTAGATTCTGTTTCTATAGGTAGGTTACACCAGGCTGTCAACCTCTGAAAATGAATCATGTCACCACTACTTTAGGGGTCATTTGTATCTTAAATGGAGCCACTTAGATTGGTCTATGAAATGCATCTGTCCACCTCATATTGACCTCTTCCTGATTCACCAACATTCCACCTAGTCCCAGCTACCTAGTCCTAACTGGTCTCCCTGCTTTCACTCTTGCTCTAAAATAATCGATTCCCCCTCCCCTATATTCCACATAGCAGTTAGAGTAATCTTTTAAACACCAACAAATGGCCTGCCTCTCCAGCCCCATTTTGTTCAAAACTCTCTTTGCTCGGTATTTGCAGCCACCCCAGTCTCTTACCTGTTCCTAGAACACACCAGGCTCTTTGGCCTTGCTGTTAGCTCTGCCTGGAGTGCTCTCCTCCTGACTGGCCCCTTCTCACTCTTCAGGTCTGACCCTAAATGTCTTTCCTGACTACTGTATCAAAAGTTGTCCTCACCCAGTTGTCTGATACCCCTTTGTATTTTGAATTCATAACATGTATCTTTATTCACATAGTCTGTAACATGTAACTAATTTGCAAAGGCAAATAGGTAATTATTTATCTGTTTATTTATTTATTAACAACTCTCTAGCTCTAGATTGTAACCCCTTGAGGGTAGGGACCTGTCTGTCTTATTCATAGCTGAATCTTCAGTACTTAGCATAGTGTCTAGAATTTAGTAGGGGCTCAATAACTATTTGTTGAATAAATAGATTATTCACCCCACCCCTTTCCTACCTTCCAGTTTGCCACGAGATCCTATAGACTTTGCCTCTCAAGTAACTCTTGATTCTTTTCATTTCTGTCCAGCTTCACCATTCCCTCTTAGGTCAAGCTACCATCAACTCTCATGTGGCCTGCTGAGCTGACCTCTTACACTAGCTCCCTGCATTCACTTGGGTCCCCCCCCCCCCAATCCATTCTTCTCTTTGCAATGGAAGTGATCTTTGAAAACAGAAATTTGGTTACTTCATGTTCTTGCTTAATTGCTTAATCACTTCAATGACTTCCTTTGCTATGAGAGTCAAGACCACAATTCTTAGCGTGGTCTACAAAGGTCCTGCCTGTTTCAGTCCCAGTCGGCCCCCAACCTCATTTCCTGCTCCACAACCCATCACTCTGACTACTCCACATGTGACTATGTCCTGTACCTTCTAGCCTCTTGGCTTTTGCATCTGTCATTCCTTCCACTGGGAATCTGCTTCTCCTCACTCTTTGCTACATTTGCCCTGCTCATTATTTGGGACTCAGCACACATGTCATTTACTTAAGGAAACTTACCCTGAATCCTCCCTGTCCACTCCCCAGTCATCCATATAAGATTGGGTCCCCTTGGCTACATGACCCCATGGAATTATATCTTCCCATCATTGCACTTAAGTTCTAATAGAATATTCATTTCCGTAATTATTTGTTTACCACTGTCTCCTTCACTAGACAGTAAGCTCCACGGGGATGAGGGCTATGTCTGTTTGGTTCTCTGTTGTATCTCCAGAGGATGCACAATGCCTTATATATAATAAACACTCAATAAATACATGAGGAATGAATACAAATGAAAAAGCAGACATTCCAAATGGTGAAATTATAGCAATAAATTATGTATCAGTAACAGCAGCTCATGATTGCTGAGGGACTCTTTCATGTGTCTAAAGTCCTGATAACATACACACTGACAGCTTTCTTACTTACAGAGTCAATAAATTCCCATCTTTGTGTTAATAATAAGACCAGAAATAACAGCTAACATTTATTGAGCACCCTTTAAGTGCCTGTACTAGTACCTGAAATTCAGCCCTCCCAATCACCTATCAGGATGGTATAGTTATCACTCCCATTGTTATAGCTGAGACAACTGTAGCTGTTAATCTTTCTCCCCTTTATCAATGCATCATTCACGGGAATTCATATTCCCTTGTTCTGTGAAAGAAGAGCTGATGAATTTTGAATGTCAAAAGAACTTTCAGGTAAACAGTAAACTGACCAGATCTTTTTAAAATTCCAAGATAGACACCCCAGGCTGAGATCATTCACACTCCTTGACCCTTACCCCCAGCTACTGAAAGCTAGAAATGCCAGAGGTGATGACTCAAACTGTGACCCACTAGCTTTCTCTGATTTTCCTTGCCCACACTTGATCATGAGGTCAAGGGTAAGGCAGTCTTGAAGGGATAAACCTGTAGCCTCAGGAGTCTGGAAGGGGAGAGAGTGGTCCTACACACTTACGCTTTGATGATGTGGCCATGGAGTGACTGTGTTTGTAGGAGGTACACCCATCAAGAAAGAAGATTAATTTGACAAACGTACTTAAATAATAGTGCCTTCCGTTTGTATAGGGCTTGACAGTTTACAAAAGAGCTTTCATGTCCATGACTTAATTTGATTCTCATAACACCTCATGAAAAGTGGACATTATGAACATCCCATTAAAGATGAGCAAACAGAGGCTCTGCGAGGGTAAGGACCTGGCCGAGCCCACAGCCTGCAAGGGGCACAAGCCTGGCTCAGTTCCAGAGTTTATGGCTCCCTAGGATTCTGTCCCCCCATGCACGTGTCCTTCAGAGACGGCCCCTTGGAGGGCAGCTCTTGTTGATGCTCAGAACACTTTTGACATGGGTGCCCTTTTGGAGCCAATTTCTGAGCTGTCCAAGGAAACCAATTACACCTGGCTTGGCAACAAAAATCTTGTTACTCAGCTTAATCATTACCTTTATCAGATTTAGCTGGGTCCTGGCAACAGGACCTATTTCCAAAAATCAAATCCTCCTTCAAAGGTGGAAACTTCACCAAAACTGATGATATTCAAAAGAATGGGATATAAAGAGAAATGCCTGGGATAATGTTCACCAAATATTAATAATTAACTTTTAGGTTTTTATAAAAAAAAACCTTTTAAAAAACCTTCTGTTCTTTTCTACATTACTTGAAATCTCGATAATAAGCTATGTTTCATTTTAGTGAGAAACAACAGAAAGAGATTTCTTAAATACAGAAAAGTGTTAGAAGCAAATATGCCAAAATATTGACACTAGCTAATTCTGAGCTGTAAATACAAGTGGTTGTCATTTATGTACATGCGTGTGTTTTTCCTTTACCCAACTCCCCGAAAAGCTTCTGAGCAACAGAAGCATCACAGAATAAATGGAAAGCCTTTCAAAAGACTTTTCTTAAAAGGAGACCACACTCATGTGCACACACCAGTGTGTTGGTTAAAGATAAGTCAGTAAGTTATTTTATGCAGTTATTTTATGCTTCATTCATAGTCCAACTGTCCAGCTGTGCCCTTAGTTTGCTCCTGGAGGCAGAGGGCTGTCATAATATGGCCCAGCTTACTCATCTGTGCAGGCAAAGATTCTTTAGTTGTTTTTTTTAATTCACAATGATGCTATATTTGGGAGAGTGGAAAAGGCAAGGATAAACCTACCTCCTTCTTTCCTCTACCCTCCCCCTTAGTGGTCCAGAGAACTCTGGTTTATGTCCTTTCAGTGGCAAAGATTAGTCTCTTGGTGATGCATTCCACACTCCTGAGGTTAATAAATGACTCTGAAGAAAAAGCAAGTCATTTATCATGGGCTTTTGTGTGACCCTCAGTCTAGTCAGTGAAAAAGTATTGTACTATGGGCACTTTCAAATAAGGAATTGGCCTTACTGCCCCATTGCCATGTACCCAGTTAGGGGACATGGTCTTCTCTTGGTCACTTTCATTCCAAAAGACTCCTTAGCAGCTAAGGGAGATTGTATGTGGCTAAGTTTTAGCCATTAGAGTCTAGACCGTAAAGTGCTCCTATACAGTTCGAGTACAAAGTGAACGACAACTGGGCTCACTTGAAAAGCAGCACATCTTTCCCCGTTGGGCTAGGGCTGGGACTCACTGTGTTCAACATGCGATGTTAGATGATCTTGATGTTCCCAGCCCAGCACCTCCACCTCCCACCCAGCCCCACCATCTCCCGAAGGTTTATGAACGTTCTAAACTAAGAGAGAGCAGAAGGCTTGCGTCTCCATCTTCTTGCCTGATTCATGTAAGTGAGAAACTGGAGAACCGGGTTTTCTTCTAGCTCTGAAACTGCCTGTCCACTGCCCCCCTCCCATTAAGACACCATAAAGCTGCTGTGGCATGTTTTAAGAGAAGTTCTGAAGAAAGCTTTCTTTTTTCTTTTCTTTTTTTTTTTTTTAAAAAGAAGACAGCTCAAATTAAAGACTTTAATGGCTAAAGTGGATATTCTCCATTAAAGAATCTTCCAATGGATACCGCAGGTAGAAAAAAAAGAGGAGAGTCATAAAATAGAATCAACAAAAGAGCAAATGACAGAATCTGGCACAGAGATGGGAGGGACAAAGGGATAAGGAAATAGTATACAAATAGCAAAAATACAGACACTTCCAAAAGCCACTGTGTAGTTTTCCAGAAGAGGTGATGACAAAGGGTCAGGTGTTGAGGAGCTAAATACGGCAGACAATGCACTGGTTTAGGTCCTGGACAATAGGTAGAATCTGGTCAAGAGGAACAACTACATGGAAGAAATGAGAAAGACATCTTCAAGTGGAAGGCTTGCACCTCTTAGAAACCAGAGTTAAAATAGTCAGAGGCCACACTGAACAAGTCATCCTAATTATCTTTGACCTTTCCTCACTACAGTCATCAAAATTGTAGAGAGAATAAGTGATTTCAGCAATTGAGATAGGTGTTTTTAGACACTGGCTTAGTAACCATACATAAATAGCTAGAAAAAACAGAAGAGTCTACTATGTCTCATAAAGGTAATACATATGTGGTATGGTGTCCAAGTATGTGTATTTCAGTCTGAGAGAAGGTGACCCAGACAAGCTGGCTTATGTTCAGAGAAGACAAACAGGACAATAAAAGCTTGGACATGAAGCCATGGGGAGGAAACAACTGTGGGAACTAACCCTGAAAGTCTCCCTAGAGAAAAGAATTCTTAGTTGGGACATGATTGGGACCTTCAGGATGCTAAAAAGGGGTCTTAGATTTTTTTCTAGGTGGGTCAGAGAATAGGACTGGACAGACAGGTAGAAATTCCAAGAAAACAGATTTTGGTGTAATGGGAGAATTTTCTAACCACCAGGACTGTACAACAATGCACTAGGTCTCCAACACAGCACAAGAAAAATTTCCCATTACAAGTAGGACTAGGCAGCAGTGGAAACAATGCCTCCCAACGTGAGGGTGTAAAAGTTTCCAGAAAGAGCCTAGATGATCAGGTGTAAGGGAACTGGAGAGGACATCTGATGCTGGGTGACTGTGGACATGAGAGCTGAGGTACAATTAGAAGAACCTCAATTCTAAGAACTATCTCAAATTTATATTGCACTCCTCTTTCTTGGAACTTAAAGTGCTTTTACCTCTAATCACAGAACAATGAAGCAACTTGCTTAGAAATTGTCTGTAGCCAATTTGGGATGAAAACCCTTCCTAGGACTATAATTCTCAACAGTTTCTATGCCACATATGAAGCCACTTGAGTTTGCCCAAAGGCAAGCTTTTCAGATTCTATACAGTAAACACTGGGATATTGATTTATGTTTTAATATGCCAATAAATTGAGTCAAGCACTCCTAATGACAAATTTGTAAAATCAAGTAAATGAATGCAGTTACTCTGATTGACCTCTGGAAAGTCACTCCTGTTGTTGGGGCCCTGCTGGACCAGTGAGGATCACCTCTTTGGGTCATTCTAGCTCTGTTATATCGTATACTATCAAAGCCAGAGGCAGCTTTAAGACATTGGTGTCCCAGCAAAACATTATCTCACATACATCTCAAAAATGTTCTCCTAGGGCAGTCTACCCTAGCAATAGAAATAAAAGCAAGAATAAACAAATGGGACCTAATGAAACTTACAAGCTTCTGCACAGCAAAGGAAACCGTAAGTAAAACAAAATGACAACCTACAGAATGGGAGAAAATTTTTGCAAATGAAACCGACAAAGGCTTGATCTCCAGAATATATAAGCAGCTCATATGACTTAATAAGAAAAAAACAAACAACCCAATCCAAAAATGGGCAGGGACCTAAACAAGCAATTCTCCAAGGAAGAAATACAAATGATTAATAGGCACATGAAAAAATGCTCAACATCACTAATTATCAGAGAAATGCAAATCAAAACTACAATGAGGTATTACCTCACACCAGTCAGAATGGCCATCATTCTAAAGTCCACAAATGACAAATGCTGGAGAGGCTGTGGAGAAAAGGGAACCCTCCTACACTGCTGGTGGGAATGCAGTTTGGTACAGCCACTGTGGAAAACAGTATGGAGATTCCTCAAAAGACTAGGAATAGACTTATCATATGACCCAGTAATCCCAGTCCTGGGCATATATCCAGAAGCAACCCTACTTCAAAATGACACCTGCGCCCCAATGTTCATAGCAGCACTATTTACAATAGCCAAGACATGGAAACAGCCTAAATGTCCATCAACAAATGACTGGATAAAGAAGATGTGGTATATTTATAAAATGGAATACTATTCAGCCATAAAAACTGACAACATAACGCCATTTGCAGCCACATGGATGTTCCTGGAGAATGTCATTCTAAGTGAAGTAAGCCAGAAAGAGAAAGAAAAATACCATATGAGATCGCTCACATGTGGAATCTAAAACAAACAAACAAACAAACAAAACAGAAATAGACTCATAGACATAGAATACAAACTTGTGGTTGCCAAGGGGGCAGAGGGTGGGAAGGGACAGACTGGGATTTCAAAATGTAGAATAGATAAACAAGATTATACTGTATAGCACAGGGAAACATATATAGGATATTGCAGTAGCTCACAGCAAAAAAAAATGTGTGACAATGAATATATGAATGTTGATGTATAACTGAAAGGTTGTGCTCTACATTGGAATTTGACACAACATTGTAAAATGACTATAACTCAATTAAAAAACGTTAAAAAAAAGAAGACATGGTGTCCCAGACAGCCAAGCTAGCCCTTGCCAGGGAGGTGGCTGGCAGCAGGTAAGAAAGGAGAATGGAGAACTCATGCCCCTCCTATTTTTTTTTATCAGTTGCTTATTCACACTGTTGATGGGTAAAAACCTAAGTTCAGAAGCCTAATATGACTCTGGCCCTATGTGCAGAGTTAGCCTCTGGCTCCCTCTGGCATGTCTGGTATTGCTTTCCATCCAGCAGGGTAAGCCCCAAACGCCTCTTCCTTGATTGACTCTCCCTGTCCCATCCCTGCCACCTCACAGGCCCTGAGCCCAAGTCCAAGCGTCTCTGGCAGGGATTGCAGCCCCGGAAGTGATGAACGTGACTTTAAGCTTTGTCTGCTTGCAGTATTTCCCTTTTTCTTTTCTACTTTAAGAATAAATCCAGTTTATCTGCTTAATAGGAAACGTGCATTAAGTCACGGGGCTTGGGTTTCTGGTTTATCCAGCATTCACTGTCTTACTTGGCAGAGGCCCATCTCTATGTGGAACAGATCGTCACAAGGACTGTGGCTTAAATGGCTATCGTGTCACTTCCCCTTCCCAAAGCCACACAGGTCTCACTGTGATCCTTCCCCTCAATGTTCTTTGTGGGCTGCAAACTGAATAATCAGCCCCACCTGATGTATTTGATTACTCATGGTCTCCTTTCATGCATTCCTATGTGAGACCCTTCCTCTGTTCCGTCCCAAATGTCCCACTTCCTCCTGCATTTCCCTCTCCTTCCATTCTCCCATGTTTGGGGGTGGCCATCTGTCCTCCTCTGGGGAGTACTCATGGTAGCTGCCGTCATTCTCTGCAGTTTTCCTCCTTCTTTCTCGGGCACTTTAATAATTTTGTTTCCTTGTCTCTGTTCTGCCCGTTGTTGGGATGCTTTAAAGAGAGAGTATTAGGACAATGCTTTTCAACGTGTGATTCCAGAACCTGCAGCATCGGCATCATCTAGGAACTTCTTAGAAATGCAAATTCTCAGGCCCCAATCCAGACCTGCTGAGACATAAACTCTGGGGTAGGGCCCAATAACATGTGATTATGATACCCACCCATTGCGTTAAGAGGTGGTTCTGGCTGGGGACTCAGAACTACTCAAATCCTGCCCTCAAGGTTTCAGAGGAAAATGCACGTGCAGAGATTAGCTGAGCTTTGGCCCCCTAACCCCACGTCAAACTCGAGTGACTGAGGGTGGGCCAGAAGGAGGATCCTTCATTCTCCACTAAGTTAGCCTAGGTGATCTAGATCTAAGGCAATCTTGCCTCTTTCTCCAAGGCTAAACTCGAGCTGAGTTCTTCTCAATCAAATATGAGAAAAGTGTGCTCCAAAATACACAGAAACTTGGTGCGAGAGATGCCGCACAAAACATGCAAAGATAAAACGTTAAAAGCCTTCCCTTCAAAATCAGGAACAAGGATGCCTGATCATCATTAGTGCTGGGGTTAGTTTAGCAGTGCAGCTACCCTAGGCTGTAACACAGACGCAACCAGCACTTTCATACTAATGGACAGGGAGGAAATGAAAGCATCATGGAAATCTCACTCTTATGGCTATGAGGCCCAGCTGCTCTGCAGACCCCTTACAAGTTTTGGGAGAATTGCAAAAGGAAGATTACAAGCCCTGAGATGCGTCAGCTGTCAGAGTGAATCGATAGTACCACCCAAGCAATATTAGGAATAATGACCTCAAGAAGAAGGAGGAAGGGAGAAATGGAGAGGGGGAGGGGGAGGAGGGGAAAAGGAAAGAATCAAAGTGTACAGGCCAGATGAATGTGTCCCACTGTACTGGCCCTAGTAGGTCTCATTATGGTGGAAGCAGCTCTAAAGGTGTCCAAGTTGGGAGTGGGTGGGTGAGAACTCTTGACAGGGACTTGAATGAAGACAAGGATGCAGAGTGAAACTGGGAAGTAAAACAATGGAAATGGAATTTGAGTAAATATGAAAGGAGGATGGTCTGGAAAGCCTCAAGAAGAACTAAGAGTTAAAGGGCAGTGCAGACACTTCTCTGCCAGTGCAGGGCCTCATGAAAACGCTCCTCCTCATGACACCGCACAACAGCAGGACAAGCTTCAGCAAACCACCCACACCTACAGTGCAGGGCAGGGGATTAAGAAGGGTTCAACCTGGCCTCTTTTTGCCTTCTTGCCGGTGTAGCTTGATTTTACCAAATTAGGAAGGGACAAGGTGGAAGTCAGGGGGTAGGAAGGGTGGGAAGGGGCATAAGGGAGGCAATCAGTCTCCATCATGGCTATTCCAAGGGGAACCCAGAGACGGAAGGGATGGGCCCTGCCTTCAAGGAGTTCTGAGTCCAGTTAGGAAGAAAAAATCCCTTGGTACGAAAACACATGATAAATGATCAAATAAGAACAGAGGATGCAGAGGGGTGTGGGATGAGGGAGGCATAACTGGGAAAGCTTCCTGGCATAGAAAGCCTTGATGGAATCTGAACAGGTGATGAGAAAAGGGTGGGTTACACATTGGGGAGCTACGTAGCTGGGGCAAGACTGAGAAGGGGTGTCCCTGGAGACCTGGTGACATGTACCACCATGTGAAAGGGGTAGGACAGTAAAATGGAAAGTAAATTATTCCTCACATCAGTTTTCTCACCTCTAAAATTAGGATAATAATGTCCTGCTTTCAGGGTGGTTGAAAGGATGAAAAAATAATATGAATAAAGCACTAATACAGTTATGGGCACATGGTGAATACTTAGAAAGTGATAGATAAATTTATTATACTACTACTCCTGGGCATAAAAGCACAGCATAGAAATAAGAGGCTAGGAGAATGATAATATAAAAAACAATATTACTAGAAATGAAAATGTTCACATAAAAAAAGGTACAACGTGAGGGGTGTTAAAAATCTAAGGTATGGATGACAGCAGGGCCACCTAACGTGTGGTCCCCCATCAGCATCACTGTGAGAGCTGTAAGAATGGCAGACACTTGTCTCCATCCCAGGCTTACTTAATCAGAATTTCTAGGGGTGGAATTCAGCAATCTACATGTTATTAATACCTCCCACCTTAAAGTATGAAAGCCCTGGACTACAGGATTTGGGAAAGTCTCTTGGCCAAGAGATTAGCTCAGAGGAGACACACCTGATTCCAGTTGGCTTTGCCCTCAAAATTAATATTCTCACTTGTGCACGAGGGTTACTAATTTATAAAGAGAACTTTAGAGAGTCTGCAAGGAAAGTAAAACTATGGAAAAGAATTAAGATTGACTGTAGTATTAGAATATAGCCACAGAAAGTGGGATAAAGTTGTGTTAGTTTATGTTATTCAATCACGTTTTCCTGATAATTAAGTTCTAAAAAAACCCTTTACATTTTTAGAGCTTGAGGATTTTGGAACTGTAAACCTATATTGATTCACTGAAGCCACAAAACAACCTTACGTGATAGGTACTCTTGTCATCCCCAGTGTATAGGTGAGGGAAGTGACAGGTGGAGAGGTTTCCAGAGTTAAAGGGCTAATGACTGGCAGAGTCAGGATTTGAACCCAGGTAGTGAGACCCCAGATCCATGCTGCCAGTTGTGAGTCTGGGCTGCTCGATCCCCACCATAGTTTATTTAACCAGTCCCTTCTTGCTGGACATGCAGGTTGTTTCTAATGTTTCACTTTCATTAATAAACACTGTGAAGCACATCCTTGGGTAAAAGTTTTTAACCATATTTCTGATGATTTCTTTAGGATAGAGTTCTAAAAATTGAAATCCTTGGTTAAGAGTGATAAACAATTTTAAAGCAACTGGGTTCCAATGTGTTAGGAGGGTAGCCATTTCCTCACTCCACCAGCACTATCTTTAAGGTCTTAGTATTCTTCCTCAACACACTGGTTATCATTTAAAAAATTCTTACTTCTTTTATCAAGTAAAGTTAGAATATTTTTATATGTTCACTGACCATGGGCTTTTCCTCATTTAAAAACTGTTACATACTTTGCCCACTTTTTAAAAACCATGGTTTTAAATTCTATGAGCTCTTTAGACATTGAAACTCATCATCATTTGGCATCCTTGCTGCGATATTTTTTAGTTGATTTTCCTTTTAATTTAATTATGACTTTTCATATGTAAGTACTTTGTATATTAAACTTGTGTATTTTATACATAGGTATTTTAACTGTTTTTTTTAAATGTTTACATAATAAAATCTATTGATATTTTCCTTCATGATGCTCTGTTACTTCTGCACTTTCAACAAACTTCCTCTTTCCCATAAAATATCCTCTTGTCTCCTCTCAACCCCCCTCAAAATAGAAACTTACCAAACTTCAAGTTTTAACTTGAAGCTACTATTTGAGTATATTTACAGTAAGAAGTTCATATTTTTTCCAGAAAGCTAAATAAGCTGTGTGCTCATGTTTTCAGGTGGGTATTCTTTGAAACCTATCCAGGAAACCTGCAGAGGATGGAGAGACAGCCAGATGGTGGGAAGAACAGAGGGCTAGAAATCCAGGCGGAAGCGTTAATCAGGGCTGTCATTTACAATTGTGTTTTTTTCTGGCAAATCACCCCACCTTTCAGGGCTGGTTTCCTCATGTGTAAAACAGAGATGATAACACCCATCCTGCCATCTCCCTTATTTATCTTGTGAGATGTTCTGAAGATCATGATAAAATGAGTTAATGAGTTAATGATAGAAGAGTGCTTTGTCAATCACTGACTGCTATACCAGCCTACACCCGTATTAGACGAGTTCACTCAGCTCCTCCAATGTACCAGGCACTGTGCTGGACTCTGGGGTTTCAGTGGTAAATAAGACATGCTGTCTGTGCTTGATGACCTTGAACAATGTGTATTAGTTCATTTAAGTCCTTTGACAATCAATGAGGTAGATAATATTAATAACTCCAGTTTATAGATAAGGAAACTGAGGCACAGAGAGGTTGAACAACTTGCCCAAGGTCACACAATCAGTAAACTGTAGAGCTGGGACACGAGCCCAGGCAGTCTAACTACAGAGCCCAGACATTTAACCTATGTACTGTACTGCCTCTCCTAAGACGAGGCTGAAAACTGGCTGACAACTGCACAGAGCCAAACTTTATTTGGAATATATTGATTTTTAAAAGTGCAGAAAGAGAAGGCCACTTGGCCTCCTCACTACCTTCTCCTGATGCGCAATAAACAAAACACTTAGCACAAAAGGGTCCTTGTGGGCAGGGGCATTGGGTGTAAGGATGAGTAAACCCAGATCCTGACCTGGTGCTCATGATCTGATGCACTTGGGGTCGGAAGCTGTAGTAGAGAACCTCGGCTGAGGGCTCCCCTCTCACCGGGTCTCTCACATCAGCTGGCACTTCTTCTATCCCTGGCCACGTTCTTCCCTCAGGGCTACCAGACCGGAGATCTGGATTCTATGGCTGGTGTCTCTGAGTGCTTAGTGCCAACTCAATGCCTCACACACAGCAGGACTCAACTGATGCTTGTTTGTTTGGGTTTTTTTGGGGGGGGTAATTAAGTCAATTTATTTAATTTTTTTAAATGGAGGTACTGGGGATCGAACCCAGGACCTCCTGAATACTAAGCATACGGTCCACCACTGATGATTGTTGAACTAAAAGCTCATGTCAAATTACAGAACATTCAGAGAGACTGGAAGATATGATCATTCTTTCAACCATCAACTTCTATTACAAGGAGAAAAACAAAACTTTTTTTTTCCCCTAAGGACAAACAGCTCACAATTATTAGAGGGAACAATTACAATCTCTTTGAGTCTGCTTCTTTCTTTCTACATGAAAAACAACAATTTGAACAAGAAACATGCTTATTAGGAACTCCACCAACGAAATAACATGGGTGAAAGAAGTCAAATAACTCCATTTTTCAATTGTTTAGTAATTTTGCTTGTGTGTGTGTGAAACAGCAGTTGAAAGAATAATATCTAAAATTAGTTTCCTCTATAGGTATCTTATTACCTTTGTCCCCATCATCACTGATAAGCATTCTCTGAGGGTGGAGGAAAACAGGTTTCCACTCCATTCCCAGGGAAAAAAATCAATTGTAGATGAGAAATACATAAAAGCCAATTAATTCAGGTTAGTCATTCTTCCTGCTCTTTCAGTGTAAGGCTAGATAGACCTCAGAGACGAGGTGGGGCAAAGGAAACAGGCCAGGTAAACAGCTACCATATCCAAGCATTGTGTTAAGCACTTTGCACATACAGTTCATTTAAACCTCACAACCACCTTTTGGAAGAGACATGACTTCAGTTTTACACATATCCAAGGGATATGCATCAGTAAAAACTGAGACTCACTGAGGTTAGACATGTTGCACAGAAATAGAAAGTCCACTTCTAATATGAAAACGAATATATGTTCGTGTATGACCAAAGCATTATGCTGTGCACCAGAAATTGACACAATATTGTAAACTGACTGTACTTCAGTAAAAAAAATATATATATATATATACACCCCCAAAAAGTCCACTTTTAATCAAATTCTAGACTGTCCATGGCAGAGGCAAACCTTCTTTTTCCCTCATTTCACATTTTGCCACCTCACTCATTGGCCGCACCTAATTATGTCTGTTCATTTCTGTGGCTTCAAGTAATTACACACTTGTTCAAGCAACTGAATCCAACAGTACCACATTCAATCAGCATTTCCCAGGATCCGTATTTAGGGGGAACAGGCATAAAGCTCCCAACTTTTCAGAAAACACTATCACCCACATCTGGATGATTATTCTGTCTTATGAATGGATGATGTGGTTTCCAAGACTACAGTAGGGACTACCTACATCCATTAATTCTTACTGGCTTTAATAAAGGTAACCTGGTCAGTGGTTACTGGATTCTGGAAGGACACAAGAAAAAAATGGAAGGAAAATTGAGACAGGCTAGTGTCAGGCAAAAAAAGTTGAATGAAAAGTAGCAAGCATGAGTGAGTGTATGTGTGCCACTTTATGACAATGGCAAATGGATGAAGTCTAACGTCCATCTACCTTGAACTAAAAGCCTCCCAGAAATTAGAGAGAGAGAGAGAGAATGAATGAATGAATGAATGAATGATATTTGTTATGGACCAACTAGACCTTCCTGATTCTACTTAATGTTATGAGACAGAGGTTGTCAGGGGTCTTCTGAATTAGAAACACAGCTTTTTGAGTACCAATCATTAAGTCCTCAGCACATAAGCACTTCCTAAATATCTGATCCCCACTCCTGCTGGATACCCAGCTTCCTTTTTTATCCTTTTGTGGATTGTTCTGGTTGTTGGCAAGAAGTAAGCCACATGCATGGTCTCCAAACCAAATTATCTGGAGGTTGTTTCTAAATGACAGGGCCTGCCTCCAGGATTCTTTTCCTCTCAAAGGTCTTGGCTTGCTCCCCACTTCTTAAGCCCTTGACAGCTTCTTCTACATCCTTCCCTTTGCCCTTGTCTACCACAAAGTTATGCCCCTGAGCTCCTTAACAAATATAAAACATCAACCCTCTGAGGTTCTTACCGATGAAAAATCCTACGCATGTTACTCTGCTGGTCCTGGGTGGCAGCAGAGGTATGGCAGGTGTAATGGGCAAAGTTCTGCTTTGAGGAAGAGGAACTAGTGAAGTGTTAATTTCTGGAAACCCAGAGCATTTTAGGAAATTTTCTTCATTAATTTCCCTCAGTACCAGACTCTACTTAAACTGCATTTGGAAAATGCAGTTTAGGGGAAGGAATTGCTAGTAGAGAACTCAGGGAGTCTTCCATAACCCTCCCTTCTTCGAATCTCTGGGTCAGTTAAGGCAAGTAAAAGCAATGTCCTGTAGGGAGTGTGCTCCCGACCTCGAGGTCCACCTCGGTGAAAGACCTGTGAAGACAGCAGGGGTGGTGCCAGCAAGGAACACTGGAGATTAAGTAATGCGGGCAGTGGTGGTGACGTCATTTTCTTTTGGTATTTTCATTAGGAAGGAGGTGGGATAAAGAATTGAAAGGAGGGGATGGAAGAAGTAGAGTAGAAAAAGATACGGATAAAAAACAAGGGAGGTATGAATAGACACAAATGTTAGTATGGGAATACCTCTAGAAGATAAATTGTATTTGACTTAAAAAAAATCTATTGAAACTATAATCTTAAAATAATTTGAAAAAATAATAAAAGATTCCTTCAAACTGGTACTTCTTTTTTCTCCCCAAGCAACATGGCGGCAAGTGACAGGGCCGGGGACTGACACCTAATCTGGCGCCACTGAGGCCAGGTCCGCAAGGCAGCTGGAGGCTTGGGGTAAGGATCTGCGAGGGGAATTATGGACCAGGAGGATGGGTGCTGACACTGTGGCTCCCTTTGCATATACATACATAGTAGAAAACTGCCTGTTCCCTTATGAACACACGGAAAGGGAGTTCTTTCTGACCGCATCACAGGCAGAAAAAAGGCGGAGGCACAAGACACCACCACAGCCGCGTCTTGGTGCGCACTCCCGTTCATCCGCGAAGGCGACCCACAGCCCCTTTCTGAGGACTGGTAAGCCCTAGGTCCTGCAACCTGGGCCCCGACTTCCCCCATACAGCGCGCGCGTGTTCTCGGGGCGGAGCTGCTCCGCGTGCGCCCCTCGCTTAGCCCGAGGGCCCGCCGCCCCCAGACCCATTGGCCCCTAGACCCACCACTGCCCCTCCCCCACCGGGACACTTTCTGCTCGCCCTCCTCGCCGCCCTTGGTCCTACCTGGCGCCCCGGCCCCGGTTCCCTCCCCGGGGGCAGCACGGCTCGTCGGTCCTGGGTCTCCACGACGCGCACTCAAGACGGCGCGCAGGGCCCGCTCCCAATGCGGAGGTCACGGCCTCGGAGAGGCGCCCGCCCTCGGGTCCGGCCCCCGTAGCCCCCGCAGACCCTCTGGGCGGCTGCCGCCGCCCGGGCCTTGGAGCTCCGCCCCTCTCCCGCTCCCCGCCCGCCCACCCCCTCGGGGTCCGGGACAGTGGAGCCCAGCTCCCCTCGGAGTCGCTCCCGGGCTGCTCTCTAACCCTCCACCCCCGGCAGCTCCGGCTCCCTCACCAGCTTCCCAGCCCGGGTCGAGGTGAGAGGATTCCTCTGGGGCCCGGCGCTGAGGGCCACGCGTCGGGTCTGGTTCCCGGGGCGGCGGGCCCCTCTCTTGGGTCTTCTGTTCCTTCCAGTGCGGCGCGGGGAGTTCCCCGACCCCAGGTCCTGCTCCTAAGGTCGGAGAGACCCTCCTTCCCTCCTCCTTGGAGATGGAAAGAGGCTTTACTATTTGTGGGTTTACGACTCTGCCAACGTTCTCTGTGCCAAGAATGGGAAACTTCTGATAAAAGGCCGGAGAATCACAGTAAAATAAATAGAAATAGCGTGCTAAAATTCTTGCTCATTCTGCAAGACTCAGGTCAAGCGCTGCCTAGCTGCGAGACCTCCTCGGTGCTCGCAAACAGCTCCCTCCTTCCTCACTCCTGCGCGAAAGGGTGCTGCAGTCCTCCCTGGCCAGAGGCTGACACCTGTTGCATACCATTTCCTCTACCCGACCTGACCGTTCGCTTCTTGAACACCGGGACCGGTTTGCCTTGCTCATCCCTGTCCTCAGTCCCTGGCATGGCACCTGCCACCTATCAGGGCCTCGAATATTTTATGAATAAGTGGAAAATCAATTTCTTTTGTAGAAAGCCAGTTATTTCCTTTTATCCTTGAATAACACGTAACTCCTTTGGGTTTGCTAGTCTCTATAAAGAGCCATGAAAGTTGTTATCCTCTTTGATGAATTAATTCCGTTCTTGGGGAAATTTCCAGAACAAAATAATACTCAAGTGCAGATGTTCATAGCAGGATCTTTTATTACAGAAAATAATAACTTAAAAAACCACAAAAAGCAAAGAAACAAAGCCAAACTGTCAACAATAGGAAATTGGTAAAGTAAATTATGGTAGGGTTACTTAATGAGATATTATACAATCGTTAAAATGATAAACATCAAGGCAAGAGTGCCTCAAAGTGTTCTTAGAACAAGGAGGGAGCATTTATTTACTTATTAAGTGAAAAAAAGGGAAAATATGAAGCAACATAATAAAAGTGTCTACAAAATAATAAGCCGAAAGAGTGAAAAATTGCATAGTTACCAGGCTTAACAACTTAAAGTAAAAATGCAGAATTCTTTTCTGTAAATGGAGATAACACATACCTTAAGGGGTTCTTGGATCATAATAAATGAGATATTTAAGAAAGGTGCCTGATATGTGGATACTGAGCAAAAAGTTTCCATTCTTTTGCTCCAAAGGAACACCCTCACATCTGGAGTCTCAAATACATCCTCATCCTAGCCCAGTTCTGTCCATTTGACCTCTTTCCCCTCAAATGCAGGGTAGGAGAAAGAGGTGAACAAATACTGAAGCAGCAGGTTAAAGTGAAGGGAAGAATCTAGTTAATAAGAATAAATGCCCAGTCCTCCCTCAGGTTCAAATGCCCAGCAATACAAGATCACAAAGAGGGATTTGGTTCAGCAGTAGTTCATATAAAAATATATTAGAGATTTTTGTTGGCCAGCACAGCCTGGTCAGTGCCCAAAGGCTGAATTTATTCAAACCCAAAGCTTAACGATGCTGCAATCGTAGCCTGAGTTTATGCTCTTAAATCATCAATTTACCACCAGGGTAAACTGTTCAAATGTTTTTAAGAAAGCATCACTCTGAAGAGCTATCATTACTCCCATTTTAAAGATGAAGAAACTGAAGCTTACGGAGGTTAAAGTGGATAGGACTGGGCAGCTAGGAGGTGGCAGAACCATCACCTGAATCTGATCAGGTTGACCACTGCCAAGGTGCTTGATCACTTTATCAGTGGGTCCCAGTGTGTACACCTCCCACTAGAGGTATAGGCAGTGCTTTTGAGTGGTACACAGACATTAAGTAACAGTGGGTCACACGGTGAAAAAAGTTATGCTCTCTTCAGTTCTCTTGAGCCTGTGGATTATGTCAAGGAAGAAGTATAATTTTGGTGGTACTTTGTCTTTCTGTGGTATTACCTTGCAACACTTGCTTATTTCCTGTTCTAACAAAGAGAGAGCCTGCCTCAGGATCAGCGCCTTTGCCTAAGTTCCTAAGTTCCTAAGTAGAATTTAATATTATCATGTTCTTTTCCTTCTGATATGATTACTTATGCTATTAATTTCTAATCGGTGTAGGTTTCACACTTACAAGGTGATGTAGTTTCTGTTTCAAGTAAAATTACTTAGCTAAGAAAATTGGGTTATTTGAAAGTAAGATATTCAAGAACTAATAGGACTAGTGACATTTAGATATGGTAAAAATGGCAAAATGTGAGATGGTACACAAATGCCTGACATTTGGGAACTCCTGCCCCACACTCTGCTATGATCAGTAGATACAAGGTATGGTGAGGCAGGTTTCAGTTTGAACTCAGTGAGAACTTTCTGACAATCAGAGGTGTCTCAGAAGATGCAAAAGGGCTGCCTTTGGGGGTATTAACCGCATTCCCCTCACTCTGGGGTTAAAGCAGAGGTTAGATGCTTGTTACAGATGATACCATGGGAGGTCAAATACCAGATAGGCTAAAAGCTTTATGTTTCTGCCAACCAGTAGAATCTGAGATTTTTGAAAGCAGAGCTTCCCAGGGACCTGACTACTGGAGAGACTGGATTTTGGAGTAAGGTACATTAACTCCCTTTCAGGGGCAAATTCCGTAGATGAGTTCTAAGTGAGCTCTGAGCAATAGCAGCACCACTGTGAAGTGTAACTTATGGTGCACTTGAAAATTGTTAGGGTGTTTGTTTACAGTTCATTTACTCTCTAAGTACGCTTTCTTCTGAGTAGCCTTTATTCATAACCATCCCCAAGGGCTGAGAAGATGGGGTTGGTCCTTCCTTGCCTACATCAGCATCTCCCAGCCCCAGGCTTTTGTGGTGTCTGCCTACTCCAAAGCTGCCCCTGCTGTTCGTTTTGACCCATTTTGACCAGTGTGAAAATACATGTGTGGTAAAAAAAAGGTAAACAGCATTTACAAAGTTACTTTGGTGTAGGAAACTTACTTTGCAACCATTTAGCCTAAAATTTACGATGTATAGAGTCATGATCTGACTGCCTCTTAGTTCTAGACTATTTAGCACATGAGATATCTTAGAGATCACTTGGGTCCATCATCACAAAGGTTAAAATCCTCTTAGGAGCTGATTTGGCAGGGAAGCAGGAGGGATAAGAGCATTCAGATGGCCCCATGAAGGAATAACTGCCTCCCCTCAGATAACTGCATCCGGAGAAAGCTCAGACAGCTCTTTGGGTCAGAGAGCTCTTTCTTGAGGCATTCCTAGTGCCTCTTTTTCCCTCAGACTTCATATCCAATCCAACTGCAAGTCTTGTTGGCTCTAATTTCCAAATACATCCAGAATCAACCTCTTTTTCCCCACCTCCACCACTGCTAGTTTCATCTAGGTCAGCATTATCTTACTCTAAGAGACCCTCCTAACTGGTCCCGCATTCCCCCTTGCGGAGGTCTCTGTAGTCTGTTCTTCACACAGCAACTGGACTGATAACATTTAAAACAACTTGGATGTGTCATTTCTCTGCTCAAAACCCTGTGTGTAATGGCTTCCTGTCTCATTCAGAGTAAAACCTAGTAAAATCCATGGCCTGTGGAGGCCAGCATTATCTGGCCCCTGGCTATTTCTCTTATGTCAACTCCTACAATTTTTTCTTGGCTCCACACCCACTGTTCCCTTGCTGGTATTTGAATGTGCCCTGTCTTGGAGTCTTGGAATTTGCTTTTCTCAGTCTCGAACACTCTTCTTCTCACTTCTTTTGCTCTCTGTTCTAAGTGTTACCTTTTCGAGGCCGTCCTTTGGGATTCCTATCCCCTAATAGCATAGTGGCTCTTTCTCCCCTCTCCATCACTATTTCTTTATCCTGCTTCACTATTTTTTAAGGGTATTGTAAATTTTACTGATGGTTGAGAGCAGTAAATTGAGGGGGAGGGCGTGATGGAGTCACAGAGAGATTAGAGCAAATCACAGCTGTTCATGAACTCTCAGGTGTGTCCGATTGGTCTATTTATCTGTTATTTTGCCGAAGTACCACATTGTCTTACTTATTTTGGCTTTATAATAACTTTTGAAATCTGGTACAGTAATTTCTCTAACTTTATTCTTTTTTAAGATGATCTTGGCTACCCTTGGATCTTTACATTTCCATATACGTTTTTAGAACCAGCTTGATAACACACACACACACACACTAAATTTTTTATTGGGATTACATTAAATCTCTAGATCAGTTTTGGAGAAAACTGACATCCTTATAATATTTAGACTTCTAATCCACAAACACGGGATATCCTTACACTTATTTAAGTCTTCTTTACTTTCTCTCACTAATAATTTATAGCTTATTTGTGTATAAGTCATGCACATGTTTTGCTAGGTTATTCCTAGATACTTGATGCTCTTTGATGCAGTTGTACTTGACATCCTTCTAAAATTGTATTCTTAATTGTTTGTTGCTGATACTTTGCTGTATTTTTCTTAGAATACATCACCTCATTACCTGATATACTATACATTTACATGTTATGTTCTATCTCACTTACAAAATGTAAACAATGCGAGAATAGGTAATTTTGTCCATTTTGATCACTGCTTTATCCCCAGGGCCCTAACATAATAGGGTTCATAAATATTTGTTAAATTGAATTGACTTATGTTAAGCTGAAATCTTCTTGCAACTCATGCTTCCTTCTGAAACAATACAGAATAAGTCTCCTTCTTGTGGATAGTGGGTCTTCATTTATCCCCCAGCAGCATTCTCTTCCCAAAGCCAAGTGCTTCATTAAGTTCTTTCAGCAGTTCCACATGAGGCACGTTTTAGAGACTCTTTCATTGTATTGTCTGCTTCCCTTAGTATGTTCTCTGGTTTGCCCACATTCCCTTTCAGTCTAGGCTCCCAGAATTTATCTGATCGATGCATAATGGTAAATTTACTATATTACTTTCCTGAGTTGGGTCATTTTCATTTGCTGTATCACAGTATTGATGCATAGTAAGATTGTAGTCAAACAATATCCCCCAGCCCATATTTTTGCAATAAATTTTAATTATTTTAACATAAATGGACTTAAGCTTCAGGGTCTTTTATTGGTCTGACCACTGTGAATGTAGGGATATGTTGGGAGTCGGATAAAGAGATCTAGCTCCAAGCCTGGGGTGACTGCTTTATCATGCTAATAAATATTGATTTTTATATTTTATTTCTTTATATTTTGTATTCATACTTTTTTAAATTAAAGAAGGCCCTCCAAATTTTGTAGGCTTCAGGTCCCATAAAACCTGGATCTGTTCTTGCTAAATTTTAACCTAGCATTCCAGTTTATTGAGATCATTTTGAGTCTTGATCCTGTCATCAGTCATATTGTTAAGCCTTTGACAAGCAGGTCCTCTTTTATATTATTTAAGTAACTTAAAACCTATAAACCTAGACAGGATTAAGGATCAGACCGTGCTGCTCTTCACTCATTTACACCTTCGGGTAAATACCAATCCCTTTACCAACTCTATAGATATACTTGGTCAGTCAGTTGCAGAATTGCTGACTGTGTTATCACCTAGCTCTTATTTAACCATACAAGTAACATCATTATCACGAGAGACTTGCTGAACTCAAGGAATCTAATGACACCCTCCCTGTTATAATTCTAGTAATTCTGTAAAATAAGAAATGACAACTTGTATTGATGAACTCAATGACTCTTCATTCTAAATACTAAAAAAGAGTTTAATTTTTGAAAAATTTTGCCTGAATTCAGCACCTATCTTATTTGTCTTTTGTGTCCAGAATTCATTTGTTGCCCCTTATTTGAAAATAAGGGGAGTATTTGTCTTCTTTATCCATGCTTTATGGTTTCTCTGTGTTGTATACGGGGACTCTTAGATCACACGATTAAGATTTTCTATCTCATTAGAATGAGATTTTCTGGAATCTGAGGACTCAAATCTGCTTATAGGGGTTAAGTGTTTTTATTATCTCCCCATCTACCTTAGACTGTCCTTATGATGTTAATTCTACCCTTTTCTGTTGGAGGGCCATTTTGATTAATTTAGGAGATAGAAAGAAGTAAAATAGATCTAGAATAGCTTTTCCTTTTCTGCACAGTAAACTGCCTAGGTGTTCAGTTGGAGGAAATTTAGTTTTCCTCTCTTTGTCCCAGTCACAACAGAGAAAGAATACTCCCTTTAAGCTGCAATCCTTTAAGAATGTTAGTGTTGCTAAACTCTTCATATTTACCAGGCTCTATTGTCCTAATCCAACTTCTTGTTTCTCATGACTCAGCACTGATAGCCTGATTATAAATTATTTTTGAATTAGCTATTCCATTTCTTTTCCATAGTTTTAATCTTACTAGGGAAAAAGAGACCACAACTCACAAAAGTATCAGAGAATAAGAAAAAAACACACAATTGAAGTCTTTTGTTTAGCTGAACCAGCAGAAGTCCTGGGACAGACAGACACCACTCTTCAAAGGAGTGTAATTTGCGATCAGACAGCTCTCTGGACCCAAGCTGCTGACCATTACCCTTCTCCAGCTTCCATATCCACAAGAATGTTCCTTCACCTTCCCACCTCCAGGTACTAGTCTTGACACCATCTATAAACTATAGGGACTAGCTGGGCCGGTGGCAGATGTGCTGCGGAGAACATATACCCTCTCTTGACCTCTGCTTATCTTTCCTCCTTTTCCACCTTTGCTTTTGTCTTTTCTCCCGTCTCCCCCTTTTCCAGCTTAAAGGGAAAGGGAGAGAAGTTAGAGGCGCTCCTGGGTACTAGAGAGAAGATGTATCTGAGCCAAAGAAGCAATTTACAAGTTTTCTAATTTAATGGTGGCAACAAAGGAGATCTAGGAGGTAACTTTTTAAAAACCATTAGAGGAAAAAAAAAAACTGAACAAAGAAAACTTGATCAAGCAACAAAAACAGGAAATAGAAAAATAAGACCCAACAAAGAAAGCATAGTAAATGGAGAACATGACTGGAATAGATCCAACACATCACTAATCATAATAAATTATTAAAAGGCAGAAAGTCTCAAGTATAGTTTTAAAAGAATCCAGCTATATGCTGTTTCAAAAGACACACAAAAAATAAAATGACATAAGGAGACTTAAAACTATAGGAATAAAAAATATACCCGATAAATGCTTACAAAATACCTGATAAATGCTTACAAAAAGCTGAACCTAAAGCTGAAAACATAAAATGGAAAAAATCCATGGAGAAGATATGACAGTCATCAATTCTTTATGCATATGTCAAGTTAATTTTGAAATAGATCTTGTATTTCTTACAACCTCAGGTGTAAAGATGAAACTTAAAAAAATTTTTATGAGTGAATTTAATTTTTGTTTCATGCTGCTAGATGGTAGAAATGTAATCTTATTCAGTTCAGATTTTCCATACTCCATGTATACTACCTGACAAATTCTTGGAGTTGAATTTGTATTCCAGGGAACATACTTAATACCAGGGGGGCATCATTTTCTGTCTATTCCAGTGTCTGCAGAGGTGCTTGTCCCTGAAAGGTCTCTAATCATTGGTCCATGCAAATCACTGATGCGGTATTCTTCTTGTCCTCATGTCAGTGCCTCTTCAGGTCCAACTCTCACTGTGTTATCTCTATGTCCTTCTGGGGAAAATTTGGAAAACTCTACAACACTGTATGAAATACTTGCCTAGTCAGTGAATGTAGCCACCTCTACACTACTGCTCCCATTCCGTATTTCATGCTAGAGAACTTTTGAGTATTTGCCCCTTCTTCAAGCTTCACCTAGGAAGCAACATGCATGTCCTCTCTGATCTTGGATCCTTCAACCATGCCTGGAGTTTTTAGTGCATCCTCTAACTATGGTAAGTTATCCTAGAGTGGGGAGGGGCAAGGGAGCTGGCCAGTTTCTCAAGGGGATACGCAAGTATACAATTCTCTTAATTCCTTTCCAGTCTCTTAATACTAGCCCAAGGAATGCTGATCTAGTCTGAGGCAGTAAAAACTAGCAATTATAATGTCAGGAATTCTTGCAAATTTATTTTATGCCTTGAGCCTCTAATCCATGCCTTTGAAACCCCGGCATGTGCAACTCAGAATCTTTTCACTGATACTGAACTTTTTCTTCCATTTCTCTGTAACAGACTTCCTCCATCAAAGCAATGAAGGATTGAAAGTCTCGTTTCAATGGGGGAAGAAATACTAGGAAAAGAGACATTACCAAGAGCAAAAAGCACATCAGCTAATATAACAAAAATTATCTTGAAACATATAAAAAATATGTATTAGAAGCACAAAGATAATTGTCAAGTTGACATTCATAGAGGGAGAATTAAGACATCTTTTTAAAGAAATTAAAAGATCAAGTAGATTTAAAAAACGAGTAAGAACATAGCATATATGAGTAATACAACTGAGTGTAATTAAATGCACACGCATATGTATAAAAGCTTATAGTCAATAGATAATATTAATTCTTCTTGGTTGCTGCTAGAATATATATATTTTAATTGACCATGTATTAGATCACAAAGAAAATCTCAACAAATTCTCCAAAGTAGACCTGATAAAAGTCACATTTCTTAACTATAATAAAATAATTAAAAAAACCACACATTTAAACTCTTTACAGTGGGATATTAACAAAATATTATTCTAAATAACACTTAGGTTAAAGAAGAAATAAAAGCTGACATTATAGATTATTTAGCAATATATAGAACATATAAAAACCTGTTGAATTTAGCCAAAGCATTATTCAGAGAAAAACTTATACTATTAAATTTTCTCCTTGAAAAAAAGACTAAACATAAAGTAACTGAACATTTAAGTCCATAATAGACAATAAATAGTCTAAAAATGTAGAGGACCGGAATTAATAGAAGTTGAAGACAGAAATTAAATACAAACATGCAAAAAAAAAAAAATCCAGTGTTTCAATTAAATTAGATACTATTTTTTCCTGAGAAAGCCAATAAAATAGATAAATGTTGCCAATCAAAAAAGACAAAAAAAATCATAAAATCATTAGAAACAAAAAAGTACACATACCTACAATGATTTTTTAGTATTTTTATTGACATATAGTCAGTTTACAATGTTGTATAAATTAGTATACAGCACAATACTTCTGTCATATAGGAACATACATATATTTGTTTTCATATTCTTTTTCACCATAAGTTATTACAAGACACTGAATATAGTTCCTTGTGCTATACAATATAAACTTGTTGTTTATCTATTTTATGTATATTAGTTAGTATCTGCAAATCTCAAACTCCCAATTTATCCCTTGCCACCTCTTTCTACCTCTTATAACCCTAAGTTTGTTTTCTGTGTCTGTGAGTCTGTTACCGTTCTGTAAATAAGTTCATTTGTCTTTTTTTTTAGATTCCACATATAAGCGATATCATATGGTATTTTTCTTTCTCTTTCTGGCTTACTTCACTTAGAATAACATTCTCCATGTCCATCCATGTTACTGCAAATGGCATTATTTTATTATTTTTTACGGCTAAGTAGTATTCCATTGTATAAATATACCACAGCTTCTTTATCCAGTCATCTGTTGATGGATATTTAGGTTGTTTTCATGTCTTGGCTATTATAAATAGTGCTGCTATGAACATTGGGGTGCATGTGTCCTTTTGAAACTGAAAAGAGCAGGCAAACTAAATCCAGAGCAAGCAGAAGAAAGGAACAAAGGATTAGAGTAGAAATCACTTTTCTTCCTTCATTCCCCAAGACTTCAGGGATACAAGGTGATTATCTATATTAAACTCTGACTGAGGAGTTAGGATAACAGAGGGGAATTTGAAAACAGCATTGGAAAGAGCATCAAAATGAATGTACATTACTATTTCTTGAACTGGTTGTGCTCTTCCCTCAGTGGAATTCTGGTGCCAACTATTAAAATAGTAATGTGTTTTCCTCTCTTAACGAAAAAAATATGCATCTTTAAACTGAGGCAATACGTATGGTGGTTTCAATCACATATGCCTCGTGTGGTTGGCAGGACTGCCAAGAGCTCTGTATTCTGAGGTTGAGTCTAGGTTCAGCGAAAAGGATCAGCGCTGCTGCCTGTGGTGGCCCAGGGTTGGTCATCTTTGGTTAGTGTTAACGTTCTGTGATTAAATAGGGTTATATGCTGAACCCATTTCCACAGGCAAGAGAGGAAATCGAATTCTCTCGCCTCAGAATAGGGACAGCTTGTGCTATCCCAGAACCACATTAGACTGAATAAAACAAAATTTTGCTTTCCTGTGAAATGGTGCTGCCCTCATATCCATGTGCTGGAAGAAAGATGAATCATGTGGCTCTGTGCCCTGGTCAGCTATGTCCACAGGCTGCAGCCAGTAGTCAAGGACGGGGCAGGAAATGACCCTGAGTTGCTCACCGCAGTTTGCTGCTAGAGAGGAAAGCGGCTGGTGTCTTCAGGATATTTAAAGGGGGCTGCAATCTTGTCAGGCTCCTGTTAATCAGCACAACTTCCTTATTTATCAGGATAATGTGGTGTGGGATTAGAGAGAAAGCCTAGTCTTTAGCTTTCAGGAAATAAATTTTTTCCTGTCTTACCCCACAGCTGTGAACCCAAGATTAACCATTTTACTCTCTCAGTATTGACCCTAACTGTGATCTACCAAGCTCATATTTGAGTGTTTAATTCTGTCTCAAGTCTCGATTTTTAAAATTGTTGTCTGCTGATTACTAAGAAAACCATAATTATAAATATCAAACTTCCTTTCCAAGTAGTGTTTCAGGTTCCTTTGAGAAGGAAAATTCTGGCCTTATTTTCTTTTGTGGGAGAAGCAGCTCTCCTTGAATTTCAGATGAGCTGTTGATTGGGTCCATCAGATTTTCCATTAAAATGTCTAGGATGACTCTTCCCCTTGCAGGCAGGGAGTCCTACAGGCTGTCTCTCTCTTTTCCTGAGAATCCTGTTTTCTCCCGTGTCACAGGCTGGTTTGGGACCCAGTGCTGTTCAGAGGGAGCCTCCTTCTTACCCCAGGTACCAGGCCCCCATGAGCAGAGTTCCCTGCGGAGCTGAAGCTTCCGTTAAACACTCATGGAAGCAGCCAGAGGTGGTGGCCTTGCAGGCAGCCCCCCACTCTGATGGTTCATGATTTGGCGTGGAGGTGGTGGTGACGCAGGTGACAGAATAGAGAAGATAGTTTCTGCTGCTGCACTGGAAAAGTTAAAACATGTGAGCTGACTGAAAACCACCAGGGCATGGCATAGAGCTCTGCTTAGGAAAGAAAACTCCAGATTCAGGTGTAGGGCCTGGGACTGGGTCAGTGTCCAGCCAACACCATACAACCTTATGTGCTGAGCAGGTGGTTGGCAAAACTTCTGGCCAGCTTGAGCCATCCTTTTAGCTAAGCTTGACTAAAGTGTTCACAAGCTTTGCCCAGTGCTAGCTAGCTAGATAGCTAGATAGCTAGATAGTTATTTATTTATTTATTTATTTATTTATTTATTTATTTATTCATACATACATACATACATACATACATACATACATACATGCATGCATACATACATAAATACAAACAAAGAATAGCCACATTGCTCTCTGCTTCTGTGGCGAGGTCTGCCTAGGAATCTGGAAGATAAGTAAGTCCAGCAGAGCACTTGGTCAGGTCAATGGAGGAAATCTTTTCCTCTCCATGCCTGGGGGCATTGGCTGGGCTCAGCAATCTTTGAATGCCCCTAGGTCACTCTTTGTAGACTTATTGCCAGGCCTCTGAAAGCCTCTGTGGGGTCCCAGAGACCACCTACCCATTTATCTCAGAGATGCATCCTCACTATTTGAGAGAGGCCCCAGTAATAAAAGCACAGCAAGTCAAATAATAAAACATGTCTTGGGTACCTTATATGTGCTCAGCACTGAGCTGGGTGGTGAAAAAATTAAATATTATAAAAAGTATAATGCCTATCATTTATTGAGTATTTAAAAAAAACTCTAGGATTCATAATAAAACTGGGGGAAAAAAACCTAGGAGGCCCATTATTATTCACATTTTACACATGAGAAAACTGAGCTGAGGATAAGTTTAAAAAATCTGCCCAAGACTGTGCAGCTGGTGGAACAGAGATTTGATTGGAAATGCCAGGCTCTGAAAAACATGACTGCATGTTCTGTCTTCTGGTTTTTTTTCACAGTCTATATATTTAGGTTTGGTTTTGTGACAAGATCTCTGTTATTACTGTGAGGGCCTTTCTCAAATTATAGGAGGCATTTACATGCCACTGTTTCAAATAGTTCTCAAAAATGTACTTTTATTTACCTCACTATCTGTTTGTTCATCTAAGCACAGAGTATTTTATCTGGATCAGGTTCATCTGACAACTCCAGAGTGATTTTTCCACCCCTACATGCTCCAAATCCCTTACGCTAGGAGTTTAATTTTTCTGTCACCTGTTTGTTGGCTCAGTTTTCTCAGAACTTTGTTTCTTGGAGCGAGAGTGACTCAGGCCATGCTAAGTCAGCAGGGCAGCCAGGAGACAGGGAAGCACAGTCAAACCAGAGTCTATCCCTGTTCGGCAGGAATGGTGTCAGGCAAAATAATAGCCACAGGGATCAGACAATTAGAATGAGTCATGATGAGAGCTGCTGTAGAGGTGAGCCAGGCATGTGGAAGCTCCAACACCCATTCTCTCACAACACCTTGTTTTTCTCTTGCCTGATATTTACTACAATATGAAACGAGTGTGCATATTTAATTACTTGTTTAATGTATGTTCTTTCTACGAGACTGGGAGCTCCATGAGAGCAGAGGTCTTGTCTGCTTTATTCACCATTGTATATCCAAGGCCTAGCACTGTGCCTGGCATGTGGGAAGTAGTCAGTAAGTATTAACTGAATAAATGAATGAATGAATGGGAACCATTCCATCCTGAGAAGGACCAGGGATTCTGTCTCATAGTAGGTGCAATATAGAAGTGTTTACAGCAAATTAGATATAGGAAAGATATGGTTAGTGAGTTACAAGATAGGATGGAAAAAATTGTCAAGAGGAAAAAAAAAGCTGGGGAACATAGGTGAAAAGTTAACAGGCAAGGAGGATAGCCTGGGACGGTCTAAATCAGTTCATCAGAGTTGCAGTAGGAGAAGAAAGAGAAATTTGGAGAAACAGTATATGAAGAGATAATGCATAACTAACTGGAAATGAAAAAGAGACTGCAATACACCAAATTAGGAAGCTAAACAACATAAATGAAAAAAAGTCCCATACATACCTAGACACATCGTAAGGAGACTTCAGAACTCCAGAGACAAAGAGAAGAAGACCTTTAAAGAAGCCGGAGGGGGAAAAACAGATTGCTTTCAAAGGAGTGACTGCTTGTCAGTTGACTTCTCAATTTAACAAGGAAAGCTAGAAGGCAGTGAAACAATATATTCAATGCACTGAGAAAATAATTGCCAAAATAGAATCTTGTATCTGTCAAGAGTAAGGGTAAATAAACAAAAACAGAGAGATTTTCAACAGCAGAGTGTCACTTAAAGAAATTCTAGTGTTCGTAGTGATGGTTTCACTGCTGTGTACTTATCTGCAAGCTCATTAAGTTGTATATGTTAAATACGTACAGCATTTTGTATGTGAGTTATACCTCGATAAAGTGGTCTTAAAAAGAAAAAAATTCTAATGCATGTACTTCAGAAAGACAGAAAATGATCCTGAGGGATCCTAGAGGGAAGGTCTCTAATACAAGAAGAAATAAAGAACAGTAGAATTAATAAATATGTGGGTAAATTGATCATATAAAACAATAATGACATCTTGTGATATTAAAAAAGATGAGATATAATTAAAATACGTAGTAAAAATAATATGTAAGTTGGAAGGGGTTTAAATGGTATTAAAAATGTTTTGTGGGCTTTTTATTGTCCAAGAGGAGATAGTGATTAACTGTATACTTTGATAAGTTTGGCTGTTGTAATTTCCATAATAATCATTAAAATAATGGGAACAAAATGTTTAATTTTGCACCTCATAGAGGAAGAACTTAGAATTTGGGGAAATAATCTAAAAGAAAGCAAGTAACAAGAGAAAAATACACACAGAAAAGGTGAGACAAAAAGCACAAAACAAAGTGATATAAACCGCCATATATCAGCAATTATACTTAATAATAATTGATAAACTGGCTATAAAACTGAAGTTTTAGTTTTAGTATAAAAACTAAAAATAAATGTCTAGACACATCTGAAGTATGAAAACACTGAGAGTATGAATTATAAAGACACAGAAGGTAAAAGGGCAGAAAAAGGTACAGTATACAGATACTAACCAAAAAAAGCTGGTTAACATCTCACAAAGACTTAAAGGCAAAAAGAATTACTGTATGTGATGAGAATCACTGTATAACAATAAAGAGCTCAATTCACCAGGAAGACATTATAATTTAAAATTTACAATGCACCCAATTACATAGCCTCAAAATATACAAATTGAAAATTAACAGAATTACGAGGAGAAATAGAAGAAATATGCACAACTATAGTGAGAGATTTAAAAAGCTTCAGTAATAGAACAACAATGCAAAAAAAAATCAATAAGAATTTAAATGATTTAACTAACATGATTAAGAGATTTTACATAATGAACTTAGGCAGAACATTGTACCCAACAACTACAGAAGGTACTTCCTTTTCAAGCCCATATGGAAAATATTAAAAAATCTGACCACACACTAGGCCATAAAGAAGTCACAATAAAACCAAAGGCTGGAAATTATGCAGAGCATTGTCCTCTGACTACAATGTAATTAAGCTAAAAAGTGGTAAAAAAAAAAAAAAAAAAAGAAAGAAACAAAAAAACCCTAAAAAAATCCCTAAATGTTTAGAAAATAAGAAACACATTCATAAATAACCCATGTGTCATACAAGAAATCACAATGGAATTTAGAAAATATTTTGAACTGAACAATAATGAAAATGCTGCATCGCATATTTGGGGGATACAGTTAACACAATTTTTAGAGAGCAATTTATAGCCTTAAGTAGACCAGAAAAGAAGAATGAAAAGACGACTTACAGAATGGGAGAAAATACTTGGAAACAATGCAACCAGCAAGGGGTTAATATCCAAAATATACAAACAACTTACACAATTCAATATCAAAAAACCAAACAACCCAATCAAAAAAATGGGTAGAAGACCTAGATAGACATTTCTCAAAAGAAGACACAGATGGCCAACAGACACATGAAAAGATGCTCAAAAGCGCTAATTATTAAAGAAATGCTAATCAAAAACCACAATGACGTATCACCTTATACCTGTCAGAATGGCTATCATCAAAAAGTCTATGAATAATAAATACAGTAGACGCTGCGAAGAAAAGGGAACCCTCTTACACTGTTGGTGGGAATTTAAATTGGTGCAGCCACTATGGAAAACAGTATGAAGGTTACTTAAAATCTAAAACCAGTGTTACCATATAACCCAGCAAACCCACTCCTGCCCTAGGCATATACCCAGAAAAGATGAAAACTCTAATTTGGAAAGATACATGTACCCTAGTGTTCATAGCAGCACTATTTACAGTAGCCAAGACATGGAAACAACCCAAGTGCCCATCAACAGATGATTAGTTTAATAAGATGTATTTTACGCACACGCACGCACGCACGCACGCGCACACACACACACACACACACACACTGGAATATTATTCAGCTGTAAAAGGAATGAAATACTGCTATTTGCAGCAACATGGATGGACCTAGAGATTATCATACTAAGTGAAGTAAGTCAGACAGAGAAGGACAAATATTATATGATGTTACTTATATGTGGAATCTAAAAAATAATGTAAATGAATCTATATACAAAACAGAAACAGACTCACAGACATAGAAAATCAACTTATGGTATGGTTACCGAAGGGGAAAGGGAAGGAGGATATAAATTAGAAGCATGAGATTAACAGATATAAACTACTGTACATAAAATAGATGACCAACAGAATTTACTGTATAGCACAGGGAAGTGTATTCAATATCTTGTAATAACCTATGAATAAAATAAATTTTAAAAAGAGTAAGTGGATTCTCAAAATCATGCTGAATGAAAGAAGCCAATAACCAAGGAATACATACTGTATGACCTCACTTATGTAAAATTCTTAAAAATCAATCTGTTATCTATAAACTAATCTATAAGGTGAAAAAGCAGATCAGTAATTGTCTGGAGGCCAAGGATGGAGGGTGGTATGGATGGCCAGGGCATGAGGAGTCTTTTGGGGATGAAAGAAATGTTCTGAATCTTGGTTTTGGCAGCAGCTTCATGGTATATAGATATGTCAAAACTCATCTAATTATACATTTTTATGTGGCTAGAGTTTGTAAATTACACAAATTGATTTAAGTAGTGCATGGGGACAAACTATAGGATCGAGGCTGACCACATAAATTGCCAGGCCCAATGCCAAATGAAAATGTGAGCACCTTGTTCAAAAAAGCAGGAAGAAAGCTTTTTCCTTTTTCTGTGGCCTCTCTTCGCCTATCATGGTCTTTCTGACTTGCTATTTGATGTCATGCTCCCTTGGGCTCAGGGATACTCCTGGGGCAAGTGCAGATCCTCCCAGGTGCTTGGGGGCCCCACCTCATGACTCTACACTAGTGCAGGCATGAAACCCACCAACTGCTGGGTTACCCCTCCCATTAACAGAAAGTCCAGTCCGTCATCTCCCCTTCCCATGGGCCACCACTCCAACCTACCGAGTACTGCAACCTCCATGCCTGGACATGCTAGGTTCCTGGACACAGGTGGATGAGAGGCTCTCCTCCACCCTGTCACCTCTGAATTTGCCATGGTGCTGCCAGCCTGGGGCAAGGACAGCTGCCACCATCCCCCACCCCATATACTGTAGGGCACAATCCCAACCCTCTCTGTGCCCTTGCCCAGGCCCCCAACAGGGCATAGGGTGACAGCTGTTGTAGCATGGGGCTGAGAGTGGGAGGCTGGGGTGCCAGGGGTGATTGGCTGAGAACCTGTTCTAGAAAGATGGTAGGAGGTAGGATCAGTCTTGAGCTGGGGCTCCAAGCCTGTAGCACATTGTTCTGTCAGACTTCCCTTGTAAAACTCAAATTCAAAGATACAGTTATTAAACCAAGAATAGGCCCTTCTGATCATGGAACGTTGGATGACTGCCCTGGTTGCACACCCCATGAATCCAACCCTGTATGAAATATTCATACAATGGAATAACATGGAGCATGTTAAAAGTAAGATGCTTTAGGCACACACACACTATATGTATAAATCTAACAAACATTGTGTGAAACTAGTCGCACATACAGTGTATTTCTATTTACGTAATGTTTGGAATCCTGAGCAAATTAAACTATATTGATTAGGGTGCATACACAGGCTATAAAACTATAAATAAAACAAGAAAACTTTTATCACACAGGCAGGACAAACTTTGATCACCTCTGGGGGGAATGGTGGGTTTGTGACCTCAGTTTCCTTCTCATCCATTCTTGATCTCTCTTAATTATATGTATTAACCAGGACCCCTGATGGCAGCCCATCTCCTTACCCCGGGGAATACCATGTTCTGTGAACCATCTCTGGGGATCTCTGAGGCCCCCCTGGCCGCTGTTCCAAACTTGCTGCCCGTCACATCAACTATGAGCAATACCTGTGACGTTTAAGTGCAGCCCCTGGCCGCTGCTGTTCCAGAGTCTTGTCATCCCCTTGGATCCTGTAAAGCCCACTTCTGTAACAGTGTCTTCTACTGTCAGTCCTAGCCAATGGAGAATATTACTGCACTTTTGACAATGTGTGTCCCCCTCTCACCAGCATGTTTCTTATCACCTTGGTTAATGAGGTATCTTTCAGGCCCTGCTGTGAAACACAGTGATGGGTTTTCCAGGTTTATGTAGCAGGCTCATTCTAGCATTCCAACTTCTCAAAGCCCTTTGAGTCTTTTCTCAACAGTTTGCGTCTTTACTTCATTTACTATGGGCCATGTTTTTTTCTAATCTTCAGGCAACATCCCAGTAGTGTATTAGAACTGTAACCCAGGACCCTTTGACAACCAGATGTTAAATTCTTTATTTAGGTATTTATTCTGCCTCCCTTGATCCAGCCCCCATGATCCACTCCCAGCGTACTTTCCCAGTTCCTGCCAGTACATGCTAGCCAGGGTCTACAGCTCTTTTGGTATGTTTTCTCTTTCTTCTCATAGCAAGTCTGGTATTCCCTCAGTCAGGTTTTGCAGAGACTTAGTCCTAACTGTGCGTCTGGTGGCCAGATGGAGGTGAGGGGTCCTGAAGAGGCCAAGGATTGCCTTGAAAATATGGTTGCCAGATTTAGCAAATAAAAATACAGGATACAGGAGGTTAGGATACTAAAATATTATTCATTGTTTGTCTGAAATTCAAATTTAACTGGGCATCTTGCACATTATCTGGTAAATCTACTGCCTCATTTGAGGCTTCTTTTTAGCCTTTAAGCTGGGGAAGTTCTCTATTTTTCAACAAGGGAGAATTCATCACTCTGGAAGCCCCGGAGGGTTCAGGCAATTCAAACTTCTCATTAAATCCCCAGCCTGATCTTCAGCGGTGCCTCCCTTCTAGCTGCAGGAAATGAGTGTCTTTTTAAATGCTGTCAAGGAAATACTCTGAACTCTTTTGCCCCTAAAAGTTGTTGATTAATAGAGCTGAGCCCATGATTTTCTCTCTGTAAAGAATCAATGGTGGTTACCAACAGCTATCCGATTCCACAGTTTTACCTTTCAGTTATTAGTGCCCCCATACCCCTCAAACTGACACAGTAGTTCCTAAATTTGTCAGCACATTGGAATCATTTGGGAGCTTCTAAAAATCTTGGTGCCTGTGTCCTACCCCAAGAAATTGTTATGTAATAGTCTTAGGTGTGGTCTGGGCTTAGGAAATTTTGAGATTACCAGGTGACTTTTTAATGCTAGGACATTGTACCAGTTAGTGCATCCCCTATATCCCATTATAGCTCACACAGGTAAGTCTTAGTAACCTACTGCCCCAGCATCCAGGCAGTATCAATATCTTGTCCTCATTGTCATCCAGCTGGTGAGTAATCCAACTACAAAATCTCACCCTTTGTGTTACTTCCTAGGACCCTTCCTGTTGTGGGCACACAACACAGTGACAGTGACATGCGGGTTGGTAAAAAATTAACCAGAGACCGAGAAAAGTTTAGGAAAGTTTAATAGGTATGCTGCCAAAGGCAACAGCGGGCCACACAGGTGAGAAGTGCCTGCATGAGTGCTGAGGGTGGGTGTACAGGGTCTTTTATTGGGGGGAGGGGGCTGTGCACACAAGGAGTAGGGGCTGCATGATCAGTTCGTGCACAGGTACCTGACTGGTTGTAAGATCTGTCAGAGACTTCTCTGAACAATAGGTTTTATAGCTTTGATAAGGGCCTGTCCGCCTAGAGTATTCTGAGGCAGGCTGTCTCCTGGGGCTATGAGTTTTGTTAGGGTAAACACACATCAAGAGAAGATGTTTTATATCTTGCAGAAATGCAGGTGTGCAAAGGGTCCTGCACTAGGGAGTGGGGGTTAAGGTGTCAATAGGCCCCAGGCACACACAGAGCCCAGGGGTGGGGGTTTTATGACCCCAGAGAGTGCCAGCCGGCTCCCCACTTTCTGGCATTAGCTATCTTTGGTGGGTTTCCCTGAAGACAGAATCTTATCCAAGTAACTTGCCGTGAATGCTCTTAGAAAAAGAATGAGGATTTTTTGAATGACGGCCATTCTGACTGGTGTGAGGTGATACCTCATTGTAGTTTTGATTTGCATTTCTCTGATGATTAGTGATATTGAGCATTTTTTCATGTGCTTTTTGATCATTTGTATGTCTTCCTTGGAGAATTGCTTGTTTAGGTCTTCTGCCCATTTTTGGATTGGGTTGTTTATTTTTTTCTTATTGAGTCGTATGAGCTGCTTATATATTCTGGAGATCAAGCCTTTGTCGGTTTAAGTTGCAAAAATTTTCTCCCATTCCGTAGGTTTTCTTCTTGTTTTACTTCTGGTTTCCTTTGCTGTGCAGAAGCTTGTAAGTTTCATTAGGTCCCATTTGTTTATTCTTGCTTTTATTTCTTCTAGGAGAAAATTTTTGAGATGTATGTCAGATAATGTTTTGCCTATGTTTTCCTCTAGGAGGTTTATTGTATCTTGTCTTATGTTTAAGTCTTTAATCCATTTTGAGTTTGTGGAGAAAGGGGAACCCTCCTACACTGCTGGTGGGAATGCAGTTTGGTGCAGCCACTATGGAAAACAGTGTGGAGATTCCTCAAAAGACTAGGAATAGACTTACCATATGACCCAGGAATCCCACTCCTGGGCTTGTATCCAGAAGGAAATCTACTTCAGGATGACACCTGCACCCCAATGTTCATAGCAGCACTATTTACAATAGCCAAAACATGGAAACAGCCTAAATGTCCATCAACAGGTGACTGGATAAAGAAGATGTGGTATATTTATACAATGGAATACTACTCAGCCATAAAAACTGACAACATAATGCCATTTGCAGCCACATGGATGCTCCTGGAGAATGCCATTCTAAGTGAAGTAAGCCAGAAAGAGAAAGAAAAATACCATATGAGATCGCTCATATGTGGAATGTAAAAAACAAAAACAAAAACAAACAAACAAAAACAAAGCATAAATACAGGACAGAAATAGACTCACGGACAGAGAATACAGACTTGTGGTTACCGGGGGGTGGAGGGTGGGAGGGGATAGCCTGGGATTTCAAAATTGTAGAATAGATAAACAAGATTACACTGTATAGCACAGGGAAATATACACAAAATGTTATGGTAACTCACAGAGAAAAAAATGTGACAATGAGTGTGTATATGTCCATGAATGACTGAAAAATTGTGCTGAACACTGGAATTTGACACATTGTAAAATGATTATAAATCAATAAAAAATGTTAAAAAAAAAAAAAAAAGAATGAGGAAGGCAGGAACAGGGCAGGAATGAAAACCAGCAGGAATGTGGTCCTAGCTGGAGACTAGCTGTAGAATCTGGTCCCATGGGGAGCTCTAGAACACAAGTTCAACTGCAGAATTAGCCCTATCTTGAGGCAAGGGGGACTGACCTTTTGTATCCCTACATCGGTTAATCATTGACTGAGGTCTGCTCCCAGAGGGGATGGCAAAGGCCTGGAGTGCAGCTTCTTAGCCGGGATTAAGGTGAGGTGAGCAGGGTAAAGTTTGAGAGGTGCCAAAATCTCAGTAATCAGGATGAATACTACATTATTGCAATATTCTAAATAAATTAAAATTAACACCACCACCCCCTCCAAAAGTCACAACAAACAAAGTCAAATTTTAAATAAAGAGAATTAGGAGAGGAGGTTCCTCTTTGGCCAAGGGCAAGTGTCAGAGAGACGACAGCTTCAGGTAGTTATCAGTCAACATTCACAGCATCTAGGGGATCGGTACTGATAAAGGAGACCTGAGTGGGGCACCAACAACATCCAGGACACCACCTTTCCCAGCTCCATGTATATAAGTTTAGGTTGATTCCATGTCCCTAGGATTTAGGGGAGGGAGAGGGAGAGAATAATACTTGGACTTGTTTAATTAGGTCAAAAATCCCTGGCCATGGTGATTGCTTCAGGGATGAGCATGTGATTCAAACAAGCTCAATCAGCATCCTCTCAAGGATGTTTCTGCTGGAGCTAAAGATGCTCTAGATAACATAGCTGTACTGGGAATCTGCCTATAATAGGAGACAAGATCAACATGCAAAGAAAATCTGAGCCAAAAATGAAGTGAGAGAGAAAAACTGGCCTGAATATATTGATTGTGCTGGGCTCAGATGGGCCATGATTTTTTCTGTTCTGTGATGTTTCAATTAGAAATATTTTTGTTGTATAGAACAGAAAGTCTGACTTAAGGAATGAAGCCAACCTGAGGAATAAAAAAGGGGTGGGAGGAGAGGAGAGAGAAAGAGAGAAACACTTAACTGGAGAACCCAGGAGTAGATTTGTTTCAGGTGTGGTGGCAAATGGGCCTGCGTGGCATAACCAGGATCTGTCTCTTGTATCTTGTTTCTTAGGACTGGCTCTGTCTTCAGGTTACATATGAATCAGACAATAATCTGAGGGACAAATAACTCTGGTTTTCTCAAAATCTACTTACCTCTCGACAATAGTTCCATGATTCCTGAATCAAATGTTCACGCCTGGATTCTCTTTCTTTGGGATGAATTATTTCCTTGTATCACCAGTTCTTCCTTACCAATTCTTTCCTTGTGATCAGTTATACCTGGGTCTTAGTGCACTGCAATGTGGGTTTAAACTGCACCTCCCCAGCCTGTCCCATTACTGTAAAATACTTGCTCACTGTTCTGCCGCTGTCATAATTTTTTCTTCTTCTCTAAATTCTCATACTATCTTACATCTCTTGGTTCTCCCTTCTCTTCTGAAAATGAGTTCTTAAACTTCCACAAGATGGTGCAGCCTTTCTTTTCTCTTCCCAAGATAAGGTATATGAGGTGTTTAACACAGTGCCTTGCACATAATGTGCTCGATAAATAGCTGTGATGATGGTGATAACCATGACAAGGACAGTGATGCCACGTTGCTCCCTGACATCGGGTTGGGAAGATTTAGCAATTGTTGTCAATGCTTAACACCCTGATACAAGATTTTCTTCATATTTCCTGCTGCAAACACACCATTTCTATTAAGTTCTAGATATAAGTGATTACTCAGGGAGAATGAAAATTCTCATTGATCTGTCATCTTGTTTCTTTAAGTCTTGCTAGAATATTTTTTCCAGCCAAGACTCTTTAAACCCTGAGAACATTGACACATGTTAATATGCACGGCTGGTTTGGACACAGGAACAGGATTTATTTTTAATGTTAAAAAATGCACTTCTTTTCCCTTTCTTTTAAAATTGATAAGAGTCTTAAATATAACTCTGGGACTGTGACTCCAAGAGAGTTCAACAAATAAATTGAAAACTGGAGGAAAACAAAAGTATGAAAGGACTGATTTCATTGTTTGGCTTGGCTTTTTTTTTTTTTTTTTTAAATGGAATGGACTTGATGTTTTCCCATCAAGTGGACACAGCTCAACTGTTCTTACAAAAGTTGTGAGGCCTGAAACCTGAGGGCAAATACTTGATGTGTGCAATTAAAAAGTGGCAGGTGGACTGGTGGAAACAGCATGTAACTAGTTTGTGTTACCAATCAGCACGGGAACTATACCCTGTCCTGTTCTAATAATAAGCTTCAGCTATATGCTCTGGGTTGCAAATATGGATTTAAGAAAGAGTTTTTAAATTATTTACTAGCCAGTAGTCTGGGAGCAAGGAGCCACTGCTTCTGCTCTGTGTCTCTGGTCTCTCATATCTGAAATAAACCTTTGCCTTCACCCCATGCTGGGTGTATGATATAGAAAAAGATTTTTTTCACCTTGGTGACTAAATCAAAGACTGTGATTTATAATACTGTTTTCAGTCTGCTAGTTATGCCTGAATTATATAACCTTTCTAATACCCAGTTTTAGTATTTCTTTCCTCCCATTGTGATTGAGTACAGAGAACTCCTGTGGTCCATCTCTCCTAAAGCAGCTCACTAAAGTTTTCACTTCCATGTCGTTTGGATCTGCTTCTGCAGTGGAGTCTTTGGTCCTGCCATTGGTCTGACGAGCTTGGGCACCAGGGTCCAGTCTGGAAATGTCAGGATGCTTCTCCTAGTTCAGTTAGAAATGCCAAACGTGTAGGAGTTAATTGTGTCAGTTTCCCAACTGCTTTTCCTGCACACCCCTCCCCCAACAAACCATCCTCTGTATGACTGCCCTTTAAGACCAAAGTCTTCCAAAATCTTAGCTGGGAGTGGGAGCCCCTGGCCCTTGGGAGACCCCCTTTTACCTCCCAACTTGACTGCTTAGAATCTCATATTTTAGTAAGGACAGAGCTCTCTGCCACCATGACAGAGAAGTAGATGTTATTGCATGTCTGGAAATGATCTTGTTGAAGGAAAGATCAAGTAGGTCTTAGAAAGATGACTTGGGCCTCAGATAGTAGGGATGGAAAAGTCCCACATGCATAACATGATTGCATGAATCAGCTCAATCCCTGGGCTGAGTTGCTGAAAGAGGGACTTCTTCAAATGAGGCTGCTGTGGGAGGAGTTGTAGGAGCATGTCTGGCTTTCAGCAGGGTGTGGATGGACTTCTGGGCTGAGTGTTACATGAAAGAACCCCCTCCCACCCCTGTTACTCCATGATGGCTTCATTTTCCCATTCTCCCACTACTAAAGCTCCCTCACCACCGCCAACCCCACCTTGCTGCAACAAGCCACAATTGCTTGTTTTCTGCTCTCTCCCCTCCCCATCCTCCTCTCCCTTCTCTTCTCTTCTCTGCTCTTCTCTAACTGTATAATTCTTGTATCTTTTGGATTTCCCTTGATCCCCCTTGATTCCATGAGGGAGGTAGGTAGATGTTATTAACCCAATTTTACACATAAGGAAAACCAGAATCAGAAAGATTAAGTAATTTGCCTAAGGTCACATGCCAACTATACCTGACCCGAGGTCTGTGCTCTTGCTGCATTATACTCTGTTGATGCCCATTTCCCAGATGGTTCGGCGAACAGGAAGTGTAGAGGGCCACAGTAAGGTGGACAGCACCCTTGACTGAAGCTCAGGAACCTGACTTCTGGTCAGAGTGCCCTTTGATGTTTGGTGAATCCCTCTCCTCTCTGCATTCATTTCCCACATAAGATGGAAGGGCTCTACTGGATGCTTTCTACATTTCTTCCATTCCTAGTAGACCATTAAGACAGCTTAGTGACTCTTTGTACTCTCTATATTTAGGAAACCCGTGAGTTTACAGTGTTTAATCTCAGAAACAATGATTTACAATCAGATCATGGGAAGAGAAGCCACTTTGCCACATGTTATGAGCAGTAGTATCAAGCTGGCACTACTGCCGGGGTGGAAAGCTAGTTTCAGAAATAAGTTCATGTATATTTTTAAAAGGCATCTTTTCATAATAAAAACACTTAAAAGGTACTGAGCACTCTAATCTTTGTTGAGTTACACTTGTTTGTAAAAAAAATAATACCTCGTTCTTGTGTATATTGAATAGGGAAGAACATAATTGGTGCCAGGATGAGGAAGAGTAGGTGCTAGTTTTCTCTGAGAGCGTCATTAGTAGACAGCCGCAGCTCTGTGATTCTGATTTAGACTCTACCGAAATAGAGTACTACTTTAGGATACAACACACACTGAGATGTAGCCCCCTTGCATGCCAAAGAACATTTATTAATCACTGTAATTGAAAGTGTAGATTAATAGGCAATAATTTGAGAAGTGTGAAATTTCATGTGTTTCTTCGTAAGATGTAAGAACTACTGATTTTGATCTCTTTTGTTTCCTTTATGCTTGTTAATGCGCTGTTAACAGGAAAATATTTTCTTAAGAAAGGTGTAAGGAACAGACAGATAACTGCCTACATAATTAGAAGCATTTTGTCACATGCTGGCTTACAGTGTTGCAAGCTTCAAAAATGTTGCTCTAGAGGGACGTTTTTCCTTTTTTAGTCTGCTTTAACCTTTCTACCACCCCACCCATCTCTGAGTGAGTCTTCACTGTCTTTCCCATCTCTCCAGACACAGCTTCCCAATTTCTGTGGTACCCAGCCTCCATCTTCCACGAAGGCCAAGGACTATGTGACTTCTTTTAAGCTCTAAAGCTATATGATTTCATGAAATGAGAGGTTTTGCTTTAGTTAATAAGGATCTCTACTAAAATTGAGGGGTAGATACAGGGTAGATATGTCTACCTCTCTTACAAAGTCATATATGTACTCTGTAATCCTGCTTCCTGTAGGCTGGGAAGAGCTGGTCTGATGTGAATGCTCTGAAATAATGGGTTCTAAAGGCTGAGATGGAGACGGGATGATTATCCTTGGTGGCCAGAGGTGACATTTTTAAGGAAGTGAATCCAAGGCATTCTTAGAGTGGCAAACTATAGTTCTAACCTGGGAGGAGGAACTGATTGTTGAGTCTAGGTGGTGTGACAAGTACAGGAGGCAGCTGGGTGGTTGAAAGCCAGGATGGTTGGGGAGAAGTTGGCATGTAGAGTGTGAAACTGTCCAGACCAAGGAGTGTAGGACTAAGGCTATGCACAAGAACGCTTGCTTATTCAGTGGCTTGAAGTTCCCCTTGGGAAACCTGGAGCTACTCTATATATTGACCAGCGGCCGTAGCTGTGGTGCTTGGTGGTGAAGGAAAGCATTGGAACAGGAATGAATTATTGCTGGAATGGATATTCTTGGATCACAAGATATTGTGTCAGTTGTGTGCAGCCTGGATAGTGGTGAGGTGTGTGTCTCAACAGAAGTAGTGGTATTTGAGCCAAGTTTAATGATGAACAAGAGTCCAATAAACAGAGAGAGCTGGGGAGAATTATTCCAGAGACACAGAATAAGTGAAAACTACCCAGATAATACAAGCTATATTTTGGAAATGATTAGTAGCTATATCTGACAGCATCATGGATATCTAATATGAGAAGAGGGAAAAATAAGGTTGGTAAAGAGTTGAGTTGGTTTTGAGTCACATTGTTGATGACTTTGGATTTTAGGCTGAAGGCAGTCAAATGTAGAGTCCTTAAAAATTTTGAATAGTAGAGTTCCAGGTAAGGTGGTAGGCTAAGTACATCTAATTCCATTACCTCCTGAAATTTCACTAAGACTGAAAAAAAAAATTTTTAAATTTAAAGTAGAAGTATAGGAGAGGAGTGGGGAGGGTATAGCTCAAGCACTAGAGGACATGCTTAGCATACACAAGGTCCTGGGTTCAATCCCCAGTGCCTCCTCTAAAACTAAGTAAATAAACCTACCCCCCCCCATAACAAAAGATTAAAAAAAAAAAAGAATAGGAAAGGAGACAACAGTTTGGAATCTGAAAAGTACATGGATGCATGACAACTAACTTAGCAAGGCAGGGTAGCCAAATCTTGCTTGTCAGTGTGGAAACCAAGAAATAACCCAGTTTATACCCCACAGTCATCAGAAACCTCAGGAACTGGCAAGGCTGGAAATCAAGTGAGGGTGAGTGTTGAGGGGAAAGATGAGGGTAAAAATCAGGAAGATTGGGTAAAAGTTGTTTGAGAAGCTGAGTTCTCTTTTTCCCACTCCACACCACTGGGCAACTTCCCTCTCCCACCCTGGCAGAAAACTGGAGTCTTGATCTCTGGAGAGGGAAAAGCAGAAAGTGTTTGAGTAGAGACCTCTCATTCATTTGAGGTTGGAGTTACCATACTGAAAACATATGGACAAAGTAAATTTATACATATTGAATAAAGATTTCAGAGATTCCACCACTAACACACACACACCACACACACACACACACACATACACGTACATACACATACCCCTCTTCTCTCACCTGGCTCCCAAAATGCTGACAGCCAGACTTCTACCTTTCAGCAAGATACTGGAAAACTACCAGCCCAAGAGGAAGGACCTAAAAATAATTTTCCAACAAAGCCCTCCCACCAGATCCCTTTACGGTAAAGCTAAAATTAACAAGACCATCCATAGACTCAGATCCTTGAAACAAATTTTCAGTTCTGCATTTTTAATCATGAACAGGCATCCAAAGAACATCGGATATTTGAGGAATCCTCCAACATGGATAATGTAGAAAAACAAACAGGAAGAAACAACTTGGAGGATATAGAGACAATGCAGGAAAAATAAAACTTATTAACAACCTATCGTTAATATTGTCAGAGAGTTGAGAGATGATATTGCAACCATGAAGAACAAGGTCCTTGGAAAAAGAAACAAAAAAAGAACTCTTGGAAATTAAAACATGATAGCAGAAATACAAAAATACAACAGAGAGATTAGAAGATAAAGTTGAGGAAAATTTTAAGAAAGAATAAAATACAAATACATGACAAAGAGGAGAGAAAAATAAGAAAATAGGAGGATCATTCTAGGAGATATAACATTGGAATCCAGTATCCTCGAATATGAGGTGGGAGAAATAGAGGGAAAAATCATCAATGAAACACTGCAGGAAAATTTCCCTGGAGTGAAGGACATGAGTTTCCAGATAGAAAAGGCCACCTCGATCTTAGTCATAGTGGATAAACAGGCATTTCATTACAAAATTTAAGAACACTGGAGATAAAGAAAAGATCCAAAAAGCTTCCATGTAAAAAAGATGAGTCAGAATATCCATATATTTTTCAAGAGTGACAATGGAAGCCAGAGACAATGGAAATTACTTCTTACCCCAAATTCTCTATTAAGCCAAATGATTAAATGGGAGAGTAGGGTGAAGACATTTTCAGATACATAAAATGTCATTAAATTTACTTCCCACATATCCTTTCTCATAAAGTTACTGGTGGATATGTATGTCCAACCAAAGTGAATTGAGTAAATCAAAAAAGACAAATATATGAAATGTGGGAAACAGGAGGTCTGGTGGAGAACGACTGTTGTTCCCCAGACCTAGGATGTGACTTGTTCATATTGGAACAGGTTCAGAAATCTGTGTGTAAAGACAGTGCAGGACTCTGTATCTATATGTATTTTTTTCTCTTGGAGTGAACAGGTAGCTTTGGGGTAGGCCAATGGAACCTCATTTATTTATAAGATCCATAAACATGCTGGCATATGGATAAGACAGAAAATGAATACAATAAGGAAGTGTGTTTTTATTTTGAAGGATTGCTCTAAAGACTCTAAACTATCTTTGCAAGAGCCTTAGTTTAAGTTGTGTAGGTTGCTTAGGTATAGAATAAAACCAAATCTTCCTGAATAAGGGGAAAACACATATACACACATATATATGTGTATGTGTGTATGTATGTATATACACACTACATATGTATATATATGAATACACACAGTCAATACACATGCGCACACACACTGACATACAGAAGAAGCTGGAGATCAGAGCTGCCTCTTCGTAGCTAGGGAAAAGGAATGTGAGGGAGACCTTTTCACTATTTTCCTCCTGTTCCTTTTGATGTTTTGGACAAAATGCAGGGTGAGAGAGACGGTAGACTGGAATTATTTGGGTGGTGATTGTCATGTTCTTGGGATGAGGAAATAAGGGCCTGAGTGAGACAAGAGGAGGTGGGTGCTAAAGTTGGAGGAATCTTGGCTGGCCTGGTGATGACTGGATGCGGCAGGAGGGTGGGGTGGACGGTGGGTTCCTAGGGAAAGGTCGGAGGGCAGTGGTCAGAGATGACTCCCTGCTTTCTAGCCTGGGTTCACAAATGTGAGGACACTGAATGGATGGAGCTGGCTTCAGATAGCAGAGGGAGGAGGGTGGATTGCAAAAGAATAGTGAGTGTCGGGGTGGAGGGGGAGGAGCTGGAGTCAGCAACTGTGGTTCACGTTTCCTCTGACCAGACCTCATACTCAGTGGTCCTATCATGTGCCTTATAACCCACAGCTTGTGGCCCTATGTGACGATGGGTTGGCTTCTGGAAAACTCAGTGATGGGTCTTCCAGAGGTACCACCTAGTCGGGCTGAGGGAGTGTAGTGTAAGGTGGGGCGTAGGCCCTCAACGGGTAACCAACCAAAACACTGCCTCTTCTATGGCCAGAAAACACCAGGCTGGGAAGTAAAGGGGTGAAAGGGGTGACGATTCACAAAATTTTCCCCAACTCTGCCACTTACTAGGTGACCTTGGGTAAATCGCTTTGACTTCTCTGTGCCTACGTTTCCTCATCAGCAAAATGGGCATAATATCCCAATACCTATGTCACAGGAGGTATTAAATGAGATGGTGAGGATTAAATGGGATAATGAGTTTAAAGGTTTAGAAGAGTGCCCGGTACTAAATAAATACCAGTAATGTTAGCTGGTACTATTATAACTATGCCTAATGACCACTTGTAACCTTTCTTGCAGTTCTTTCCCCAGACTTGAAACACAGAAGGTCTAGTAAATTTAATATACAAAGAGGGGATGTTTACACCAGAGGGCATGTTAATGTTTCATTCAATCTTTAAACAAACAAATAGTTTTGAGGTGCCTCTTAGGTGCCTGGGACCCACTGGTGAGAAATTAGATGCATCCCTGCCCTTTCAGAGCCTGGACAGTTTTCTTCTGTCCAGAATTTCCCTGGCTATTCTCACATGTCATTTATATGTATGTATGTATGTATTTATTTTTGAGATATAACTGACATATGACATTGTAGTATTTGTAGGTGTACAACATGATTTGATATAGTATATATTATGAAATGATAGGTTAACATCCATCACCACACGATAGTTACAATTTTTTTCCTGTGATGAGAACTTTCAAGATGTACTCTCTTAGCAACATTCAAATATACAATTACATGCATTTATTTTATAACCAAAGTATTTTCAAGGAATTTTTATACTAAGCTTTTGTTTAATGTACATAATGAGCACACATTACATAGTATAAAACATTACAAACTGAAAAGCAAGTATCCCTTCCTTAACTCCAGATTTCCCGGTTGTCCTCAGAAACAACCTCTCTTACCTGACATACATCTCATTACCAAGATACACATATAGATTCACAAAATACCACCTTTCTTACACAGTAGTTAGGAGAAGGGGAAGAGGAGAGGGTTTGGGATGAGTCAGAAGTTTTTAGCCAGGTGACTGGAGAGTGGGGTTACCTTGGAGATGTTAAGAGGAAGGATGTCCATAAGGAGGATAGAGGGAGTAATATCAGACTGTAAGTCCTGTTGAAATAGAAGAAGAAAATGTAGACTTTTACATCAAGTTAATAGAAATTTATTGGTAACAGCTCTGTACAAAACATGTTAGGAAACAGCAAGATGCTTAGAGCCTAACAAAAGACAAGGGCAGGGCAGAGCACATGAACGGTAATATTACAAGTACAAGCATGGCCAGCACAGCCGTCTACAACCCTGTAGGGTCCTTTATGTTCAGTAAGAAGAACTGCTATTTCTGTAGCTTGGGCTTTCCAAAGTTCTCTTTAGGTTTGGACTGAGGCTGCTCTGTCCCTTGATGCTGCTTAAAGCCAGGGTCTCCTACCTCATTTCTACTGAGCTAGTATATTCCTCTCCTGCACCCAGTTTCCCTGCCAGTGAGGACATCACATAGACAGTCCTCAGACTCAAGTTTGCTGGCCCTCTTCTGGCAAATGTCCTAAGATCTCCTTAGGACATCTGTGGGCTGAGCCAGCCTCTGGGTGATTTGCATCCTGGCTCTCCTAATTCCACTCCAGCTCCTTCTCTCTCAGCCATTTGTTGAAAGAGTCCTAAGCCTCCTTGCATTCATCCCATTATTAAGACGATAGCTCTCCCCTCCCCAGCTCTGCTTCCAGCCAGGTGAAACATCACAACAACTTGGCTACCATCAAACCTCCTCACCAACCTCCAGGGAAACTGCTGTTGGCCTTATGTCCATTTGGACAGACTGTCCATCTGTTGCTTGTCCCAAGTCTTGTCAAAGGACTGAACAGACGGAACATTCATGCGTATCTCTATTGGTCAAGATCTTTCATTGTTTTTCCCCTTTTGAGTATTGAGGTCTCTCTGTTGGCTCTTGCACAGTTGTCCCAGGCCAAGACATCAGTCATTTCATTCCGAGAAAGAAGCAGGGTTTATGATGCACAGCACTCTCGTGCTTTATCCAGTGCTCTTTGCTAAGGCTTAGCAGTAGCTTCCTGGGCAGGTGGATCCTCCTCACTATTAGCAATAGCCCAGATAGGAATGGTCTACAGAACTGGTTCCTTCTCCGTCTCTCCTAATTTCCCAGGTTTTGAGTTGGTTTGCTCGTTGTTGTTAGCACACTGGGCCCCCGCTTTCCTTACTACCCTCACAGAGGGACAAGAACTCCTTAGCAGAGGCTGGACTTTCCTGTTAAGCACATTATTACAGTACACATTTGTTTATATTTCAGAATATTAATATTAACACTCTGAGGCCATAAAACACGAAACTCCCACCCAGACTGAAGAGGTAGTTGTTCAGTCACAGGTATCCAAGATGGAATGAGGCACTGCCTGAGAATTTAGAGAAAAGCCACAATTCCAGGAATTGGGAGCTCTACACAAAACATAATTTATACTATTAGGAAAGGAGACCAAATCTGAAACAGAAAGTGAGAATCTTACACATGATTCCTGAGCCAGGAATCATTTAGGTGGGCTTGGCCCATAAGTGTGCTCTGAAATGAAAGGAAACAGTTAAAATCTGCTCCTGGCATAGGCAGGGAGGCTGTTTCATTTAGAGGGAGTCCTGCAGCCCCTGCTATTATTAATAGTAATATTTTCTTGCCTTCTGGGAAGGTTTAGAGAGACAAGAAAAAGGTCAGTCAAAACTTGAAAAGGAAAGTATATGAAAAACGGAGTCATATGGGCTTTACTCTTTAATTAAAAATGTGTAGCATTTTTGTTGCCTGCGGCTGTCTTCGAAATGTTAACATCACCCTGGGCTTCATCAGATCTCTCAGGTTCGTGGAATTCTACTCTGGAAAGATAGAAAAAGGAGTTTGGTCAGGTTTCACAGAAGAGCCACTTCCTCTTTTTAGATTTCAGTGATAGGGCAGAATATAGGGGGACACTGCAATAGCGAACTACTGATGAGAGAACTGTCTTTGATTTTTGTCTGGGCCTGACTGATTCCCTGCTGCTCTTCCTTCCCCAGGCTCTTCCAGACCATTTCTGAACTGGGTCTGATAGGACAGGCAAGATCTCTGCACCCAGGCTCACCATACAGGATTCTAAGACTCACAGCAGCTGGTGTATCCAGGTAAGTGCTGGGCACAGTGGGGGTTATGCACCCTGGGGTCATGACCATATCTCTGTGATGAGGCTTTTAACTTAGAGTTACTTTGAGCACATGACTAAATGACCAGAGCCTTGATATTCTTGAGAGCCCAGTTCCTCAGTTTCTTGGAGCAGGTGGATGTACAGACAATCTGACTGCATCATGTTGTGAAAGGAAAGATCACCAAGAATCTTTGTGGAGTCCTTCATGCATACATTCAGTCTTTCAACAAATATTTAAAAATCAAGATATGGGAACAACCTAAGTGTTCACTGATGGATGAATGGATAAAGAAATTGTCTCTCTCTCTCTCTCTCACACTCACACACACACACACACACACACACACACACACACACAGAGAGAGAGAGAGAGAGAGAGAGAGAGAGAGAGAGAGAGAGAGAGAGAGAAATATTACTCAGCCATAAAAAGAATGAAATCTTGCCAACTGTGACAACAACATGGATGGATCTTGAGGGTATTATGCTAAATGAAATAAGACAAAGATAAATGCTGTATTATTTCACTTATATGTGGAATCTAAGAATAGATAATAATTGTGAAAAATCAAACATAGATACAGAGAACAGATTGATGGTTGCTAGAGGTGGAGAGGGTAGGGAGCTGGGAGAAATGGGTAAAACTTTTTTTTTTAAGTTTAAATAAACTGAATTTAAAAAACCTGAAAGCTTGAACTCTAAAATAAAAGAAAAAATGCATCTCACTGCATTTTGCTTTCCATAGCCCTCATATGTGAACAAAAGTTAATATAAAGAAAAGGATATACACATTTCCCCCTATGCTGTATTTAGGGTTACTTAAGTGCTGTTGTTTGGATTTGACTAGGTAAAGGATCTAGAAAGAAAGCCAAATAAATGAAAAATAAATAAAAATCAAGCAACTTAAATTATTACTCAGCTGAAAGAAAATGTAAGAAAAACTAAAGCTCTGATGAATGTTTACTTTTCCACAAAACTTCTTTTCAACATGTTATATGGCTACCAAACCATTAGGATATAAATTCTATAAGTAAGTCTTATATAAATTCTTAAGTAAGTCTTATAATACTCAACCAGTATTCACCATGAAAATTACAACTACTGAAAACTGTTAGTACTATTAAAAGGTTACTTTCTATAGATTCAAACACATGTGCTGCTGCAGTTTCACAAAAGAAAAAAAAATTATTGAGCACCTACTATATACCAGGCACTGTGCTAGGTGCTGGCAGCATAATGATGAGCTTAGCTGATATGTTCCCTGACCTCTATAGAGTTTGGTTTAGCTCAGCTTATAGAATTTAATAAGATAATTACACACATAGGTAACTATACCCTGGTGTTATGAAGAAAAAGCACGGGGATCCACATGACATTATAACAGGCTGACATAATGTAGTTTGGGAAAGGTTTTTAAGAAAGTGCAGCTTGAGCCAAGATCTAAAGAATGAGGTAAAGAAGCAGCAGCAGAACAATCCAAGCAGAAGCAAAGACACTGAGGCTACAGAGAACATACTATCACTCCTCACTTAATATTTATTCAGCCCACACATGTGGGACACCCACTGGTCAGGCACCGTGCTAGGTTTACTGTGGTGAATAAGATGCAGCCCATGCTCACCACATCAGACCCCTTTGGTATTAATTTTTTACTTGACCATACTGAGCTGGCCATGACCTGTGGGCATCATGCATTGGGCACAGTGCCATCCGTTTATAGCTAGGGTATTTTCCTCCAGGTCCTAACTAGTCTCACTTACCTTTTCCTCTCCATTTAGTTAATGTATGCTAAGGTCCCAGCATGCTTCAGACTTAAGCCTATTTTTAAAGTCATGGACTCTCTGGGGATTGTACCTCTTTCAACAATGTTGTAGAGTCAGGACTCACCTTTTCTCAGTCTGTTCACTCTCTCTCTCCTCCACTCTGATGATTTCTGAAAGAGACAAAAGCAACCTGAGAAAATGTACTACCCATAGATACTAAAAGAGGGAGCGTCTAAAGAGGCCCCTAAGTCCTAGGACTCAGAGAAAAATCATTGTGGCCATATAGGTAGAGTAAACCGTTCTGTTGATACAGTTTCATGGGGACTGAGAAGGAGTTTCTCTCATCCAAAAAGTAAATGCCTTCCTTTACTCATTGTGCCTGAAGTTCTAATGTTGGGAATAGATTTTTCACTTAAGGCTCTATTCTTTGCTAAAATAAAAATACTACTGGAAGGTGTAACACATTTAATTTTAGCAATCACTTAGTGATGGGAAAAAAGTTTCCCATCCTTTTCTGAAAGTAAGGTTTAGAAGGGGGAGGAAAAGGAAATCTTGAAGATGTTGATACCTAAATGGGTTAGCCAGCTGGCACTACCAAATAATACACAATGTTACACAGACAGGCTCAAGTGGGAAATCTCTAGCAGCCTAGACCTCCAAGTGCCTGAGTTACTATTGGTGTGGACTTCCTACTAATGCAACTTGGGGTGTAAATTCCTCTAGGCTGACTGTTGTCATGGTGCTACTGTCCCACTCAGAGCCTTACAGCATGGGTCGTTAACCTGGGTGTCCATGGAGGAATTTAGGGACCGCAGGAATCCTTTCAACAACACCCCTGATGGTTTTGAACACTCCTTATTTTTGGCAGTTCTCTTTGTGTTTAAAAACAATCAGCTTTATTGAAGTATAATACAGTAAAGTCCAATTATTTTTCCATGTACATTTTGATGAGTTTAACAAATGTATGCAGTCATGAAAGTACCTCCATAACCAAGAATATAGAACATTTATATAAGCCCAGAGTTCCTTCCAGCCCCTTTTCAATCATTTCCTTTCCCCTCCCACTCCATCCCCTGTAACCACTGATCTGGTTAATGTCACAATAGTTTAGCTTTTTCTAGGATTTCATATAAATAGAATCATACAATGTGTAGTCTTTTTGTGCCTGGTGTCTTTGACTTAGCATAGTGCTTTTGAAATTCATCCATGTTGTTTCATGTTACCAGTAGTCCATTCTTTTCTGTAGCTTAGCAGTATTTCATTGTATGAATATACCACCACTTGTTTATCCATTCACCAACTGATGAAAATTCAGGATGCCCGGTTTTCAGTATCAGGAAGAAAGCTGCTATGGACGTTTGCATGTGTGTGTTTCTGTGTAGACATATGTCTTTCTTTTTCATGGCTAACTATCTAGGATTGCTGGGTTGTATAGCAGTGCAGTGAGAATTTCAAGTGCTTTACATCCTCCCCAACACTTCATATTTATCGATCCTTTTAATTGTAGCCATGTTAGTGGGTGGTGGTATCTCATTATGGCTTCAATTTGTATTTCCCCAATGATAATGACGTTATAACTGTGTGACTGTGCTTATTGGCCATTTGTATATTTTATTATGTAAAGCGTCTGTTCAAGTCTTTTGCTCTCTGCCTTTTGTTATATGGTTTGTCTTCTTAATACTGAGTCTGATATATATACACATGTATCACATATATATACACATCTGTGTGTATATGTGTGTGTGTGTGTGTGTGTGTGTGTGTGTATTCTGGCTTTAAGTCCTTTATCAGATTTATATTTTACAAACATTTCCTCCCAGTTTGTAGTTTGACTTTTCATTTTCTTAACAAAGTCAAAAGGCAAAAATTTTTAATTTTGATGAAGTTCCATTTATCAATTTGATCTTTTTATAATATGGTTTGTCCTTACTGTGTGTCCTGTCTAAGATTTACCTAATCTAGGCTCACAAAATTTTCTGTGTTTTCTTTCAAATGTCTTTTAATTTTAGCTCTTATATTTAGGTTTAAGATCCATTCAAATTACTTTTTTGTCAGTCTAGGTTCATATTTTCCCACGTGAATATCCAATTGACCCAGTACCATTTGTTGAAAATATTACCTTTCTGCATGGAATTACCTTGGCACTTTTGCCAAAATCAGTTGACAAAACCATGTGTCTGTTTTTTGACTCTCCATTTGGTTCCACTGCTTGATACGCCTTCCTTTTACCACTGTCATACTGTGTTGATTACTGTCACTGTATAGTAAAATTTGAAATTAGGTAGTGTAAGTCCTGTGTCTTTGTTCTCATGTTTCAGAATTGTTTTGACAATCGTAGGTCCTTTGCATTTCCACATAACTTTGAAAATCAGCTTTTTAATTTCCACTAAAAAGCCTGCCAGGATTTTAACTGATATTGTATTGAATCCATAGATCGATTTGGGAGAATTGGTATCTTAATATCTAGTCTTCCGAACCCTGAACGTGGCATAATTCTCCACTTATTTAGGTCTACTTTAATTTCTGTCAGTACTAATTTTTTTTTTTTTTTAGTTTTCAGTATGCATACAGGTCTTGTACTTGTTTTTGAAAAACTTATTCCAAGGCCTTTAATATTATTTAATGATACTGTAAATGGTATTAATGTTTTTCAGTGTCCAATTGTTGTTAGTATACAGAAATACAATTGATTTTGTTTATTGGCTTTGTATCCTGCTACACTCAATCAGTTCTAATAGCTTTTAATGGTTTCCTTAGGCTTTTCTACAAACGTGATCATGTTATCTGTTAAAAAAAAAAAAAAGACAGAAGTTTTACTTCTCTTTTCCAATATGTGTGCCCTGTCTTTTTCTAGACTTGTGGCACTGGTTATGACATCCAGTACAATGCTGAACAAAAGCAGTGACAGTGATCTTAGACAAAAGCAATTATTCCCGATCTTAGACAAAGGCAGTCTTTCATCATTAAATATGATGCTAACTGAAGGATTTGGGTAGATGTCCGTTGCCAGGTTGAGGAAGTTCCTTTGTATTCCTACTTTTATGGGAGTTTATCTTTCTTGTTTAAAATTATGAATGGGTACTAATTTTGCCAAATGCTTTTTCTGTATCCATTGACATGTATTCTGTATCCACATGCTTTTTCTTTTTTTAGTCTGTCAATGTGGTGAATTTTATTGCTTGATATTTGGATGTTGAAACAACCTTATATTCCTGGAATAAACCCCACTTAATCATGATGTATCATACTTTTAATATATTGCTAGATTTTAGTTACTAATTTTGTAAAGCATTTTGGCATCTATGTTCACAGGAAGAGATAGTAGTTTTCTTTTCTTATAATGTCTTTTTCTAGTTTTGGTGTTAGGGCTCCCCCTACCTTCAGAGCAGCCTAGAAACTGACTCCAGGCAGTAAGTTGTGGGCAATCATAGGGCTCGCCTCATCTTTTCCCTTCTCTCAGGGACTCCAGTTTTCTGCAGCCTGTTGTCCAATGTCTGAAAACAGCTGTTACATGTATTTTGTCTGATTTTAGTTGTTTACGGCCAGAAGGCAATTCCTGTAGCCATTAATCCTTCCTGGGAGGAAGGAGAAGTCTATGTATTTTATGTAATTTTAAAAGAGCTTTAATTGTTAGAAAAACCCCTCTTATTTCCTTATACCTTCTTATAACCTTTATCTGTTGAGATGCCCTTTAGAGCCTCAGTTAAGTATGATCTTTGCAGCCTATGGCAGTTTTCAGATATTTCAAGGCAGCACTTGTGTCCTCCCCAAGGCTTTATTTCTGGCTAAGCATCCTCAGTTATTGAGCTATTCCTTGTTTGACTGAGATTCCAGATGCTTTATAAATCCAGTTAGGTTCTATTTTTGTCAAAGTTCCTCTTAAAAATAATGGTGCTTATTGCCAAATACAGTATTTCAGATGTCTGTATACCAACAAGAAATAAGTATATTATCCTTTCATATCCATGACAAAATCATCAACATTTAAAAAAAAAAAAAACCTAAAACCAAAAAACCAAAACCTTCTATTTTAAAATGAAAGCAGACAATAAAAAGGCAGATTCTAAACTTTTGGATTTGATTACAAATTTAGCATTTTGAAGGGTAGATATGATGGTATCATGCAGTTTCAGTTTTTAAGCCCTGTGAAATTTCCACTTAAATGGTGATTAAATATGATTTATTTTGGGAAAGACATTTGGCCTTTAAGAAATCATTCCTAAAAGAGCTGAGACTCTTCTAGACTTGGTGGAGGGAGGCAAGCTGTAAAAATTGTAGGTTGCTAAGGCACTGTTAGATACACATTTCAGCCACACAAGAACCAAATGAGGAAGTAAAACTTCAGGAGGAGCTATTTTAGTCTTTCTCCCCAATGGGTAAGCTGACAGGGTAACTTCTGATTGGGAAAAGACAGCAATTCAAGGTTACAGTTTCTCATGCCTTAACTGCTCTATTTGACAAAACAAAAAAGAGAAGAAAGATTAGAAACCAGCTAGAACAGCCATGGCATTTCCCTTTTATTCATTTAACAACCTAAACAGGGTAAATATGTATGGTTGAGGCATAGAAAAACTATAATTACTGAACAAACACTGGAAAGGACTTTTGGCACAAAGTTAGTTGGAGGGCTGTCTCCTTTGAGAAAAGGATTAATGTTGGATTAGGAGGAAGCTCCATTGTTGAAGAAATGTCTACTCATCAGTAAGCTTTTGTCTCTGTGGATGGGTCATGACTGCTCCCATATCTGTCTGTTGACAGTATTTAGTTTCTTGTGCACTGAGATCCCCATTTCCTTGCTAGCTCTCAGCTGAGGGTCATCCCCAGCTTCTAGAGACCACATACGTTCCTTTCTAATGGCCCCTCCCTCCATCTTCAAAGGCAGCAATGGTAGGTTGAGCTTGTCTCAAGCTTTGGATCTCTCCTTCTTCTATTTCATCTTTCTAATCCAGGTGGGAAAGGTTCTCTGACTCACATGATTAGATTGGGTCTACCAAGATAATCTCCTCATCTTAAGGTCAGTACATTAATCACATATGCAAATTCCCTTTTGCCATGTCAGATAACATGGTATAGATTCTGGGGTATAGGAGGTGGACATCTGGTTGGTGGCCTGTCATACAGCCAATGCCAGGGGGTATCCACAAAGCAAGTGCAGCCATTGGTGAAGTTACAGAATCCAATTTTACAAACATCTCATATCTACATGGGTGGTTACTTGGTACATCTCCCTGCACCAATGAAATCAAGGCTGTTCCCTGACCAAACTCACTGGCACAGATGACTATCTATCTGACTGAACAACATTTTTGTACCAATATTTTTTAACACACTCTTGGAGGGGGTCATATATGTACTCTGCTCTGTTGTTGTCTTCTGCCTTTTAACACTCATAGCTCAATTTGACCATCTCAAATGCAACTGATAGCTTCTTGAACACCCTTCCAACTCTCTCATGTGTATAGACACATCCTCTTTAACTCCCTTCTCTAGTCTCCTCAATTTTTCTGACTGCTTATTAGGGGAAGAAACATTCTTACTCACTTTTTCTCCATCCCTTTTCTTTGTTTTGTTTGTAAGCTAATCATTCCAACATGAAAGTAAATTTAGGAGATAGCTTATTTTCAAGTTGAAGGTTGCTTCTGCACATTTAGCTAATTCTAAATGGCAATGAGATTGAGAGAAAGAGAAGCTTAAAGCTCTCACCTTGAAAAGTCAAAGCCTGGACCAGCATGATATATCTCACTATCTGACCCTGAGCTGTGAATTTTACACCTTTATATCATAGAAATCTCTCAGTATATCCTGTACTTTGGCGATTTGAATGGCTCTGCCATATGCTTTGTATTAGTGTATTGAAATTGGATTATTACTCCCAAATTTCCTGTTTTTAAAACACAGCAGGATGAAATGAATGACTACTAATGTCCTCCATCTATTTCTAGATGGATCTCAAAATCAGTACTGTGAAATCTTAAAATGCTGACCAGAAGCATTACTCATCTTGTACCTTTTTACGATAAATGAGTAAGAAGGTAACCTTAATTATTAGCACCAACCAAACTTTTAGTGGAGGCAGTTACTGAGATAAAGTCCAAACTAATCTTACAACTTCACCCAAACCAGCCCAAACCACAAACAGGCATGGGATTATTATAAAGTCAGGGACTACTTTGCCCCTATCCCCATTAAACACAGGCCACTGTTACAACAGAAGTCAATGGAGAAGCTGCTTAATGTACTATTTACAACAGCAAAACTATGGGAACAACCAAAGGTATATCCATATAATGGAGTATCTCGCAGACATTTAAAATGATGCTGTAGAATAATACTTAATGACACTGAAAATTTTCTTCCTACATTTAGTATAACAAAGTTAAGGAACAAATTATGAAAAATAGTGTTTATAATACTATCCCACTTATGGAAAAATAACATAGATTTATACATAAAAAAATCTGGGAGATGTACTCTAAAATGTTGTCTGTCTAACCATTTTTTCTTATTAGTAGAACTATAGGTGATTTTTATTTTCAGTATATTTGGTAATGCATACATAATATTTGGTAATCCATAAGAGTTAATGTTATTTTTTTAAAGTCAGTGAGGAATAATTCATCTAACTTACTTCTTAGGAAACCTAGACTTTTAGAGATGAGAAGGCAGATCTTAAGGTCATCTAATCCTCCCCCACTCCCACCAAACATCCCTGCTTGACCACCGTCGGGTCCATAATCATGAACATTTGTAAGTGTCACCATTTTACTCCATTGAATTCTCACGGTCACTTCATGATGTGAAGTAGGTAAAGCATGGAATCATCAGCCTTGTCTGGAAACCAGGAGTACATTTGTAAACCTTAAGTTAGAAACATTGCCTTTCCTAGAAATCCAGAGCAACCTTATCAGCTGCTGAGTCCCACCTATATGAGGAAACCTTTTCTTCCAAACGCTTGCTGACTTTCTGCTAGCCTGGGCTCAGCCCACAAGCGAGCTCCCGACGACTGCTGATCAGGAAGGAGCTGCAAAGTGACAATCTGCAGAGGACAAGCACTGACTCACCACATTCATTAGAGGGGCCAGGCTGCTTCTTCTTCCTTTTCCTTAGTGTTAGAAAGAACACCATCCCACACACCACGACCAATGTAACAAGTAGAGCTGCAATCCAGACGATGTGGTCTGGGACATGGGGACGTGGCACAGGTGGCTTTGCATCTAAAAATGAACCCAAGTTTTCAATCAGCCAGGCAGGTTGATTATAAAAGCTTTATAATTACTGCTCTTCTCTTTATTGACATGCCAGCATCTCCCCAGGGCTCTATAGCCAGAGGAGTCGGAAATCCACCATGTGAAGCCACAGAAGGTCCCAGTCTCGGGGCCTCAGCAGCTGACTGAGAAGCAAGCCAGTGCCTTTGGCCAGATGCCTGGACTGAGCTGCCTTGCCTTTCCTTCCTGTAGGCCGGGCTGACAATGACTGTGATCTAAAAGAGGGTCAGCTTGGCCCTTGGTTCTGCAATCTGGGTAATGTACCTATGCTGAGGCTCTGAATGTGCAGTCATCTGGGCAGCATCCTGATTCCTCAGCTCCTTATGTGATCAGGCCCCAGGTCTCGAAGCTTCCCTTGTAGTAATTCCTCCATCCGCTATCATCTCTAGATCAGGCTCCAGACACCTCTCTCCCGGGAAACATAACAGCCTCCTCACAGGCCTCCTACCTCCAGTTTTGTTTGTTTTTCCTACGGAGATCACAGTGGACTTCCTCAAGCATGGCTTTTAGCATATCTCACCTACTAGAAGACCTTTGACATCTCTTCATGCCCTGAGTGATCAGAGTCCGAATCATCTCCTGGGAGGTCAGATTTACTTCTTTGCATAAGAACTCCTAAGTTTCCATGAAGTTGAAAAACAGGCTTTGGGTCAAGGGGTGGAAACTTAGAACTGAGTGGCCCACTTCATAGACATTTATGGAAACAGTTCTGGTAGTTAATCTCAAATTACAGGAAAATAGGACCAGCTGACTTCCCACTGGCTTAGCCACAGTTTGTGGACACATGTCCTGTTCCTGGGACCTTCAGAAAAGGAGTGGTTGGCATGGTAGGCCACATCCAACACTTTGAGTCTGTCCCAGGTATCCCATGTGAGCCTGTTTGGAGTTCCTAGTAAGGTGGGGGGCAATTATACTTGTTAATATGGAGACTGCTATCTTTTGATACCCAAAAGGGTTCTTTGATGCAGGGCCTAACCTATCTCTGATCTAGCCATAGAGCAGGGACAGAGAGAGGCAAGCCCTGTCTTCCTGAGGCAGCTAGAGCTGAAACGTTTCTGAAGCCGCTGGCAGCGGGGAAGGTTTTGGCAGCAGGTGAGAAGCAGGTGAAAGCTGAGCCCTGACGGACTATAGCGGTGGCAGGGCCCTGCTCCTTCTGTTCCTTTGTAGCCCGTGGGAGCCATGGCTGAGGGCCGCAGGGCATGTCCTGTGTGGTGATGTTGTCAGATCCAGGAAGGTGCTGAACTTCAGGGCAGTGTGGGATAGGCTTCTATCAGGCCAAGAGAGGCTACACTAGAAGCAACCAGGACAGGCTGGGTGACCTCGCCATTTACTGGACTCTCAAGAGTTGGAGGTGTCTGATCAGAAGGAAACCAACACCAGGAGAGGGGACTGGCTCACTGGTACAGCGAAGCTGGCTGGTAGGGACTGGCCTCGGGGATTGTCTGTTTGAACAATGAGGCACCAGATGAGAGGGGGCATCAGAGTCAGAGGATAGAGCAAGGAGCTGGATGGATGCCTTAGGAGGAGGCAGACCAAGAGCTGGAGGAGAGGCCGAGGCAAGCAGAAGGCAGATGGGTGGGGGGAGTGTTCGGGATCAGAACAAGCACTGGTGAGGGCAGTGTGGGTGCAGATTGCCTTTATTCCAGAAGAGAATCTTGCAGTTTCTGCTCCTCAAGAGTGACGTTTCAAATGTGGATGTATTCCAGGGCAAAGCCAGGACTCTAAAACGGCAGGCTCCTGTGAGTGGACACTGCTTGGTTTCCACCCTTTCCTCCAGCGGGACTGGTCCCTGTGCTACACTGTCAACATGCCACAAGCATCTCTGCTTCTGTGTTCCCTTGACCCATGGGTACTGGTGCCACCACCACTGCCTGAGTGCGTGGCAGATACTACTCATTGATTGTGGCCCTCTCACCTCCCAAGCCTGAATACTGTTTCAGAATTTTTCTTTCTGTTCAGGAAGCCATTACAAATTTGAGTTCCTGTCATCTCTTGACCACATTATCAAGCCCAAGTATTTCAGTAATGTATGGTAATATAAAGTCACACGTCATTTAGGAAGCCTTTACTGACCCTCAAGGAACTTGCCTATTTCTGAATGCCTGTAAAACTTACTGTCAGTCACTCTTGTTTTTAAATTTAGTCACATCTTTCCACAGGATATAATTTAGATTCCAATTCAGTCTTTTAAAAATCCAATTTACCACGTGTGTACATCACAGGATTAGAAGGTCCTTGAGGGCAGAGAGCATGTCTTATACCTTTTGGTTTTCTCCACTGCAACCAACAATGTCTAGAATGGTTCCGTACTCATAACAAGTGCTGTATTTCTGTATGCATGCATGGTGTGCATGCATGCGTGTGTATGTGTTTTAATGAATGGAAGACTTCTAGCCTGGAGGAATCCTGCATTTTCTGACCTAAGGTTCAGAATCTTCTATCCAAAGGTAGCCTAAAAAACTGGATTAGCGTCAGGGCCAAGAACATGCTTCCTCAAGTGCAGCATAAGTTCATAGCCTTCTGGACCTTGTAGCACTCAGATGAAACAGGAGCCCTCTGTCTGGATCTTTCCTGACAGTCTCATAAAATGGCCCAGTTGGAGGTTTCCTGGCAAGCAGAGGACATTGGATGATCTACCTTAACCATCTGTGTATACACCAGATAAAAGAAAGTCTGGGGAAGCAGGCTTACCTATATTGTAAGGTAGGGAGAAAAGTGTCTTCGTTGGCTCAAGCTGCAGGACACAGAAGATGCTCACATTTGTTTCAGGAGGGATGGAGAAAGACATGCTGATAGAAACACTGTACAGTTCTGTGATGTTATTTTGAGATTTCTTCATAACAGCATCATACTCGGTGGTTGAATTCTTAGTTTTTAGCAAAGTATACATCTTTTGAGGTTCTGGATAGCCTTGTGTAGATGAGCAGTTCAAATTTATGATGTTAGAATTTTCTGTTTGATTAGAAATTAGACTTATTTCTGGTTGACTGAAGTTAGCTGAAAGCAGAATAGAGATACCAAAAAAGAAAAAAATTCAGTCTAAATTTAGATGTATTTAGAAGGGAACAGCAAATAATGAGGTGCCAGATCTGATCTGGGAACTCACTGGAGGAACACCTGGAAGCCTCAGGGTCTAAACTGCAGGCCTCAGGCCACCTCACATTTATTTTTCAAAAATGGAGTTTGAGGCCGTGCTTACTTCCTGCTTGCCCAAATCAGTGAGGTGCTCTCTGCGCAACAGAGGGGCTGGCCTCGTCTGCCAGCTGAACCCCTTACTCTTCTGTAGTCACTAGGTACTCTGCAAGTTCTACATACCAATTTAAAATTTAGTATACCACTTCTAACGCTTCAGTGGTTTGTATGCCGTCTCGACAAGTTTTGCTCTGTCAACACATTACTTAAGCACTCTGCTTGTACGTGATGTGGCCTGTACAAGGTGGATTGCCATGGTGCTACTTACTTTAGACCTCATTAGCAATAATTAATCTGGATCTAGTAATTCCACATCTGGGTGTCTGCCCTAGAGAAATGAAAACTTAAGTTTACACAAAAACTTGAACGTGAATGTTTACAGCAGCTCTGTTCATAACAGCCCCAAACTGGAAACAACTCATTATCTTTCCGTGGATTGAGTGGATAAACAAAAATGCTACTCAATAATAAGAAGGAAGAGACTTTTGATACATGCAACACCTTGGATGACTCTCAAAGGCATTATATTGAATAAAAGAAGCTGGTCTTAAAAGGTTACAAATTGTATGAGTTCATTTATGTGACATTCACATGAAGACAAGACTACAGGATGCAAAACAGGGGTTATGGGTATGGAAAGGGTATGACTATAAGGGTATAGCATGGGGAAATTTTTTTTAGTTTGCTGAAATGATTTGTAGTCTGTTTCTACTGCTGGTTACGTAAATCTATACGTAAGTTCAAATTAACAGAACTGTATACCAAAATTAAAATAATTAATTTTACTGTATTGTAATTAAAAAAAATCTATAGTGACAAGTTTTTCAAGGCCTAGGAAAACAGAGGAGCTGGTTTGTCAGCTTTCAGATTGTGTGCCTTGGGTTAATTCCCTTCTGTCTACTGGGCTCATGGTTGGCAACCAACAAGTCATAAGCAGTCTTCAGGAGGCTGAAGGGAAAACCCAAATCAGTCAGCTGACTCTGGTGCTAGGAGCTCCAGGCAAAGATTTAGTAGATGAGAAATCTTGGACCAAAGGAGAAAATGAATGAAAAGAGAATGAGACCTATATGGCTCATATAAACTTCATAATGGCCAATTTACCCATGGTTTTCACTTAGCCACACTGCCTTGGTTTAGTTAGCTCTAGTTGGTCCCCAAAGTAGATTCTTACAGATCCCTTAGAACTATAAAAAAATACAAAGGACTTTTAGTTCCCTACTCCCAAGCCTTGCATTCCTTTCAAATGAACTGTCCCCAAAAAGGCTGTTCGCTGCCTCTCTCTCTGGGTGGCCCCTACCCCCAAAATGTTTGTCTGCTTGTTGCAGTCTCATCTGAGAAGGTGGGGGATCTGAACACGCCATTGACTACATACCAAGCACTGACAGGTCAGAACTCATATGGTAGATGGGAACCAGTCCTGTGGGCCCTTTATGATGGATGAAGCATTGATACGAGCCCTTGTCCTTGATCTGAACGTTGTGGAGTCGCAGGGTCCAATTGTCCAGGTCAAAGCTTGTGCGGCCCATGTACCTGGGATCAACGTTGTGAGGCTTCTCTTGGCCTCTGTAGAGCTCATAGAGAACCAGCTTATCCTGGTCCTGCCAAAATATCACCAGCTCGTCCAGGCTCAGGTTTTGAGAGTTTGTAAAGTGGCATGGCAGGTCTCCAGTCTCGTTGAAATATGCCTGACTTTTCAAGGAAGCAGCACCTATAAAAGGAAAGATGGGAATTGGGGAAGGAGAAACAAGAGGCAAGGGGAAAAAGCCCAGAAACTGCATTCCTCTCTATACCCAGATTCTGTCTTGTCAGTAATGATATTGAAGAACTAGGTGTTAAACCCTGGAACTGTGGGTACACTGGAGTCTGGAGAAGGAGACTTTTGTCCTCGCTTCGCTGCTAGCTAACTGGGTAGCCTTGTGCAAACTGCAACTCCTCTGAGGCTCGGTTTCCTTATCTGTTGAATGAAGGGGTGGACAAAATGTTCTAAGATTCTTTCCAGTATTACATTCTATGAATCTAAATCCCAGAACACGGAAAACCAGCAGCGTTAGACAATTCATTCACCCATCCATTACCTTCCTATAACCTGAACGTTGGTTCTCTTCACTGTAGCTGTTACAGGCTCCTACATCATGGCCAAAAGCTCTCCCTTCCCCTCCCATCCCCTGACTCCTTGGCCTGCTATGGGGAAAAGATTTCTGATAATGTGATAACAAGCTTGATAGCCCCCCCCCCTTTCATTATGCCTCAGTGGTTGGGCATCACAGGAATAGTATCTTTGAAATTTGGATAGTTCCCTTTATAGAACATCCCTCATGACTGCTGCTCCCGTGGCCAGCTCTCCCAAGGATATAAGACAGTTTGGAAATGACACAAATTGTCAACCAAGGCCTCTATTCTGTGACCTCTCTAAGCTCTTTTCAGGGATCAGAAAGAGAACTGGGCAAATATGATGGTTGTTTTGGGACTGTGGTGGTCAAGGAACATTTAAGGTACATGAATGAAATGCTGGAAATGAATCATAAATGGGAAGGTGAGGATGTACTTTTGGAGTACCGGGGAAACCCCAAGTACCACAAACTTGCTCTCCCCAGAATGCACTGTGCTTGGAAATTTTTGCAGCCCCTAGAGAATGTACTAAGAGAGTTCGGAGAAAGGCTTTCATCCCTGATGGGGTATTGGGGTTTGTGAAAGGGATTTGGGTCACCTAACTCCTAAAATGTGATTGATTATAATTTTTGTAGGATCTATTCTGGGTCACAGAATTGCTTACTACTTGGCCAAGAAATTAAGTAGTGGTGGGTAAGAAGTGCAGGGTTATGGGGGGAAAATGCTGTTTCTTAGTTAATATGAAGTGAGATATCACCTTGGGGAGGGAGTTAGGGTGGGTCCTAAATAAAGCTTTATCATCCCAGACTTCAATAAAGGAATGTTAACATTAAGGAGGAGAGGAGAGATAGGTTGGTGAGGAAGATGAGAGGAGTTTCCTTCGAGGTGCTCTTTGAGGGGCAGTAGGAGAAATTAAATTGATCTGATCAATGGTTTCTCTTCTGAGAGGGAGTAGAAGAGAAATAATAGTGGTATGCACTTGGCAAACTTGAGCTGTGTGCAGAGTAGCCCAGTGAGAACGCATAATCAAGGGGGCTGGTGGTGGTCTTGAACTCTGCGGGAAGGAGACTCCAGGCATCAGTGAGAGTGGCACACGTTTGAATTACTGCCCATTGCATTACACTCCCTAGAACCCTGTGAAGCCCTTGAAAGTATGAAATGCAGCCTCTGTACAAGATGCATTCCCATATAGGAGGGAGGCAGGAGAAGCTACCTGGGTACCTGGAACAGTGAAAGGGGGACCTATAGAAGATTTACTGTGTTCGGTGACTATCTTACCAGGCACTCCTGGGGTGCTGCTACACCTTTGCTAAACTCTGAATGATAATGTAAGGGTGCTGCCTACTGTAAAAGCTTCTAGCAGCTATTTCTGGGGGAACATGCTGTTTTTAATCACTAATGTGCCGTATGATCTAGGGCAGATGACCTAATGGAGAAACCAAACACTTAGTTGAAAATTCTGCCAGTTAACGGTCAACATTACATTATTACTCAGCAGTCAGTTGTGCCTCTGGCCTGGAAGCCACTTTGCCTCTGGCTTCTGTCTTCCTGATTTAAGGTTGCTTCTCCACAGAGCCTCACAGTGCCTCCTCTCCTTCCCACTCACAGCTGGGTCCAGCTTCTCTGATCCAGAATTCCTCTCCCAAAGATTGTAAGGGACTTTTCTTCCACCCATCTAACTGCCCCCTTCTTCACCTACCAACCGAAAGTGTGGTCTGTGTTCTAAAGGCACTGGCATCACCTAGGGGCTGGCCAGAAATGCAGAATCTCTGGCCCCACCCCAGACCTTCTGAGTCAGAATCTGCATTTTAATAAGACCTTCAGTTTGAGGATTTCTGCCTCTGTCTCCAGAGTGGAACAGAGATGACGGAACAGGAAAATTTTGTTTCCATCTATCCCTCCCCAAACCCTCTCTCTTCACCCTGGGGTGGAAATCACTCTGAAGTCCATTCTGAGTGGAATTGAAAGTATTTCACAACTTACCATCCATAGTTCGTTACCAACCACTGCCTTCCATGACATCACTCAGAGCTATGCATGCTAATCACTTCTCTGACAATATGGGGAAGATTTAGCTCAAAGTCTGTTTTCCCTGAGTGTCTTCAGTCCTGCCCTGGTATGACCCCTGACCTTAGGCCACCAAGCTGCTAGACTCACTGGGTTCCATTGGGTGGGTAAGCATTGAGAGTCTCTCCCTTTCCCAGCACGTGGGCGATACAAATAGTCTGGCTCTAGTTACAACTGGTTGCTAAGCTGGTGTCAGGAGCTAGGCACTCAAGAATCCATCTAGATACCTCCCTAATCAGCCAGGGGCGTTTACTTCAATGGATACTTGAGGACTTCATCAGCAAGATACTATTTGGATGTCTTACAAAAACTGTAGTCTTCTAACCTTGTGAGGTCTTGACCCCACCTGGGACTTCAGTCTTCCCCAAGCACCACCCCGAATGCCTGTCATATATTCTAAAGTCATCTCTTCCTCATATTATGATGCTTATCTGTACTCATGAATTTTCCTTCTTTTACTAAACTTTCTCCAAAGCCTTACTAGGCCCTCTGGAAGCCTCATTCCATTGTAGTAAACTTTTCTGTGTCTTCAACCTCTTCACTGTTTCCTCCAAGTTGTTGTGCTTTCATTGAAATCTAGTCCCACCCAAAGCGCACCACATGCCCTCAGCCAGCTCTCCTTCTACCGTACTTCACGGGGGCCTTGAGCAACACTCTTCCCTTTTGAGGTGTTCTCTTCTCTCACTGCTGTCAGGTACGCACCATTTGTTGCTACTTCCCTGCTCGCTGAAGACTGAGGGATTAGATGCGAGGTCTTTCTTTCCAGTCAATTATTGCTGTCAATTTGGGTGACTTTGGCACAGATGAGCTTGCTACCAACCCTGCCTCAGAGTTCTTTGCTCTTTCCCACTTCGGAGATCTTCATCACAGGCTATTTCAGCAGCCTCTTTCCCATGACATAACCCTAAACCTTATCACCAAGAACAGCTCTGCCCCCAGATCTTAAACCTCAGCGTACCTAATTCTGTCCACAAGGTATCTTCTGCCAAGATTTGCTTTTGATTATTCTACCTACATCTGGTCTTCAACTTCATCAAGATGTCAGCTCCACCAAGTTTAGACCCTATAATTTGATACTTTCCAAAAGTACTCTCCGCCATGATGGAAATGTTCTATATCTGTGCTGACCAATATGGTAGTCACCAGCTGCATTGAACACTTAATAGGTAGCTAGTGTGACGGAGACACTGAATTTTGCATTTTATTTAATTTTAAATAATTTAAGCTTAAATAGCCACACATGGCTGGCAACTATCATATTGAATAACACAATGACAGTACATTTTTTCAATCTTTCTCTTTTGAGCAACTTCAGTAAATTTGCCCCTTTATGCAAGTTTTCATCCCCCCAAAATCTACTTTTTATCTACATATCTGTTCTTACAACAGAGTGAGCACTCCTGGAGGAAATTATTCAATTATTTGGACTGGTGACATTTCAGGTGTGTAGTCTCCAGTTCCAGTTAACTTGGCCTCTGGGCACTCACCCTGCTTACCACCCTCCGCCTTCATCACAGCAGTACTTGAGGAGTACCTTCTGCTGCTGCTTTTAATTTCTCTTTCCCTTATAGTCAGACTCTCTGAAAGAGTAAGCAGCAATCACTGTTTGCACCCTCAGCTTCTGTCCCCACCTCTCTTCTGAAACTTCCCCTCATTGCCAAATACAGAACTTTTTTCAGACCTCATCTTATTTGACCATGCTGTTGAATGTTACACTGTTGGCCGCCTTTCTTCTTGAAACTCTATTCTTTCCCAATCTCTGACATCCTGGTCAGTTTTCTCTGATCACTCCTTAAATGGTAACTGGGGCAGGGTTGGCTCTATAGGACTTTACATGGCTGAGATGATATTTCTGTTAAGCCTAGCTTTGCTTTGATTTCATGCTCACCATGGATCCCATTATGGATATAAATATAATATATATACAGTTATGTACATTTATATATTATAGATATATAACATCTATATATGTTTTATAAAATACATAACATGTGTTACATAAAATATGATCTGTTAAAATATATGAAGCATCATATAATGTAAAATGTAAATGTAAAATTTAAAATGTAAAACACATCATCACATGTCAAAAACTCAGCTCCTGGGAAGTCCAGGCCATCAGACTACACCAGACTACGCTGCCCACTGCCCTTCATTGCTATTTTTATCCCTCTTCCTCCCAGGCACTCTCCTTATTTACTGAAGACCTGAGAACCTGGCTTGCTACTGCCATCTTCTCCATCACTGCCCCTGCCTAGGTGATTTCAGCCTCATGCACGTGGTGCCCAGCCCCTCACTTTCTTGTCCTCTTTTCCTCCAGTATCCGATCATTCATTCCACCCTAGCCATCTCCTCCCTGGACCAGACCCGTGACCCTGTTGTTACCACTGCACCTCCTAAAAACTCTCAATATCAAGCATCTCACCTTGTGACCACCATCTCTTGCCTTGTTATTTCATTCTTTCTCCTACCACCACTCCATCAAGTCTCCTACCTCACTGGGATATATTATGAATTGAAACATTTCTCACTGTATCTGAAGATACTACCCTTGGCCAGCTCTCTATTACTTCTTGACTGGATAATTGCAATTGCCTCCTAACTGATCTTCCTGCTTCCATCTTTGCCCCCAAGTTCAATTCCTCAAGCCCAAATGATCCTTAAAAAAATGTATCTCAGATAAGCTTCCTGTTCAAAAGTCTCCAATGACTTCCCGCCACTCTGAAAATTATATCCAAATCCTTTCCCAACACTGAGAACTATACCATGGGAAAATCCTTCCCATGACCTGCAAGGTCATATGTAATCTGGTCCCTGGTATCTTTCAGAGCTCTTCGCTTCACTTACTCTGCCCCAGCCATACTGGCTTCCTTGTCATTCCTCCAAAAGGCCATGTTCAGTCTATCTCAAGGCCTCTCCACATCAGTTTTAGTGCACAACCAAGAAGGCATTGCATTCTCTGCAGGGAGTTGCAGTCAAGGACTCAGCCCCCCCGGGCAGTCATGCACTTTCACATATTTACATCTGTAGCAAGCACCTTCATTCCTTGGTTTCTTTATTTGGGACCATGGGCAGAGATCTTCAGGCACCTCTGTTGAGACCTCCTTATGGTAGGAAGGAAGGAGAACCTTGGAGACACTTTTCCTCATGCAGACTTACTTCTCCCCAGCTGACTCCTAGTCCTTCCCCCTCATCCTTCCCTTGCACCTCTCCTCAGGGTCCATGAAAGTGCTGGAGCCTTTTGTCTGGGGCTCCCTCAACAATGAGAGGACCCTCATGTCTGTCCTGATCTATCTGATCCTTGACTGGCGTGCTGCACAGAGAGAGAGAGAGAAATAAAAATGTGGGAAAACACGGAGTCGTGAAGAGTTGGTCTGAGAAACTCTAGTAGTTTCTAGAAGAAGAGAATGGGAGTAATGGTAGATAAACAATATTTAAAGAGACAAAAATTCTGAATACTCAAAATTCATAAAGACATGAGTCCTCAGATCAAAAGTGCATTCTAAGTACCAAGTAAGGGAAAAGAAAAGAAATCTGCACCTAGAAATAGTGTGGTGAAGCTCCTGAGCAAAAAGCATAAAATATTTTTTCAAACTTACAAAGAGGAAGAATTGAATTGACTCTCTTCATTCTTTAAAAAATGAAGAAAGAATACCTATAAAACAATGACAATTAGAATGAAAGCTCCTTAGTAATTATAAACCAAAGAAGACAACGGGGCACTAACTTCTGAATGAACAGAACACACACACACACAAATAAAGCAAACTACAGCATTTCAGCTCAGTGGACTGATACAATTTCAAAACCCATGCAAAGGAAAAGCATTTAGAAACTTGAGAAAGTGTTTGAAACAATGTTGAATAAAACCCATTCAGGGATTTAGTTTTGATCACAACTACATACAGCTTCTTTTACTCTCTTGTCTGTTACACTGTAGTAAGTACCAGAAAAGTGATTTTTAAATAGTGTCTTTAATAGAGACATCTGTAGGAAAAAGGAATGAAAGAGAGAATGAAAGTGAAACCAAGACTGGGTAAATACTCAGTTTTTTCATAATTTTGAGGTCCTGGAACTTGGTCCTGTGGCCCACAATGGCTATAAAGGAAGGGCTACACGTGTTTTTGTTTCCATAGATTCAGTGGTACTGAGGGGGCCAAAATCCTGAGTTGCATATTCCGGAAATGGTATTAAGATCTTTCACAAAGGAAAAACAAGCCAGTGTCTCAAACTCTTTCTCCTTCCCAAAGCAGTCTGTCAGTCTGTCTGCCATTGGATCCTCTCTGTTCTTTACAAATCTCACTCTTGCTCCCAATCAACCCTATACTAAGCCTATTCAGTGACCATCTTCCACTAAATTAACTTGTCTGACAGCCCGTTCTCTCTGGAACCTATTAAATACTCTTAAAATGATTAACTATTTCGGGGGTAAGTTACTCCCTACTGGGGAGCATACATGTATTTCAAAGGCACTTTAAACAGTAGCTTAACACAAAGGTGTGACTTGAATAGGAGGACTATTATGTTCCATGACAATTCTTTGGGAATTTGGGAATTAGGTCTGAACTATCTGTTCACCTCTGTGATTTTTAGTGACCACTATCAACAGCAACAGGAAGTGGGAGTGAAAGTAACCATATAAACATAATCCTCATGCAAACACCCACATGGGAACCTGCAAAAATCTGGGGGGCAGAGGGCAGAACAGTGGACCTTTACACAAGTTGTGAAGTGAGGGTCTGAGACAATTTTATGTAAATCCTAAAGTGAAGGAAGACCCCCAACTATACTCTAGGTACTTTAACTGAACCAGAGGTATTTTTCAAGAGAAATGAGAGGTCCTAGGATCCAGAGAATCTCCAGACAATAAGAGAACAACCATCAAAAGTTAAACTAGGAAGACACTCCTGATGTGTAAGCTACTGATTTTCCAAATAACACTCTGGCTCCAGCTTTAAATGTAATCAGAGGTGATGGATAGCAGCAAAAAGAGCTGGACAGTTAGAGGCGCTTCGACAATCCTTCAGCTTTATTAATACAAAGCATAAGTTATAATCTAATTCTGCAAGTCCATGGCTGCCCTCTCGCCCTTCTAGGTTTTAAACTCTCATCCAATTTTTGTCTCATGGGCAGGGGTGGCAACTACAATGTCTAATTTCCATGACTAGGGGAGGACATAAAAGATACAAGGGAAAAAGGAGAAACAGAATTATTTCACTGTGCTGTTTTATCTCTGCTATCAAATGAATTATTCAGCTCTGCATTTTTGCTGTGGACTATCTGGTCCAATTACATCTCCTTTCTCTCTTTGGATGCCTGCCTATAGGTAGGTCACTGCTCACCGGTAAGCAGAGATGTGCCCTGAGGAGAAAGATAAAATTCAAATGGATTCGTTTTCATTCTTTAAAAAAGAATGGCATCTGTTATGTTACTGTTGTTATTTTTAATGGTGTGTGAAGTATTGGCAATGTTATTTTCTAATCAAGTGTCACCATTTTCCTAACCCACTTTAAATCTGTACTTGTCAAAATATAACCACAATTCTCCCACCACGAAAAAGCTTAAATGGTTTCCTTGGTGGGGGGAGTTATTTTTTAAGTTTCAATATTGATAACTCTCTTTTCAGAAGTTAAGAGGTGTCCAGGTAGTTTCAAACACAAGACAAAGGCAAAAGTGACACCTGGACTCATTTTTGATGAGGTTTCTCAGCTTTCTTTTCACTTTCTGTATGCAGAGTCAGAAAGTTTGAGAGGGGTAAATGGAACCTCAGTTCAGACTTTTCCCACACTTTGTTTCCAGGCCATTTTTCTTTCTTCTCTCCCGAGTTTTAAGAGTTGGACTGGTCACTGTGATGAGAGGGGCCAGGGCCCAAGCTTTAGGCACAGCTGAAGTACCAGCCGCAAGGAAGGCGGAGGATGTGCCAGTGAGGAACTTGTGACCTTGGCTGAAGCACAAGCCACTTCATCCATCAGAGCTGTTTGAATTCCCAAAGAACAAATCCTATTACTAAGGACAGTTCAATAGTAGGAGTTGGGAGAAGCAGCATAACGTCAGGTGAACATTGCTGAATCCATACTGCTGGGCTGAATCCAGCTTTGCCACCTATTGGCAGTGTCGTCTCAAGCAAATTACTTAACCTCTCGGGCTTTAGTTTGCACATATTTAAAATGGGGAATCACAACAAGACTTAGAGCAGAGAGTTACGATGCCATTTAAATGAGTATTTATAAGATGCTTAGAACAGGACCTGGCACAAAGAAAGTGCTACATCTATGTATCTGTCAAATAAATAAAATACGAAGTGGAATGGGAAGGGGTTCCTGCTGGACAGTGTTCTCCAGAGCTTTGTCTCATCCCCTTTCTCTGTGCTCTTGCTCCCACATACCTTCTACCTCCCCAGGAGCTAAGGTATCAGGCCCTGGGAGATGGAAGCTGCTGTCATGACCTCAGTGACCAGTTAGCACATCTACAGCACAGATTCAACAAGCTCCAAGGTGCTAAGCAGAGAAAGCAGACATCACAAAAGGCCTGCCCCAGTCAGCATCGACCTGAGGGAGCATCTTTCCCTAGTACCCCAACTCCTTGTCACCCACAACAGGGATGAGGACACTGACCAAGGGCCTGGTGTGTGCCATTGGGAGGAGGGGAGCTCATGGCCAGGCCAATTAGTCAGGAGCAGCCTGAGCACTGCTGGAGCAAATAGCACACTCGGCGCACCCTCCCCATCTGCCCCACACCAGGACTGGATGCCTTCCCTCTGAGTGCTGAGGGTGTGGAAAATAAGCAGCAGGAAGGGGATGGGCCAGGAGAAACTAAAGGCACCCAGTCACAGGATGAGTGGCAGGAACCTCGGCCAATCCCGGTTTACAGGGGGAGAAACTGAAACTCAGAGAGAAGCGGCAAACAGGGAAGATCTGACACTACTGAAATTTCTTTTGGCGGGGAAGGCTCTTCAAGAAAAAGAATACAGAACACAGAACAAAATGGCCATAACCACTACAAGGCCACTCAACAGGGGAAGAATATGATGGAGAGAAAAGTCGCAGTGGAAAGAGACATTGGTCTTAACTTATGTGGTTAAAATATCTTACTAATGAAAATTTTACTAAGGATTAAGACACATGATCACACTGTTCGGGCCCCTCTTGGGGTCTTGGAGGGGCTTGGAAAGGGCTGTGCGAGAGAGGAGCCCCAGAGCTCAGCCCCTTAGCTTCATGGTGAGTCAGCTGACACCATCAGCTGAAGGGCACTGAAGCAGGCAGGAATAGGGCTGGGTTTCTTGATCCTCCCGGGAAGCAGTGGCAACTGATCGCTGGGCGTGGGCTGGTGGAGAGGGCAGTGGGGGCGCGGGGAGAAGGTAGGGAACAAGGAAACCAGTGGTCCCTAATGGAAAGAGACTTAGAAATCTGTCAGCAATTTCCTAAAAGCCTGAGAACGTTAGAGATGGGAACAGAGCACATCAGAGTAGGGGCCTCCCCCACCCTCCCTGCTCCCCAGGCACTCCTGGACAGACCAGAACACTGAATAGAAAGTGAGTAAAATGCACCAAGTCTCAAGGCTGGGCTTGCAGGTCAAGCTCATAGGGAGACAGTGGGAGGATTCTAGGATTTTACAGAGTCAAAGGGTGCTTACCAGAGAGCAGGAAGGCCATCACCACGAAGATGTTTCTCAGTCCCATGGTGCTAGAGTTAAAAAAGAAAAGATAAAATTTCATTAGAAAATGAAACAGAAAACTAAAATATGACAAGCGGAGTTTGAAATTCACTTAGGTCCGTGGGTGTGGCAGAGACCACACTGTGTGTTCATCAAAGCCATTTTCTTTTCCTTCTAGCCCCACAGACATGCCCTATGTCCCCATCCCTCTACCCCCAAGTTAGGTTGGCCATGTGACTGGGTTTTGGCCAATGAACTGTGGGCGGAGAAGACGGGTGTTACTTCCAGATACTGCACTAAAGCCTCCTCTCTCTTGCCTCCTTCCCCTGCCTGCTTGGATGCAGAAGATCCAGAGGAGGGGTCCCAGGGCCTCAGAGATGGCAAAGTCTCACTATGAAAGAAGCTGTTTTGGTAAACAAATGAATAAAACAGCTTTCAACACCTCACAGTGACCTATACTGGACTGTGACATGAGCAAAAACTAAACTTTTATTGTGTTAAGCTGATGAAATTTGGGGGGTTCTTTACTGCAGTAGCTGGCATTATTGTGACCGATACATGGGTACAGTGGGTCAAATGTTTAGGAGTCAACTTTTCTTTGGCTTCCTTGTGGTTTTCATACTTTAATGTATGAATCATACGAATCATCTGGGAGAGCATGTTAAAGCAGTTTTCTGGCCCTTGTCCACAGAGATTCTGACTTAGTAGGCTGCGGGAGACACATGTCCAACAACCTCACCAGTGGTAGCGATGCTGCGGCTCTCAGGACCCCACTTTGAGAACCACTGCACTGGAGCACTCACTTAACCTGTGTGATAGAGCCAAGGAAAATGACAGGCATTGTTCTAAAACCTCCATCCTCTCTTCTTTCTTTCCTGCCCTCGGTCTTTTTGTATTCACCCACCTACCCCAGCTTAGACCAAAAAGGCAGTAGAGCGGGAAGCACAGAATAGGAAAGATGACCAACATGACAAACAGGGAAAGCAAACCAAATGCAGGAATATAAAGTGGAGCCAAGTACAAGGCCAGTGCTAAACGCTTACTATGGAAAGCTGCCCACCTTGTGTGGTGTGGAGCACAAGTTTGGCTGGTAGCTTTTTAACAGTCAAAGTGAAAAGGAAAACCTAATTGGTGAATTAATTTATAGGCCTGTCCATAAGATAAAAACAAAACAATGCTCAGGGGAAGATGCACAATTCTTCCTGATCCAATAGCAAAATTTCTTCCTTGGAGGTGATTTGACTAGAAGCCATCCCTGATGCCTTGGGGCTGTGCTAACAGGCTTCCTCTCTGTTCCCAGAGCACCCAGTACAGAGCTTTAGGCTAAAAGTGTCCATTATGTTTCTTCCCTCCTAGACTATAACCCCTCTTTTATAATTAAAAAATTTTGCATAGAACATACCTGCACATGGTACTAAATTTAACATGTAAAGGTGATAGTGGAAAGCAAGTCTATCCCTCCCAACCCTGTTCCCTCGGAGTCTGATTTTCCCCGTAGAAACAACTGGAGTGACTACTATTACCTATTAGCAGTTTCTTGCCTCTACTTGCAGTTATTTTAGGCAAAACAAAATGAAAACATAGACTCATAGTCTTCTTTCATTTTGTTTTAAGACACAAATGTTAGCATACTGTAGCACAGTTTTGCACGCTTAACCACTCCTTTGGAGACTTTTCTGTACCAGCACGTACTGAGTATCCTCATTCTAACAGTTGCATATTACTCTTGTATCTTCTATTGGATGACAATAATTTATTTTACCAGCCCTTATCAATGGACATTTAGGTTTTTCCAATTTTCTGCTGCAATGAAGAACCTCGATCATATGCCAAATCACACAGTGAGCTATCTTCCTAGAAGCATAATGGCTTGACCAAAGTGTCAAAGGGTAATTGCAATTTTAATCTTCACAGATACTGAAAAACTGTTCTCCCCTAAAATTATGTTTATGCTCCCACCAACAAAACATGAGTGTGCTTATTTTCATGTAGCTTTTCCCAACATAGTATGTTCTCTGATTTGTGATCTTTACAAATGGGGAAGGCTAAAATGACATCTCATTGTGACTTTTAAAGATTATTTTTGTCATGAAGTACACATAACAAAATTTACCATCTTACTCATTTTTTAAGTGTACAGTGGTATTAAATACATTCACATTGTTGTGTAACCGTCACCACCACCCATCTCCAAAACTCCTTTCATCTTGCAAAATTGAAATTCTGTACTCATTAGACAGTTACTTAACATGATCCTCCGCCCCATCCCACCACATCCTGGGAAACCATCAGTCCACCTTCTGTCTCCATGAATTTGACTACTCTAGGTATCTCATATAAGTGGAATTGTGAAGTATTTGTCTTTTTGTGTCTGGCTTATTTCACTTAGCATAATGTATTCAAGGTTCAACCATGTTGTAGCATATGTCAGAATTCCCTTCCTTTTTAAGGCTGGATAATACTCCTTATATGTACATACTACATTTTGTTTATCCATTCAACTGTTGATAAACATTTGCGTTGCTTCCACCTCTTGGCTGTTGATCATGGGTGTGCAAATATCTCTTTGAGACCTTGCTTTCATTTCTTTTGAGTATGTACTCGAAAGTGGAATTACTGGATCATATGGTATTCTATTTTTAATTTTTTGGGAAACTGCCATATTGTTTCTCATAGCAGCTGCACCATTTTACATTCCCATTAACTGTGCACAAGAGTTCCAATTCTCCACATCCTTGCCAACTCTTGTTATCTTCTCTATTTTTTTCTTTAGCACTCATCCTAATGGGTGTGAGGTGGTTCTCATTGTAATTTAAAAATGAATTTATTTTATTTTGAGTATGAGCATCTTTTCAAATGTATAAGAGAGAATATTTCCTGTTAATTTGGACTTTTTCTTATTGATGTGTAGGAGTGCTTTTATATTTAAAAAATTAGTGCTAATTAGTAACTAATTAGAAAATTAGTACTTGGTGACAAAGAGTTGAAAATACATTCAGTTGCTGAAGCACACAGTAGGTGTTCATTTATGAACCTCACGCTCTCTCCCAATTGCTCCCTCCCTTCCTTCCAGGGATTTTGGTAGGTTTCAGAGCTTAGGCGTTATCTGTTAGGCCAAATCTGACACCACACAATGGCAGAATCTGGAAAAAGAGTGTCTATTTGATTCCTGTGCACTTCCTTATACTATATCACCACCAGCATCCTATTTATCATAGAGTCTGAGGACTGGGAACCCTTTGAGTCTGAACTTGCACCTAAAATAGAAATTGCCCTTGTTTGCAAGCCAAACATCAATATACTTGAACTAATCAAAGATTTTTTTCCCCTGGGGTAATGTGTCAAAAGGGACACAAAGTCAAAATTATATTTTGCTCTAAATTTCATGAATCACCTTCAATTCAAGTAATTACATGAAATCAGTATGGCCCTGGGAAATCTTGGACAAGTGGTCCCTGTCACTCATGCAGCGAGGAGGAGCACAGTGTGTGAGAAGGAAGTCAGCATTGTTTCTGACTTCTCTGTTTAGAAACTCTCTCTTCCCCAACTGAGAAGCTGCCTCTCCTTCACTTCCTGTCACTAATACTGGTGGTGTTCTCTGGAACACAGTAAACCTAACACATTTCTGTCAAAGCTCTTCAAGGATTCGGGGACAGCCATCGTGTTCCTCCTCAAAATCCTGCCCAGCAGTGACATTCCTACTAAATTTCACTAACATTAATCTGGAGATGGCACACCATCCTGACCAGTACTTTAGACACAGTTTATCAGAGAATCCTGTTAAAATATAGTGCTAAAACACTTGAGATTGACACGGGCCTCTTTCATAGGGTATAAATGCCTTATGTGAAAAACTTCTCTCACCTCTAGCCGTGGAATGTGCAGGCTGAATTAGGAAGCCAGTTTTCTTTGGTGTTGTTGGCTTTGAAACAGAGCAGAAATGTCACTGCTCCCGGAGCAATGAACTCGTAACCACAACTACGAGTCACTGCTTTCTCCAGAGGGCCTGAGAAGTAGATACTCTTGCTTTCGGAGGGAGAGACTAAAAAGGGGATTGGGAGAGGAAAGAACCTAAGAATTTACATGGGGGAAAATTCTCTGAGAGGAGATTGCTGTCAGCTATGAGCAGAACAAGGTCTGCAGGTGGGTGAACTGGTCAATTTAGCTGGAGGTTCATTTCAGGAACCAAAGAAAAGCACCCATCAGACACTACTTTCCCTTACTTTGCATGCCTGGCCCATCACAGAACGTGAGTGAGAGTCAGCTGAATGACTAATTATAGTAGTATGCCTCACAACAAGGTGGGATTATTTCTCCCCAGTTACAGATGAAGAAATGGAGTTTCAGAGAGGTTAAGGAATATTCCTAGCTGCCTGGCTCATAAATGATGGAGTTGAGATTTAAACCCATACAGCCTCCCTGCGTTCTTTTCCAATTTTTTTTTTTTTAGGTAACATTGGTTTATAACATTATAAAAGTTTCATGTGTACAACATTATATTTCCACTTCTGTACACACTTCAGCTTGCTCACCACCAAAAATTTCCATCCGTCACTCACTGTGTTCTTTTTAACACTGGTGGAGTTCCTTTAAAAGTTCCAGCTGGTTTCAGATGTGCTGTAGGAGCAAGTGAAAAGGATTCCAGTTCTACCCACTCTCAAGGTAACAGGGGCAGCATATCCCCAGGGCCAGGTGTGACGGTGGCTCCTGGAATCAGAGTGCAACACACTGGGGCACAGGTGGGATGGGGGATAGGAAGGAGCCGTAGGTGCCCCTTTGTAGCAGGGAAACTTCTGCCCCGAGCTGCTTGAATGCCCATTATGTTCCAGGCAGAGACTGCTCCTCTGCCCTGGACAGGTAATCAGTTTCCCCGCATGGCCTGACCTCCAGACACTTGTTACTGTTTTTCAGCTGAGCCTCGCCTACAAAAACTCTGGGAACCACAAGTATTTGAGTGAAAAAGGGAGGGGATCCTTTTTGTGTTTCAGGTCTGAAGGAGGATGTAGGATCTAGTTCAGGCAAAACGCACTATGAAGAAGACGTGGTGTGCTGGTGGCCAGTCATGGGGTGGGGCAGGAGAGTACAGATTTGATGACACAGGAAGTGAGAGAAGGATTCCAAGGCAGAAGTTGGGGAGTGACAAAAAAAAGTTCCCTATTTCACGACTTCGTCTAGAACATTAGTGGTGATCAGGGAACCAGGAAAAATGCTGATGTCTAAGGAAGATTGTTCACTGAGACGGTCTCATGCAAATATTTAGTGAATTTACTCAGTGTCAGGCTTGTTTTAGAGGTTGTGGGGGAGTACAAAAATGTGCAGGCCTTGGTCCTGGACCTAGGACTAAAAAGAAAGACAGAGTGTCCACAAATATCTGCCTTTCAAGCTCCAGGACCAGTGTGGAAGTTGGCATCACTTATCGCCTCCCTTCACATATGGGAGTCCCTGCTCCAAGCAAAGCAGGAGACGCCACCACCTCGTGGAGGGAGGACTCGGTTGGCCTCAGTTCAGCGGTCAAGGTCTGGCCCTTTGCCTTCTGCCAGCTCGTACTGTGACTGGACAAGCCAGGCTTGTTGGACAGGCACCGTCAGCTGAGTGAGAGGAGAGTAAAGACTGGGAGAAGCACGAGCCGCCCGGGGCCTTGGCTGGCCTCTGGGGTGATGCGCTGTATGAGTTACTTCTCAAGGCACCAGAACCTGAAGCTCTCCCTTTGGAGAAGCCGTGATTACCTCTAGGGTCCTGGGAGAATAGGGCAGGTTTATTTCCTTCTTTACAAAGGTTCTGAACTGCAAAATAAGAAGTTTGCTGGGAATTGGACATATCTGAATTTTAATTTCTGACAGGGTGTCTCACGATGTGCTTGAGAGCCATGGAGAAATGTGGGCTAGCTATTCATGCAGTTACTTCACTGAAAAGCTGTGCCCGAATGTCGTTCATTCATTTAACAAATCCGTATTGAGCCAGGCCTTGTGCTAAGGGCTGGGAATACAACGGTGAGCAAAACCAGAAAGTGCCCCTCTTCATGTGGTTGCTTACACTTTAGTAGAGGAGCAAGATAACGATCATAAAATAAATGTAAAATTACGATGGCAAGTGCTACAGAGGAGAGGTTCGTGGTATTCTGAGGGCCTATAATAGGTCTAACCTAAACTGAGATTTGGAGAATGATGTGGTAGATTAAAGATGGACACATTTTCTTTGCTATTCCTCCTATGAAGAGGTAGCATCTAGCCTCCTCTACCTGAATCTGGGCTGGCCTTAGAGACTTGTTTGACCAATAGAATACGCTAGAAGAGATGTTTGGGGCTTCTGAGGCTAGATCATAAGAAGACTTGCAGCTTCCGTGTTTCTTGGAATACCATCTCTGGGGCTCTGAGCCACCATGAAAGATTCCCTACTACCCAGAGACCACCATGCTGGAGAGGCCATGTGTAGATGTTTGGGTCAACAGTCCCAGCTGAGCCCAGCCTTCCAGCCCTCTTTGCAGAAGCACCAGACATGTGAATAAAATCTTGAATCCTCTAAATCAGAGGTCAGCAAACTGCAGCCTGCAGACCAAATCTGGCCACCATCTATTTTTACAAATAAAGTTTTATTGGCCTACATCATATCCATTTACTTAAGTATTGTCTGTGACTGCTTGTGCACTACAATGGTAGAGTTGAGTAGTTGTGATGGAGACCATATGGCTTGCAAAGCTGAAAATATTTCCTCTCTGGCCTTTTACAGAGAAAAAAAAAATACTAACCCTTGCTCCAGATCAGCACTGTTCAATAAAAATATAATGCAAGCCACATATATAATTTGAAAATTTCTGGTAGCCACATTAAAACATTTAAAAAGAAATAGATAAAATTAATTTTAATAATATTTTAAATTTAATCCAATATATCTAAAATATAATTTCAACATGTAATCAACATAAAAATTATTAATGGATATTTTACATTCTTTTTTCTATGCTAAATCTTCAAAATCTTGTGGGTATTTTATACTTACAACACATCTCAATTAAGATGAACTGCATTTCAAGTGATCAGTAGCAGCATGTGGCTAGTGGCTGCTGAATTGGACAGTGTAGCTCTAGACAAGCTCACTTATCAGCTCAATACCCCCAAGTGACCTCAGTTGATGCCATGAGGAACAGAAAAATCACTCAGAAGCCTGCCCAAATTTCTGATTCACACGTTGTGAGAGAGAGTAAAATATTCATTGTTTTAAGCTCTGTAGTCAGGAGCAGTTTGTGATGCACCAATAGGTAAACAGAACAGATTGAATAGATGCTAAGTAGCTGAAGGACTGGAGAGGAGAGGGTGACCTGGAAGGATACTAGGCAAAAGGAAGAGCATATGCAAAAGCACTGAGGGTGCATGAGAGAAGGTTGACGTGGCTAAAATGAATAGACAGGTGGGAGGCTAGGCTGGAGAGGTCAGCAGGTCCCAGAACATGCTTATCTTACGGTTCAGTTAAGGATTTTGGTCTTTCTTATGAGAGCAATGTGAACAGCAGAGGAGTGACATAATCAGGTTTGCATTTTGGAAAGATTACTCTGGCTACTGTGTAGCAAATGGATAGTAGGGAAGCCAGAATAGAGACCAGAAGAGTAATCAGTTGGCTACTGTAGTCATTTAAGTGAAAGAAGATGGACTTTTGGTCGAGGGTTGTGGTAGCAAAAGTAGACAGAAGTGGATAGGTTCAAGCAACATTTAGGATTATAATCAAGAGGATACGGTGATGGATTAAAAATAGGGGATGAGGACAAGGTATTAATTGATAGATATATTCATTCATTCATTCATTCCACAAGTGAATGTCAAGAATCACTCTTGTTTAATAGACTAATACCCCCGTGGATGCTGTGGGGCTCTGCTTTTCACTTGTTCATTTTCACATATTTAGTAAAACTATGAATGAAGGCACAGAAATCATACTTCTGCTTTCAAATGTGCAGATGTGCATAAAAATGTGCACAAGAATAAGCCAGATAGCTACTGGTCAGGTGGTGAGCTGAACTAATATTTACAAAGCCTGCAAAGAGTCTGATACTAGCATGCTGAATCTCAGGATAGACATAAAGATCTGTACTTAAGTGAAGTAGAATAAGTAGACAAGAGAGAAATAGCTTATCCACAGTCATTGTAAAAATCACATAAACATGAGCGTGGCACGGCTAATCAGAAGTTAATTCAGTCTTACTGTAGAATGTGGTCTCTGTGCTAATCAGACCACATCACTTGTGGTATCACGTTCAGTGAGGTGGTTATACTTGAATGACACTGACAAGTTAGAATTTATTAAGGGATTCACTAGGGAATAATGAAAGTATGTTAAAAGAGGAACAGTTAAAAGGCCTGAGGGTAATGAACTTGAAGAAGAGAAGCCTGCAAGTACCTGATGGCTGTCTGCGAATATTTAAGGGCCCTCCCGTGCGAAGACACACGCACTGTTGTTAAAGGGCTAGTAGTTTCAATAATTGGAAAGTATAGGGAGCCAGACCTCAGCTTCAGATAATGAAGAACTTTGAACAGAATGCTACAACCAGGGACTGGACTTTGTTGTGAGCTAATGAGCTCCTCATCACCAGAATTGCTCAAACAAAAGTGGGGTAATAATGCAGAGGAGACATTTTAAGAGAGATTAATGAATTGGGTGGAGTGGTTGAACTCCACAACTTTTCAGTTTACTCTCAGGCTTCTTATTACATTCCCAGGAAAGAGGAAAAATAAGGGAGAAAACCTGGACACACCACCTTCCCCTGCCCTCCCTCCTCAGAGTCTGTTCCTCTGATTTTTAGCATGATATATGGTATGGTGCATTTAGAGGATCCCAGGGTCTGTGGAGGGTCTGCTGAGCTGACAAGTGGTCCAGGGCTTGAGAAGAGATGGAGAAGAGCAAGCAATTGTTTAGTTGAAGGGTGGGGTGAAGGTGCTGGTATCTGAACTAGGACATAAAATAGTCAGATTTGGTCTCAGAACAGTCCCCTGGTGACAGGAACAAAGTAAGCAACGCATGCTAGGGCTTGCAGGAGAGAGTCGAGTTCTCTTAGAGCACATGCGGCTTTTACCCAGTGCTCCACCTAAGCCCAGTCATTCCGATACTCCCCCTCCAGAGAGTTGTCAGCCCAGGCCACTGCCTAACAGACTCTTTCTCAGAGAATGTCTGTTCCTTTCAGTTTAGCAATTGTTGATCAGCAACAATCCAGGGCTTGATATGGTGGCCACCTGCCTTTGTCCTTGAAAGGCTTTTACAAGCTTCCAACAATTCTTCCCATGACAGCGCTTCAAACAGACCCAAAGAGATACAATCCTCAAGAGATACAATCTCAAAAAACTACTGCCTCCTGATGAACCACTTTTAAATGTTTGATTGAGTTTAACTGGATAAATATGTCAGCCGTATTCTTGATACACACATTTGTGTACATGCATGTTCAAAAACAGAGGCATAGAACCCTGTGTTCAGTGTTTCTTACTGGTATAACAGTCTCTGGCAACTTTCTAAGCCACAATCAAATATAATAATCTGTAATGATACATGAACATGGGGGAATGACCATGGCCTTTTATAGGACAGTAAGAAAAGCTGACTCTGGGCAAATAATGGGAAATGAGTTTCTGTAAGTAGAGGAGGATAGCTTAACAAGGCCTAGGCAGTCAGAAAAGGAGTTTCTATTTGATTTAATAGAAAATTGGGAGTTTGAGATTAATAGTGTGGGAGCAGAAGGACTATGAAATGAAAGTTTAAAGAAAATAAGCCTGCCAATGGCGTGAAGAAGGAGGTGAGGGCTGATATCAGGGTGATCAAGAAAGCCAGTATTAAAGGCGCAGACCTAAGATGAAGAGGCTGAACCAGCATGGGGGCAGTGGGCATGACATGAAACAGATGGGCATGAGTGATGCCTTGATGGAAACGTGAACACTTCCTGGGTCTGGTGGACACAGAAGATGACTGACTATGGATACATGTCACCTGTCCTGTTTCCTTGAGCTCCCCCGCCAGCCACATCGCCTTCTAGCTTAGGCTGGATCGTATGTCTGTCTTGGTTTCCAATCTCTTCTTGGAGCAAATCCCTTGGGGCCCCCATCTGTGAAGAATTTTCTGACCTAACACTGCCTTCCTCTCATTTGGTGTCCTTTTCCTCACTCATTTGGGAGCTTTGTTTCCACACAGATACGAGGGGAGCAGCATCAAAGATGCATAGGTACAAAGAAGAAATGTCAATGCAGATTCACAAGGAACAGGGGGATGCTTTCATTCACTCCCCAATATTGTAGATAACTAATGTATTAAAAATTAAGAGTCCATTCCCCTCACTGGCCTGGCAGAAGGGGCATAACATGGTCATAGCAATTAGCTTTGCTGGTCTCCCAACAGCAAGTGTGTGTACAAGATTTTACGCCCAGTTTTCCTAGACATATCTAGAATCAGATCTTTCTGAGTCAAGGACCACTGCTTTTTCAAATTACCAATGGTTATAGAAACCATTTTTCCCCTTTTGCCAAAAAGTTCCTATGGGTAAGCATCATGCAAAGTTTTACAAGTTCCTCTCTCTGAATCTGTGTACGTCCAGTCAAGGGCTCTGCCTGCCATGAGAAAGACCCATAGAACTTACTAAAAGGCAGCCATGCCAATCCTGTCCCTCTAAGGGAGCCCCTTCCTGTTCTCTCAGAACCAGAATAATGGTCAAAGAGAGAAAACCAGTGTTTCAAGAGCACAACTTGAGGGACATCCCCTTCTCCACATTCCATGTACTAGTCCTACCCTGGTGCTTGGAATTCCCAAATTACTCATTCCTTTGGTAAAGGCATTTTTGAAAGCCCCTGCTAAAATGCAAATGCTAGCTGTAAAGGAGAAATGTCTTTTGTTTTAGCTATGAAGAGTTAAGTTCAAGTTAATTTATCTAAATAGGAAATGGAACTCGGAAAGAAATCATATTCACAAAAGGAGGGAGAAGAACAGGGAATGGGACTTTTCCTTCCTTGATGGGGGATGGAAAGTGCTGAAGACACACTTCTCTTCTACACATATTCAAAATGGTGTCTCTCTCCCAAACGTCAGCCTAAGCATACTCTGATGTGCAGTTCAGAAAGTGTCTATGTTGGATTAGAGACGAGGATAAGGGTCTAATAAAGGGTTATGTGCTCAACCTAGGGCCATACCTTTCCTGACCTCCAAATACCCTTATCAGCCTGACCATGAAAGGTGAAGTGTCCACACTTACCTGGACTCTGCTCGGCTACCCAGGAACCTCTCCACTGCTCTCCTCACTTGTTTTGGACATGTTTGCCCTGTTCTGTGTTTCACAGCTTCAATCTCCTGACCCTGAGACCCCTAAACTCAACTCCCACCTCTATCTGATTTTTGAAACATGGTCTTTGAAGCTTGATTTCTCCTAAAGAATCTAGCTTGGCTCACCTTTTCACCTTTCATGTTCTTTCCCCTCCCACCTAGCTGCCACTCTGTGAAATCCAGTCCTTATCTCCACCACGAGGGGACATCTGCTACCCAGGGATATTAGAGTAACTACAGTATCAAACTCAAAGACATAGTGTTTGAACAGTGAGCACAGTCACAAAGAACCAGTTTCTTCTCTCCAAAGCACTGTTGCTGTACAGTCATTTTTGTGTGAATATTTAATTAGTACTGTTTTCCCATTAGGCTAGAAACTTCTAGAGAACAGGGACCATGTCTTATATGCTCCCTGTTAAAAACTCAGTACCTGGGACATAGTAAGCATTCAAAAATATATTTAGAAAACACAAATTAACAGAGATTTATAAAAGCTTCCATTATACACAAGATAGCTCATGTTAATATAGGTAGTGGTATCTGCAGCAGCAAACGGAAGATACAATATGAACTGTGAATTTGTGCACTTAATTAAATAGACTCATTTTAGTCCAGAGCCTGAGTTCCGAGATTGAGTTGCATGTCAGAGGAACAGGTCAACTCCTTAATTATTACAATTTGAGAGGAGTGGGAAGGTCCCTTGGCCAAAAATTATTTTCACGTGTCTCTCCAGAGCCTTAAATAACTATTAGTGGAGGCACTATTTTAAGCCTATTTGCAAATGCAAATATGTTCATGGTATACAGAACACGATAAACTACCACCTGGGCTCTTTTTTGATCTAGGACTATTTCTTTCCAAATGAGCCATTGGTCTCTGGTGCCAGGAGGGGCCAATAGTGGGATGGGGCACTTGGATGGGAAGAAGCAATGGGCAAAGGTTTCTGGCCAGGAGAAGTGAAACGCCAAACAAGAAAGCAGAGGCCACTGCAGAGGGTGTAAGTTTTGCTCTCATCCTCTGGACTCCCCACTGGGGCAAGGGGCTCAGGCAGGGCCAGCATACTTGGACAACTTCTCTTGGAGCAGAGCTAACTGGAGCCCCCAGCAGTCCAGGGCCAAGAGCGGGTGCCGGTTGTTTGGTAAGTGGCACCTTCTATTTCCTGCCTCTCATGTCTCTTAGCTCACCAAAACAGGTAGAGGGAACTGCCTAGAAGAGACACATTTTGGTAACATCCCACCTCTGACATAGCCAGTCTGCAAGTCAAGCCTGATGGTCAAGGGTTTTAAGCATGTACCCCACGCCCCTTCTTACCCTCTCCCTTGTTGGCTGTCAGCCCCACCTCTGAACAGCTGCCCCAGATGCAGCTTGATCCCACACCACGCTCCCCAGGCATCCAAGCTTCAGAAGAACATACCTGTCACAAATGCCCATCCACTGCAGCTCCCAGAGACCAGAGGCATAAGCCCAGTGGCATTCCCAAGGAACTCAGAAGCAAGGTCTTAAGAATAAATGAAGAGGAGCCTTTGTGAGCTCCCCATACCTCCTAACACTCCTTGTAGAGAAAGAAGTAATGTCAGGGCTGAGGCCAGATCTCAAATGCAGAAAGGGGAACTGACTAGAGAGAAATAACACCACAGACAGGGGCAGTGTTCTCGCTGGTTCCAGATAACTTCTGCTGGCAGGTGGGCATTTCCACTGATGAGAATGACTACAAATGCGCTCCTGAGAGCCAGTGACTGTAAAGCCCTGAGGAAACCCCCAGAAGACAGCTCAGCCACAAACATGGCAAAGACACCTTCCCCGACTGATTACAGACGTCCATAGGTAGAGTCAGCCGAGTTCAGCAAATGTTTTTCTGGGCAGCCATGTGCTAGACACTGTGTCTGGCTTGGCGGAGCTGCAGGAGACAGTCCTCAACCAGAGACAGCAGAGAGACCTGGAATCTCACCTGTCACCTTCCCATTCATTCGCTGAGTACCTCTCCATAGATCCTGCCAGAAGCTAATGAACAGCCCCTATTTTCAGATCATCCTAATCTAATCCTCATTGTTCTAACCTAGAATGTTTCTATTACCTTGGTCTGCTATTTCTGGAAGTGGGTGGTATTCTTGAGTCTGGGGAAAAGTCACAAGAGGAAGTATGAAAGGTATGTGAATCCCGAGTGGATTTTTCCAAACCTGGTGCTTAGGCAAAGACAGGCTTCATGTAGGTAATCCTGCCCCAGATGCATGGCTTTTTTTTTTTTTTTTTCATGACCTGATCAGGCCCTGCAAAGCCCTCTGCTCAATGTTCAGGCATTTATCTACCTCCAGTCTGCAGCATTTGAGCTCAGGAGAGAGGCAGCCCCTTCTGCGCCTGCCTCCCTGCTCTGAGGGAGGATAGCTGTGTGCCCTGCAAGGCTGGAGGAATTAAAAGTGACAAAATGAAAACTGCTTGCTGTTGTCTTGGTGGAGGAGGTCCACCCAAGCAAAGACGTATGGTACAGGGGAAGTAGCTTGGGTTTGGAACTGGTGGTCAGTCCAAAGTCAAATCCTGGCTTAAGCCACTGGACCCTGGGCAAGTCACTGAACATCTCCCAGTCTCAGTCTTCTCATCTATGAAATGTGACTAGTAACAGCTTCCTTGCCACATTGTTGTGAAAAACAAATGAGGTCTTGCGTGTAAGCCACCAGGCACTGGGCATGCTAAGCTGCTATTTAGTCTTCAGTGTTACTTTCCTACCTTCTTTTTGGACTTTGTGATTTTCACTCTGACCTTTCCATAAAGATCTTCCTTCTATCACTGGAAAGGTGATGATCATTCTTCCTCCAGACAGGTTTGTAAACCCCTTCACCTTCCATCCAGGGCCTCCCAAACTCATAGGGCTCCCCTATGGGTCTTGAGCCCTGACTCACAGAGTTACTTCCCCTTGGCCATTCTCTGTGCATACCTTGGAAACTTCATCCTTTATTCGAATAGGCCTCACCTGGGGTTTTCCTCTGGATTTTACAATCATATAGTTTTTTTTTTTTTATTTGAAAGGGTCCATTTGGTTTCCTTATTGTAACACATGAAATTACCACCTATCAGAGCACAGGAAAGTAATTCACATTCCACTTAGTTTTCAAGTTTTCTTCTCTTCCTTGTGCTTAGCAGTCAAAATATAAGATAGGCTAGATTGGAAAGTCCTGCTATCAAAATATTTGAGATCCTATTTCCCAAACTTCATTCATTCTAGCTGCCATTACCACTTCATACTTGTGTAAAATGTGTACTATTCTTTACACAATGTTTTTCTCTTAACTTACTTTATTTAAGTAAATGTATTTTAAAAGGAATCCTTATGTCAATACTAAAAACTTTAAAAAGCAGTATCATCTGCCATAAATAAAGGATGAGTAAAAATAACACTTTACACTGTGCTTTGGAATCACAGAGACCTGTGTTCAAACACCAGCTCTACTAGTTAATACCTGTGTGTTCTTGGGGAAATTACTTAACTTCTCTGAGCCTTAGTTTCCTCACAGAAGTGAATATCTCATAAGTTTCTTGTAAGGATCAAATAGGATCACACACACACACACACACACACACACATATATATACACATACATACATATATATATATGCATACACACACATATATATGTATATATAGTGCCTAGCACAGATTCTGGCATATAGCAGGTTCTTTTAAAAAATAGTTGTTTCATTGTTTTTATTTTTTTTCCCCATATCCATTCTCTTATCTACTTATTTCAATTTCTGCTTAGAGCAGCCTCCTCTAAAGCTGTAACACAGAAGTATGGGGAGATGAGTGGTGAGGCAGGCAGCAGAAATACAGGATGCTCCAGTCTGCAGCATTTGAGCTCAGGAGAGAGGCAGCCCATTCTGAGCCTGCCTCCCTGCTCTTTTGGAGGCTAGCTGTATGCTGAGAGGAGGTCACACAAAATGAAGATCAGTTCCTCGTGTTTAATGAGGAGGAAGTTGCTGGTAACCTGAGAAATCTGCCTTCTCTGTGGGGCTGCTTCCTCCACTGCCTCACTCCCAGATCTTCTCAGGTCTGAGGCGACCAAGGCTACAAGGAAAGCAGCGGGCGGTGTGTGGCGGGGTGGCTTATAGATGGTGGCTGAGTTGGGGAAACAGGTCCCTTCCTGATGTCCTTGCTCAGCTTTGCTCAAGAAATGTTCCTTTGGGACCACATAATTAGGGCCCACTCTGGAAGGCAGAGCTAGAAACCTGTGGCAGTTGGAAACATCCACTTAGCTGACTTTTCCAATTCCAGTTATGTATTTGTTACTTTATATAAATGGCTTCCTGTGGTCAGTTGTAAAATGGTATTTTTAGAGCCCTTCCTTCTTAAAGCATAAACACTCCAACTACTTAGAGAATGAAAAGACAAGCCACATACTAAGAGAAAATATTTGTAAAACACAAATCTGATAAAGGACTAGTATCCAAAATGTACAGAGAACTCAAAGATAAGAAAACAAACAACTCAGTTTAAAAATAGCAAAAGAGCTGATCAGACAAAAGTCACCAAAGATATACTGATGGCAGATAAGCACGTGAAAAGATGCTCAGTTTCATGTGGCATTAGGGAAATGCTAATTAAAACAATAATTTAAAAAAACCCACAGTAAGCTACTCCTACACACCTGTTAGCATGGTTAAAAATTTTAAAACTGACAATACAAAATGCTGATGAGAATATGGGGCAACAGGAACTCTCATCCATTGCTGGTAGGAGTGCAAAACGATATAGGCACTTTAGAATACCTTCTGACAGTTTCTTATAAAACTTAACATAAGCCTACCATATGATCCAGCAGTCATTCTCCTCGGTATTTACCCAAAAGAGTTAAAAACTTATGTCCACACAAAAACCTGTGGATCACTATTTATAGCAGCTTTATTCATAGTTGCCCCAAACTAGAACTAAGATGCCCTTCAATAGGTGAATGAATAAAGAAACTATGGTACAATGGAATACTATTCAGTGATTTAAAAAATGAGCTATCAAGTCACAGTGAAATGGAGGAACTTTAACTGCCTATTGCTTAATGAAAGAAACCAATCTGAAAGGGCTACATACTATGTGACTCCAACCAGATGACATTCTGAAAAAGACAAAACCATGGAGACAGTAAAAAGATCAGTGGTTGCCCAAAGATGTGAGGAGGGATGAAGAGGTGGAGCACATGGGATATTTAGGGTAGGGAAACTACTCTCTTATCCTACTGTAACAGTAGACATATGTTATTATAAATTTGCTAAAACCCATAGAACTATAGAACACAAAGAAACGTAACTTAAAGTATGGACTAGTTAATAATAATAATAGGAGAAACTGGGTGCTGAGTACGGAGTATACAGAAGTTCTCTGTATTATCTGCTTAATATTTCTGTAAATCTAAAACTATTTTAAAAATAAAATCTATTAATAATCTAAACATACACACACACACTAACCACATGCACTGATTCCTGGTAAAGCAACCAAATGAATGATATGACATTTAGAAGGCTTCTAGACTAGTGGGTAAGAAAATTAGCATTGATTTCACAGTCCAAAGGTTCACTTCTCCATGTTGTAACACTTGTAATCAGACACCATACATAAGATGTTGCAGCAAAAAATCTCCAGTTTTGTATTTCTGCCCTCTATTTTGACATTTTATGTATCTTTCTGGCGCAGAACCATAGATTTTTATGTCAGCTCCTTAGGTAAATTAAAGAAAAAGCCCCATTGTTTTCTAAGGGCCAGATCAATTAAAAAAATAGCTTTCAGTTCCATGTTTCTGAGGGAACATTTTTAGAAATATAGAAAGTTTCTTTTTTCTTTGAGGGGGAGATACAATCTTGACCTACACTTAAAACAAATTTTATACAATTAAGCATTAGAGATTGATTTCTTTGTCTGAGCTAAAATTTTGCAGCTTCAGGATTCACATCCTGCAAGTGGGTCAGTGAGGCAGCAGAGACCCTCACTCTTACAACCTCTAGCACAGGCTCCACCCCCGTCCTAGGCTGGCTTGTTCGATCTCCCCAGCTGCCCTGGTGTACCTCCTCCTATTCACTTTCTCCTGATGCAAATTCACACCCATCATTCATGCATGCCAAGAAAGAGGCAATGTGTATTGTTTCTTGACTTGTATTTGATCAACTTCTGAACACCGAAACTAGGACCCAGTGACACACTTTTGCCTAGATGTCCTCTAAGAAGTCAGAAAGGTAAAGGGCACCAACAGTTATTTGCAAGATTCTATCAAGTGAATGCAAAAGATTCTTGTCTGCGCTTTCTCTCAAAATCACATGGCAGCTTAACAAAACACACCCGAACTTCAGCAGCAAAATACGTTTATCTGGATTGAAGATTATATTAGCATGTATTGAAAGGTATGTTAAGGGAAAAAACTGTCGAAGGGGTAAGCATCAGGATGCATGCATTTTAGAAAAAGAAGTACTTTTGTACTGGGGGCCTTCAGATGAGCTGTTACTTTAGCTGTCTGGGCCAGTGAGGAAGATGAGGGCGGTGAAGCTGGGTAAAGCTCAGGGTAAGGGCAACAGCCCCAGCATTCCAGACTTAGGGGCTGAGAGGGGTCAGTGGCCTGGTGGAGACAGGGCAGAATGGGGTGGGGTGTGCTGTGACACATCCAGAACCAGGAGTTTTTCTGGGAAGCGTGGTGGATGGAGACACTTCATTGTTTGTCCCTGTGAACCAGACCCATCACTGGGGAACAGGCCCCAGGGACCAGCGGGGAACTGGACCACAGGTCAGGAAACAAGGTTGAGCCAGAGAAGAACTGTAATTTAGGGAACTGAGGGATTCACGACTCACCCCATGGTCAGAGATTGAGATTATAGCTGCAAGGCCACATCCAGTGCAACCCCCCTGCCTTGCCTGCCTGCCGCTTGTACAAACACCTCCTGGAAGGGGCTGGGTAGAGCACCATGGCTGGTGCCAGAGCATCTGTGGGAACTGGTAGTAACTGTAGATTCTAGTGACATCCAAATACACACATACTATGCTTCACCTGTGTTCCCACCCATCTTTGTATCTCAGTTAACATTTCCCATTTTCCAATAATTCTTAAAAATTCACAGATGTAATTGCACCATTTGGAATTTCTACTTTGTAATTTGCCTTCATTCATTCAACAAATGCTTTACTGGCCCCGATGAAGTGCAGGTCCTGGGTTGGTGCTGGATCACAGGTGAGCAAAGGCAGAGGATCCCTGCCCTCCCAGATCCTGCAGGTGAGTGCGGGAGACCTGCACCAATCTAATAAAGGACTTAACTCTTCTAGCAATTTTTACATTAAGAATATTATCGCATTTTATTTCTTCTAACAGAGTACCTTGGAGGCAAGGTACTTGCCACCAAGTGATTTTCAACATAAACAACTTCAGTTACGTATGACGTCTTAATGATTAAATGCCATCTTAAGAGCATGAGACAGATTCTGACAAGATCATGTAGATCACAATTAAGAAAACTTTCCCCAGGCCCTCCATCTCAGGAGTAGGCTCCCCAAGAGATATGTCCTATTTTAAATGGTCACCGTGACTGATGGATGGCACAGCAGAGAGAGCTCACTTGAGGGAAGGGCAGACTAAGTGATTCCTAACTAATTTAATAATTCTGTACTCTAGCCATCCAGTAAGGCTTACAATACGATCTCAAGTCTCAGGACTTCCTCTGATAGTTTACACAAAAGATGGCCTATTAGTTAACAAATAACAAAATTTCATAAAATCGTTCCAAGACAAATGAAGTACATAACACTGGCAAGTTAGCAAATTGATAAGATAAACTGCCAACATTGGTGATGGCACTTTTCAGAATCTAACAAAGTGAATATCTGATTCCAAACTTATTATCCTTTTCAATCTTTAGTGTTACCTGGGAACATTAAATCCCAACTCAGAAGATTGTGATCTCTGAATTTTAGTGGCCCCTTGCTTTAAGAATCTGCTCTTACACATTCTGAGAAACCGTCATTTCTTTCACAAAGCTTCTGACATTAGCCATTTCCTTTATACTCAGAAGAAATAAAATGAGGTAATATTCTGAATGTAAAAGTTGCTAGAAGAGTTAAGTCCATATATTTTTTCCTATATGTGCAGAGGAGGGAATATAATACATAACAAAACTGACACATTTTAACAAATGGCAGCGTAATTTCAAATTTAGGGAAGCACGATCATCTGTGAAAGCACCTTTTTATGCAAAATATTTATAGAGGTGTATAAATAAAATGTGCACTACAGAGTAAAATAAAATAGACTGGGGCATACAGAACATAGCTAGTATGACTAAGCTTGTTTAAAAAAAAAAAAACCCTGGATTTTTTAAAGCTTCCATTTCACAACAGGGTCGAGGGAGGGGGTACTGCACACCCAAGGCTCACTTCCCTGTATCATCTTCGTAACCAAAAGCAATGCACATAAGACTTCTGTGAACCCTTAAAATATGCATTTGTCAACTTGGATTTGCAATTTTCAAGTTGGTGGTGCAGAACCACAGAAGTGTAATTTTTGCGGTTCCCTTCACACACCTTTCTCTGGAAGATTCTAAAGATCCACCACCACACTGAGGTGTGGCTCCCTGAAAGAAATTTTCCAGCAAAACAAGATGTCGCTCTTTCTACTCTTCAGTGACGTGAGTAAAGGAAAGCCTCTTCTGAAAGTGCCTTAAATAGATTTCCTCAAATCTGGTTTAAGACTGAAAATCATTTCAAATAAGCCTTGCCCTGGTTAGCTACAGCTTTAATGGGAGGAGGTGGAGTTTTTAAGAAGGACAGCATTTGTAAACCAGTTCCATCTTCGCATTTCTTGGATTGGAGACACAGTATTGTATTTGTCATCACACTTGAGTTGCATTTTCACTGTGCCTGGACTATTTGCATACAAACAAAAGAGATTATTTTTAAAAGAGGCTTTCTGTGTTTTTGTTTTGGTCCTTTGGGATGACTGTGGTAAGACAGGACCAAGCCATTTTCACAGCTTGGATTTCACACGTGTTTATGTTGCCCCCTCACTTCCCCTTCCTCACCACCCGCTTCCAATTCATTGGCAGCCAGTGATAGGACCTTCGTCACCTCTTGTCCGGACTATTCCAACAGCCTCCAAGCTGGTTCCCTCTCACTATCATTTACTGTACCATTATCTTCCGTCAAAAACAATCTGATTATGAAACTTCCTTGCTTTAAAGATTTGCTCCCGGTTCCTCTTGGGTAGTGGTCACATTTCTTACTTAGCAAGACGCATGAGGCCCTTCACAGCCTGAATCCAAGTTTTCTCTTCTGCTTTTATCAATCAACTCATATAACTTGTCTAGTCACACTTGAACTGTTCGCTATTCCCTGACCTTCTCAAGCCCTTTCAGGACTTTTCTGCCTTCTTTGCCTTTGTACAAACTGTCCCTTCTGCCTGGAATGCTTTTCTTGCCTTCTCAGCCTGCAAAATGCTCCTCTTCCTTTAAGAGCCAGATCATTCCACATTCCTTGAAGATTCAGTTCACAGCTGAAACTTTTTTTTTTTTTTTTTGCCATCCTTCCCTCCTCTTTTCACAGTATCTCTATCTTCCTTGCTCCCAAGTCACCTTATTTATTCTTCCCTTGTAACGTTTCCCCATGGGGCTAAAGTCTCACTGCTCAGATGGTGCTCCTGTCCTGAGTTCCAAAAGAGCAATGGGCATGTTTCATTCCCCTTTGCATTCCTAGTGGTTAGCAAAGGAACAGGTCCAGTAAAGGTTATTAAAGTTAGTATCTGTTAGCTGGTTGCTTATAAGCTGGGTGCCCTGCTAAGTGCTTTAAATGTGTTACTTCACTTAATCTGTGCAACAAACATACACAGTTTTATAAACGAGGAGAAGTAAGTTTCAGAGAAGTTAGGCCACTTGCCTGGGGATACACAGCCGGTGACCTCCAGGTTTTAGTGGGATATAGAATTAAATCTGTTTTAATTTCTGGCTGATAATGCTGCATGACTGTCATTAGAATGTCGGATAGATGCCAGTGTACTTTTTTGGTGTGGTCGGGCACTGAGTAAGTCTCTCCACTCTGCCCCTTACTAATTGTGTGATGTTGAGTAACTTGCTTAACCTCTCTAAACCTCAAGTTCCTCAATTTTTTTTCAATGGGGGAAAATAATGCTGAGCTCACACAGTCATCATAAGGATCCAGGGACAACACCTATTCAAGTTCCTAGCCCTCTCCCTGCTTACCACAGCCATCGCTGCTCCTTCCTACTCCGAGCCACGCACTGCATAAGCCTCCATTCGCTCACTTTATCCTTATCCTCTGAAAAATGGAAATTATGAGACCTTCTAACAGATGGAGAAACTGAGGCTTAGAGAAGTAAACTGCCCATATTTCCTTTATAAGGACATGTTTTTCCTAAGGCCCACCCCCCGAACTGAATGATCCCCTCAGATCAATTCCTAAGGAGTGTGTAAAGGATGGGTGAAATTCAGCTAGAGGCATGAAAGAGACTGGGTTTGAGTCTGCTTGACTTTTTTCCTAACTTTTTTTTTTTTCTGGCAACCATGAACGCTTAAGAAGGCAGGAAATTCTCTTGGAAACAATGTCCTGGGTGAGCCACCGAATGGGCACATTAACTCTTCTAGTCCCTGCTCAAATTTTCCACCTTTTCCATTGAGCCCCCAATCAAGTTCTCTCCTCAGTCCCAATCCACTATCTTCCAGCCACCAGGTGAAGATCTTGGGAACACTCCCAACTCAGTCGGAAGGGAAAAAGATAAGTGGCCTCTGCCTTAAGGTCTGGCTTCCTAGGGGAAGTGTCTTGCTGGCTCCACACTTTCAGTACCCTTAGCTTCTGTCTCCCAGCCTCACCTGCCTTGTTCCATTTTTATTCCTTCCCACTTGCTGTTGCCTCACTCCCTCGACCAAGGCTTTTACACTCAAGTGCCTGCAGGGTCCTGGCAGGTAATGTAAATAAACAAAGTGGGCCACGTGGGCAGTGGAGAGATTATGCCCCACTGGGGGTCGGGCAGACTCTGCTAGATTCACCGGTTGTTACCATATGGGAATGTGGGTCCAGTGTTACCAAGTATTCTGATTTCCCAGAGGAGCTGGAAATTCAAATTTATGTGGATTCTCCAGATTTTTTTAAATGTTGGCAACGAGTTGTATTTATGTTCTTTTTTTCTTTTTTCTTTTTTTTTAAAGACTACTGTCAGTCTGCATACTATTTTTGGTCTACCAGACTTTAATTTTCAACCTCTACCCCAGACCACTGGTTCCTTCACTCTTGCCTTTGTCACTTGGTTGTCAGAGCTTGTTTTGGACCCTGACCCAAAACGCCTCTCTCCGAGCTCCAATTTCTTCATCTACAAATCTTTCTCACTACTAAAGGTAATCTGTTCTTCCCCGATCTCCCATGATACACAGCATGCTTGTTCAGAACTTCGATCTAGAATCACATGAGAGTCTGGACTCCTGGGTTGTTACCAGCTACGTGACCTGGGCAAGTTACTTAACATCGCTAAGATTCAGTTTTCATTGGTGGAACGTGGGGGATAATAAGAGTGCCTCCTTCCTGAAAGGATTCAATGAAACAATACATGAGTAGCAGAGTGTATGATAATGCCCCCCCCCAATATGGTGAGACCTCCCTTAGTAGCGTCTAACAGGATCTCTATCTGATTCAACTTCATTTTCTCAACATTAAATAAGACTATTGGATAAGTTAATAAACAAATAGTTCCAACTCCCTCCTTTCTAACCTTGATCCACTATAGCCCGGGCCCCCATATAACTTATTCCTAAGCCACTCCTGCCACAATTATCTCCCCCTTCTCTGAACTTCAGCTGTGCTAACAGAGGGCAGAGGTAGAAACTGGTGGCCTGGTAGTGAGACATGCTGGCATGTAAAAATGCGTCCAGACACTGATGCAGGATATAAGAAACAGGAAATTTCTCCTGTGAGTCTACCTTAGATCGATTCTTATTTTTCATTATATTAAATAATGGTGTGATAAACATTTTTGTGCACAAATCTTTTAACATCTCTCTTACTATTTATCTAGATCCCTTAAGGTGACATTATTAGAGCAAGAGGAGTAAGCATTTTTTATGATAAAGAAAAATAGTTTATATATCTTCTCAAATTAGAAGTGTAAATTTGAATGTTACTCATGATGACTAATGAGCAAAAAAAGCCTTTATAAATAAAAGAAGACATAACAGACATAAAATATTTGAAGTCCAGAAGGCTTAAAAGGGGGTTTCAAGGACAACTTCATGAAGACACTCACATAAGTACCAATTATACGGCAGGATTTCATTTCAATGTTTTTGGCATCTTACCTTATGTAAATATATTTTAGGTGGCTTTTTTGTTTGGTTTTCACCTTTTTCACCTGCATCGAGCCTGGCCTTTTCTTATCTTTAATTAGGAGGTCTGTTCTAGCAACTTCTGTGTAATAGGTAAGAATCCATTTGCTAGAACTGAATCAGAAAAGGCAGAGCCAAAGAAATTTAAGACTTCATTTAAAATATAGGAAATAATAGATTTTAAAGAAAAAAATGTGAAGCCTAAAATATTTCATTTTCACAAGACTTTACATCCATTGTAAATTCTTATAACCTTCATGGCATTGGTAAGTACTAGTAGCCCCATTTTACAGATGGAGGCACTGAGGTTCAGGGAGCTAGATAGCTTCCCCAAGGTGATACCGCTAATAAGTACAGAGCTACTTATTATTATTATTTGACACCAGTCTGACTGACTCAAACTCTGGCACTGATCCAAGACACAATACTACCTACAGACAAATGGAAAACTCGCACGCTTCTGTTACAAGAAATATCATCACATTTGATATATTTACCACTAAGCTAAGCACTAAGCACTCTCAAGAGAGAAATCCTGCTTACTGATCTCCAGGGTATTTCTAATTTGTGGCATTGTGCCTAGAACAAAGGTGCTGAATGAACTGAAAAAATTACTAAATACAGAGAAATAGGCAGTGGGCCAAGTTTGCATGCATAAGCATTTTTAAGACTCTTGATACAGAATCTTAAATTGCTTTCCAGGAAAGTTGAAGTAGTATATGAAAGTACCATTCTTCTTGTATACTCTGAGCATTATTATTCCCACCCCCTAAAAAAAACAAGTTGTTAACTTGATAAATCAAAATATCTCATTGGTATTTGCACTGGCATTTCTTTAATATTTATCAAAGATGAATATTTTGTGTTTTTTTAATTACATTTTAAACTTTTCATTTTGAAATAATTAAAGATTCAAAGGAAGTTGGCAAAAAAGTGTACAGGGAGATCCTGTGTACCCTTCACCCAGTTTCCCCCAGTGGTAACTTCTGTGCCTGCTAGTACAATGTCAAAACCTGGAAATGGACATTGGTTTAATCCACTGAACTTATTCAGATTTCTCCAGTTTTATGTGCACTTGTGTATGTGTGTGTGTGTGTGTGTGTGTAGTTCTATGCAATTTTACCACATGTGTAGATTAATGTAACAACTTCCATGATCAAGATACAGAACTGTTCCATCACCACAAGGCTCCCTGGTGCTATCCCTTTGTACCACACACCTGTTCCTTTCTCCACACCCCTAACTGTGGCAGCCACTAACTTGCTCTCATCTCTATGACTGTGTTATTTCAAGAATGTCATAAAAATGGAATCACACAGTGACATTTTGGGATTGGCATTTTCACTTAGCAGAAGTCCCTGGAGATTCATCCGAGTTTTTGTGTGAATCAATAGTTCTCTCCTTTAATTGCTGAGTAGTATTCCACTGTATACATGTACCACAGTTTGTTTAACCATTTACCCATGGAAGGACATTTTTCCCCCAGTTTTTGAGTACTGGGAATAAAGTTGCTATGAACAATCATGTACTGTTTTTTTTCAAGTGAACATAGGTTTTCATTTCTCTGGGATACATGCCCAAGAATGCAATTGCTGGGTTATATGATAAATGTATGTTTGGTTTTGTAAGAAACTGCCAAACTGTTTTCCAGAGTGGCTGTACTATTTTACATTCCCAATGGCAATGTGTGAGCGATCCAGTTTCTCTGCACCCTGTCAGCATTTGGTGTTACCATCATTTTCACTTTAGCCATTCTGACTGGGGTGTGGTGATACCTCAGTGTGGTTTTAATTTTAATCCCCATAATGGCTAGTGATGTTAAACATCTTTTCATGTGCTTATTTATCATCTGTATATCGTCTTTGGGGAAATGTCTTTCTGTCTTTTGCCTATTTTCTAGTTGGATTGTTTGTTTACTGGTTAATCTGATAAATGAAAATATCACGTTGGTGCTTGAATTGGCGTTTCTTCAATGTGTACTGAAAAGAGTATTTTTTGATTATTTACAAATTTTAAAGTCACTTAATTATTAACTGCACTGCACTGCTTTTGTAATTTCATGGTCATTGGTTACTATTCCCAGTTAGACTATAAAAATCACATGTCAGCGTTTTCTTCTATATTCTCCATACTGTCTTAAAACTATCAAGTTCTTGATGAAGACGTATTGCTTAGTTGGTTGAAAATAGTCATAAGATGGAGACGATGATCTAGGTTTATCTTTTGGGTGGTTATTTATTTCAGGTTTTGCCCCATGGTTACTTCCTGGCTGATACTAATTCATTTACTTAACTAAATGTGCATTCTTTTTTATCTTTATTAGATCTTTTAGTAGAGTCAAACCTGATTAATTGATCCCCAACAATATAGAACTGTGATATTTGGGTTGTTTGGCCCACTAATATTCTGAGACTACAGGAAGCAAATTTTAGACTCATTTTAACTTCAACGCTTTCTAAGAAAATGATTTAATACTTCCCTATTCCAATCCTATTACGTTTTTTCCTGTTTGTTGACATGTTACAAGTGATCCTCCAAATTCCACTGGGGTTTGTTTCCTGCTTTACATCATCAGATTCACCACAAATTTCCTCTCTGACTTGAATAACGACTTTCTCATGGCTTAACAAGAGAGAGAGGAATCTGTGTCAGTACCAAAACTCTGACATAAAATGACAGCTGCAGCAAGGAAAGGAGACTCTGGGTCTGCTGCCTGACTCCAGGGTGTCTCCTTGTGGCTCTTTATGGACAGCAGAGGTGAGTTTAGTCCTGTGAAGAGGTCCCCTTTCATCACTGAGTGTTTTGGGGGAGTGGTCCATCTGCTGTCTCAGTTCTCAGCTCTCTGAGGTCTACCCCCTCTACTCAGCCTGGAGTGCTCTGCAAAGGTCACCAAGGACTTCTGGCCTGACATTTTCAGTCATTCTCCTACTTCACCTTTCTGCAGAATTTGACACCATGACTACCCTCTACTTTGTGAAATATTTTTCTCCTGTTAGCTTAGGTGACCTAATCCTTTTTTTTTTTTTTTTTTTTTGGTTCCTCCCCTACCTCTCTGAGACACTTACTCCACTTATTCAGTTTTTTTTTTTTTTCCTGGCTATATGTGCTCTCGCCAAAGGATTATGTACACTTACCAAGTGTATTAGTTCATTAGGGCTCTGGCAACCAAGTACCACAAACTGAGTGGTTTAAACAACAGAAATGTAGTGTCTCATAGTTCTGGAAGCCGGAAGTCCAAAATGAAGGTATCAGCAGTGCTGGTTCCTTCTGAGGACTGTGAGGGAGGCTCCGTCCCAGGCCTCTCCTCGTGGCTTACAGGTGGCGTCTACTCCATGTCTCTTCACATCATCGTCCCTCTAGCTGTGTTTCTGTAGCCAAATTTCCCCTTCTTTTTACGCATACCAGTCATCTTGGATTAGGGCCCACCCTGATGACCTCATTTTAGCTTGATTATCTCTGTAAAGACCCTGTCTCCAAATACAGTCACATCCTGAGGCACTGGGGATTAAGACTTCAACATACGATTTTGAGGGGACACAGTCAGTCCTTAACACTCAGTCCCTAAAGTCACTTTTCCTGTGTCTCATGTGCTCAGTGTAGAAGTTTGGTAAAAATGCTTTGTCTTTCCATGGACATGTCCTCCTCTTTTAAAAATTGAAGTATAGTTGATTTATAATATTAGTTAGTTTCGGGTGCACAGCATCCTTCTCTTACTTGCATCTCTTTCCTCCTTTGGTTTCTGTGACATCACTTTTCTCCTGCTTTGCTCCAATCTCTCTAGTCCCTCCTTGGTGTCTGTTGCAGACTCTTCATCCTCATCTACCTCCTTAAGTGTCAAAGTTTTCCAGGTTCCATCCTTGGCTTCTTCTCACTCCACTATCCCTTCTCCCCAGTGATATCACCTACAATGAGAATTTCAACTATCACCTGATGCTGAAGACTCTTATTGCTTACTCCAGCCCATACCTTTCTCTTGAGCTTTAACGCCTGTATATCTTCTTGTCTACTTGGACATCATCATCTAGCTGCTCCAAAGGACCTCAAATTCAGCATGTTAAAAAATGAACTCCACTTCTGTCCTTTCTTTTCCCTTGGCCCAAACCCATTCCACTTCCTATATCCCCCATTTTGTGAAGGATGCCACTATGTGCTTAGATTTTTCTCCTTCCAAGCTCCATATCTGTCAAAAACCAAATCCTGTCAATTCTAGTGCTTAAACCTCCCAAATGCATCCTCTTCTCTCTGATCCCATTAAAACTGCCCGAGTTTCATGTCCTCAGCACCTCTCCTTGGATTAGTTTCCTATAGTCCTATAGGTCCAATAGTTTCCTAACTGACTTCCTTGTCACCCCAGATCAGTTCTGCACTCTGCTGCCTGAGGAATTTTTAAAGCAATTTTATCATATTTGTGCTTGTTAATGATTCCTCAAACTTAGGCTGTGACTTTAGGATAATCATAATAGATGCCTGGGCTCGGGGTGGAGGATGGGGGGTTCCTTGCTCTGGTCTCTCCCAGTCTCCGCCTAATCCTCTGTTAGTACCACGTGTCAAGCATCTTCTTGCAGCTATACTACAATTCCTCCGTGCACCCTACTTGTTTATTTAACCACTCAGACTTTGGGTGTTTAAACTATGTTGACCTCATGAAGCTCACAGCTGGTAGTCCAGAAAAGCCTCAGTTGAGTCTCTCAAACATCTTTTCTCTCCTGGGCTAGCTCTTTGCTCCTGACTTCATCCTTGCATCTAATTTGGCTCTCAGCTTCCTCAGCTTCATCCTCTTTTTCTAGCATTTGGCTTCCCACTGTGATCAGAGTCATTCCCTGGAAGAGGCTAGTCTTGCGCTTGGGCTCTGCTAGTTCATGTCAGCTTCCCTGGGAGCCCAGCCTCAGGCTGTCTTGGCAGGCTCCGAGGGTATTTAATACTTCTGCTGGAAAAAACCTTCCTGAATTCTAGTCTTAGCATTGCCATCAAGTAGCTGTATAATCTCAGACAAATCGCTTCCTTTCTGTTTCTCAATCCTAACTGATAGCAATAAAAACAACTAATAATAATTACTGAGTACTTATCAAACCAATGTTGTAAGCACTTTACATGAATTATCTCATTAAAATCTCATAACCACCTATGACACATCAAAATTACCCCCATTGTACAACTAAGAAACTAAGAATTTCAGTGGTTAAGCAATTGATCCGAGGTCACAAAGCTAGAAAGTGGGAGAAGCTGGGATGCAAACCCCAGCACTCTGGTTCGTCGGTTTGGCCGTTTAACCCCTGCACTGTTCTTCCTTTCACCATGCAGCTCACTCTAGAGCTGTACAATCCATTTGTAAAATAAGGAAATGAGTGCTCTGGTCTCTTCCACACAGAACTGTCTATGAAAACAGGCCTGTCAGGATCTAGTGAGTTATGGGTAGAATGAGTATATTTTGAAGAGAAGTCAAGAGACAAAAAAGTTAAACACAAAGGGCCAAAGCTCAAACAATGGAATTCCACAAATTATGAGTGATCATGTACCAGTATACAGCTGTCCACTTTTCTGAGAGAAGCAGCTACTGGTTTCTTTTTCTTAAATACCTAGTTTTATTTTTCTGCCTGCAGATGTGATCCAAGTTCAAAAGCACAAAATAGAAGATAAAAATATCTGTATTTTTGATAAGCATCATGTGTACACAAGTATCATGTATAAAAGAAGTAGAACTGTACAGCCTGCTTTTTGTCTTAAGCTAAACACATTAAGAATTGCTCCACAATAGAATTTTTAATGATTGAATGGTATTCCATTAAAGATGTTCCGTAGTTAACCAACTACTTATGTTTAGACATTTAAGTTGTGTCTAAGATTTTCCCTAGGAGAAACAATGGGAAGGAAACTATCCATGTCACTAAAACTTTACAAACATATATGATTATGCCCTTATAATGATGAGACTAAACACTATTGGCCATTTATATTTTAAAGTTTCCTGTTCATGATCAATTTTTGGGCCCCATGAAACAGAATCTTAACAAGAACAATGTAAGCAGTGGCCTGTGGCTCTATAGGTATCTGCACGCAGTGTTAGCGTAGTTAAGGGGTACCATTTCTATGGAGCCACAAAAATGATACATTCTGAAATTGACTTCTTCAGACAGAGGTAACATTTCAAAATTCCACTGGAAGGAGAAGGAATCTTTACTTGGAAATTAAATTCTAAGCTTCTCCAATAAAAGCAGCAAAGCTGTTTCCCAAACCAGTAAGCACTGGACAGATGTGGGTTATGTAGATTTTCAAAGAACAATAATAAATAACGAGTGACCCTAGCTACCATCACCCAAGAGAAGGGTGTAAGGCACTCTAGGCCTGCCAGGGCACGGAGAAAGCTTGCAGTGCAGGGCAGAGCAGAAAGATTTTAGCTTTACTCCCTATGACTAGTGTGACCTTTAGCTAATTATTTAGCCACTTTAAGCCACAGTTATCTCTCTGTAAAACACAATGATGATACCATCTATCCAAGAATCACTGCAAAGATTAACATTCAGTGAAATCACACTTGTAAAGTCCGCAGCACGGAGTGCGTGTTCAATACCCCGTAGCTAATTGGATTACTCTGCTTCCTTCTACTGCCTCACCCTGCTCAGAATTTCCCATGGCCTGTCTGTGGCCTGTTATCTAGGTTCTGCGTTTTCTTCTTACACCTCTTATTCCTCTTCCTTTTCCTTGGCCTCTCTCCTTCCACCTTCTCTCTCTCATTCCCCGCACCCCGGGCCAAACTGTCCTTGGTGTACACTGAATTTGCTCCTTATCATTCGTTATACTTACACAGACATTTAAAAATTTCCTGATTCTTGAAATTAATAATTGCAACATTTAAATATTTGGAAAGCAAGTTTAAAAAAATCAAAATGAATCACCTAAAGAACCCCAACAACCAGTAAACATTTTGACACCTCAGATAATTCTCACCTTTAACCAGTAGTCAAATGTCTTTGGTGGGAATGTTTCAAAAAGGTCCCCTGCCTTGAAGGTCAAGCTAGAGTGTTGGAGCAAGAAGGGGAGAACAGCTTCAAGACTTTAGCTAACCTTCCACAGCATAGACCCCTTTCTCCTAGGTGTTCTCCCTTTGGGCTCCCGTGTAAACATGCCCCTAGTAAATAATTACCATTCTTGGGCAGGAAGGACAGAAAACAGAGCACCATCCTCAACCTCAGCCTAACGCTGAGGTCACTTGACTCATAACTGCCTTTCAAAAAACACGAATAATGATCACTTACCATCCGAGAGCCATCTTCACTGTTCCTGCTGTAGGGGTAACGTCTGGGAATGACCCTGCTTGTCTGTCCGTCTGTGCTGGTCCACGTTACAGTGGAAGGAGGAGCAACCCCTCCTACGCCTGTGAAAGCCTTCCTCCTCAATGACTGTATACTCTGTAACTTTCTTTATTAAAGGCTGTTCCTCTTTTTTTTTTTCTACAGATTTTGCCAACACTTGTGGAAGAAATTTAACCCTTTTCTTGCATTTGAATTTGTTGACCTAGGTCTAAATATATTTAAAAAATAATTCAGTGACTTGAGTCCCAGACATGACATTAAAAGGAGGCTGACTAAAAATTCCCACCTCTTGAAATTCCCTCAGAAAACCTAGAAAATAAGATAATTAAAAAGAGAAAAAAAAAAAACACAAACAAAACTCCGCATCTATAAGATAGAGTAAAAGAACATTCCACAGATTTTGGTAGGAAAATTAAAAGTATGTTTTTCTTCATGAAATGTTATTTTAATTTTTTAAAGATTGATGTTATTTTTAGAGCAGTTTTAGATTCATAACAAAATTGAAGAGAAACGTGGAGCGTTCCCATGTACTCCCTGCCCCCCACACATGCACAGCCTTCCCTACTATCAAGATCTCACACCAGAGTGGTACATTTGTTCCAAAAGATGAACCTACACTGACACATCATCACCCAAAGTCCATAAAAAGTGTGATTTATTATGGGTGTGGATTGGAAGTGGGTAGCCTCCCCCTGTGATTTCTACCACTAAGATGATGGAAGATTTTACTGAACTTCATCAGCAAGAAGATGTCCACCTAACAAGAGCTGCATAACCAAGGAGGGCAAACAAAAACTAGCTGCTTTTGTTATTTCATTCCTACTATAGTCCAAGATTAAATTGTCAAAGAGAAGATTCCTAAAATAAAGATCTGAAAAAACAGCAGTATCCTAAAATTAAAAGATGTACTTGAAAGAGAAGCATGAAATCCATCAAGTGGAAACTATTACCAGAAGCAATTTCTGCATATGAACTAAAAAGGCACTCAAAAGGTTCAGATTGTCAAAAAAATTTCTTTAAGAAAATAGATTTTCATCCAGATAAAAAACATTGTGAGCATTTTAAACTCCAAAGACAAAGAAAACTTGAAAAAGAAATTTAAACTAGGCTGACTACAGAGAGAGCTAAACTGACTTGGCCTCTTAATCAACCCTAAATGTCAGAAAATCACAGAACAATATTCATTAAGTTTGGAGATAGCATTCTCTACCAAGATAAGTTGCCAGTTATGTGTGAAGTCAATAGAATATATTACCAAGCAGACAGAAAAACAACAATAACAAAAATACCACCACTAAGATAACCTTTCTAAATAAAGTACTTAAAAGACATGTTCCAGAATATTTAGAAATGAATTAAAATTGAAATTCTAATAATGGAAAAGCTATGACTGAAGAAAGAAATAAAATAAAAAGGCTATGAAGGAAGAAAGAAAAAAATGAAAGCCAGCTAAAATGTAAAGATAAGACTAAAAAAAAGTTGTAAATTAGTTTAGAAGATCAGAATGTTAAGAAAGAATTATTAGAAATAGACTACCTGTATTATTTTTAATGAAGTTTAAAAATAACAAATGATAGGATTCTGAAAAGATTGCAGAGTAGGAAGCACCAGGAATCTGTCTCACTAGACAACTATTGCACTGGCAGAATGTGTCTGATGTACTATTTTGGAACTCTGTAGTCTATTGAAGTCTTTCAATTTCCATAGGAAGGCTTGGACTATAAAATGTGGTTAATTTCAGTCAATTTCAACTCTTGGAAGAGGAGCAGCTGCCCATCTCCCACTCCCAGGTCCACTGCAGGTAGTTGTGCACAAGTTCCTGGAGCAGCTGCATACAGCTTGCATGATTCAGGGTGGACAAAATAACCCTGTATTCCAAATATTTGGGATCTAAATTCTGATCCCTGACTGCTGCTTCTGATAGGAAAGTGCAGACAAAGAGATGAGAAGCCATTGTTGTTGCACCTGCCCCCATTGTTGAAAGTTCCTCCCCTGCCAGTGAAAGTGACTTAGAGGGGATTTAAAGGGCTGGAGCCCTTCCTCTGCCTTTATTTTTCTCTTCCCCCACTTTGTAGAGCCAGGCATTAAAGACTAGGAAGTTCAAAAGCAATAGTGTATGGGGGAAATTAGAAAGTGACCATGCATGCCTAGAGAAAGGCATAGACTCACAAAAGACCTGAGAAAATCCTAAGTTTATACCTCAGTCTGATCCTTGGCACAGAGATAGCCTACAACAATCTAAAAACCAAAAAGAATAATGAAAAGCAAACACTGGGAAAGGTGGATAATCTGATTTCCAGAGTTACCACATTATTAGATTTAAATGTCCAGTTTCAACAGAAAACAATCACAATGTATATAATGAAATGGAAAGTATGGCCCACTCAAAGGAAACAAAAAATCGACAGAAACTGGTCTTGATAAAGACTTGATGGCAGATCTGCAAGACAAAGACTTTAGAACAACTATCTTAAAGATGCTTAAAGAACCAAAAGAAGCTGTGAAGAAAGTCAATAAAATGATGGATGAACAAAATGGAAATATCAATAAAAGAGATAGGAAACCTAGAAAAAAACCAAAACAATTATAGAGCTGAAAAGTACAATAACTGAAATGAAAAATTCACTAGAAGGAATCAAAGGAAAATTTGAGCAAAGAATCAGTGAACTTGAAGATAAAACGAAAGTAATTATCAAGATGAGATACAGGAAGAAAAAAATGAAGAAAAATGATCAGAGCCTAAAGTACCTATGGAACATCATCAAATCAACCAACATATTCATTATAGGACTCCAAGAAGGAGAAGAGAGGGAGAAAGGGCAGAAAACCTTTACAAATTTGATGAAAGACATGAATATAAACATTTAAGCAGCTTAACAATCTCTAAGTAAGATGAACTCAAAGAGACCTACCCTGAGACATATGATGAAACTTCTGAAAGCTAAATACAAAGAGAGATTCTTCAAAGCATCTTATGAGAATCACTTGTCATATACAAGGGATCCTCAATTAGATTATCACCATATTTCTTGTTAGAAACTTTGGAGGCCAGAAGGCCATGGGCCAATATAGTCAAAGTGCTAAAAGGAAAAAAAAAAAAAAAAAAAAACCACACAGTCAACCAACAATCCTATGTATGGAAAAACTATCTTTCAGAGGTGAGGGAGAAATTTAGTTATTCCCAGGTAAACGAAAGCTGAGAGACTTGGTTACTACTAGATTTTCTCTTCAAGAAATGCTTAAGGGAGTCCTGCAGGATGAAATGAAAGCAAACTAGATAGTAACTCAAAGCCATGTAAAGAAATAAAGATGTCAATAAAGGTAAATACATGGGCAATTCTAAAAGCTGGTATTATTTTAACTTTGGTTTGTAATTCTACATTTTGTTTTCTATGTAATTGAAGAGACTAATACATTTAAAAGACTTATTAGTTTATGTTTTGGGGCACACAATGAATAAAGATGCAATTTTGTACTGTCAACAACTGAGTAGGGGTGGTTACACAGCTATAAAGGAACAGAGTTTCTGTATATTACTAAAGTTAACCAAATTAATTCAAATTAAAATACTACAACTTTAGGATGTCTAAATGTAATCCCCATGGTAACCACAAAGAAAGCAGCTACAGAATATATATAAGGACATAAGAAAGGACTTTAAACATTTCACTACAAAAAAAAAATCAACTAAAGGCAAAAGAAGACTAATATAGGAAATGAGAGACAAAAAAAAAATCTATGAGGTAGATAGAAAACAGATACCAAAATGATGAAAGTAAGTCTCCTTATCAATAGTTACTGATAGTTGGAGACTTCATTAGACCACTCTCAATAATGGATAGAACAACCAAACAGAAGATAAGTAAGGAAATAGAGGACAAAACAGACCAACTAGATCTAACAGACGTACACAGAACACTTGGCCCAACAATAACAGCATACATCTTCTTTTCAAGTACACATAAGACATTTTCCAGGATAGACAATAAGTTAGGCCACAAATTAACTTTCAATAGATTTTAAAAGGTAGACATCATACAGAGTATCTTCTCAGACCACAACAAGAAGTTAGAAATCAATAACAGAGACAAAACTAGAAAATTCACAAATTTGTGGAAATTAAGCAACATAATCTTAAGCAACCAATGAATCAGAGGAGAAATCACAAAGGATATTAGAAAATACTTTGAGATGAATGAAAACGAAAACACAACACCAAAACTTGTAAGACACAGTGAAACTAGGTCTTATAGCTATAAACACTGACATAAAAAAAAAACAATGAAAATCTCAAATTGACAATGTAAGGGACTAGAAACTTTACAACATAAGAAACTAGAAAAAGAAGAACAAACTAAATCCAAAGATAGCAGAAGGAAGGAAATAATAAAGATTAAAAAAGAAATAAATGAAATAAAGAATAGAAAAGCAATAGAGAAACAAATCAAAAATTGGTTCCTTTTTAAAGATAAAAAAATTGACAAAAATTTAGCTAGATGGATTCAGAAAAAAAGAAGACTCAAATTACTAAAATCAGAGGTGATGAATGGGTCAAAGAAGAAATAAAAAAAGAGATCAAAAAGAATCTTGAGATAGACAAATGAAAACACAAAATACTGAAACTTATGAGATGCAGCAAGTGCAGTTCTAAGAGGGAAGTTTATAGCAATAAATGTCTATGTTAAGAAAGAAAAGAAGTTCCTTAACTGAATCTTTTAAGAACTTACAAGTAAATTTTATAATTGTGGTATTTTTGTCATCTATTTTACTTTTATTCATGCTTTAAACACAGTACATTATTATTTTGCTTTACACAGTTATTTCTAGCACATTAAATTTAAGGGAAAAATATTTTTTTCTTTCATTTATTCCATTTCAAATTTTTTTATGTACAGCCATACCTAATTTTATTGTGCCTTGATCTATTGCACTTCAGGAATAGTGTGGGGTTTTTGCAAAATTAATGTTTGTGGCAACTCAGAGTTGGCAGATAATGGTTAGCAGTTTTCAGCAATAAAGTATTTTTTAAGGTATGTACATTATTTTTTAAGACATAATGCTATTTGACACTTAATAGGCCAAGTATAGTGTAAACATAACTTTTATATGCCCTGGGAAACCAAAAAATCTTATGTGACTCACTTTGTTGAGGTGGTTTGGAACCAAACCAGCAGTAGCTCTAAGGTATGCCTGTATTTTTTAAACAATACATATTCCTTCTACCTAAAGGGTTTTTTTTTTTGTTTGTTGATTGGTGGGTTTTGGGGTTTTTTATATTTCTTGGGGAGTATGCATACTGGCAATGAATTTTATCAGTATTTGTCTGAAAAAGTAATTCTCCATCATTTCTGAAGAATATTTTTTGCTGGGTAAAGAATTGGGTTGACAATTTTCTTTCTTTCAGTACTTTAAGTACAGCACTCCATTATTTTCTTATTTGCAAGGTTTCAAGGGGGAGAAAAAGTCTGCTGTAATTCTTATCCTTCTTCTGTGGGTAATTTTGTTTCCCTCTATGTATTTTCAAGATTTCCTCTTTGCTTTTGGTTTTCAACTTTGAATATTGGCATGGACTGAATTGTTTCCCCCTAGAATTTATATGCTGAAGTCTTAACCCCAGGTACCATTGAATGTGACTGTATTTGAAGATATGGTCTTTAAAGAGGTGATTTAAGTTTAGATGAGGCTGTTGAGATGGCCCCTAATCCAGTCTGACTGATGTCCTTATAAGAAGGGAAAGTTTGGACACAGAGACACTATGAATAACATCCATGGACAGAGGGATGACTATGTAAAGAGACAGCAAGAAGACAGCCATCTGCAAGCCACAAGGAGATGCCCCAACCCTGCCACACCTTGATCTTAAACTTGCAGACTTCAGAACTGTGAGGAATAAATTTCTGTTGCTTCAGCCACCCAGTCTGTGGTATTTTGTTATGGTAGCCCAGCAAATTCATATAAATATAGGTAGGGTTTTTTTTGTTTGTTTGTTTTGGTTTGGTTTGGATATTTATCTTTCCTCTGAGCTTCTTAGATCTGTGGTTTGAGTTATGGCATTAATTTAAAAATATTCTTGGCCATTATTTCTTCAGATATTTGTTCTGTCTCATATTCTTTCTCTTTACCTCTCCTGGGATTCCAGTTACATGTATATTATACCATTTGGTGTTTTCCTTCAGCTCTTGGTTGCACTGTTCTGCTTTTTACCCCCATCCTATTTTTTCTTTTGTTTATTAGTTTATGTAATTTTTATTGACCTATTTTCAGGTTCCATGATTCTTCTTTGCTCCGCCAAGTTTATTGATGGGACTTTTTTTAATTTTTGGTTTTTCCTTTGATTTGTTTATTTCTTTGTTCACCTTTCTTTAAACATTTTTTTATTCAGTTATATAGTCATTTTACAATGTTGTATCAAATTCCAGTGTAGAGCACAATTTTCAGTTATACATGAACATACATATATTCATTGTCACATTTTTTTTGCTGTGAGCTACCACAAGATCTTGTATATATTTCCCTGTGCTATACAGTATAATCTTGTTTATCTATTCTACATTTTGAAATCCCAGTCTGTCCCTTCCCACCCTCCCGCCCCCTTGGCAACCAAAAGTTTGTATTCTATGTCTATAAGTCTGTTTCTGTTTTGTATTTATGTTCTTTTTTTTTTTAAGATTCCACATATGAGTGATCTCATTTGGTATTTTTGTTTCTCTTTCTGGCTTACTTCACTTAGAAAGACATTCTCCAGGAACATCCATGTTGCTGCAAATGGCATTATGTTGTTGGTTTTTATGGCTGAATACTATTCCATTGTATAAATATACCACCTCTTCTTTATCCAGTCATCTGTTGATGAACATTTAGGCTGTTTCCATGTCTTGGCTATTGTAAATAGTGCTGCTATGAACAATGGGGTGCAGGTGTCTTTTTGAAGTAGGGTTCCTTCTGGATATATGCCCAGGAGTGGGATTCCTGGGTCATATGGTAAGTCTATTCCTAGTCTTTTGAGGAATCTCCATACTGTTTTCCACAGTGGCTGCACAAAACTGTATTCTATTGATGGGACTTTTAAGGCATTTTTCATCTCTGTTACTGCATTTTTTTTTCTGGCTTTTCATTTGATTCTTTCTTATAATTTACATTTCTCTGACAGAATTATCTTTAAAATATCTTTTCCATTAGATCCTTTAACCTATTGAATATAATTATTTTAAGTCTTCTGTAAAATAGTTCCAACGTCTGTGTCATATTTGTTTCTGGTTCTGATTATTGTTTTGTCTCTTCAGATTTTTATTTTTCTTGCCATTTTTTATGTCTCTGCTATATAAATTCATATGTTAAGGCCTTAACACCCAGTGTGATAGTATGGGCCTTTGGTGGTAATTAGGCTTAGATGAGGTCATGAGGTCTATGAGGGTGGGGCTCTCATGATGGGATTAGTGCTCATATACAAAGAGACACCAGAGAGCTTGCTCTCGCTCACTCTTTTAACATATGAGAACACAGAGAGAAGACAGCCATCTGAAAGCCAGGAAGAGAGCTCTTACTGGTACCAAACCAAACTTTGTTCCACTTGCCCGATGCAGTGCAAAGCCAATCCACTGACACTGGGTTGTGGTGAAGGAAAGTATAGCATTTATTGGAGGATGCCAAACAAAGAGAATGGGAAGGTCATGTTTAAAAGACCTGCACTCCCCAATGGCTTTCAGGGAAGAGTCTTTAAAGACAGTGTGAGGGAAAGTGTTGTGGGGTGTGTGATCAGCTCATGCACAATATATGCACAGTTTTTTGATTGGTTGATGATAAAGTAACAGGGTGGTATTTCAGAAATCTCAATCATCAACCTTCTGGTTCCAGCCAGTCTAGGGTTTCCTTGCTGGTGGTCAGCATGCAGCTAATTTTTTCCCACCTGATGGGGTTAGTATCTGCAAAACAACTTAAGGATGTGGCTCAGGATATTACCTATATAGCCCTTGAGGAGGAACTAAAGGTCCTTGACTTTGATTTCTGGCTAAAATAATTATTTTGTTTTCCTTGATTGTTTTTCTCTGTTTTTTTCATTTTCTCACTTCTCTGATTAAATTTATTCTTTGGAACTCAGGGAAGACCTAGGAAGCTAAAGCAGTTTTACAAAGAAGAGGTGGGTGACACAGGGGTGGAGCATGACCCCAGGAAGGCCCCACAAGGTTCTGCTTGGTTTCATTATCAGAACCCAACTATGCTAGCATCCTGATCTTGGACTTCCCAACCTCCAGAACTGTGAGAAATAAATTTCTGCTTAAGCCACCCAGTCTATGGTATTATGACAGCCTGAACAGATTAAGACAGCCTCATATATTTTTTTTGTTCAAAATCAGATGTGTTATATAAAATAATAGCTACTGAGGTAAATATGTTTTATTTATTAAATAATATATCTATTAGATATATCCATTCTCTTTTAGGTTGTCTGTTAGAGATAAGCATGCTTTTCTTTCTACTAGGTCCTTAGCAATGAGGGGATTTGTGTCAGTTTTGTCTGGAGTTGAGTTGGGTTTGAAGTTTGTTGTTGGTATGATTAATTAACCACAGTGAACTACAGGCTTCAAATTTCTCTGATGATACCTTGTGTGGGCTATTTGCCAGTGTTTCTCTCAATATCTTCTCTACACTTGGCTTTCTCTCTTTCTGCTTTTTGTTGCACCTTCCCTTTGAACTGCTCCCGAGGAAGAATCTGTCTTTTGCAGCTCTCCTAGCTATGTTCCATTCTTATTGTTACTTGACACTTATCAGAGTGGTTGTGGCAGAGGGGACTGAGGAAGGCAGAGTTCTCTGATGTTCTAATTGTTTCAGCTTCAGTCAGACATTGTGACCCTGCTCTTGTGGGCCTTCATAGTGTTCCTGTCCCTCCGCCAAATCTAGTGCTAGGCCAGAACCTATTCCTGATTTTTTCCCAGGGTTAAACATGTTTTTCCTGTTTTCCTCCCCCAGTGGCAATGGGCTTCCACCAGTGCCTTAAAATGTAGTTTTTGTTTCCAAAATCTCTACAGATTAAGCCTTTTGTTCCATAAGGTTTAATCTGATAGATAGGATAGATGGGTTTGGGCAGAGTTTTGGCAGCAATTTTTTGTCCCCATCATCTATCAATCCCTATGAGGAAAATTTCCTCAGAATTTTCTCCAACTTTCCTTGTGAGCTGTTGGTGATGTTCTCACAGAAAAACCGTGCAAGAAAGTGCAAACCCCCAGGGGGCTTCATTGTATCACACTAGCCTATACTCAGCCTTTAGCAACTTATTTTCCAGCTGACTCTTGTTACTGACATGTGGCATCTGGAGGCCTCTGCCCAGGTAATCGAATGCTTTGATCCTGTTTTTCCATATAGGAGCTTGTCTCTCCCTAAATTTGGGGTTACATTTTTGCCCTATCATAGCAGTTCCCTAAAGGATTCAAGAGTCTTCATTGATTTGCAGTTTGTCCTGCATTTTCTTGCTGTTAGGGTGGGAACAACTCTTATATAGCTCTCTATATCTCTGAGTTGAAACCAGAATTAATCTCTATAATTTTTCATGTACAATTTCTGGGGCTTAAAAAAATGACCAGACACACAAGTTTGCTGAATACAAAGTTAATATACACAATCAACTTAATGTCTATATAGCAGCCACAAATAATAGAAAATAAAAATTTTAAATGATGCAATTTGCTATCAAGCCATATCAATACCCAGAAATAAACCACATGAAGATGTGTGGAATTTCTTTAAAAAAAAAAAACCTTTAAAAATTATTAAAAGAAATTGAAAAATACAAAAAATAAATAGAGATATACTAAGTTCATAAATTAGAAGACTCAATAATATAAAAATGGCAATTCCCCCCAAGTTGACCTATTGATGTAAGGCAATCCCAATTAAGATCCTAGTAGATTTTTGTGGAAATTATCAGGCTGATTCTAAAATGTGTGTGGAAATGCAGAGCTAAAAATAGTCGCATCATTCTTGAAGAAAAAAATGAGGTAGAAGGACTTGTTCCAGCAGATATCAAGACTTGTTTTAAAGCTCTAATTAAAAGAGTGTGGTATTGGCACGAAAGTTGGCAAATAAATAGGCCAATGGAAAAGAATAGTGAATCTGGAATCAGATACACATGTGTATTGACACTTGACTTTTGGAAAAGCTGACACTGCTGAGCAGTGGGAAAGGAATCAATTTTCAATAATTGGGCTTGGTCAGTTGGATATCCATATGAGAAAAGGTGAAATGTAACCCCCTCTACCACACACCTCAGTTCTATGCAGACTGAAGACCTAAATGTAAAAACCAAAATATAATTCTCCTAGGACACAATAGAGGAGAATATCTTCATGATCCTAGGGCAGGCAAGTGTTTTATCTTAAGTGAAAAGCTAAAATCTTAAGGACATTAAAGGAAAAGATTTATAAATCAAACTTAATAAAATAATAAAATATTAGTTCATCAGTATCATTAAGAGAGCAAAAAGGCAAGTCACAAATTGGGAGAAGATATTTTCAACCTATATACCACAAAAAGGACCATATCCAGGATATACGAGAAACTCGTACAAATCAAGAAAGTAGTAGAAAACTAAATAGAAAAATAAGCAAAAGAGTTTACCAAAGCCAAAAAAAGGATATCCCAAAAGTACAAAAGGCTAGTAAACATATGAAAAAGTGCTCAACTTCATAGTCTTCAAGGAAAAGAGTTTACCAAAGCCAAAAAGAGGATATCCCAAAAGTACAAAAGGCTAGTAAACATATGAAAAAGTGCTCAACTTCATAGTCTTCAAGGAAATGCAAATTAAACCACAATGCAATACTATTACACAGCCACCTGTAGAGCTATACTTGAAAAGACTTACCGATTCCAAATATTGCCAAGGATATGAAACAATGAAAACTTTCATACACTGGTGGTATGTAGGTAAATTTGGGGAAAAATTGTCATTTTTTACTAAAGTTCAACATATGCTTACTTTACTGGTAATCTATTGCTGCAACATTGTAATATTGTTTTAGTGGATTAAAATAATAAATATACATCCTCTCACTCTTTCTGTGGGGAATTTGACAGTAGCTTAGCTGTAGGGTTTTTGGCCTAGGGTCTCTCATGAGTTTAGTCAAGATGTCAGCTCTTTTGAAGACTTGACTGCAGCTAGAAAATTTCCTTCCAAGATGGCTTACTCACATGACTATTGGTAGGACGTCTTAGTTCCTCAGTATGTGGGCCTTTCCATAGGACTACTTGAGTGTCCTCGTAATATTGCAACTGGTTTCCCCCAGAGCAAGCAAGGAAAAAGCTGTAGTGCCTTTTATGACATGGTGTCAAAGGTAACACCTTGTCACTTCCGTTATTCTATTCAATAGAAGTGAGTTACTAAGTCCAGCCTATACTTGAAGGTCATGAATTTACGCTCCCCCTTTTGAAGACAGGAGGTCAAAGAATTTATGGACATATGCTAAAATCACCACACATACCCTATGACCAAATAATGTGACCCTAAATTATAGAAGCAAAAATGGGCAGGTGTATGCCCCCTTAAACATTTACTGGTATGTTTATAGCATTATTATTCATAATAGCCAAATAGTAGGAACAAATCAAGTGTCTATCAACAATAGAATGGATAAATAACTTATGATATATTCTAACATTGGAAAACTATTCAGAAATGAAAATTAATAAACTACAAATTAAGTATACTACAGGAACATGCAAAAACCATGGATGACTCTCACTAATTCTTTCGGTCACTAATATTGAGCAAAAGAGACAAACTCAAAAAAAACTGTACTACATTCTTTCCTTTATATAAATGTTAAAAGAGGCAAAACTAATCTATAATGTAAGAAATCAAGATGGTGGTTGCCTTTGGAGAGGAGGAAGGAGGGAATGACTAAGAGGGATCATGAGGGAGAGCTTCTGAAATGGTATTAACTGTGCTATAACTTGCCCAGAATGGTGGTTGCAAAGGTATGTTTACAACATGATAGTTCACTGGGCCATATACCTCTTATTTGTGCAGATTTCAGACTTGTCTTACCCTTCAAATTTGGAAAATTTTAAAAAAGATACCAAGGAAAGAAAAAAGTACTCTTCAGGCAAGAACAAAACAGGACTGTGTGCTGAATTTGGCTTGCAACTAGCCTTAGTTTGTAATATCTGCATTAAACCAGGGTTGGTAAATTTGATCTTCAGCAGGCCTCAAAGCATTTGGGTTATGGTAGTCTTTGGTGGTGGCATAAATCTATTCCTGTAGAATTTAGAATTGTTGACTGTTGTTTCTGGAAAAGACCTTTTGGATCATTTGACACAGTGATTTTTTAAACCAACCTCTGGCAGAGGCAACCCCTTAGGTGTTCCACAGAATGACAGGGTTTCTCAGAACACAGTTTAAAAACCACTGATCTCGTCTAACTCCCTTTGCTACAAGTAAAGATACTGAGGCTTAGAGAGACTCAGTGTTACCTGTTTAGAGTTACAGAACTATTACTTGGTGGTAATGACCTGAGAGTCACTGCCATCTGAAGGTAACATTATGCTGCCCTGATGGAGAAGCCAGAACAGTGTTTCATTTAGGGGCTGCCCTGGGGAATACCCTTTTTGGTAACAAAGATGTGGGGCATTTTCTCATCTAGCTCACCCTTCAAGTAGTTTCTCAACTCTGGCTGCACATTAGAACCATCTGGGAACTTTTTTAAAAAATACTGCTTCCTGGGCCTCCCCATAGACTAATTGAGTCAGACTCTCTGGAGTGGGCTGGAAAGAACTGGATATTCTCACCCTTATTGGGCATTACTGAGATGTTCATGGACTGAGCTCATCATCTCAGAGGAGCTCTGAGTCTGAACAGTAAACTGGGCCCTGCCACAAGAGGAATAAACACTAGAGAGAGAGAGAAAAAAAAAATCCCAGTGATGGTAGCAAAACTCCAGGCTCTCTGCCTTTGTTGCTATGACCTGAGGATGTGGACCTCTTCTCCGTGGCTCCAGGCTCAGGAATGCAGCCCCCTATTTGTCTCTAGCTTTTCTCTTTATAAAAAAATATTGAGGTAACCAGATCCTTAGGACTTGCATGACAAGTGCAATTGAAGTACATTGGTTTCAGGCATGGTTTTGGCAGAACATGGATTTAACCCCTCTGCTCAAGAGCCCAGCAGGACCCTTCTCTGAGGGAGGTCGCCCTTAGAGATGTGTTAGTTCTGTATTCCTCTGTCCAGCCAAGGGACACTGACATCTTCTTAATCTGGGTCCTTTTCACCTTTGAACTGTAGAATGCCAGAGGTGGAAGGACCAAGGAGGTTATCTTATCCAGTTTCCCATTTGATAGATAAAAACATTCTAGGCCTAAAGTGACTTACATAAGGTCACACTGAATGTCAGTGGAAATGTCCTGACACAAACACCCTTGGTCTGATTCTACACCCAGTACTCACTCTTTTTTTTTGGTTTGTTTGTTTCAAAAGTATTTTAAAATATAAAATATGCCCAAGATACAGAAAAGCATACAAAATACACAATTGGCACCACTTATACCACCCAAATTTAACTGATTTTACATTTTTAGCATATTTGTTTCAGATATTTTTTTTTAATGTTACAGATTCAGCTAAAATCCCTCCCAACCCATTTCTCTCCTCCTTCTCTCTTGGGAGTAACAACACTCTAAGACTGGTGAATCCCATTCCCATGAATGTTTTTATGCTTTGTTCTACATATATGTGAACCTTCCATAACACTAGACAATATTGTGTCTTAACGTTTGAAAAAATAGTATCTTGCAACTTCTTTATTCATACAACATTATGTTTTTAATACTCATTCATGTTATAGATCTGGTCAATTCATTATAACAGTGACAGATTATCTCAACCACTGATAAGCTCCATCTTATTTATTTCCCTCCAGTGGAAAGTTGTTTCCAAGTTTTGCACAGATTGCTTTGTAGTGAACATCCTTGCACATGTATCTGTGTACACAAGAGTGAGAATTTCTATAGAATGGAGACCTAGAGGGGAAATCACAAAGTCCTAGAATATGTGCACCTTCAGCTTTATGAGGTTTTGTCAAATTGTTTTCCAAAGTAGTTGAACCAATCTGTACTTCTCACATCTTTACCAACACTTGGTTGTCTCAGACTTTTACGCTTTAATCATTTGGTCAGATGTGAAACAGCATTTGTTGTTTGAATTTTCCAATTTCTGATTACTAGTCAGTTTGAGCATCTTTTAATATATTTAATAGTGAACCAGATTTCTTCCATGTGAATTGCCTATTCATCCCCCTTACTATTGGGTTGTCTCTTACTTGCTTTCCAAGGGTTTTTTTTAAATATATGCTGGTTATAATTTTTTTGCCTTTGAAATACATGGCAAATATCTAATTCCAGTTTGTGGTTTGTTTTTTCACTTTGTATATGTTGTCTTTTGTTTATAGAACTTTTTAATTTAGTATAGTCTGATCAGTTTTCCTTAATGAATAATTCTTTTTATTTTCTGTTTAAGAATATATTCTTTTCTTCAAGGTTATATGGGTATTCTACCATATTTTCTTATAAAAGCTTCAAATTTTTGCTTTTAGCATTTAGAGTTTAATCAGTTTGGAATTTTGTATGTGGTATGAAGAAAAGATAGATATTACATTTTAATATAATAGACACTAATTGTCCCAGTATCACTTATTGAATAGTACCATTGAAATATAATGCCATCTCTGTTATGTATCAAGTTCCCATTTATACGGATGTCTATTTCCAGAATCTCTTTTACGCTCCACTTGTTTGTCTATCTGTATGCCAATGCTACATGTTTTAATTGCTCTAGCTTTATTGGGGCAAATTCCCCCCTTCCTCCTTATTGTTATTCAAAATTATCTTGGCTAATTACCACCTTACAATTTCCACTTAATTTTAGAAATGGCTTGTGAAGTTCTGGGAAGATTTTTTCAGAAATTTGTTTTGAAATATATAGAATTTATTGATTAATTTGAGGAAAATTATCATCCTTAGTGATATTGAGTGTTCTTATCCACAAACATGGTGCATCTTTGCATTTGTTTAAGTCTTTTAAAAAGTGTTTCCAGTAACTTTTTTCAAATTTCTCCATAAAGCTATTCCACATATATTGTTAAAGATTTATTCCTAGTTACGTTATCAATTTATTGCTATTGCAAATATATATTTTAAAGTCCTATCTTTGAAATGGATGTTGCTGGTATATACAGATGACATTGGCATTAATATATTGGCCTTGTTTCCAGCAATCTTTCTTGTTAGTCCTTATATATAATTTGTAGATTCTCTTCAATATTCTATATAAGTAATCATAATACAGTGAATAACATCTTCATTCTTCATTTTCAGACTTTTAATTTTTATTTTCTTATTATACCAGTAATAACATCCTGTAAAATGTTGAATAGAAGTGGTAATAATAAACATATTTGTTCCCAGACTCCTTTCACTAGATTCTACCACCTCTTGCTTTTAGCCCTACTCCAAGATAAATTGTCTTGTTCTATTCCACTAACCAAGAAATAGGTCTCCCAATCTCTACTGACCCAGACCTCCCTAGACAAGTGTGCAGCTCCTACACCCCAGTCAACCAACTGCACTTAATAAAGATGTCCATTCGTCCACAGGAGTTTCCTTTGGATGACCCACTCTTCTCTCAGGTGCACTGTGTTTGAAGTGGTTCAGAACCTTTCTGTATTCCACATATAAGTGATTAAAAAAAACCACACCCTGTTTATATATCTATATTCTTTAAAGGCATCACCATCCACCCAGGTGCAATAGTCAGAAACCTATATTCTTCTCTCAATTCCCACATCTAATTTGTCACCAATCTTGTTAATTCTATATTCTAAATATCTACCAGAGTATCCTCTCCTCTCCATGCCCAACACCAGCGACTGGCTTAAGGGTTCAGTATCTCCCACTTTGACTACAGTGGTCTCCCTGCCTTTCATCTCAATTCCTGCCTATCATTCTTCTCACTGCTGCCAAGTTTATCTTTCTAAAATGCAAGTCTGATCATGCCTCACCTGGCTTAAAACCCTTCACTGGCTCCTCCATGTCTAATGTATGAAGTCTTAGTTCTCCAGCTGGTCATACAAGGCCCTTTATTTACCCTGGCTGGCTCTCTAATATACTTGCCTACCACTCCCCACCTTTCTCTATTGTCTGGTAAAACAGAAGTGCTTATTATTCAGCTATGCTATTTCCTGGTGCCATGGTTTTCGCACATGCTGGTCTCTTTGGTTGGATTACTCTGGCAAAATCTTACTTGTTTTCAAACCTAGATCACATGTGACTTCCTCCAGAAATTATGGATAATGAGCTCAACAAATATTTATGGAGCACTACCTATATGCCAAGTACTATACTGTATGCTAGGCATACAAAGATAGATAAGATATACTCCAAATGATGTAGCATCAGTTAGCTGCTTTCATTTCTTGCCCTCCTTTAAATTTAACTGCCTGAAGCATAACTTTTATTTAGATGTTCTTTTCTCCATTCTTGATAAATACACATATAGATGTACAAATATCACATTATTCTCAAATACAGATACACATGCACCTTATAGACACAATATTCAGATACATTCATGGATACAGTTTCAACTTGGAAGTATGATTGTAAATGGTGAGATCATAAGCTCAGTACTGTATGGTTAGACCCTTGACCAGTCAACACAAAGCAGCACAGGATGCCTAGGGTAGGAATTAAGGGTGTGTTCTCTGAACACGGATTGCCTGAGTTTGCATCTCAGCTCTGCTACTTACAAGCTGGGTGACCCTGGGTAAGTAACTGAATCTTTGTACCTCAAGTTCCTCAGCTATAAAATGGGGACAATGACAGTTCTTGCCTCACAGTGTTGTTGAGGGAATTATTGAAGTTAAAACAAGAAGTGCTTAGAGGGGGAGGATATAGCTCAAGTGGTAGAGCGCATGCTTAGCATACACAAGGTCCTGGGTTCAATCCCCAGAACCTCCTCTAAAAATAAGTAAACCTAATTACCTACCCTGCTAAGAAAAAAAAAAAAAGTGCTTAGAATATAGCCTAGCACAATGGAACCATTTAAAATATTACAGTTATTATCATTTTGTATATGTGGACACTTCTGTCTCAGTCACTATCAGCAGGTCAAGTGATATTTTCTTCTATATCCAGCAATGAAAGAACTGTTGTTCTGAGCCAAATGTACACTCCTATCTAATCTCTATTGAATAGTGGCACATGTTGGCAGAATGACTGGCTAAGGAGAGCTCATGGCACTGGAATAGAGTTTTTCTTTGTGTGAAACTAAATGGCATACGTGGGAAGAAACTGCATTAACACACACTGATAGAATCAAATAGCTGTAAATACACATTGAGGCATAGCTAGATGAGGATGTATGATGTAATAACTAAGAGCACAAGGTCTGGAATCAGACTGCCTCACTTAGACCATAACTCTGCCACTTACTGGCTTTGTGACTTTGGACAAGTTACTTCTTTGTACCTCAGCTTCCACATCTGTAAAATGCGATTGATAGTAATAGTTCTTATTTTGTATATTTATTGTGGAAATTTAATAATATATGTACAGCACTTAGAACATTACTTGGAATGCAATATATAATAGGTGGTGAAGAAAAAAAAAGGTGCATGTAGTAGACAGAGAACCATATAAAGTTAACCTAAGTGTTCTTTCCAAGAGAAGCAATGGAGGTAGATATTCAACTGAATGAGTAATTCCCAAGAGAAAAAAAGGAAATTCTAATTCTGCTGCACTTGGAATAACCTTTTGAAAAGTCATTTTTGTTGTTGTTCCTTTAGAAGTCTCCAGTATAGCCCTCTAGTTATGTTTGGTCTAGCCACCAGAATTTCCCAAAGAAAATTCCTTGGGACATCTGTCCTAAGATACGTATGAGGAAAATAGGTTTTGTGGTTGAATAATGCTGGGAAATACTCATGACATATTCGCTTAGAAATTCAAATGTATCGTAGTACCTTAAGGGTTTGCTGGATCTTGAAAAAATGCTCCATTTAGTTTAATCCAGCTTTTCTTGTATATATTTGATCAAAGAGTCCTTTATCCATATGCTAGTTATTAACATTCCAAGGAACTACTGTTCCATGGAATAAACATGGAGAAATGCTGCCTTCAATGAATATTAAAATGACCTTAATACCAAAGCAAGGGCTAAAGGAGGTAGGTGAGGGAAGATGAGGGCTCATAGTTTTTTAGACTGGGATTGGAAATTTGCCTAGAACCCCTGGACTTAAGTCAGAGGACATAATGACTCTGGGCGAACTAGGTGTGAGAGGTAACTGAAGGTTAAAGCGATGTAGTGTTTTTAAAAAGTCTGATTTTGCTGTGTTGTCTAAAAATGTCAATAAAATAAATTATCACATGCAAGCTTTGAGTTGCCACTGTCATTAGCCTCTGGACATGTTAACCAAGAAGCTAATAAATATAATAGATGAATAGTTAGGTTTTACTTTCTGGATGCATTTTTAAGTCATTAAATTATAGGATATATGTCTTGAATCCTCAGGCATTTGCTCTTTGAGCCAAGTGTGTGAACTTTATGATGAAAGAAAATGGTTGCAGGTATGGTGGAGCACTCTTGTCCATTTTGTCCCTCAAGTTTTGGGGAAATGTTTAAGTCTACATAAAGTTTTCTCACAGCTATGTATTGTTTACTTACAAAATCCTGTCATGTAGAAGTCACCTTCACTGTCATTGCCTAGTTATTGTAAAGAGGCACTAGGCCATTCAATGACTAACCAAAAATTCTGAACAATTAAAAAAAAATTTTAATTAAAAAAAAAAAGAAAATTTGCCTAGAAAATTCTCAAAGCCAGGAACCACAAATCTTGCAGGGTCACAAACACTCAGATACATACAATGTTCCTGGGAGCATGTGCAGGGTCTCTGGAAGGGGTCGGGGAGCACACCGCACTCACACTGTATCCTGCTACTGCTGTGGTGCAGGGACCCCACTGTGGAAGATTCAAAAGCTCCTAAACATATGATGCCATGTGTCTTCCACCCTGCACTTCCTGATCTTACTTCCTACTCTTTAGAAGAAAAGAGGCTACAAGAAAAACATTTAAAGTGGAGAAGCTCTACTGGAGAAACAGAGGCCACGCCCAGGAGTGGAGGGGGAAAGGGGGAGCTGAAGAGAAGAGACAGACTGGTTTGAGACCTCCAGTCAGATTCAGGACAAGGATACTTCCCTGGGCAGAGGTGAGATGAGAGGCACCACTAACTAGCACCAGGCGAAGAGGACCCTTCAAGGCAGAGCTGGGCAGGAGATACACTTATGAGAAATAATATTGACTTCTAAGGTCAGTGACCAGAATGGGAGCTTTCTGAGGACAGAAACCATGTTTAATGCATCTTTATAATTATTTTCTTCAGGAAAAAGGTGGTGGCTGGAAGGAAGGGGAATTGTGTCTGTTACAGAACAGGGAGCACAATGAGAAATCCCTGATAGGGAGAGGTGCATAAAATGGCTTGCTGTGTATTTTCATTGGCCAGTTTACATGTGACTTTCCAAATTAATGTCATTGGTTGGCTGCCTGAAGGCAAGTGAGCCTTCCTTCTCTGTTTTGCTTTACCCCTCCCTGTGGGTTCCTACCAAGGAAGGAGAGACTAGGATTACATCTTAGGTGGCCCGGTGCAAAGAGACCTAGAATCTTTGACCTTGAGGGGCTGCTGAGCTACATGCAGGATGGCAAATAATAAAAAGGAATAGACCAAAGTTAATAATGCCTAACTATGGATTTTTTTCTTATTTCCCTAAATTTATATTTTTCTAACTTTTCTATAAGAAGTATCTGGTTTTTTCTTTATAATTACGGAAAGTTAAGTCTATTGCTCTAGTTCATATCCTACATATCTAGTTCATATCCTCAGAAAACCTGAACAATCATCATGTGTAAATTTCCTATTAGTGTGCTTTTCTTGGGAAAAAAAGCTTTTTCCAAGCATGTATAATTGCCTGGGAACTAAGGCAGGAAATACTCCCTAGAAAGTTATAGCCACGTTTTTCTACGAGGAGAGTTGGGGGAGAACTTTGCTTGGGGTGAGATTTCCTGAGAACTGCTGGGTTAAATGGTTACGGGCAGTTTCGGCGAGGAGAATCACCTGGCAGCCTGCAAGGGGGCGGTGGCAGATAGGAAAGGTGGCCGCGGCCCGGGCCCAGGGGCGGAGCAGGAAACGGCGGCGCGCGGAGCGGGAGGCGGAGCGGCGGGCAGCGCCCCAGGTGGGAATGAGCCGGGCGGTACCTGCCCGCGGGCCGGTCCTCCCGCCGCGCTGCCCGGAGCGCGAGGAAAGCCGAGGGAGTCCTCGGGGAAGTGGTGCGTCCTGGGCCGGCCGCTGATGAAAGAAGACACAGTGTCCCCGGCGCCCCTGAGCTGAAAGGGGGCGCAGAGGGGCGGCATGGGCCCCGAGCTGCCCACACCTTGGCTGCTGCTCTTCACCTGGCTCCCAGCAGGTGAGCCGGGGGAAAATGGGTCCCGCCTCGGGCCGAAGGAGACAGGAAGCCATTGTTGCCTGGCCTTGCGGAGCTGGCCACAGGCAGGACGGCGGAGGCCTGGGCTGCGCTCTAGTGCCTCTTGGCTCGGGTGCCAGGAGGTCCGGGGACCGGATCGAGTTTCCGCCTGTGGGAACCTGTTGTTTTCCTCTCGTTAGCCCAGCCCCTTCTGAAACAGGTGCAAGAAAGAAACCCAGAACCTCTGGGCTTCTCATCCTGCAGTCTTTAGGCACTTCTTTGTCCCTGAAGCGGAATCCGTAGCGGCGGAAACATCACTCTTAAAATTCCTAATTACTTTTTCCTTTCATCTGATACTTGCTCTAGGTTTTAGATATGGTGAGAACCATACTGGCCCAGGAATGCACTTATTTCACTCCTGAGAGGTATATGTCTCCTCAGTATATGATGGAATGTTCCGTATGATTCACAATCCATTTTACAGGATCACAGCAGGAGGCTCTTTGCTAAACAGGTTCGGTGTCACTTTTCGGCCTTGTATCCACTCACTTCTCGAACTTTCCCCCTTGCTTATTATCTCACCATCAGGTGCCCATCCACCCACCCTTTCCTTCATGCGCTTAACCTCCAGGCCAGTCCCCTGTCTGCTTTGGAAGCTTGGTTTTGTGCATCTCAGTGTATCACTGAGAAAAATGGCAGGAGACTGTATGTGCATGGGTGAAACTAGATAGGAAGGACTAGCTGAGGGACAGAAGGTCTTTCATGCCGTTTCAGTTAGGATGTAGGTGTGACCTTGCAAATCAGAGTGTATGAGTTCTCTTGCAAGGTCTGCCGTTTTATTTCATTTTACCTTTTTGCCTTCCCTCTTTTAGGAATAGCTGCTCTCACCTCTAAGTCGTCTGTGGGAGATCAGCTCAGTCTGCTCACAGACCAGCTTCGGTCTTGTATTTTTCTGTGGGAAAAGAAGTAATAGGAAGGCACAGGTAGAATTCCATTTTTACAAGCTTGATAGGCATGAAAATAGCTCAGGTGTAACCAAATCTCACTCAGACAAGATGCCACAATAACTTAAGCTTAAGGCTGAGAATAAAAGGGAGGGAGTGTTGCAAAAGGCTAGGAAAACTAGAAAAATTGGTATCCCCAAGGTCCTCTGGATTACCACATTTCCTGTAGGATGTAGATCCTATAAATTATCTGAAGCTGACAAGTCTGGGTGTCAGACACCTATGGTACACAAGGAAATGGACTAAAACTCACCTTAACTGAAGTGCCCCCAAATTCCACCAGAGCAGTCAGCAGCTTAGACTGTGAAAGCAAATTCATAAAAATCCCACAGCTTTGCACAGTCTTCTCTCCTATGCCTCACGTGTTTAGCTCCAGCTCCACAGTAGCTAGGCATTTCTGAAGCTGCTTGAACTGACTTTTCAGGAAAATAGAAGTCTACTCCCACCTCTGCCTTGGGCACCGCATCCTCAGAATTAGGACTTCGTAGCCAACAGTCATCTACATCAAAAGAATAAGAAAAGAAGCCTTATAGACAAAAATCCCATTAGGGTGTAAACCCCAATCCTTAAATCACTGGCATGATATTTTAAAAGCTGTTCCAAGATTATACTGTATAGCACAGGGAAATATATACAAGATCTTATGGTAGCTCACAGAGAAAAAAAATGTGACAATGAATATATATATGTTCATGTATAATTGAAAAATTGTGCTCTACACTGGAATTTGACACAACATTATAAAATGATTATAAATCAATAAAAAACGTTAAAAAAAGTTTCCAAACCAAAACTACATTTGCATTTGAATAGGTGGTATATTAAATGCATGCTCCAGATAGTAGAATAAAAATTACAATCCAGAAATAAAATAAAATAAAATAAAAGCTGTTCTATTTTTATGAAGAATATTGAACACTGAACATTTTTCAAATATAGTGATTATAACCAACGGGTATATTCTTACAGTAAGCAAATTGCTAAATGGACAGAGACTTCAAAAAGTAGAGCTCCAGGTGTTCATGAACCAGCCATGCAGTGTGAGTAGCCAGGATGTTGAGGGGGTCAAATAATACAGACTGCTGGGTTTGCCTGGCATTTGTTAAATGGAAGCTTACCTGCATGACACATTTTAGAACCAGAGAATGCTGAACACACAAAAGTCCTAAGTCCAGTAAGAAATACAGTTTATATTGTGACATGTGCACACATATATAAGATTTATAAATTAGGAACAAAGGGTACACATACACACAGTGACTATGTTGGATAAAAGAGTAACAAATTCACATCAAATATTATTTTAATAAAATTTCAATCCATAGAAAACCATCCCCAAATTAATATTATTAAATAGAAAAATCCGGTAAGTTGATTTTTTTCAAGATCTGCTGCAAACTTTAGATAGGAACTTTGGAAAACCCAACACTAGAATGTGTTCATTTTGGCCCATCATCTTGTCCTTTTCTGTTTCTAAAGAAGAGTCAACCCCACCCTCTGATTAGCACCCAAGTTTCTGCAATTGCAAAGTGTGGGCCAGTAGTGAAATGATGTCAGAGGTGAGTACTGGCTGGTTAGTGTGGCTTGGGGCCTCTCATGGAGACTCTGGGGTCAGGAGGTCCTGTGAAGTTACATAGTCTGTATGTTTGGAGCAGTGGAGAGATTAGTTGTCAGAGGGTTTTGTGTGTGTGTAATTCTCCAAACTTCATTCCTTTAAAAAGAAAAAAAATTTATCACACAAGTGATACTTGCTCCTTAAAACAAAACATTAAGATAAGGCTAAAGTAAGTTCCTGTAGCCCTTTGCATTATTGGCTAATAACTCTGGTTACCTTCATCCAACCTCAAAGTTTATTCCTGGAATGAAAGTTTATGTTTCCCCCCAAATTCTAAAAGGTTGTGTGTCATTTTGTGCTTTTGGGGATTTTAAAAAATATCTTAGAGTGATGTTAACTTATAGATCCACACAGCTATCAACCTGTATTATCATTCTTTGGGAAATCAGACAGCTCTCTCTTAAGGGACAAGAATTTTTGGAGAGCATCTAGATCAGTAGCTCTCCCTTAGTGGTGAGGGTGAAGGTTGGGATCATACTGACAACTTAATGACATCTTGGTCCTTGATATAGTAGATAGTAAAGTGGAGCTTCTCAGGGGGAGGGGGAGGTCAAGGGTGGAGGACGGAGGACTGTCCACTCAGTGCCTCCCTTGCCCCTACAAGGCTCCCTGAAATACCTCCCAGAATCCCAGTGCTCTGCCAACACAAGGAGGAATCACTCCCATTCCCTATTTCCACCTCCCAGCCAGTTTTACAGATAAAGAAATCTGTGTCCAGGGAAGTCAGGTGTCTCAGATTGTCACGGTGGAGTTGGTTTGAGAGCTGGGACTAGAACCCTGGCATCTTCACTCTTAGTTCACTGCTCATTCACCTGTTTCATACCTAGAGCAGGTTTGTTTTGTCTAATCGAATCCTGGTAGAAATAGAAGTTGACTACCTCCTGGATGTCTAACTAGATGTTAATTATTAAACACCTTGCCCCAACAACAATGCAGTGGGGTGAGATGCTGGGTTGTTACTGCTGTACTGTCTGCCTAGGTTCCTTTCAGCCTAATACTTTATTTCGTTCTTTGAAGTCCTTAGGGGAGAAATAAGATTGTGTGTTTAAGAATTGGGAGGACTCTAATCATGTCTCATCTTTCTCTAGTCCTCATTTCTGCATCTTCTAATCTCCAGATCTTAGGGTAAGGTGGGGTCAGAGGAAAGCATTCAACACTTCCTTCATTTCTGAAACCAGTTACTCACTGTGTTCTGTTGCTTAAGCCCAGCATCTTAACCATCTCCTTGCCTCTAGGCCTGATGCCTCTCTGTCTAGTTCCAACCATCCTCTACCTAGATGATAGGTTAACCTACCTGAATTAATCTTTCCCACCTTCACTTTAATCCTCCAAGAACTCCTACTAGATCCTCATAGTTTACAAGAGTGGACTAAAGCTCTTTGTTTGTTTCAAGGCTCCCTCATTCTGGCCTCACGAACTTGGGCACCCTGGTGTCTGCTGCTCTGGGCATGCTTTTGTACCCCTTCTCCCTCCAACACACACCCTTCTTCCTTGCCTTTTGTCTGGCTGTACCACAAGTAGTTAACTTGAACCGCTTATTTTCCTTACTTTCAGAGAACTTAAAATTTGTTCTAAGCAGTTTAGACTGTCTCGTATGAATTTATTTGTTCTTTTATTCAGCAAATGTTTAATGCACACCATGTGCCAGGTGTGCTGTCAAATGAAAGTGGACATGGCCTTGGTCCCCATGGTGCTTACGATCTAAAGGAAATACAGGCAAATATAGAGATACAACTATGACAGGGACCATGAGGAAGAGATATAAGGTAGCCCAGGAACATGTAATAGGTGGGGTTTTGCTCATTTGGAAGGCCCTCCCTGGAGTAATGATGCTGGAGTTGAGAGCTGAGGAATGATCGTCCCAAACTAAAGGAACAGCATGTGCAAGTTTGCTGGATGGGAGCTCAGTGATAGGAGAGGTGGCAAGAATGTCAGCATGACTGAGAGGAGGAAGTCAACTGGCGTGCATGTGGTGGAAATGAGGCTGGGGTGGGTAGGACCAGGTCTGCATGGCTTCATGGTAGGAAGCTTTGTATTTATCCTAAGAATAACAGACAGCTTTTGGAGATTTTTCAGGAGAATGAGTTGGGAGACTGACAGCAGCAGGTGGAATCCACATGGAGGAAAACCAGAGTTTGCGCTGGTACAAGTTAAGCTGATGCACTCTCCAGACTAGAAGTGATGGTAGCTTGTGCCTGGGCAATGGTGATGATGGAGAGAGAGAGAGGATTCCAGAAATACTTAGGAGATAAATAAATCCAGTTTGATAATAGATTGTATATGGAGAGTGAGGGAGAAAGATGTCCAGGACACCTCCTAGTTTTCAGGCCTGCCCACCCACCAAGATGGGAAGTGTGGGAGAGGGCCAGGTTTGGATAGGATGAGAAGAGCTTAGAGCCTGATTTAGAATTGGAAACAACCAAGAAGAGCTGTGAGGAGGATTTGGACCCATGTATCTATCTTGTCCTTTATTGTACATTAGTAGGATTTGCTCTTCAAAGCTCTGGCAGTTTCTGAGCAGTCCTCTGAAGCTTAGCCATGACCACAAGTACTTGCTGATGGGTTTACTTGTTGACTATTGACTTTCTCTCCAAGAGTGCAGGGACCTTGTCTCTCTCATTAGCTACTTCACCGCCATCCTCTGGAACAGTGCCTGGATCATAGCAGGTATTCAATAAATGAGTGAATAAGTGACCGCTGAAGGTCCAGAGCACATAGAAATTTGTCACTCTGGTGAGACTTAAATTTGCATATGCTCTGAGATTAGCATGTGGGGACACAGATGAGTCACTGACCTGAGCGACTAACTTTGGGAAACCCCAAGCATCTGCCTCTCAGCCAGGTCTTGTTGTCCTCTACCTCTTATAACCAAAGGATATCAAATTCAAACCACCTAAGGGGCTATTTTTTTCACCTAGTAGTTTATCAAAATTTTTTAAAGATTGATATTTTCCCCTGTTGGAAAGATTGTGGTGAAACATGGGAGTGTCACGCAGTGTTCACAGGAATATAACTTCCTTTTCTGTATTATCTATTAAAATAGAAAAGCCTTATCGCATTTGGCCCAGCAATCTCACTTTGAGAAATACATCCTCCTGGAATAAAAGCACGCGTGTGAAGAGATACTTCATATAATATAAAAGTATTCATTTCAATAAGTTATTTCAACATTGTAGTAGTGAAAAATCAGAAACAGGCTAAATGCCCATCATTAGGAAAATGAGAAAATTATGGTTCATCCATGTAGTCACTTCATGCAACCACTAAAAAAGAAATTAAATTTATATATACTGATATAGAATAGAGTGGTATCTTATTAACTTGAAAAAAAACAAAGTTGCAAGTCAATGTACTTAATATGATTAATTAAAAAAAACAGCATAGGAAAAGATGTGGACGACAGACACCAAGTTATCAAGAGTGGTGCCTCTGGACAGTGGAATTCATGGTGAGCCAGGAAGAACTTTTTACTTTATTCTCTTCTCTATTGTCTTAAGTTTCTTATTATTTAGTTTATATTTACAAATTTTAAAAAGGAAAAAAGAGGTTTCTATACAGAGTGGTATAAAATAAATTTGTGAATGTCCCTTAAATTTGTGAATATCCCTTAAAGGGTTAAACCTCCACCATTAGAAAACTTATCCAGAAGGCAGGTGGTGCACTGGAAGCTGTGGGCTTTGGAATTTTAGAGGTGTAAGCGTAAGTCTAGTTTTGCTATTTACTAGTCTAGTTTTGCTATTTACTAGCCGTGTGCCTTCAAACCAGGTACTTAATCTCCCTGAGGATTTTCCTCATCTATGAAATTGAGATAAAAATAAGGCTGATCTCAAGGGTTTCTTGCAAAGGTTAGTGAGATACTGTGTAAAAAGCACCCAGTACCCTGCCTACCAGCATCTAAGTGCTCAGTAGTTACCAGTTTCCTCACCACGGTCACCATAGGCTTCTCCCACCCCAAGCCTAGTGCTGTTGAGTAGCACAGTCAGATCTGTGTTTAACATGTCACATGGAGATGTAATTCCTCCCCGCCACCACCCCCACCTGCTTCTCTTTGTCCCCTTTTCTCTGCTCCTAATTTTCTCTACCCCTTACTTCATATATGCACATTGGCAGGCCCTTTTCCCCTTGATTCTTCTGTTTGCACTGTTATCAAAGGAAATGTAACAAGCACTGATGGTAAATATACTTGGGGAGATAACTTGCCCTGACATAAACTCTGATAGGATTAAACCTGTGTACTTTTTGTTAACCAGCTTAGTGGAGCAGAGGTGCCTGGGTCCCTGAAAACCGGGAATCAGCACCTTCCATCAGAGGCAGCATTAGGCCACTGCCCCTCGCCAGGAAAGGCCTTGCTCTCCCTCCCTGACTGCCACTCCCTTCCAAGCAAGGCCCTTCATGTGGTAAGGAGTGGAAATGCCATCCGGTCCCCTGAAAACGGTTCTTAGTTTAAAAAAGAAAAGAAGTTTTGTACCTATATACCTACGCTGTATGGATAATATGTTCTAGAAACTAAAACATCTTGTCCACACTGATGCTACACAGGGAAGGCAGGCTGAATAAATAAATGTACGAAGACAGGTATCTATTTGGGAACACATGGCGCTTAGTCGTAAATATACTCTTCTTTCGTTGGTATATTTTCCTTCCACTTTAACGCAGAATGGTAGTCCCCACCCTGCACAGCAGTGAAGTCTTGGAAAGTACCTCATGGCGGGAAACAGAGAATCCCCTTCCCTTTCCCTCCTTCCCGTGAGCTTTGATACCTCATCTGAAGTCACTTTTCCACCCTTAAATGACAGATCTCCCTTCCTCTTTCAAAGAGGGGACAATCTGAATGGGTTTGCCAGGTAAGACACAGTTTTAAAAGCTTTTAATGCACTAATTCATTTTGCAAAGAGAAGACAGTAATGATAGCTTAACATTTGTAACATTTTAATTCTTTCAAAATGCTTTTACATGCTGTTCTCAGTTGACCTCAATTTCTCAAAGTATGATACAAATAATCGCTGATGTTCATTGAGTATCTATTATGTGCCAGGCTGTTTGCTGAATGCTGGACATATTTATCTGATTTAATACTCACTATTACCCCATCAGGCATATATTATCATGCCAGTCTTGCCTATAAAGAAACAACTGTAGTTTGGAAATAACTTGTCAGGTTTTTTAGCCAGCGGGGGAGTGGAGGCTGGAAGTGGAGAATCTCAACTCAGAAAGTCAGTCTCCAGAACTTAAAATTTTTGAGAGAAAATGATAGACACAACTAGCAAATTAGATGGCGATGAATTTGGGAGAAGGAGATGCCATAGGATGAAAGGCATTTAAGAACAAAAAGAAAATTTAAGAATTTGAAAACACGTAGTATGAGGTTTAAAAGAGCAAAGATGCAACCAGGACATCTATAAACAGAACACTTCTCTTTTTGAATCTATTCATATTTTCAGCCCACCTTCTGCTGCCCTTAATCTCTTCTTGAAAACTTTACCTGCTAAGTAGTGTGTGTAACCAGTTTGGTTAGTTGCACAGAGAAATTAGAAGCTAAAGGAAAAGAAAGATGGGAAGTTTTTGCCTTTGACATGAGCTGTCTTACTACTTCCTTTCCCTTCCTCCCAATCTGGAAAGTCCTCCTGCTTTTTGGGAGTCTGGTGCTTGACTTCTACTTGGAAGGTCAAGCTTGCCTGCTTGGGCAACCTCTGGTTCCAGCCAAGTTCCCTTCTCTGACTCCCAACAAACCCACACTACATCCCTGCAAATATTCCACCTCTATACGAGTAATGTTGACAAGAGTCTTTTGAATAGACTGCTATTTGTGTTGAATTACCGTTCAGTTATAAAGGACATCTAGTTTATTAATCAAAGTATCAGAGTGACTGCTGCCCATTGTATATTAATTATTGCTCCTATGGCCTGGCCCCATGCTATGATTATTTGCAAGTTAATGAATCCCAAACATCTTCCTTTATTTAAAGAATAGACAGGGAGAGTGACAAGAGCCTACTCAGGGGCAGAATCCTGACTTTGACCCCCTTAGAAAATAAATGACCATAGACAAGCCACTTAATCTTTTCCAACCTCAGATTTGCTATGTATTCAATGGCACCATTTTCTCCTCCCAGGGATCATATCTAGTGAGTCAAAGAAAATATATGGAAGTGCTCTGTGAATCTAGGATTTTGTTTAGACCACAAATCTGTGTTTTTCTCTCTATTCCAATCCATACGTGTTACTGAACAAAATAAGCTAGTGTTGACAATACCATCCTATTCTTTGCCAAATCTTACCTGTAGCTGCTTCTACTATTCAATTAAAGCTGTGTTGGGTGAATGCGCCAATGTCTATTTCAGGTCAGTTGTAGAAAAAGGGCAAAGGGTGGTGAGGATGGAGAAGCAAAAATAAAAAATCAATTATGAAATAATCCACGTTAGGCTTGAGATGCCAGTCATTGGCTCTTGCATTCAGACTGGACTGATTCCCAGGAACTCTATAGCTGGGAGAGAGAGCAGCTATTTTACCCCAATCTCCTCAATGCTTATTTTCAAAATGATGTTCTTTTTCTATTCACAGCTAAATAAGGAAGTCATCCATCTTCCAAAAAACACCACTTCACCTTCTCCTTCCTTCTTTCTTCCTCTGCTTCCTCCTCGTCCTCCTTCTTCTTCCCCTCCTCCTCCCCTTTAGTGATTATCCATTAACTAGAAATAGACGCTGAAGTGCAATTTACGCTCCACCCCATCTCCCCACTCACCACCACCAGCTCACTTTATCCCCTGTCTCCCATAAAGTCAGAGGCACCAGCGAGGTTGGTTCCCTCCAGATTCCCCAAGGAACTGCACCTTCCTCATAAGGACCTTGGCTCACTCTTTTCTTCCATCCTGAAGCAATGAATTTCTCTGCCCTCTCCCTAGTTTTCACGTGGAATCTTAATCCTACCTGGGTTGTAGGGCCTAGTTTAAAATCTCTTCCCTCTGTGACATCTTCTCCACCCACAGGTCTCCCCCACACTTCTGCAGGCCCACCCACTAGCACGGCTGTCCCTGGCACACCCTCTTTACAGCCCAGCCCTGGAAATGGCTCAGGTCATTCCTGGGCTCCAGAGCCTGCCCTGAGCAGCACCCTGCTTTCTCTCTGTGGCCATGAGAAAAGTGGGTGCTGGGACCCACTTTCACAAACCGCCACAAACCACAGTGGACTGACTTTTGAGGGCTGTGTCCAAGAAGCGAGGCAGGACCCAGAACCGTGTGGCTCTGACCACTGAGCCAGGCTCACACAGCTGCTCTGTAAGGGCGTGACTCTATCTGTTTTGTTTGTGGAAGTAACTCGGTCAAAATGAAGGCAGCTCCACCTGAGAATATTGGAGAGAATCCCAGCTTGAACCCCTTTCTCCTTGGCCCTCATAGTAAGGGAAAAAAGGAAGGAGACATGCACTGACACTAATGCGGCAGCATACATGCCAGCACCAGCACCATGGAGGTAGACATCTCATTGCATTGTTGCCAGGATCTAATGCGGTTAGTACTATTATAATCTTCATTCGTAGCTGAGGGAAACACAAGCTTAGAGAGAATAAATAACTTGTCCAATGTCCAAGTAAGTAGTAAAGTTTGATTTGAACCCAGTTGTGGGTTCAAATTTGAACCCAAAGCCTGGGTTTATTTTAGCTAGTCTACACCAGTGGTTCTCAAAGTACACCACCCAGAGCAGTAGTGTCAGCATCTCCTGGGAATTTGTTATAAACGTAAGTTCTTGGATCCCACCCAAGTCCCACTGCTTTTGAAATCCCTGCTGACAGTGATCTGGGCTGGCACGAGTCCTCCTGGCGGTGCACGCTCAAGTTTGAGTCCTACTGTTCTACACTAAACCTCCTAAGAGAAGACCCCCATGACAGCCTAGAATTGGTATTGACATAGGAATGTTCAAAGATGCTGGTTACGTGTGGACCTCTGACCATGCCAGAGTCACACCTGACATTTCTGTGCCACCTGGTTCCTTGTCAGCACGGAGCTGGAGCTTTAAGTGTGTCTGTAGATTTGGTGGGGAAGGGTGGGAAGTTTTTAAAAAGTGAAAAGAAAAAATTTTAATTCCTTCAAGTCTTTTTTGATAAAACTTGTTACAGTCTGATCATTTTTGTTTTCTTTGCTTTATGCTTATGTTAACCAGCTGTACTGCCAGTTTGCACTGGTTAATGTATTCTTGGTTATTCATTCCATCATTCAAAGATATTTGTTGGGTGACAAGGAGGTGACAGGCACAGTATGAGGCTCTTGTGTTTGAACAGTGAGTCAGAGACAAACCCAGCCAGCTTTCTCAGAGCCTACAGGAGCCAGGCCATTCCCGAGAATTGTGAAAAGCACTGCCTGGGCATCAGATGAGGCACTTTGGGAAAACAGAGGGAGGCCCCTTTCCCAGGTTATCAGTCAGGGAAGGCTTCTTGAGGAGGTGAGGGTGCAGCTGAAGACCTAAGGAGTAAATAGTACTTGGCCTGGTGAAGGGAGTGGAGTGGTGGCTGGTGACATGGAATAGTGCTCCGGCTGAGAGGTCCCCATGTGGGGAGACCTGGGGAAGACAGCAATCCTACCATGGGAAGGACTGAGGCAAGTTCAGGGTGGCTGAAACCCTGAGTGTAGGGTGGTGCGTGAGAGGGATGAGGCCGCAGAGAAAGGCTGAGGGCAAACCTGACTGGCCAGGGTACAGAAGTTGAACTTTACCCTTAGGAAAATGGGAAAACATTTGAAGAGTGACATGAAAAAGCACAAACATTAACAAATCATTCCAATACGTATATGGCCTTCTTCTAATATCATTTCTTGATCACTGTTGGATGTGGTAACACTCCCTGTGGACCATGTGCAACTTGGGAGTCATCTTCCTTTCCCGTTTTCTCTGCCTTCTCCCCGAGGAGTCTGTGCAGTCTCCACCCCTCATCCTGCCCAGGTTCAGGAAGAACTCAGACTGCCTGTGAGCTGCTCCCAACCAGTCAGGCAGTGTGTTTGCTTGTGTGCACTGCTTTTATTGCCCCGTGTATAGAAGTAGGTCACCCTGTAGAGACTTGGTCTGCCTTCAGCATTTTCTTCTGCTCTTGGCTGCAGGGTGTGTGTCCTTGCTGGTGACAGTCCAGCACACAGAGCGCTATGTCACCCTGTTTGCCTCCGTCGTCCTCAAGTGTGACTACACCACCTCTGCCCAGCTCCAGGATGTGGTGGTGACATGGCGCTTCAAGTCCTTCTGCAAGGACCCCATCTTTGATTACTACTCTGCATGTGAGTCCCCCCAGCCTGCTCTCCCAGGGCCCCTCTGTGAAGTACTGCCCTTAGGGTGTAGGAATTATTTAGGATCACAAATTCTTACAGTAAGAAGAAGCCAGAAAGATCACTTAATGCAAACCCCTCATTTTATAGATAAACAAACAGGCCAGGTAGATGAAGTAACTTGTTCAGGGTCACACACTATTTACTTTAAAATTTATGACCCACCTTGTTCTAAAATGATTTAGATTTAGGTCAGCTTAGACATTAAGTAAAAGCAGAGTGAGTTCTGGTTGCAGTGCTGAGGACGTAGCCCTGCCTCCCATGCCGCTCACCACCTAAGAATGCAGACAAGAAGACTCCTGCACTCCCCAGGATCCATCAGTGGTCACTTGTGAGCCTCCTGCCCCTGCCACATTCCCTACTATAGCCAGCCTTCCTGATGGGTGGTCATTCCTCCGCCGACTAAACACTCTTGGTGATGGAGTGCCCTCTGGCCACAGGCAGCCCGTTCCTTGTTGGACATCTCTAAGTGCCGTGCAGCCAGGTCCTACCTCCCAGTAACAACTGCCCCACTCCCGTCAGTTCTGCTGTCTGGACCCAAAGCCTTTTCCTAGCCTCCCACCTCTGCCTCTTTCAAGGATCAAAGGAACCCAGATCCCCACCACCAGCCTGGAACAATGAACCTTTAGACATTTTACAAACAGAAGTAGACAGCCTGTCTGAGCTTCCTGACATGAGGAAAAGGAGGGGGAGGCATCAGCTTTACCTTTTTCAGCCCCAACTAATATCTTACAATGTGAACTCCAAAACTTAACTCTCTGAGCCACCCACTGAGCCTAACGTCCCCAAAGGGGACATGCCTCTAAATTGAGGAATTGCTTGCTGGGGGATTACTCTTAAAATGCCTGGGTTAAGTGGGAAGGTAGGAGGGACTAGGGTGATAGGCATTTGTCACTAGCAGATTTGACAGCTCTCAAAACTTTTATTGTAAGGGCACATGGATGAACAGTATGGGAGCAGATTCTGGGATTACTTTGACAATGAGGCAAGGGAAATTGAGGTGAGAGATGGGGATACAGTCAGGATTTGGAAATGAGGGCCTATCAGAGGGGTTTGGAGTCATGCTGCTCAAAGTGTGGGTCATTGGTATCATCTGGGAGCTTATTAGAGATGCAGAATCTCAGATCTCCGCTCCAGACCTACAGAATCAGAATCTTCACCTTTAACAAGATTTACAGGGGATGCATAGGCTCAGGAAAGATTGAGAAGCATCACTGCTCCAGGGACCAGTAAGGACACCTTTCTTCATGGGAATTCCCCACTGCTGTGTGACTCAGGTGGGTCCTCTTTCCTCAGCATACCAGGCGGCTTTATCCCTGGGCCAGGACCCATCCAACGACTGCAATGACAGCCAGCGGGAGGTTCGCATCGTGGCCCAGAGACGGGGGCAGAATGAGCCCGTGCTGGGGGTGGATTACCGGCAGCGCAAGATCACCATCCAGAACCGTGAGTGTGGAGGAGGCAGCACGGAACTGGGGGGTGGAGAGATGTGCAGACACCGCACCCAGGAGGCTGAGTCATTGTGGGGATTTCCCCTTTTTTTTTTTTCCCTGCTGCCTGATGGTCTGCTTGGTCACTTTCATTGTTTGAGGAAAGTGCCAGATGCACAGAATGTGCTATACCGTCTGAAGTCACTGCCCTGGAAGTTGGTCTCTGGACAAGAGGGTGTCCTACAGCTTTGGCTAAAGATCTGGAAGTGGATGGTTTCCTTTGCTTCCCTGATACTGTGGGCTAAGGTGTGGCTCAGGTTCCCTAGATTCCTTCCACAAATTGTTCTGAGGCCCTAATGGAACCCCAAATCCCCGAGTTCCCCTCTGGCTACTCCTGTTGCCCAAATCTAAGGAAATAGGAGCTTCCAAGTAGATGGCCACCTTGAGACCATCACCCTTCATTGGTAGAAGAAAGAACATTGGGCTTAGAATTAAAAGATGGGGGTCAGGATCCTCATGCTCCCACTCCCTTGCTTAGTAACCAGCGGCAGACCAGTTGTCTTCTCTGGCCTCTGCTTCTGCATCTGAAAGATGGGCATAAAGGTCTCTGTCTCCCACACTGAAGTGAATATCAAATGTGATATCTGAGAGCCATGCCTAAAGCATACCTACTCTCTGTGGGAGCACAGAGAGCGGTGGTCAGCCCCGGTCTGGAGTTAGACTCAGGTGTAGGTCCCCGCTCTGCACTGACAGGGTGTGTGAACTCGGGCAAGCCCCTTCCATGTTTTCAGCCTCAATTTCTGTATGATGGGACTTGCCCTAGTACCTATCTCGTGGAGAGTTGTCAGGATTGAGATGATGTGTGTAAAGCACTCAGTGAGCAGTAAGTGGGCAGGGAACTTAAGTTGTGATCACTCAGCACCCCTTGGATGGATGGGTTAGGGCCCCACATTCCTGTCTTGTAACCCAGGACTGCTGCAGTGGGTTACTGGCACAAAATTCAGAGCCTATTTCAATGAGCTTTATGTGCTGGTTAAATAAAAAAACTGAAAAAAGTGGGGTGGGGAACACCCAGTAGGCCACCCAGGGAACCAGTAGCAACAATGTGAGGAAATCAGTGCATATTCTATGATTGTTCAGAGGTAGATCATCCCACCTTACAAATTACTTCCAACTTTGTGTATAATACTTTGGCTGTTAAGTCTGATCCTTTTACATTCAACCTCTGATTTTCCCAAGCCTGTCCTTGAACTCTCGGCCTTAGGGAACATCTATCCTTTTCCAATCTCTAGGTGTATCCTCAGAGATTCAGGGTGGCTCTATTTTCTCCAGAGCCTGCAGAATTAGCTCTGATTGACCCCAAAGTTTAAAGTCTCTTTAATTAGCAAGTCTCCCTTACAGTTTTTGAAGGATGAAAGTCCCCACACGTGACAGTCCTGATTTTCTGTCTTCTAATTTTGAATAGCACTGCTTACTACCTCCACTCCCAACCGCCTTTGGGTCAAACTCTGCCGCCTTTTCACTCCCATGGGAAAGTGGTATTCCCCTCGGTTTTAATTCCTACCTCCAGGCTCACTGTAACTTCTTAGAGCCCTTGTTTTCTGATATTTTTATGCCCTTGCTTGCATCATTTGAGATGACCCTGTCAAATCAGTTCTTGGATCATTTAAAATATTAACATATCTGATATCCCTAAAGTAATTTTTTTGTCTCTAATAAAAATTGGGTCGGATTTATAATACACATTAACCTTAGGGGGAAATTCCTCCAAAAGCACTTTCACCATTCTTCCAAGTCTGGGGTAAGCTTGTTTCTGGGAAAGGCAGTGGGTTTGGAAAATCATGGGTAGGAAAAAATCATAGGGATTGACGTAGAAAGAGAAGAAACAGAAGTCGAAGTTAGCTCCAGTGGTGCATGACCTTGTGTGTTTGTTTCATTTCCTCAATAAATATTTCTTGACAAACAGATAGTAAAGAATTGCAGCTATGACTGCCAACTAAGCAGGAGCAATTCTATAATGCTACGGTCTTTAAGAATTTAAAGGTGTTCCCTGGTCCTTACTGTGGTCAAAGTAGCAGGGACGTGGGGCTACCCTGATGCCTCTGACTGGACTTTAAGCCCTTTCAGGACAAAGACAGGTCTTACTTGATCTTCCACAAGAGTCTGACATAGTGCTGAACCCACAAAAGTTCTTTAGTGAGCATTTATTGCATTTACTAAGCGTGAACATAACATTCCTCTATCTTAATGGGGTAGCACAGCACTTGGTGCTCACGAGAACTGAAATTCTTTTCCTGAGTAACATTTACTCATAAAATATTGGCATTTCACCCTGACTCAAGTTCATCTTATAATCTGTCCCTTCAAGATTCAGAAGTATGTGTTCACAACTGGTGAGGAATCCAGGCTGTGGAGTTTTCCACTCAGCTTGGGGAGGACAGTAGAGCTTAGTGGTTAAGGGCACCAGGTTTGAGGCATAGACGTGAGTTTGAACCTACCTCTGCTACCTACCTCTCTCTGTTCTAGCTTCCTCTTGTCTTGGTTTCCTCATCTAAAATGCAGCTAATAGTCCTACCCACTGGATCAGGATTAAATTTGATTGTGAGTAAGCAAAAGCCTAAAATATTAGTGGCTTAAACAATAAAGAACCTTATCACTCCTCATGTATAAATTTGGAGGTAGACAGACTGGAACTAGTGTGGTGGCCCTGTTCCATTGAGTTCTCAGGGACCCACGCTCCTTCCAGCTCACCAAGAAAGAAGGTCATCTTCTTCCTCATGGTCCAAGATGGCAGCCAGCACATCTGCCTCCCAGATAACAGAGTGGAAGAAGAGGTAAAGAAGCAAAGGGCAAAGGAGTTCCCACACTGTTTTTAAGAAAGTTTCTGAGAACCAACCTGTGACATGTCTGCTTACATTCTGTCTGCCAGAACTGAGTCACATGTCCATGTCCATCTGTAAGAGAGGAAGGGAAATACTGACTTTATTCTGGACGGCCAGGTACATGACCAGAATTCTGTGACCATGAGAGAAAGAAAGAGTAGACACTGGGAGACAGCTGGAAATCTCTGCGTCACCACTTAGGGAGTCATGGTGGGAAGTAGTGAGGTGCCACATCTCAAATCTTTTCAAGGTACCTAATAGGGCTCAGTGAATGGTCAATTCTATCACCATTGTATCATTTGGAGAAAGAAGAGGGTCTGAAAAGAAGGAATTGAGGCCTTTCTCTGAACTACGAGAGGCCCTCTTAGGATGTGGAAGTATAACGCTGGGGTCTGGAAGCTACCATAGGTCAGAAACGATGTGCCCTCTCCTTTAACCACTGGGTCTCTCCCCTCCCTCCTTGCAGGAGCAGATCTTGTGATTAATGAAGTGATGTGGTGGGACCATGGAGTGTATTATTGCACCATTGAGGCTCCAGGGGACACGTCAGGAGACCCAGATAAGGAAGTGAAGCTCATTGTCCTGCGTAAGTTCTTCTGGAGCTTTTTCTTTTGCCACCCCACTATGACACTTCTACATACAGAAAAAAACAAAAAGCAAAACAGAAACAGAAACAAGAAAACCTAGGCTATTGTTGTCAACTGCCAAACTCTGGAGTTCTCTTACCAAAGCTAAACTCTTTTTTTTTTTTTGGCCTGTATATTGCCCAACCTTAACCTGTAGCTCAAGAGCTTCTGTGTTAGACCTCCAGAATGCTCCAGCCTGAAGCATGCCCCTGCATATGTAGTTCAACCCCTGCTCGGCTTCTCCGCTGCAGACTGGCTGACGGTGATCTTCATCATCCTGGGAGCCCTCCTCCTGCTGCTGCTGATTGGGGTGTGCTGGTGCCAGTGCTGCCCTCAATATTGCTGCTGCTACATCCGCTGCCCCTGCTGTCCCACCCGCTGCTGCTGCCCCGAGGAAGGTGAGAGGGGACGAACGGGCCGAGGGATGGGGTGGTGCAGGAGCCTGCGCCCCAGACGGATCGGTTTCACATGCCCAGCTCAGAACCTCGGGTTCTTCCAGGTTCTCCTCCATGCCCTTCTCCCATCACAGGCCTAGAGGTCTTTGGCCTCAGACCACAAAATGATACTCATGGAAGCTGTAGAGCCAAGGGGAGGGCTTCTGTCCTTTCACATCCTAGCCTGCCTGAGGCCTTCTTCAGATGGCTCTGCACACCACCGGCCTTTCCTCAGCAGCCCTGATACACCTGTGCTCCGGTATTTGCTCCCAGCACTGACCTTGCTTGGACATGAGGTGGCTGGAGGGAGTGGTTTGCATGTAGCAGTGAAAGATAAGTCCACTCCTTAGAGATGACTGGAAAAGAACAGATCAGCAAAGAGAGGTGTTGGAGTGGGGGTTCTCAAACTTAAGCATGTCCAGAGATTCTGATTTCACCAGTCTTGGGGGAAGGGGCTGAGAATTTGTACTTCTCAGGTGATGCAATGCTGCTGGTCTGGGGGAACCCTTTGAGAACCTCTGTTTTAGACAAAAGAAAGAGGGGGCAGAAGATCTTGCTCTAACGTGATCTGTCTTTGAGCTGAAATTTGACCTTATAAAACAGAATTATGACATGTCCTAAAAAATGTGGCTGCAGAATGCATGGTGAGGGCAAAAGAATAAAAATTACTCTACAAAGATCTTTTCTTACTAAATAGATGGAGCAGAGTCAACAGCTTTAAATGGAAGGATTTTTTGTGTGTTTAAAATGATTTTTTGTGTGTTTAAATAATATTTCCCTTTCCTGATGATGTAAGTAAAGTGTTACATTGTATAAAATTTGAGAAATTCAGGAAAATGTAAAGACTAAATCTGAGCACCCAGATATAAGCACTCTTATTATTTTGGTCCATTTGAAAGGAAATTTTTTAAAACAAAAGATAAGAAATTTTCTCTTAAGATAGAAACAAAATCTAATCTACAATGTCAGGTGGGTCAGTGGTCTGAGTCTGGTTTCAGGCCTATGTTCTGAGGTTGCTGTGTTACAGGAAAAGAGAACTAACTTTTATTGGATGTCCGCTGTGTGTGGGCCCTTTGCATATATTTCCCTTTTGAATCCTCACAACCCTAGAAGGCAGGTATCATCATTACTTAACAATGAGGAGACTGAAGGTCAGAGGAATCACACAGCTGGTAAGTAGCAGAAGCAGTGCAGTGTTGCATTCATGTGACTTACAAGTGCCTGAATTTCCCACCAGGGAGGCTGCCACAACCTCTGTGGGTAGGTCACTGTGGGACTGGCTGAGATAGCAGTGAACTCCTTAAAGAGACAGAAAACAGCAGAGAACTCAGCATCAGGCCAGGGAGCTCTCTACTTTTCAGGGGCCTCTGGGAGAGCAGCCAGGGAGAAGCCACTGTCACTGGAGTAGTAATATGCAGACTGAGATGAGAAAAACCCTCCCAAGATACCTTCTTAGAAACCCTAGGTCAGCAGAGCCCTCAGAATAGGCAGCATTAGGGATAAAGTCAGCACAAACAATAAACGTATCCACTGTCAGTAAAGCTGAAAAACAGGTTCTGGGAGAAAGTGGTTTCTCCTAAGTGGTTAGAGTTCTTTTAGGAGAACTGGTAAGATAAAGAAAAGTAGGCCACAAATAAAGATCCCTGAACTTGAGCAGATGAGATCACTTTCAAAGTGAGTCACTTGAGGAGACTGTCCTGAGAAATTTGGTGACAAGAAGAGATTACACAGAGGGGGCAGAAGTTGTAAAGGAAAGTGCTTGGATGGGGAAGAGGGTGAGTGTATATGATTGTTGATTTTTTTTTTTTTGGAATAAGGTAACCCTAAGCATATTTGTAGACAAAGAACCAAGGCCAATAGGAGAGAGAAGTGAAGCATTATGAGTGAGGTGATGACTGAGGAGAGATGGAGCCAGTGGGAGTGACATCAGGCTTGCAGTGAAAGGACTGCCTTTAGAAAGGAAAAGAAAAGGAAGCCTGACCTCTGCCAAGGAGATAGAGGAAGTTGTTAAAATGTGGAAGATGATTAAAGTATGAGGAAAGAGACTGTGGGAGTGAGCTCACACTGGCCTGTCTCTATTTCAGCAAATCAAAATTCTAGGTGCAAAGGACAGCTTCGAGGATGTCAGTGGTTCTTGAACTTTCATGATCACAGCCCACCTCCCAGCCTTCTCCCACTTTCCAGTGGGAGTTAATAGAGGACCAGAGAAGAGAAGAATGAATATGACACCAAATTTTAGTAGCCTTGATAATTCACTTAATACTAGTAGACAACCTGCAGTAGAACTCCAAGATGAAAGTGATTGACACTGAACCTTATCTTTTTTGTGAGAACTGGAGAGACAACTTCCATCCCTAGGTCAGTTGCTGGCTCTCCGCCCAACAGAACCTCTGGGCACACCCTGCAGTGGGCCAAGGGCCACAGGGAGAATGTCTGACCTACGCCACCCACTTCCCCAACCCTTCACCTGAGGGAAGTGAGACCTCCAGAGGTTTTTCCGCAGTGCACAGCTTGTTAGTGAGCCCTGGACTAGACCTAGAGCTCTTGATTCCATGTCCAGGGCTGGTTCGTCTTCCTCAACAAAGATATGCCATCAGTTCATAGGGAGGGGAAGACATGAGAAGTGGGGAATGTCTACACTGGTCACCAGGTCAGTCAAGGAAAGGCACATTGGGAGAACGAGGGTGGCTGCCTGCCTGTGCAGCCAGTGTGGTTCCAGGAAGCATCAGCTGGTGGTTCTCTAAAGCTGAAATGGCAAGAGTTCAAGGGACATGAGATTCTAGGATGCTCCTAAGGATGTCACTGAAAGGACCGACAGTAAAGTCAGCAGGGACTACCACTATATGTAAAAAAGCAAAAGAACTGTGACCATGGGTCAGAGAGGGCAAGGACACTCTGTAGGAGTGGAGAGGGGGTGGTAAGGAATGGTAGGAAGTTGGTGCCCACAGATGATGCTGGCTGTAGGGGAGGAGAGGCGCGGGTCTCTGGAGGAAGGGAGGTGTTGAGTGTTATTTCACGAAGGGGACATCTTAAAGAACATCCCCCAAGTTTTCCTCAGAAATGAGGATAAATATGCTTTTGGTGGTTTAGTCTCCAAATGTGTATGTTTTGTCTCCTGTGGGATCTAAGGTGAAAGAAGCAATTATTTTAATAATTTATTAAAACAGTGAGAGCCACCACCTATTGACTGTCCTGTATTAGGCATTTCATGTGTATTACCTCATTTAACTTCAGCCACCTTCTGAAATAGGTATTATTATCCCCAGCTCCTAGATGAGGAGATTGGGCTCAGACACTCTGGAAATTCACTCAAAATTACCCAGATAATACATGCTGGGATTCAAGTTGAAGTCCATGTGACCCTCAAAGCCTGTGTGTAAGGAAACTCATCCCTGAGGACCGTAATTCTCAGAATGTTGTTGCGAATCCACAACAGTCAATTCCAGTTTTACTCCCTGCATAGAAGTCAGGGTGCTTGTTGAAAACATGGATTTTCACATGTGGTATTAGATTGAAGGCCAGTCTGGGAGTGGGATCCAGGAGTCTGTATATTTAAGTAGCTTGTTAAAGGTGACCAAGGCAGACTTTACCCCATGGCAGTTCAGAGGTAACTTATTAGGAATCTTTTGATGCTTTGTTCATTTCTCCATGTTTCTTATTTTATTGCCTGTCTGAGTCCCCATTAGGTGAACAACAGAAACCCCTGATGGTCTAGACTTCCCACAGAGCTGTTTACAGGGACAAGAGGGCAAGGGACAAGCTCAGATGCTTAATTTTTCTATTCCCATCTCATCAGTTCTAGTCCATCAGGGAAGGAAGGGGCCCTGGGAAAGTTTTGTGGCAGCTAAGAAGGGAGCAGGTGGGTTAATCTTGGAAGTGCATAAAAATTTGACAAGAGAGCTCATAATGGATCTGGAAGGGTCTCTAGGGAGTCATCTGTGCAGGGGGTCCCATTAATTTAAAAGTTATTTGGGGAGCAAGGAGTAAGCCCAACTCTCCCTTTCTCTCGTATTGAATTGGGGCAGTTGGAGTAGGAAGTGGCCAAAAGCGGGAATGGTACCATCTAGAGGAAACCAGGATTCAGTTAGAGGGGTTGGGGGTGGGTAGGGTTGTCCCAGTGGAACCAGATCTTGGCAGGTCTTTGCAGCAGAGGTTAGTCTGGAGTGGGTTTTGAAAGATGTGGTGCTGAGGGAGAGAAATGAAGTGAGGAAGTACCACTGGGGAAGGTTTTTTGGGTTTTGGTTTTTTGCTTTATCACATAAATAAAGGAGTCTGGGGACTCTGTGGTTTGGCAGAAAGACTACAGGCTTGGGCGTCAGACAGACACAGGGTCACACGCTGCCTCTGCCAGTCACCAGTTGTGGGACGTTGGGTCGGGAAGGTAGCCTCTCTAAGCCTAACTTCCTCATCTGATTCTCACATTAAGAGATTTCTCTGAGGATTAGCTCCTGTGAAGTGACTGGCACATGCTAAGCAGGGCCTTATGTGTGCTGAAGGCAGCATGTGTAGAGAGCTGGGGGAGGCATCTGTTAGCAAGAGGGAGAAGAAAGAGCCGGGCGAGTGGACTTTTCTGCAGAGGGCCTGGAGTACTGTCCGTTGGCATGAGGGTGTGGCAGCTCAGTGAGCTGCTCTAAGTTTGCATCTGATTTCCTCCGGGCTGGGCTGTGACTCACCATCAGGGCTGGAGCTCCAGACATTTCTGGGGGCTTGGCTGCAACCACTTCCTGTTGTGCTGGAAGTTGGTCTCATACTGGAGCCACTGGGTAGCCTTCCAGATGGCCCTCTAGCTGCTGGCCTCAGCAAATCCCCTACCCTATGCAGCTGGGTCCAGAGTGCCTGTCTTCTGCCCCCTCCTACAGTGGCAGGAGGCAGCCTCTGGCAGAGCCTTGCTACTTTAGGGATGGCCACAGGGCTTGAGGAACCCAGGAGGAGTGAGAGTGCCAGGCTGGGGGCACCTAGGAGACTGGAGAAACATGTCTATGGATCCCTTGTGCTGCTTTTTTCATATCATTTTCTTTGCCCTGAAAGGAAATGGTATCTCTCTTCTCCCTTCTCAGCCTCTACCCCACCCCTGAGAGTCCCCCTACTTAGGGAAAACCCCAGTACTTAGTAAAGTGAGGAGAAGAGCAGAGAGGATCCACTTCAGCTTTTTGCATTCTCTGCCTACTTCCCCCTGGTTTTCTCCCACCCAGGGCTGGCATTACCAGCTAGAAGAGTTCCTCAGTCCCTCTCTCTTTACCAGTAATTCGGCCCATTGACCTCAGCATCCCTCTTGTTTTCTTTTTCCACTTTGAGCAGGCGGTCCTGAGCTTCTCTGGCAGCCCCTGACTCACAGCCTCCTCCAAGCCCTTTCCTTCTCTATTTGGCCTGTTGCCTGAAATTTTCATTGCCTGCTAATGTCTATGTGTCTACCTATACATTTTAGGTGACTTTGGGGATGAGCAGGATGATGAAATGTTTTCAAGACTAGGAAGCCAAGCTTTAAGAGTGTATTTTCCTAGGGTGCAGGAGTTGCATCTTGCTTAGGGAATTTATTCCCAGCTCCTTCCCAGGGGAACAGTTGATTCACTACTTCCCTTAACTCTTACTCCCAGGCAAGAGAAGTCACAGTAAAACTGGAGGAGAGAAAGTGGCCTCTTGGTAAGGCTACTAGGTGGAGAGAAGTGAAGTGGGAGGTGTGGGCCTTGCTGTGGCTGAGGGTCTGCATTTCTCCTTTTCCCCCCTGCAGCCCTGGCCCGCCACCGCTACATGAAGCAGGCTCAGGCGCTAGGCCCTCAGATGGTGGAAAAACCCCTGTACTGGGGGGCGGACAGGAGCTCCCCGTTTTCATCTTATCCAATGAACGCACTGCTGCAGCGAGGTAAACCTTGCTAGAGATTTGGGGTGGGAGAGGGCAAAGGGCAAGGGTAGAAGCATGGGCTGCATCGGGACCTTCATGACCAATACGGTGGGCATCTTTATGACTGACGATGGGAGGGGGTGTATGCAAGCCAAATAAGGTGGCATTTTGGTGCCCTGATTCTGAGGAGCGTGTTTTAGGCCAGAAGTTCTGCATGTTCTTATCCTTATTTTCATTCAGATTTGTCCCTGCGATCCAGCCTCCCAGAGATGCCGATGACCCAGACCACTGCTCACCCTCCCATCACCAATGGTGTCCTAGAGTATTTGGAGAAAGAGCTGCGGAACCTCAACCCAGCCCAGCCTCTGCCCCATGACCTCCAAGCCAGATCTGGCCATCCTTGTAGCATGCTGTCCTCCCTGGGGTCTGAGGTCGTGGAACGCAGAATCATCCACCTGCCTCCGCTCATCAGAGACCTGCCATCTTCGCGGAGGACCAGCAACTCCTCCCGCCAGCAGTGGCTCCCCTCGCCTTCCCCTGGACCCTGGGATCTGAGAGAGGGGAGGAGGCAGCACCACTACTCTGATTTCCACCGGGAGTTTCAGGACCGGGAGCCCAAGCGCTGGGCGCTGGAGCAAAGGGAGCTGGACCAGCCGCGGCGTGGAAGGCACCGCGGCTCCAGGCGGCGTGGGTCACCCACGCCCTGGTTGGACAGGGACAGCCTCAGCGACGGCTCCTTGTCCAGTGAGGCCCGCTGGCGGCCCAATCGCCCCCCTCTCCGGAGCCGCTACCCAGAGAGAGCCCGCAGGCCCAGCCCTCGGGGGAGCTTCCAGGGGCATCCAAGGCGCAGGCACCGCAGCTACTCCCCGCCCCCGCCCTCGGGCCTCAGTTCTTGGAGCTGGAGCTCGGAGGAGGCGAAGGAGGAGAGGCAGCCCCGGAACCGGGGGGCCCGCCGCCGCCGCTCGCGTTCGCCAAACTGGCCTGAAGAGAAGCCACCCAGCTACCGCTCACTGGATGTCTCCCCAGGCAAGGATGGCAGGAAAAAGGGGAGTGTGGAGAGGCGCTCGGTGAGCCTGGGGCATCCTGCAGAGGGTCGGGCGTGGGCGGAAAGGACACCTCAACCAGGCTGACACAGGCCAGCTCACTTGCCGCCTCTGCAGAGGGTCCCTCCTCCCTCCTTTGCAAGCTCGCCCCGTGGGCTTGGTGAGACGCCTCCTGTAGAGCCAGAAGGGAGCAGGGGGTGCCGAGGGCGGAGGAGCAGCTCAGGGCTTGATGCTTAAGAAGCGCTTTCTCACCCTTCGGCTCACCCCAGCTCTCATCAAAGTCCCCAGAGGCCAGTCGGGCAGGGTCACCCCATTTCACGGGTGAGGAAACCAGGCTCAGAAAAATTTAAGCACCTTGTGAGTAGTGGAGCTGGGACTCAGCGGGTCTTCGCGGCTAAGGCGCTACTTCCTGTCTTAGCTGCTTTGCTTTTCTTAGCAGCAATTTCCATACCCCAGATTAGAACACCCCCTGACAGGACATTCGTGCCACTTCTCAGCGCTGCAAGTCAGTGTGCAAGGGCCTGTTGTATTAAAGGACGAGGCCCCCCACCCCGGAAAGTATCATTAAAGTGATTTAGAAAACAAACAAACAAACAACCCCCCCACACACACACAAACCCTGCTATCCCAAATATGGGTCAAAACTAGAATTCTGTGAACAGGCAAGGTGCCAGTGTCAGAACTTACAAGCTTGAAAGGGGCATGAAGAAGGATGTAGTTCTTTTGGGCCTCTGAATATAGGCCTTTTTTCCCTTTAAGATGTGATTTTAAAAAATCATCTTGTAATTAATATACCCCAATAATGGTATTCCTTCTGTGTTTTCACTTTGCAAAGTTATGCTGGCCATTGCTCAAAAATATTCATGAACTGCCTTCAAAACCAACTTATAAGCTACCCACTAAAATCTGTTTCTCTATTTGACAAAAAAAAAAAATTTTTTTTCTGTTTTGCTTCTGTTGAGATAAAGGGATATGTAGTAGGTTCTGAGGGAAGTTCCCAGCATAGAGCGATATCAGAAGAACAGGAATTTTAATCTCTCACACGCTTTGAAGGACACAGCTCTCATTTGGAAATGTAAGTTCTGCTGTGATTTGTTTTAAAACGAATCGCCTGGATAGTGTGTGCAAAGAAACAGGCATCTTATGAAAGCCCCGGTTCTGGTCTTTCTAGGGAAGAACCTTGGTGAGAGTGATTCGTGAGGAAGGTAAACAAGGCCCACAGGCGTTTCTGAAATAATCAATGGCAATTATATTCTCACAGATATCCCATGAGAGAGGCAAAGACCAGTAATAATGAAACCTGGTAGTATCCTTACTAAGTGGTGCTGAGCCATGGACATTTATGCAACGTCTTATTTAATCCTTTCAGCGCCCTATGAGGTTTACACTATTACGTTCATTTTACAGTGATACCTCTCTTTCTTCCATGTTACCAGTAAGAAAATTACATCCTGAAAGAAAATACAGAATCAACCAGAGACAGGACAGCCGCTGTTACTTTGGTTATATGGTGACAACATAGTCTCTTATCTTCATTTTAACAGAAAAACGTAATTTAAAAGCCAGCTTTTGGCCTCAAATCCAAACCCTATTTTCTTGTAAATCTTTTCTTTATAGTCTTCTAAATTAAATTATGTGGTTTCTTGTAAGTGAGACTAGGGAACACCAGTTATGTTCTGGATGCTGGGATAAGCCCTTTCTAAGCCTTATTTCATTTCTTCCTTGAAACAGCCCTGTGAGGCTCAGTGAGGTTAAGTAACATGCCCAAGGTCACACAGCCATTAGAGAATAAAGCCAGAATCTGAACAAAGCCCTCTGACTCTCAAGCCTTTGCCCTTTTCAGTAACTCATGCTGCCTCATTAGAGAGAAGAAAATCACGTGGGGAAATGATGTTTTCTTGTGACTTTATTTCTTCCTTATTTTCTGAAACTATTATAATTTCCTTTGTCATCAAGTTGTACCCACCCATAATTCTATCACAAGCAAACCAAATTTTCTATTATAAAGTTGCTTGTGAGAGGCAGTTTCACTTAAGATAATTTTAAAGGCCTTCATTGTTTTGGATCTCTGAGCTTATCTCCAAAAGAGTTATCACTTTATCACATTCAGCTGTCCACTCATATTCTAAGTGACCAGTGGCCCAGGACCAAAGCTTGATTTGGAAGATTGATTTGTTTGAAGGGCATCCTGTTTCATTTGTAATTTGAACTTTGAATGCCTGTAGTGAGCTCAAAATCACACTCCTTGCTCCTCTCCTTGGTGGGGCTGGATGCTTTCCACACACCTTCCTAGCCTCTGAAATCTTTGGAGCTTGTAGCTAACTGTAGAAGTTATAATACAATTGGGCCACTAGATGGTGATCTTTGATTATGTATAACTTGAAGTTTCTCTATTTGAATTGGTAAGATGTATCATTATTTTCTTAAATCAAGCTTTCAATAGTTACAGCTTTACAGTAAATGTTTACAAAATACTTATTAAAATACTTTATTAAATATTTAGAGTAATTATCAATTAATAAAAAAATCTTTTGGCTTACATGAAATCTTCTCTCTCAAGAGTAATGTTTAACAAGTAGACACCAAAAGACAAGGCCTTCCATGTAAATAATCTCATGGGAACTGAATTAGGTAAGGAGTATTCTCTGCCCAGTGCCCATGAGAAAAGGGAGGTTGTGTTGAGGCATCTCCCATTTGACTCCAGAACCAGGACTCCAGCTGAGATCTCACTGTGGGTCTGGTGGTCTTTTCATTCCACCAAAGGCTACAACCTCAGAAATATAAGCAGTGATAGCAAGCTTTAAACTCCAGCTGTTTCAGACTGAGTTCCTGTGTTCCTGGTCTCCTTCAAATTGATTATTTTTCTCTCCGATCTTGTTCTATCAGAAAGGGCTTCCCAGGGCATTTCTGATTTGTGCCAAACTTGGCCTGTGCACACCTCTTCTAACACAAGAGAAAACTACTGCATTCTTTCCTTTCCAAGCTAAACTGAAACTTTCTGTAGAGAATCTAAGATTTTGTTTTCTTTTTTCTTGACTTTTAATTTAATAAGAATTTTTTTTTACGTTGGGATGCTTTTTTCTACTTTTAATAAAATGTCTATTCTTTGATGTCTTTTCTTCAGAAACCCCTGTCCTTTTGCCCCATTTTGTTGCTTTCCTTTGTGGCAGAGAGCATTCATTCAACATTTCTTTCCGAGAAAAACTTTTTACTGAGTATAGTTGATTTACAGTGTTTCAGTTGTATAGCAAAGTGATTTAGTTACATATATATATTTTCCATTTCAGATTGTTATCCTTGTAATTTATAGGTTATTACAAGATATTAAATATAGTCCCCTGTGCTATACAGCAGGTCCTTGTTGTTTATCTATATAGTAGTATATGTCTGTTAATCCCAAGTTCCTAATTTATCCTTCCCCTCACTATCCCCTTTGGTAACCATAAGTTTGTTTTCTATGTCTGTGACTCTATTTTTGTTTTTTAAGTAAGTTCATTTGTATTATTTTATAGATTCCACACGTAAGTGATATCATGTGATATTTATCTTTCTCTGTCTTACTTCAATAGTATGATAATCTCTAGGTCCACGCATATTGCTGCAAATGGCGTTGTTTCATTTTATGGCTGAGTAGTATTCCATTATATATATATACACCACATCCTCTTGATCCATTCATCTGTCAGTGGACATTTAGGTTGCTTCAGTGTCTTGGCTTTTGTAAATGCTGCTGTAAACATTGGGGAGCATGTATCTTTTTGAATTGGAGTTTTTTCTGGATATATGCCCAAGAGTGGGATTGCTGGATCATATGGCAGTTCTATTTTTAGTTTTTTGAGGAACATCCATACTGTTTTCCATAGTGGCTGTACCAATTTACATTCCCACCAACAGTGTAGGAGGATTCCTTTTTTTTCCACACCCTCTCCAGCGTTTATTATTTGTAGACTTTTTGGTGATGGCCATTTTGACTGGTGTGAGGTGATACCTCATTGTGGCTTTGATTTACATTTCTCTAATAGCGCTGTTGAGCATCTTTTCACGTGCCTGTTGACCATTTGTATGCCTTTTTTTGAGAAATGTCTATTTAGATCATTTGCCCCTTTTTTTTTATTGAGCTGTTTAAGTGGTTTGTATATTTTGGAAATTAATCCCTTATTGGTCACATTGTTTGCAAATATTTTCTCCCATTCTGTAGGTTGTCTTTTCATTTTTCTTATGGTTTCTTTTGCTATGCAAAAGCTTTTAAGTTTAATTAGGTCCCATTTGTTTATTTTTGCTTTTGCTTCCATTACTCTATGACACAGATCCAAAAAAATATTGCTGCAATTTATGTCAAAGAATGTTCTGCCCATGTGTTCCTCTAGGAGTTTTAGAGTATCCAGTCTTACATTTAGGTCTTTAATCCATTTTGAGTTTATTTTTGTATATGGTGTTAGAGAATCATTTTTGGTGGGGGACATAATTAGGTTTACTTATTTGTTTATTTTATTGATGTTTACTGGAATTGAACCCAGGACCTTGTGCATGCTAGGCATGTACTCTACCACTGAGCTATACTCTCCCTGAGAATGTTCTGATTTCATTCTCTTACATGTAGCTGTCCAGTTTTCCCAGCACTACTTATTAAAGAGACTTTCTTTTTTCCATAGTATATATTTTTGCCTCCTTTGTTGTAGATTGATTGACCATAAGTGCATGGGTTTATTTCTGGACTTCCTATAATGTTCCATTGATCTATGTGTCTGTTTTTGTGCCAGTACCATACTGTTTTGGTTACTGTAGCTCTTTAGTATAGTCTGAAGCCAAGGAGCATGATTCCCCCAGCTCCATTCTTCTTTTGCAAGATTTTTTTAGCTATTTGTGTTTTTTTTTTGTTTCCATGCAAATTTAAACTTTTTTTTTTCTAGTTCTGTGAAAAGTGCCATTGGTAATTTGATAGGGATTCCACTGAATCTGTAGATTGTCTTGGGTAGCATGGTCATTTGAACAATATTGATTCTTCCTATCCAAGAACACCAGTGTATCTCTCCTTCTGTTTGTGTTGTTTTCATTTTCTTTTATCAGCATTTTACAGTTCTCAAGAGTACAGGCCTTTGCCTCCTTAGGTAGGTTTATTCCTAGGTGTTTTGATGCAATGGTAAATGGGACTGTTTCCTTAATTTCTCTTTCTGATATTTCATTGTTAGTGTGTAGAAATGCAACAGATTTCTGTATATTAATTTGGTATCCTGCAACTTTACCAAATTCATTGATGAGCTCTAGTAGTTTTCTGATAGTGTCTTAAGGAATTTCTATGTATAGTATCGTATCATCTGAAATAGTGACAGTTTTACTACTTCTTTTCCAATTTAGGTTCCTTTTATTTCTTTTTCTTCTCTGATTGATGTGGCAAGGACTTCCAAAACTATGTTGAATAAAAGTGGTGAGAGTAGGAATTTGTCTTATTCCTGATCTTAGAGAGAATGCTTTCAGTTTTTCAGATGGAATACTCTATAAATCTCAATTAAGTCCATTTTGTCTAATGTGTTCATTTAGGCCTGTATTCCCTTATTGATTTCTCCGTCTGGATGATCTATCCATTGATGAAAGTGGGGTGTTAAAGTCCCCGCTATTACTGTGTTACTGTCAATTTCTCCTATGTCTGTTAATATTTGCTTTATATATTGAAGTACCCACATGTTAAGTTCATATATATTTATATATTTACCACTGTTATACTTCTTCTTGAATTGACCCCTTGATCCTTATGTAGTGTCCTTCTTTGTCTCTTGTAACAGTCTTTATTTTAAGGTCTGTTTTGTCTGATATAAGTATTGCTACTTTGGCTTTCTTCTGGTTTCCATTTGCCTGGAATACTTTCTCCCACATGCTCACTTTCAGTCTGTATGTGTCTCTAGATCTGAAGTGAGTCTTTATGTAGGCAGCATACATACAGGTCTTGTTTTTTTTTAATCCTTTCAGCCAGTCTTTGTCTTTTGGTTGTAGCATTTAGTCCATTTACATTTAAGGTAATTATTAATATGAATGTTCTTAAGCCATTTTGTTAATTGTTTTGGGTTTGTTTTTGTAGATAGTCCCCCCCCACACACCTTCTTTTTTTGTCAATTTGATTACTGTTTGTCTTGGTGTGTTCCTCTTTGGGTTCATCCTGTATGACACTGCCCTTACTGGACTTGCATGACTGCTTCCTTTCCCAAGATAGGGAAGTTTTCAGCTATTATCTCTTAAAATATTTTCCCAGGCCCTTTCTCTCTCTTTTCTTCTGGGATCCCTTTAATGTGAATATTCGTGCACTTGGTACTGTCCTGGAGGTCTCTTAAACTGTCCTCATTTCTTTTCACTCTTTTTCTCTTTTTTCTGTTCTGTGGCAATGATTACCACTAGTGTGTTTTCCAGCTTACTGATTCATTCTTCTGCCTCATTTAGTCTACTATTGATTCCTTCTATTTTTCATTTCAGTTATTATAGTCGTCATCTCTGTTTGATCTTTGTATTTTCTAACTCTTTGTTAAAAACATGTAATTTCTCACTTTGTGCATCCATTCTCCTCCTGAGTTCTTTGGTCATCTTCATAATCATTACTCTGAACTCTTTCTCACGTAGATTGCCTATCTCCACTTAGTTCTTATTCTGAGTATTTTTTAAACACCTTTATTGTGGAATGATTCCTATACAGTAAAATACACATATTTCAGATGTACAATTTGATGAATTTTGATAGATGTATATACCTATGAAACCACCACCACAATCAAGATAGCTAACATTTCCATCACTCCCTAAGAGGTGCAGATTTCAAATTCCCAATTTATCCCTTCCCACCCCTTTTCCCACCTAGTAACCATAAGTTTATTCTCTATGTGCGTGAGTCTGTTTCTTTCTTTTTTTTTTTCTTACATTTTTTTGGGGGTAGGGGTGATAATTAGGTTTATTTATTTTAATGGTGGTACTGAGGACTGAACCCAGGACCTTGTGCATGCTAGGCAAGCACTCTACCACTGAGCTATACTCTTCCTCCTAGTCTGTTTCTGTTTTGTACATAAGTTCATTTGTGTCCTTTTTTTTAGATTCCACATATAAGCAATATCATATGGTATTTTTCTTTCTCTTTCTGGCTTACTTCACTTAGAATGACAATCTCCAGGTCCATCCATGTTGCTGCAAATGGCATTATTTTATTTTTTATGGCTGAGTAGTATTCCATTGTATAAATATATCACATTTTCTTTATCCAGTCATCTGTCAATGGACATTTGGTTCGTTTCCATGTCTTGGCTATTGTAAATAGTGCTGCTGTGAATGCTGGGTGCATGTGTCTTTTTGAATTATATTTTTCTCTAGATATATGCCCAAGAGTGGGATTTCTGGGTCACATGGTAAGTTTATTTTTGGTTTTTAATGAACCTCCATGCTGTCCTCTATAATGGTTTTGTGTGTGTGTGTCTTTTCGAGGGGTCGGGGAGGAGGTAATTTGGTTTATTTATTTATTTTCAGAGGAGGTACTGGGGATTGAACCCAGGACGTTGTGCGCTTGTGCATGCCAAGTATGCACTCCACGACTTTAACTATACCTTCCCCTTGGGGTTTTATCTTGTTCCTTCATCTGGAGCATACTCCTCTGCCATCTCATTTTGTCTAAGTTGCTAATTGTATTTTTATGTATGTGGTAGGTTAGTTACGTTTCTTGACCTTGGAGAAGTGGCCCTCTGTAGGAGGCATCCTATGTGTCTTACTTAGCAGTGCAGCCCCATCTTAATATCCATGCTATATGCTCTAGGGGTACCCTTTAAGAGGACTGTGAGTCCTGTTGTGGTGGGCTATGTGAGCGGTCTGGTAGGCTTGGTTGGTCCCTAGTCTGATTGGTTGCCAGGCTGTGCCTTGTGCAGATGCTGCTGGCTGCTGTTTAGTGGGGTCTAGTCATGAGGTGGCTGGTTGCAGAATCTTAGGGGGCCCTGGGGCTAGTATTGGCTCACTGATGGGTGGGGTCAGGGTCCCAAAGACTCTGGGGCTGTTGCCCACCCATTGGCAGGTAAAGCTAGATCCTGGGGTTACTGCTGGACTGCTGGCAGGCAGAACTGTTTCCTGGAGTCTGGCTGTAGGACCCAGGAACACCAGAGCTCATTTTAGATTGTTGATGGGGGAAGGTGGTTCCTGACACAGTTGGGTATGGGGTCCAGGATGTCCCGAAGGTTGTGTTGGCCTGCTCATGGGCAAGGCCAGGGCCTGGCTGGTCAGAGTGGGGTCTGCCCTGTGTTGCAGGATTGTAGTTTTCTTGCTTGTGGTGTCTGCCCGTTGGTGGGTGAGGCTGGTCTAGAGGCTTGTGCGGGCTTTCTGGTGGCAGAGGCCAGTGCCTGCCCACTGGTAGGTGGAGTTGGGTTTTGGCTTCTGGTGGGCTGGGCCATGTCTACAGGTGTGTCTAGAAGTGCCTGTGGGCTCTTCAGTCTTTAGGCAGCCTGTCTGCTGATGGGTGGGGCTGTGTTTTCACAGTTAGTTGTTTGGCCTGAGGCATTACCCTGGATCCTACAGGTGGTTAGGTGGGGCCAGGTCTTGATGCTAATAAGCCAGTATGGCAGCTATCACGTGTTCACGCAGTTGAATGTTCCCCAGCATGTCTGCCATCATTGTCTAGGTCCCCAGGGTGAGCTGCAGCTGCCCTCTGCCTCTGCAGGGAACTCTCCAAGATGAGCAGGCAGGTCTGGCCCAGGCTTTACTGCCTTTACCCTGGGTCCTGGTGCACGTGAGGTTTTGCGCGCACCTCTTAAGAGTGAAATCTCTATTTCCCTCAGTCCTGTGGGGCTCCCGCAATTAAGCCCCTCTGGCCTTCAAAGCCAAATGCTCTGGGGGCTCATCTGGGGAGCCTGATACAGGGCTCAGAACTCTCACTCCTGTGGGAGATCCTCTGAAGTATAATTATTCTCTAGCTTGTGGGTCAACCACCCGGAGGTTATGGGATTTGCTTATGTTGCGAGTCTGCCTCTCCTCCTCATCTCATTGTGGTTCCTACTTTATGTCTTTAGTTGTAGAAGATCTTTCTGGTAGATTCTAGTTTTTTAAAATCAATGGTTGTTTTGCAGATGGTTGTGATGTAGTGTGTTCATGAGAGGAGGTGAGCTCAGGGTCCTTCTTCGCTTTCGTCTTGGCCACTCTCTCTCATCCTACAGCATTTTGATCAGAAACCATGTCCCCTAAAACTCACTTTCTTGATAAAATGGAAATACACAAAAATTTTATAACAACATGAGTATAGGACATACATATACAGTTTGAACAGTATGTTCTGGGACACATACCTTATCTCACCATTTCAAACAAGAAAGGTCACATTCATTGACTACAGCTGTAGATGTTCAAAATTGAAATAAAAATATCCTATAATATATAGTTATAAAAATATGGGAAATGTAAATTATAGTCCTTGAAGCCCTATAGATCAAGATAAGAAAGCTGAAAGATCAAGTGTAATAACTTCTGAAGAAAAGGCACTGAGTTTGGTCAGGAAGAGGTAATTAGTGATCTTTGAAAATAACTTCAGAGAAATGCCAAGGTATGAAGCTAAACCTTTTAGACAAGGGCTGAGAACAAATGGTTAAGGAGAATATAAATGGGGAAAGGAGATCTGGGCCATGTCTTTATGAACAAATGGTAGAGCAGGACTGATGAATGAAATAGGGTACCTTTTTTTTCTAAGAGAGACTTAAAGATATTAAAAATCAGCAAGAGGCTGAGTGAATGAGACTCTAAGAAAGTTTCAGAAATTAAAGGTGTTTGGGGGAGGCTCCAGAGAGGTAGGAAAGATGAGAAACCTAAGCCAGGGGGCTTCACAAAGAATCAAGAAATAATTTTTAGATTCAGATCTGCTGTCCCAGAAGCCACCATTCAACCAAGGATTTGCACCAAAATCAAGCCCACATGTGTACTGTATACCTAGACAGCAGAGCCCAGCTGACTGGATTTTCTGTGTTCTTCTATTCCCCAGGAGAGAGAGAGCTCCCATAGTGGAAGGAGTGTGGTCATTTAGTCACTGAACACAGCACTACTTCTGCGGCTGCTTCTCAGCTCCCGAGTGTCATCAGCATCACCGAGATGTCCAGCTGACTTGGGAGGGACTTTCCAGCTGACTTGAGAGTTTGTATCTAACTATAGGTTTGTAGCTAATGGTTTTGGGTTAAATTCTGAGAATCAAATAGAATTTTTTTAAGAAGTTTGAGGAATTAATGGCTCTAGTTTTATCCTTGTTTCACACTCTGCATATTTAGATAGTCTCTGACTTGTAATGAACCCTAACTGGGATGTGATCCCTCAGGAACTTAGTAGCCTGGGTCTTCAACTACATTACACTGCTCAGAACCATGGCCATTCTCAAAGTGAGGAATCTTTAAGAGGAAATCTATGGAGTATGACAGGGAGATTTCCATGGAAACTTGTCTCTCCCTATAGCATATCTAGAGGATCCTTCCATGTTATGAGTCTACCGCCCCCAAGACTGGTCCTGAGTTCCTCTGAGGGTCCACCCAGAGATGGCGCAGGAAATAACTCCAGCCATGTGCCCTCTCATGGGCTACTTCTTATAAGTGTAGAAAGTCACAGAGGAGCAATTTTGTACCAGTCTTATTCCTGTCCTTTGTTTTCCTCTTTTTTTCCCCCTACATCTAATTTATATGTTCTTATAGAGTATTTATCCACTAAAACCATTTTAAATGCTTCTTGGGAACAACAGTCATTAAATTGTACACTTAAAAGGAGTGAATCCTATGATATGGCTACTATACCACAATAAAAATCTGAAGTATAGTAGATGAACACCATTCCAAAATTTTTTCTCTGCATATATAGTGATAAAAATCCTTTTAAAATGTGTTCAAATGAATTCTAATTTTAATTAAAAACTTTTTTCTTTAACAGAAGACAAGAAATTGAAGTGAAAGAAACTAGAGGTTTTGTTAAAATCTTTCATTTCCAGGATTTTTTTTTAAAGAGCCCCCCTCCCCACCTCAGATTATGAAAAAAGATAAAGGAAAATGGTGAGCAATTGGCATCCCTGTGCTTTAAAATCCCAGGTTTCAAACGGACTTCTTGGTATAAATATGAGAATGCTAGCAACTCTCATATTTCCTCTAATCTCTCTGCTCCTCACCTCCCAATTTAGTCTTGTCAGAATAAAGTTCCCAGTTATATTTAATTTATAAAACCTGAAAAAGAAATAATTTTTATTCAGGATATTTTCCAAATTCTGCAGAAGGATGACCATATTAAATCAAAAGCTGTTCTGGTCTTTTATAATTCTGTAGAGATAAATGCTGCACTTCTGTTGGGGTGTGTCATGGACAGAGTTCTTAAAGTTCATTTTAAGTTCCAAAATATCAAGACAGGAACTAGCCAGGTGTTTGGACTTTTCATTATCTCAAACATATTTCATAATTCTTGACAAAGATTTGCATTTCAGATTAATCATTAGACAGTTTGATAGCACAAGAGTCTTCATTTCCTTACCTTGAATAGCAGGAAAATACAGGAAAGAAATCGTAGGTAAGATAGGGCGTAGTCAGGTTTTATATTACTGGAGACCTCACCTGAACCTGAATTAGTAAATACAACCTTCCTTTTGATACTCAGGCCATAAATAATATATCGTTCCCTCTAGATTCTATTAGCAGAAAAAAAGTGATTTACAACATAGTGTCTGAATTTAAAAAGTACTTTTAGGACCTGTTATTGATCTTGTTTAGTTTCCTTTTAAGTTAAAGTTGATGATGCCTTTCTTAAAGAGAAGCTCAAATTTTGGTTTACATATTTCATCCCTTATAGATGAGATATATTATTCTATCTTCAAATACATAAGTATTATTTTACCAAAGTTTATATTTATAACCTGCTTTACAGTCATCTTTCTCATAATTAGTATTTGTTTTATATTTAACACAGCTTCTCCATCCCCGAGTTCTTTATTTTTATTCATCTTTTCTTATCTGGATTTCATCACACACAGCTTTTGCAAGAGGTTCTCTCATAAAGGCAATCTTCCTTAAGTTCATTCATGTTTATGAAAGCTGTCAGTGACCCTAAAAATTCAATCAAATTTTGATATAATTTTTTTCTTTAGAATATTGTACCAACTTCTCCATTATCTTTTGGTATAGAATGCTGCTGTGGAAAAACATGAGGACAGTCTACGGGGATTTTTTCTTTTCTTTGTAGATCAGTGGCTCTTAAAGTATGGTCCCTGGATCAGCAGCATTAATATTACCTGGGAATTCATTAAAATGAAAATTTTCAGTCCCCACTTTGTAGCTACTGAATTAGAAACTTGGAGCATAGAATCCAGTAATCTGGTTTAACAAACCATTCAGGTGTTTCTCATGCATGCTAAAGTTCAAGAACTGATTAAATATTTACTTTTTCTGTCTGAACACCTGAAGATTTCTTACTTTGAAATTTAATAGCCTAATCCAGGATATCTTAGAATCGAGAGTTCTCTATCAAAATTTCCTGGATTCATCTTTCAGTGTGCACTGATTGGTCACGGACATGTAGTAAACAAATTAATCATTTGGCTCTTATAACTCTGGATGGCCATACAGCTCAAGATAGTTTTAATTTATGCCTGCCTGTTGTCCCAGGATACTTATTACTAGTGTCTCCTTTTACTCTCAGAACTGTCCTAGTTTGGATGATAGACTGCGTGGTCACCCCATTTATGACCATTGAGTCCTGTGGCTTGCAAAATACCTATGACTGATCAAGATGCTGTGTGGACTCTGTGGAAGCCCTGATGGGAGATGCAGAGTAGAGGCCCAGAGGATTTTGGAGCAAAATCTTGCCTATTTTGAAAATTATCCTTATTTTGAGAGGTGGCTCTTGGCTTGCTATTGGGCTGTGGTAGAGACTGAACACTCACTTGGCTGTAGAATACCAGCTGCCCGACATGATCTACCAAGCCATAGGGTCAGGCATGCCCAGCAACACTCTTTCATCATGTGGTATATTTGGGACTGGGCTTGAGCCAGAGTAAACTGGATGAGCAGGTGGCTCTCACTCCTGGTGTGCTACTCCAGTTGCATTGCCATCCTGCCCTCATTTTATGCTTAAGCCACATGAAGTGCTCTCTATGGCCAGTTGACTGAAGAAGAAAAAAAAATCTGAGCCTAGTTTATAGACAGTTTTTCATGACAGCTAGAGCTGGCTTCTGCAATGCAGCAGCCGTACCAAGGAGTGGCTCTTTAGTAAAAGAATAGGGAATTCCATCCGGTGGGCAGAATTTTAAACAGGACGACTTACTGTCCATTTTGCCCACAGGAAAGCTGGCCTGTGGAGCAGCTCTAGACTAATACATGGATAGGGGCTAATGATTTGGCAGGACAGCCAGGGCCATGAAAGGAATAAGCTATGAGGATTGGTAACAAGTTGGTCTTGGGAAAGAGGTATGTGAAGGGATCTCTCAGAATGAACTTGGAGTGTGAGAATATGTGTGTCCTGTGTAATGCTCACCAAAAGGCCTTTACTTCAGAGTTTTTCTTTACCCAGGTAAGCATGATGACCCTCCTAATTTCAGTGCTAGGGACCTTATGATCAATTATTCAGTGCCAAATATTCCTGTGGGTCAAACATTATGATTACCCACACCAGTCCTTCTTATTAAAGTAACCAGCCCAAGTTGTCTCTGGTAATTTGGTGCTACTTATCTCTGCCAACCCAAGATGTCATCATCCTTATTGAAATAATAGAACCTATTTCAATATCAGTATTTTCCACCTTCATCTCTGACCTACAGAAGACAGCCACTGTGGTGCTTTTCAAATATGTTGGTACTACCTTCATTAATGCATTTCTCAATGTTCTTCTGACAGCTGTGTCCTCAAACTGGGATGGCTTGAGTGGCTAATACATAACAAGTCCACTTTGACATTGTCATCTCCCTAAGTCTTTCTGTTCCTTCTTTTATAAGGGATTTCTGGTATTTCAACTCATCATAGGCCAGAAGTGAATCCAATTTTCAGTCTACAAAAAGATAAAATAATTAGAATTCTACCAACTGCATGTGATAGCACACTGAATCCAGAATCTCTGGTAAGTGCAACTATGTAATAATGTCAGCCTAATTGAAATGATTTTCCTCCATTTCTGGTGTAGTAACTTCATAATTTGGTTCCATATACTTTCCTCCAGGTTTTTGCTGATAAACATTAGTGCAGTTTTGTAACTCGTTTATCATGCAAGCCTTTTGCTCCCAAATTTGACTTGGTAATTGGTCCCACAGGCATTTCAGGATCTTCCTCTGGCCGCAGATGTGGAGGCAACAAAGGGGAGTTGGGTAGGGCGTGAAGAGAACTGGCACTCACTTGCCTGGTAATTACCTCAAGTAGGGTCATTACAGGGTCTTCAAGCAAGGCGGGATCACCATCAATCAGGAGTGAAGGGGCTGCTCTGCTGGCAACAGAGGCTCTCAGTGTTTGCAGTTAACAGATTCCTAGAGTCATCTGAATTCTTCTAGGATAACCGTTCCAATTCCTGGGTCCCCTGTGTTCCTGACAGCCTGTCCCCTTTTCTTTCTCACTGTTCCCTTGTCTGTTTTTGTCTCTTCCTGTTGTTGCTCTTTTTGTCTCGCTTACAAGCTGTGTGCCTTCATACTTCAGCTTTTCTCTATGTATTTGCTCATCTGTCCTCTCAGCTGACCACCTTCTTTTACATGATTCTAATCTCACCCCTGTGTAACTTTTGCTTACACAAAACTAGCTATGCTGCCAACACCCCAGCCCCCCAACAACCTACGCATCCTTCAGTTTGAGTGCCCTACACCATCTGACTGGCTCTCTGAACCTTTGCCTCAATTCTAAACTCTTGAGAGATTCTGATGAGCCCTACTTGGGCTGATGTTCCACCCTTGGTCCCATCTCCAAAGATGGCAGAGTCACTTAATACCTAGGGCTTCCCTTCCTCTGGGTCGTGGCTGGTGAGGTTCTGTAAGAGAGGTTTGGGCTGGGAGGATCCTGTGGAGGATGTGAAAGAAATATGATACAATCCTTGTCTTTAGGGAATTTAATACCATGGCTGACAGCCTGCTGTGCTTCATTATTAGTATTCTGCCTCCTTTTGAGTTTCTGTAATTGAATACTGTAAAGATTATAGTTGGAGTTAGGTGAGGGTAGATTTACAACAATAAAGTTCTAATTTACTGAAGATCTGAACTTCCTTTCCTACGCGTTAAAGCTTAACATAGTAGATTGTAGTATTTATGGAGTCCCTACTGTATCCCCAAAGCTTTGCACATATTTTATTCTCTGAGAAACTCTATTAACACTTATTATCACCCTCTACTCTAGTCTCAGAGAGACTAAGAAACTTTGCAAAAAGACCCACAGTAGTAAATAGAGATTCAGACTAGAGTTTGTCATTCCAGGCTCCATGGTTTTTCTAGTAACAATACAAAGCTCTCTCTCCAACCAGAGCAATAAGGAGCTTACCTTTAGTTAAAATGAAATCCACTTCTTTTAGAGATCCTAGTGTCTCAGAGGCACCAGAACAAAGCAGAAAACAGGCATGTTAAAGGAGAATTGCGCTGGCGTTGTCTGTTATGGCGCAGCCTAGAAAGGAGGCCACTCCTCAAGCTGCACATTGCAGCACAGTCTGTGTGCCACCATACAGGACATGTAATTTCTCAGGGACCATACAGGACCTTATAAATCCTCCCCAGATGCCATATGAAGCGTTAATCTTACCCTTGTGAAGACCTGTACTATAGTCTGTGGAAAAAAGAAAAGGTCAACAAAACAAACACATTGTGCTTAGATTTCTAGAAAGCAGACTCACAGGAATTCCTAGGTTTCTTTTTGTTGCCTATGTATCTCAGACAGGATGTAGAGAAGCCTACGAACTGGAACCACCAATAGGTGCAACCGAAAAAGTCCTCCATAATGGCTGTCCTCCTTAGCCAAAGAACCACCAGAAAAAGAGCAGTATAGCAGAATAGAAAACTTTTTTTTCTTCTACTACCAATCCTACTTCAGCCAAACACCAATGGAAAAACTATCTCCCCCATTATAGTTTCTGTGGGTCTGAGCCGGGAGTTGAACGTTCATCTGTCAACCAACGACAGCATTCTGATTCCCCCACCACAGCGGTGTTCACAAGGTCAAAGTCCCAGAAGGAGAGAGAAAGAGACAGGAAGGGAAGGAGAGGGGGAGAAAGAAGGAATGGAAAGAGAGAAAGAGAAATAAGACAGAATCAATAGTCAAAGAGATAATGGCTAAAATTTTTCCAAAACTGATGAAAGATATCAAGCCCCTGATTCATGGTGACCTGCAAACCCCAGGCAGGTTGAGCATAAAGAAGAGCACGTCTTGGTACATCATGGTAACAAGAATAAAAACCAAGATCAAAGGATAAATTTTATAGCAGCTAGGAGGTGAAAAATACTACCTTCAATTTAAGTTGATTTGATGTTGACTTTTTAACACGATGATGGAAGTTGGAATATAAGATGTAAAAGAAAATAACCACTAATCTGGAAATGTAGGCCCTCAAAATACATACAGCAAAAATATTCTTCAATAATAAGAGGATCTGCAGATCTGCAGATACTAACTACTATATATAAAACAGATAAAGAGCAAGGTCCCACTGTATAGCACAGGGAGCTATATTCAATACCTTGTAATAGCATATAATGGAAAAGAATATGAAAAAGATATATATATATATATATGTCTCTCACTATGCTGTACACCAGAAATTAATGACTCCAGGGGATAGGGGGAATAGAGGAGAAATACTTTTTTCAGACTAACAAAAAATGAGAATGCATTCCCAAAGAAATTGCACTAAAAGAAAAACTAAAGAGTTCTTCAGGAAGAATGAAAATTATCTCAGATAAAAGCATGGAAATGCAGGAAGGAATGAAAAGAGAAAGAGTAAATACATGAATAAATCTAAATGAATATTGAGCATATGCAATGATAGTAATATTGTTTTGCGGGGTCCAAAATATATGTAGAATTAAAATCCATAAAAACAATACAAAAAGAAAAGAATAAATGGAATTATAATGCTCTAAAATCCAAGAATTGCCAGGGCAGTAGTTAAATTAATCATGTGTATTTACTATAAGAAGCCCAGGGTGTATGTAATAATCTGAAGGGTAATCACTAAATACATTTTTTAAAAAAGAATGTACATAACCAAAAAAAAGCCAATAGTAGGGGAAATGGAACAAAAAATATTTGATAACTCAAAAAGGAGGCAGAAAAGGAAAGCAAAAGAGATATTAAACAGGCTAATTAAACAGAAAACAAACAAAATGGAAGACAAAATCTAAATATACCAATAATTATATTACTAAATATGAACAGACTAAATATTCAACTGAAAGACTTAGATTGGATTTTTTTTTAAAGCATATGGTACCTATAAGAGACACATGTTAAATATAAAGCCAAAGAAAGATAGAAGGTAAAAGGATGGGAAAAAATATCCCATGCAAATGTTAACCAAAAGAAAACTGATTTAACTATATTAGTATCAGACAGGGTGGATTTTAAGGCAAGAAGCTTTAGCAGAGATAAAGAAGGACATGACATAATAATAAAATAACCAATTCACTGTAAATAATATAATAATTATAAATCCACATGTAATACAACATAGCTTCAAAATATATAAAACAAAATTAAAAGTAGACAAATCTACAATCACAGCAGAGACAATTGCTCTGATATTTGTAGAGTATAGCATCTGACAGGACAGAATGTGTATTTTTTCAGGTGTACATGTACTGTTTACCAAAACCGAACTGGATCATATACTGGCCTCTATACAAGCCTCAACCAATTTCATTTCATTCAGAATATATTCTCTGACTCCAGTGGAATTAAGGTAGACATCGATAATGAAAGGATAATTTAGACTATCTTGAAATGTATGAAAATTAAGCAATACTTATAAATAACCCATACGTTAAAGAAGAAATCACAAAGGAAATTAGAAAGTATTTTAAACTGATGAAAATGCAACTCACAGGATCCTGCAGCTGAGCAGAGGAAATAAAACAACACAACATACCTGTGCTACAACATAGAAAATGATAACTATCTTCTACAAAATAACACACAGACCACTAGTTAGGTTGAGAGACTGGAGCAATCATGTGTATCCCAGTAGTGCATCAGAAAAGACCTCACCTAGATAAAATGGAGATCATTGGCATTAAAAAGGGGTTAAAGAATTGTGAACCTTGATATTAATGTTTATGTCTATGGATGTGGAAGATGCCAAAAGTGATTGCAGAAGATAAGCCAGAATAAGACTGAGAGTCAGATACTACAATTAGGAAGACATAAAGTTTTTGAAGAAAAAAATCTGAAAACTGAGAAGTTATGTGTTCATTGATGGCAAGAACTGTGTTACATTTATTTTTACGTCTTTCATGCATATAGCACATTGGGGACATAGCAAGAGCTCAATAGATATTTGCTGACTGAACTAACTCTTGTGTCCTCAGAAATTCATATTTATACATGATATGCTAGATGACTATCTCAAATTGAAAGGTCAGGTGATGTAGAGGTGACATATTAAGAACTGAGTGACAGAAAATGCCAGCCAAGATCTGGGGAAGAACTTTCCACACAATGCGAAGATCCTAAGGCAGGTTCAAGCTTGATATGTTTCGAGAATCAGAGAAAGTCTGAAATAATGCATGTGAAAAGTAAGATGCTAAACAATTACGCTCATTTTTATTTAGATGATAGTTATTGAGGTACATGCCTTATCTTCCTTCTGCAGACTTCTTAAGAGTAGGGGACTCTTTTTATTCATACCCATTTATTTCTCCCATAGCTTCTGATATGCCTTTCAGGTTTAAAAAAAAAAAAAAAAGGTCCATTAAATTAAATTAAATTGTGGAGGCAAAAGGATTTGGGCAGAACTTACATAGGAATTACCAGAACCCAGGTTTCCTAATAGGAACATGTGCTTCCTTTAGGTCAAAGAATTTTTTTTTCCATTTTAGTTTTGTCTAATTGTAATAAAGAATGTATAATTAAATCACATGCTCCTGGTTTTCCTCTTACTTCATAAATCACCCATTCTCATCACCTTTTCTGGATCTTCTTCCTCTTACAGATTTTTAATGTTGGAAAACCCCAGGACTAGTCCTTGAACCTCTTCTCTGCATACATTCACTTCCTAGAACATCTCCTCCAGTGTCATGGCTTTAAATACCATTTAAATGCTGATGACTCTCAAATTTACATGTCCAGCTTCAGCCTCATATCTGAACTTCAGACTCATAAAACTGCCAGCTCAACATTTCTAATTGGATACCTTATTGGCAACATGCACAAAACTCTTAGTTACTTTACACTCTAAACCAATTCTTACCCTAGTCTCTCTGCTCCCAGGAAATTGCACCATCATTCTCATTACTAAAGCCCCCAAATCAAAGGGTCAACATTGATTTCTTTCAAACCATATATGCAAACCATACTCAAATCATGTCAGTCCTACCTTAAATTCCAAGTCAAACCACTTCTCCCTACCTCCACTGCTACCACCTTGTCCAAATAACAATCACGTTTTATTCCTGGACTATTATAAGCATCTCCCAATTGGATTCCCTGCTTCCATTCTTTCCTGTCTACAGACAGTTCTCCACTTAGTAGCCAGAGTGATCTTAAATAGAGAACCAGATTATGCCACTCCTATAGTCTAAACCTCCAACGGTTTCACATCTTACTTAGAATAACATCAAAATGTCTTACCATTGTCACAAGGCCCCCCATGATCTGGCCCCTGGCTTCCTCTGCCCGCATCCTCCACCACTTCACACCTTGCTTACTCCAGTCCTGCCATCTAGTCCTTCTTGCTCTTCCTCCGTGTATCATTACTTCCTCAAGCCCTTTGTACTCTCTAAAATCTTAACAGTCAGTCAAGATTAGTGAGGTAAATTTGCACACAGATACAGTAGGTTATTCATCTTTGTTTTTTCAATATCTAACTCGATGAATGGCCTATAGTGAAACACAAAGATGTATTTGAATAAAAATATCACTCTCCTTTAAAAAAATGAGGTTTTAGCCAACCATATGATTAAAATGTAAGCCTTCACTGTGATGTAGTTGCCAAAAACATCTAAAGTTACCTAACGCTGCATTAACAGAAGTGCATTGTTTGGAGACAGGCAGGTTCTAGTTCTTCTGGTCTGATCATTTCTGGAATGTTGTACATATCTGGCTCCAGATACCACGTATTAAGAGAGATTCTGACCCACGCTTGCAGTTCAGGCAAAGGGTATTTTTCAGAAGAGGTAAAAAAAGAGTGGTCAAAAGACTAGAATATGCCCTGTGAGGGGCCATGAAAGGAACTGAGAATCTTTAGCTTGATGAATACTGACTCGACTGGGGAGGTGACATGAAAATTCTCCCCAAATAGCAAAAAGTCTGCTACATAAAAGAGGGGTTTATGCTTATTCTTGTTAGCCATGAAGGAAAGAAGCAACGGTAGATTTCAAAGAGGAAGCTTTTAGTTCAACATAAAGAATTGTGTACCAGTTTTTCCCAAGCCAGTGTTCTGCAGAACATGTGCCATGTTAGGCGAAACAAAGTGTCTTTACTGCAGGATTTCTCAGAATCTTTAATATGCAAATGTTAAGAAGAGGATATAATATGCTTCATTCCCAAAATTCATTTATCCATAGAAACTTTTATTCACAGAACACTGTTAAGATCTCTTGAAACAATAGTTCACAGAATGGATTGAGTTAAAGCTGCTCAAAAATGAATAGAATATCTTCTAAAGAAGTATGGTCAGGTTCACATCAAGATATCTGTGGAAAATGGATGGTGGTGCTGCCACTTCAGTACTTCTGAAAACTTGGTAACTAAAACTAAAGTATTAAAGCTTGGGAAACTGGAGCAACTTTTCTCATTACGTTTACAATGGGAGACTGACTCAACACAGTTCTAGATGAGAATAATGGAGCAAAACCAATGGAAATGAGACTGTCTAGGACAGAACATTTTTCCCTAGAAATACACTGTAGGGTCATGATATTCCCATATCTGTCCACTGATTCATTCATTGTTTGCAAGGTAGTACTTCTCAACTTTTCTCGCCAACACAAACAAAAACCCCTCGTGTTCTACCACTCCTTCCTTCAACCCCCAGATTTTGGCAGAATCCTGATATGGGACCATTCCCCTCACCCTCATTGAGCATTGACATTTTAGAAGCTCAAATCTAGAGTATTAATATAACTTTTTTTTTAATAAACAGGGAAATCCAGGCCTAAATGAAGAAATGGCATTTTAAAATTATGAGAAAAGTAAAAATTACCAAAACAGATCTACTACTTTGAGGCTGAAGGGAATACTACTAAAAACAAGAGTTGTATTCATGAAAATAATGTTATTAAATATTTGTTGCAATAAGCAAGATGATATAATAATAAGAAAAAGCTGTCTGGAGGGAGTATGGTCCTGCCCACCCTTGATTTGGGCACAGTGACAATGATTTCAGATTCGTGGCCTCCAGGATGGTGAGGGAATAAATATGTATGGTTTTGAGTTTCTAAAAAAAAAAAGAAGGAAAGAAAAAAAAGAAAAAGCTGGCCCAACAACATTGAAAAGCCAGGGTTGGAAAATTATAATTAGTTCCTGCACAATTGTCCACAGGAGGGCGTAATCTAGGGCTGAAACATCATAGTCCCTAAGAAGACTATACACTGTAGAATGGCTCATCAGGACTTGCACAATTTATACTTGTTGTTTTCCAGAACCATGTTTACTATCTTTAATTTAGTTTCCAAAGATCTGTCAGTACTGAAAAGGGGGTGTTTGGGTTAGTAGATAAAATACTGTAATTATCAGAAAGATGTATCTTCTGTGTGTTAATAAAATGTCATTTTGTCTCCTACTATCTGTACTGAAGCATTTACTAAGGTCTTATCAAACCTGGATAAGCTGACAAGCCAGCCCCTGGGCCAGATCATACCAGACATATCAATTCTTGAGGTCCTTGTAAACAGAACACTTGCAATGGTAATGAAGAAAATTGAAATACCATTTCTCTGTTATCTTGCAATTTTGCCCCTAAATCAGCACTTCAAAAAGTAGTGTCACCAGTTCTGAATGGCAGGTAAATCAATTCCCACATACTTCTGATAACCAGGGACTAACCTCAGTTAGACATTTGTGTTTTTCTTGGCCATTTGGAGATACCAGGCCAGCTTCAGCAACACTACACAAGGTTTACTGAGTTCACTGATAGACGGGGGGACATGGAGTCTAAGTGGCCTAGAAATGCCTCTATCATGGGAGAAAAGTGGAGGAGATCAGCCCAGATATGATTCTACTTCTCTCTTCTAACCACATCGGAGTGAAAAAAGGTTGAAGATGGGTAATGGCCAAGGCCAGAGCCCGGAACTGGGGTCTAGGCAGAGTCCAGGGGGCCATTAGAGCTTTGTCTTCTTGGTCTCCAGGTTGATCATGTCCCCTTGGATATGAGGAATCTGCTTATCTGCTGAGCCCTGAATATCCTTTGGCTTTATAGGAACATAGTAGTAGCCCATGATGGAGAAGATCAAGCAGACCACCAGCAGGAGGCAGGAAAACAAAATGAATTCGGCCCACTGCAGGAAGAAATACATATAAGAGAAGAATATGGGGAACCTGACACTAAAGATATCTTCATAGGACGAAGACTGGGGACAGAGACCCAAGGCCACCAGTTTAGGAAGAGGTTTGGTAGGAGAAAACGGGACTCACTGGCCTCTCCTCACGTTGGCCCAACATGGACTCTACTGCCACTTACATATGCCTATTTCCTTGGCAATGTCTGTGTGTATCTAATCCCACGTCAGAGGGCTGAGTGGGGAATGAGGAGGCAGAGAGTTGGGGGAAGAGGGGAAAAAGGAAGCTGGACAGAAATCCTTGGGTAGTCACGAGCTCCTGCTTCCATCAGATGCATACCTGTACCAGGCCACTGAACTGGGCCACAATAAGCACGATGATATTCCCAACTGCAACTGTCAGCAGCCAGGCTGCCTGGAGTACAGACTTCATGCTAGAGGGAGCCTGGGGAGGATACGGATTTGTGAGTACTCCTTCCTCAAACCGCATGCATCTATCCAGAAAACTTCTCCCACAAAAACTTCCAGATTTGAACTTCCCCCAGTAAGTTCAGCTGTCACATTGATTCATGGGATGGTAAAAATGTTAATAGTAATATAAGATGGGGCTCTTAATTGAATATTTAAATTCATTATATCATATCATCTTCATTACAACCCTGAGATAAGTCCTATTAGTATTATTTTATACATAAAGAAAAATACCATTAGAGAGATGACAATGCACTTGCTCAAGGTTACACAACAGTTGTGCAGCCAAAATTTGAACATGGGCAGTTTGACTCCACAACCCTTATTTTTCATGTTAAAAAGTATCCTTTGCTGGATCACGGACACAGGGAACACAGCATAGGGATCCATCCTACCAAGATCCTGGGAGTCAAGCTTACACTCTGTTCAGGATCATGAGGAATCGAAGGCCAAAAAATATGCAGGTCTTGGCCAGGGTCACATACCTAACTAAGGCAGTGCCAGTATTAAAACTGTTTTCTGAGCAATAGCTCCCCCTCCACTTTCCACTTGCAAAAACCTACCTGAGAATAAGAGAACTCAAGTCCTGTGACAGAGAACATGACCTCCCCAGCTGTAACAAGGGCATATTGTGGTAGCTGCCATGCAATGGACATTTTGTTGGCTGGGATGTATTCCATCTTCCAGGCCTGAGGACCCTGACTGGTGCTCTTGGTGAAGGAAAGAAGAAATGGGCTTGTTAGCAGTCTCAAGTAAATATTCCTGGCCTACAGCATTTTATGACCTTATATCTATACCCTCTTTGTATTGTCACCCTTTTGCCACCATCAAGAGATTAAGCAGTTTCTACACAATTTCAGTTTCCTGAAATTCATTTTGTAACCCTGCACTCATTTACCTGGCTTCAGTCAATCAGAAACCATTACTGCAGAGTCCTTAAATGGCAGAATATTTTGATACTGTAGTTTGGATACCCACCATTTTGACCTATTGGGTAGTTTGATCCTGGTAAACATTTTAAATGTAAAACAGCATCTGAATGATACAAACACAATGACTTTTCTGAAAGCATGTACTTAAGAAAAGTTTAACTCCTTGTTCAATTTTCTAGCTAAGTACAATTAAACTGTTTCTAACATTTTCTAATTAAATATTTATTTTATTAAATTTACTTTTATCAGAATGGATTATTTTCTTGGTAACCCTTACATTGAATATTTTCTTGATCAATTTTAAAAAATCCATATCAAATGCTACCTGCTATTTTGAATTCTATTTACTGGCCATTATTTTTGAACTCAAATCTTACACATTCAAATTATGTCAAAAAGGTGCAATTTTTCTGTAAAATTTTGGTCAGAATTTTTTCAAGTTCTCTTTTTTGGTCACTAATGTTACCAAGTATACATGATTCTACAATCTTTTTTTGTCTAAAATTACATTTACTATATGCAGGCTTTTAGTTATAGTTGGTCTTATTTTATATAGATTATATCTACTAATATTTCTTATTATAAATGGAATTAAATTTTTGAAATTATATATTTTTCCTGAAGTAAAGCCAAGTTATTAGGTAGTAGGTGTTTCTAGGTATTAGGTATAATATCTGGATATATCATGAGATAAAAGTGGCAGAGTTGAAACATCAGGGTCAAAAGTCCTTGAAATCAAAAGTCTTTGATGCCCAATGCCCTTGATTCTCTGAGTCAAAGGGCCACTGTGTTCAAAATATGTAAAGCAAAGTTGCTTTAGTTCATATTGTGAACAATACCTGGGCATATGTTTGGGTTTTCTTAGCCTAAGAGAAGACCATGACCTGAGCTTCTAAACCAGAGCCACATTCTCAAATACCCACAAGCAGGTAATTGAGTAAACAAAGTGGGCTGAATAGGAATGAGAGGGACCATGGTGAACTGGACGGTACAGGCCCCATCTAAGGGTGCAGCCACTACAGCACCAGCCAACTGACATGGTAATACCTGTTACAAAATCTTCTGATTTTGCTTTTAAGAAATGTTTGGAATCCATCTTCTGAGGTGAAATCTTTTGAATTTTAAATATTGTCAATTAATATTAATAATGACTATTTTGGTCAAGACTGCAGAATGAAGAATACTGGGCTACGTGAGGAACTGGGCCCCCAGGCCTCTAATTTACGACCTCTACTCTAGATAACATATTAGATCCTGGCATTCAGAAACAATACATATGGCCTGTTTCTTGAGCAGTATATGAGAGACAGAATAAATAAAAAATGGAATAACACCAGGAATGCAAGTGGTATGGGTTGAGTTGTGTCCCCCTAAAACTCAATGTTGAAGTCCTAATCCCACAGCACCTGAGAATGTGATCTTATTTGGAACCAGGGCTGCTGAAGATATAATTAGTCAAGTTAAAATGAGGTCATTAGGGTGGGCCCTAATCCAATATGACTGGTGTTCTCACAAGAGAAATTTAGACATTGACAAACATACAGGGAGAACTACAAGAGAGAATGAAGGCAGAGATTGGGGTGCCAGAGAAACACCAAATAATTGCCAGAAAACCACTAGAAGTTAAAGGAAGCTAAATCAAACAGGTTCTTCCTCATAGCTCTCAGAAGGAACCAACTCTACCCACACTTAATCTTGGACTTGTAACCCTTCATGACTATAAGAGAATAAATTTCTCTTGTTGAAGCTACTCAGCTTGTGTACTTTGTTACGGCAGCCCTAGAAAACTCATACATCTAGGTTGGTTTAATATCTGAAAATCAATTAATATAATATACCATATCAATAGGAAACCACACTAATATCTCAATAGACACAGAAAAACCACTTGACAAAGTTCAACACCCTCCTTCATGGAAAGCAAACAAACACCTCAACAAACTAGAAACAGAAGGGAATTTAACCTGATACCTGATAAATGACATCTATGAAAAACCCATAGCTAACATATTTAGTGATAAAATATGTCTACCATTCCCCAAGACCCCTGTGCCTGTGGCCAATGTGTTCACTTTTAACATCCCACATGGAGACCTTAGTCTAAAGTCACTACAGAACCTATCACCTTACACTAGAAATAAGTATGTAATTCTGTCTTGCCACAGAATCTTCTTTGTATCTCAGTATAGATACAGATGCAGATATACATAGACTATAGATATAGATACATATATATATGGTATAAATACTGTTGTATAGATATAAATATAAATACAGTTATACGGAAGGAGATGGTGAGGGTAGCCATGAGCTACTTACATTAGAGATAACAAACAGATAAGCTGCACCGAAGTCTAGTAGACCCAAATTGAGTGAAAAGTTCTCATCTTTTGTTCTACAGCGCACCGCAGGATATCTGGAACAGGACAAGTTTAGGTTAGAATAAACATTACAATTTAGAAAAGCACTCCCACCTCTGGGGGAAAGAGTGATTTCATCTCTCCACTGATGGTGAATCAAGCAGAGAAGCTACCATTTCTCTTTGAAGAGAGGAGTCTCAGAGTAAATTATTGTCATGCCAGGTTTTTCTATCCCTGATCTGAGCTCTTCAGTGCCTGGTCTGGTATTCTTTTTTTAACCTTAAACCTGAATGAAGAAGGCACAAATTGCCTTTTTTTTTTTTTTTTTTTTTTTTGTGAACTTCAGACTTTTAAGTCTTCTCATCAAAATCTGAATTTTTCTCTTCTAGGTCTTATGAATTAGTGCAACAGCATAAAAAAAAAAAAAAAAAAACAGTGAACCTGAAAGGATAAGCTCGAAGTGATGAGGTGCCAGTAGGAGTTCCCAAAGGGCAGGGGAGGGAGCCAAAATAAATTTGGCAGACCTCCCAGAGGTGGCCTTGTTAACCATACAGTATGGCCTTCACGGCAGTCATGGCCTCAATGTATTGGCGCCGAAAAAGGTGAGACTGAGGGAAAGGGGCAAGGGTTGAGAAAGAGCAGGAGACTGTAATGTTCAAAATTAGCTGAGATGTACCCAATCCTCCCACCCATATGCAAAAAAAGCACTTAGAAAACAGTTGTTGCTAAAAGTAAAATGTCCACAAGGGTAATGCTCTTACTCTCCTCTTCGCACAGTCCTGTAAGCAGACACGCCGTAGTCTTCATCAACACTAAGGAAGGTGTCTGTACTGAGGGAGATGTTGACCTCTTCATGCAAAGTGTTAACAAACCTAAGTGTGGAGACATTGTTACAGATCAGACAAACTCCCCCAAGCAGGGACATGTGGTAAAAGGGCAGGGGCCTTTTTTGTTTTGTTTACCACTGTATCTCTAGTGCCTAGAACAATGGCTGGCACATAAAAGGTACATGATATATATTGTTAACTGGGTGAATAAATGAACTCACACATAAGAAGTAATCAGTAGTCTTAGCTGTCCCTCACATTCTCTTTCCTTGGGTATTAGCTTTTTATCTGTCATATTCTCACCTGATCTCAAGCTGGGATGGACACTACCATGATCACCCACGGCAGTCTGAGTACCCTCACTAACCCATCTTAGGTGCACCCAATTTCTCTCCCTCTTATAATAGTGGAATTCATCAACTGAGACCCTACTAAGAAAAATAATTAGGTGTATATAAATGTATACTGGTATTTACATAAAATTGATACTTTATTCTCTTACAAATGAAGTCTGATTTGACTTTCACAAAACTCAGACTCTCAGGCCACAGTAGGTTGAGTTATCATTGTTTGGCGTCTGCAGACAACCCTGGACTCTTCCAGAATCATCTTTCTAGTTTTTGAACCTGTGCCCCTAAATTGCTTCCTCAGTTTGGGTTTTTGGTAGCATTTGCCTTGGTCCCTGACCCATGTGGATTAGAAGGGCAGTTCCCTCTGGAATCCTTGATATTGATTCCTGGATTTCTGATCACCCTGCACTAACCTAGAAATTGCCCCCTTTCATCCCTCTGGAGGTTCCTATTGCTCTCTGACCCAGGGAAGTCCTGTCCTCATTGTTGTCTTACTTCTTTTGATTTGTATACTTTTTCTGAAGCATATTCAATAGCAAATGATTATGACTATTCCACCCATCAGTGAAATTCTAATTTTTCATTTAAAGTTCTCTAAAATACTATTCTCAACAGCAACCATCTAACCTTGATGGCCACAGGCACATGCATCTATTTCATGTCAGATTCTTGCCACAGAGAGCAGGTGACCTCTCAGGGCTCCATCTCTCCAACTGTTCCAGGCTGTCTAACGAGACCTTTAGCCTTATCTAGATTCAAAAACAAATCTTTTGACTCCAAGTATGTTATCTTTACTATAGCATGATGCCTCTATAGGTTTATTTTAAGTTTTAAAAACATGGTAACTATACAAGATATTGAACTACCAACAATGAAGGGACGAATATTTGCTCACTTCTGAATTTCTCTCTGGTGATCACAGAGAAGAAAGTACTCAATTATTTTCCTGACAGCAAGATGAGCAGATAAAATTCAGCAGAAGGGATTTAAATACCAGAGCACAGGGGGCATACATAGATACAGGGTCATCTTTGAATATCAGATGAGAAAGCAAGCCTATTTGCCCCTCACAGTCCTGAAATGGCTTCTGACACCAATGCCCCTAACATTCTAGGAGAGAGAATCCCTGCACAAAACAAGTAGAATGTAAGGCCTCTTCATGTGAAGCCACACAGATTAGAAGAGACCCAAGATTCAAGAGAACAGAGTGGTCTGGGTCTCCTTGACATCCGAACCTCACAGCTGTCATCCCACTGGTTGTTTGGTTTTCTGCATCCTTCACCTACAAGAGAGGGAAGTAAAAATCAGTTACAGCTGAAAGAGGGAACTGATAATCAGAAAATCTGATAATCAGGCACATCCTTGGTAAGATATTAATCAGCCAGTCATCATACTCTTAAGATAATTTGGACACTAGGCCATTCTTCAACTTACCATCATGCTAGAAATATTTTTTCCATCTTCTCGAATGATCAGACTGTACCATTTTTTCTCCTCCACGGAATGCTCAGTGTAGACAGACAAATTTTGATATTTCAGTTGGAAGTGGAAATTCTGGCTTTTTGTCTTCAGGTGGAGTTTGGAATAGTGTGGCATTTTCTGTAGAATGAAGAACCTGTCACACTCAACTTCTACCCTATCTTGGACATCACAATCTCATAGCATCCCAGGGCAGGTGCCCTCATCAGATACTTTCACCATTACCCTTTAACTTAGTAATTCTATTTCTAGGACTATACCCTAAGAGTAATTAGAAGCTTGTATGAAGATTTATGAGTAAGGATGTTCATTATAGAATTATGTATAATAATAAAAAAAACCTTAAATACCTACAAGGAAATATTTTACTAAACCGTGGTATATCCACAGAATGTAATATTTTGTATCCATTAAAATTAGGTTCTCAAAATTTATTTAAGGACATGGAAAAATGTTTATAATGCAATTAATGTTAAGAAAGAAATCAAGGTCGATACAGCATACAGTCAGCACTTTAAAAAAATTAGTTTATTTACGTATTTATACAAAAATGTGAACTATGGTTATCTCTGGGTGATGGAGTTATAAGTGGTTTTTAAATCTTTCTACATACTCCCCAATTTTCACAATAAATGTATATTACTTTTATTATTTAAAAATATTTTAAAATAAATATTTCAGAATATGTATAGCATAGTAGTGAAAATATACAAGCCAAATTCTTCCAGAGGATGTGTGATTAGGAGGCAGTTTGAAATATTAATACACATTACAACCTATTGATAGCTTATAATGTCCCAGATACTATGCTAAGCACTTTACATATAATATTTATCTTTACAGAAGCTTATGACATAAAAATTATTGCCATTATACAGATGCTAAAACTGAAGACTAGAGATAAAAATAACTTGTTCAGGGTCCTATAGCTAAGGAGTGGTAGAACCAGAATTGGCGTGGGGAAGTCTGACTCCACAACAGCATGCTTTTAACTGCAGTATTACACTGCCACCTTGGTGCATAATCTGAATGTGTTTCTAATTCATTCAAGTCCATACATCACCTGAAAGGGTCTGATGGACTCTGCTGACAGAGAATTGTTTTTATCTCCCAGCACTGTCACCTTCACCTCATCATCTGCCAGATTCAAGACTTGTAGGAACATCTCTTGGGAATCTGGCTGGAGTGGGGCCATTTCCTTAGGACAGAGAACACATGTCAGAATTACCAATAAATAACCCTTCAGATACAATGAGAACACATACCTCAGTCCTACCTTGACAGCCTAGCTCATCTAATCAGGAGGACACAGTTTTCTACCTCTAACGAGCTTTTGGCTTAGAAAACTGTAAAGGCAATTTGGAGGGGGAATCACCAGCTTAATGTAGCAGGCACTGATGTCAGGTAACAAACTCCATGATTTTTGACTCAACTGTGGCCTCATACATCATTCCCCAATAGCAGCAATTCAATAAGCCAAAAGGTATTTGTTTCAGTATCTCATAAGGTAATAAAGAGACGGTTATATATCTTGGATATTGGTGTTTTGGAAATTCCTTGACAATATATTCTGAATCACTCAGGTGGGAGGTGGGCCTCATTTTGCACTGCTGCTCTACCCCTGTATCCACTCATTTGCCTCAAATACTTCTCATGCACCTTCTTTAAAACAGGTACTGTGCTAGGGCTCAGGGAATCAAGATTGAATAAGTCAGAAGAGTGAACAAAATAGACATGGTCCTGCTCTCATGAAGCTTAAGATTTACTGAACTCACATTAATTTTTATCTCTACAGCTGCAGCAACTGCAAATGCCAGGCACGCTAGGATCATGCCAACAGCCATTTTCCTAAGCGATCTGTAGAGGAAAGGGAGAGACAATTAAATCTAAATTCTAGACTCTAAAAGATACAATCTAAACCCCCTAAGCCTACCTAATTTGGTCCCAATTGCTTTTCAAAGTATTTCCTAGAACTCCCCTTCACACATTCTTCCTTCTACCCCTACTTAAGTCACATTGTACTGTTCTCTGTAATACACTACATTTTCCCACCTCTACCTTTGTTTATGATGATTTTTCTATCCATTATGTCATAATAACAAAAATAATAGTAATATACCCAGATTTATTAAACACTAGCATATACCAGTCACTCTATATTATTATCTTCTTTTCCTAGTCTTCAGAAGCCTTTCTTGAGCCTGGCCGCAGGGAGCACTCTCTTCCATCTCTACATTTCCTTGGCACTTTGCCCCCCTTCTTAGGGCACTTAACATATTTCACCTTGTGCAATAATTAACTGCATATTTTCCAGCTCCCTTCCTAAAGAGTAAACTCCTTAAGAGCAAGATTTGTGCTCTTACATCTGCATAGCACTTGGTGCTGGATTAAAAAAATCTGCTCCATGAATGAGTGAATGACAAAAGGTCATTTGAATATGACAATGGTTAGCAAAAGGAAATTGTTATTAAATCAGAAATTAGGAGACTTAAGACCCTCCTCTGTCAAACTTCACAAAGAATAACACTTCTCTATTTAGAATGAGGGAAAGCAGTAATTAGGGACAATTCTATCCCACTCTTAAGAGGTCCTCCATTTGTTTCATAGGGACAATAGGAGATTTAATGGAATTAGTTATCATCAATGGCTTTAGACTTTGAAGAGGCAACATTCAAGAACAAAGTAACAAGTTGGTTTCAGAGCCTAATCTCACATAATGTTGACTTTCCACCAAGCTTAGTCTTGGTCCTAACCCTTCAACATCATGCAGGTAAGTCTGCAGTAATGGCTCGGGCTCTCTATAATAAGAATTAATTAGATTCAATTCCCATCCTCCACCATTAATAGGCATTTAAACTTACATGGATAATAAGAAGCAGAAAAAATGATAAACCCAAACAAATCATCATTAAGTAGAAAAGACATTGAATCTTTATCAAACTGGGCAAGTATTGAGTCAGTTTGGAGAAACACAGACATAGTGAACACTTACGTGAAATTAATTCCACACTTGGAAACCAGACGATAAATGACAAGGTCAAACAATGGGATGAAGATAAGAACCAGAAAGGGATTTAGTACCTGTAATGTCACAGTGAAAAGGGATTAGTCACAAGCTTTCTATGAGCGTGAATATGCGCTCTCATTTGCACGCGCACACTCTCACATCCAAACACACTTTCATCATACTAAGCACAGAAAGATTCCACGTCTCTCAATCCCTTTACACCCAAGACTGTTTCCCTTGCATAGCACATTAGCTTCCAAATATTCCAAGGAACTAGTTTCACTCTGAACCTGTTTTTCTGCCAATCAGTTGGGAGTTCTCCCCTTCCATTTTCACTTATCTTCTCCAGTTCCACAGCTCAGGGGAAAATGTCATGGCCAGGAGAAAGGAAGGAGAGAAGGAAGAACTGGGCACTGTTGAATAAGGGGTTAAAAAAATAACTGGGAGTCACCAACAAACAGAGATTCCCACTTTGCTGCTCACACAACAAAGTCTTACAATTTCTTTGACAATATTTCCATGATACTTAACATGGGGGGGGGGGGGAATCCAGTGCTTATACTCTTCCTGTGAGCTCAAAACTCAGTCTCCCTGAAGTTGGGCAGGATGTAACAGAGGATGTAAAAGAGAACTGTGGAGGTTAAAGAGAATATTTTCATCCATATGTTTACCCCTTCTCAGCATACAAGGGAAAAAACTTCAAATTATGGCTAGTAATCCTATTACTACTGGTAGAGGTATAGATGAGGAAAGAAACACGTCCCAGTGACTATGCACAAGTCTCCTACCTGCATCTGGTCAGGCTGAAGCACAAAGAAACCCTGAAATGTTACAACAAATCACAGTTAGATGGTGGCCTGAAGACAGAAAGGGCCTAGATCAACAATCTTGCTAATTAGCTGGTGAAAGGCATAGGATAAAATCCATCAGATCTTTGCTTCAGGGCCTATTGCCCTTGTAAGGATACGTGGGGAAACAGACTGGGAATAGTTTAAGGCTATGTTTGCTGAAGGCAGATGGGCCTAAGGGAGAATCTTATTTTTTGTGAACCATCCTTTCCTCAACTTGAGAGAAAATAGAGTCAGTGTGTTTTTATTAATCACAGTAACTGCAGTCATAGGTGATAATGATGTGAAGGACAAGACATCATGGCTGGGGGAAGACTCCCACTGACACATATTGTTTCTGAAGTTTTTCTCCAGGGGGTCAAAAAGAGGACAACCATGGTAAATCCTGGACAACCAGAGGAAGGGAAAAGGTGAAATTATATTAGGCAAGCTCCAAATAGATGGTTTATAAAACCCTGGCATCATTCCACCCTCCCTCCTCACAAATAGTAGGAAAACAATACAGTAATCTAGGAAGTGGAACAACTGAGGGCAGACTTTGCCAAAGAATGGAAATTGGAAAAAGAGAAAATAATGTTCACAATTTTCTCGTTATTTCCAAATCCATGTACAAAATATCCCACTTCCGGTCCTCTGCCGTGAGCCCTGCCTGAGAGATGGGGACAATTGTGTAGGAGCAGCAATCAAACCTGTCCCTGCTGTGCCCTGGTCAGGTTTAGATGAAAGAAAACAACCACTCCCCCAGGTCTCTATCACTTCATTTGCTATCCTCTCAAGGCTTCCTTGTATATGTTTAAATCTCCCCCCACCTTGGGGGTGGGTATAGCTCAGTGGTACAGCCCATGCCTAGCATGGGCGAGGTCCTGGGTTCAATCCCCAGTTCAGTTCCCTGTTTAAAAAAATAAATAAACAAATAAAATCTAATTAACTTATCCTACAAATGAATAAATCTTTCCCACCCTATGTTCCTGATTTTTAAAGATAAGATTCTGGCTTTTATTTCTAGACTAGCTTTCTTTACTTTGCTTACTCAGTACTTTCATGCTAATGGCATCTCTCTTATGACCTTATGTCAGTTTTCAGGTGATAACACAAAGAAGTTTTTTCTTAATATGGATTATAAAGAAAATGATAGAACTTCTCTGGAAAAATCTCTTCTACTCACCAAATTCCCATTCATCCTGGTGGCTTGCAGAGTCCACCGTGAGCCCTAGGGCAAACAGACGCTATTATGAGAAAACTCTTTCCTGTAAGAGGGAAGGAGTTAGAGGAAGGGGTAGCTTTCAAAAGAACTATTCTTACCTGCTGATCCAAAAGAGCCCAGAACATAGGCAGTGGGATATAAAGGAATAGTACCCTGGTCAGTGCCTTCACATCCAAAATGAGCTGCTTCTACAAGAAGAGGGAAGATGGAACAGGTTGAATTGCCAGATAGGGTTTTCTTGCTTAGAGTAGAAGTGGCCCAGAACAGTAAAAGAATATAGCAGGAGGGAATCAGTTTGGACATTAGGAAAGATTCCATGGAGGCATCAGATGTTTCTGCAGTTCCAACTTACTGGGTATTTCTCAGCTGCCCAGTCCAGCCAATGCTCTCGCTTTGGAACGTCCCCAGAACGATTCTTGAAACGGTTGGAAATAGCAAACTAGGGCAGAGCATAGATATCAGAGGAGAGACACAAAAAAATATCCCCTGCCTTTTCTAATTTATTATCCCTCCCTCAAACACACATACTCTGACTTGCTCCAATCCTTTGATTTCATCAGACATTGAATTTCAGAATATTTCAAATATAATTTTATCTATCCTTATTTTCTATTGGCAACATATATAACTACATTTCAGAAGACTTTTGCCAATTAAAAAAATAGTTACCTTATCTTTTTAAGTTAGTGGTTAAGTAGAGGCACATGGGGTAAGACCAGTTAATCTGTTTTCCAAAAGGCACAGAAGTAGAACAGAGATCATTGAGAAAGGTGTATATCCATGTTTGAAGGCCTATATGCTCATCACACCATCTCTTTCCCTTTGATTGAGAAAGGTAGGTAAATGATTCATGGACTTACCCAGATACATTTAACAACTTGAGTCACTATGTTTCCTTCAGGAGGTGGTTTTTTGTATATTTTGCTTCCCACGGCAAACACAACTGCAGTTGATACACAAACAAGGATCTTAGCTTCTCATTCAGCACATTCAGTATGTCAATGCTAAAGACAGACTGCTGAAGTGTAGGAATGACTGGAAAATCTCATAAAGGGAGGAAACTGACTTACGTTCCCTGACTTTGGAGTTACAAAACTATGGGAGCCAAGAGAACAGTAACATTGTTGAGATTCTCTTATAATCACAGAAACGGAAGTCATCTCTGAATTCTCACTCTTCTTTCTCCATCTCTACATCTGATATATTACCAGCTTTCACTGATCCTCTGTCTTCAGTGTATTTCCCTTCTACCCGCTTTTTTGCATCACCATGACTCCTGTTTAGGACCTCACAATTTCCACCCTACATTATCAAAAGGGCCATCAACTACTTTCTCATTCCCTAGTGTCTTCTCCTTCTCTCATCTGATGCCAAATTAAAATCTTTTTTCTAGGACCTACTTAATAAGCCCAAACTCCTGGCATGGAAAGCCTTCCCAAGTTTATTATTATCCTGTGGTTATTGTTAACACTAACCATCTCTTGAAGGTTTATTATATATGTAAAGTGTTATGCATTTTACATACAGTACTGATTTAACCTGACAAAATGTGTATTACTGTCTCCATTCTATACATGAAAAAATCTAAGATTAAAGAAACTAAGTAATTTGTACAAGATTTCACAGCTAGAAACTACATTTTTGACCTGAGGCCAGTCTGAGTCAAAAATCGATGCTCTTTGCGGGGCGGGGGGGTGGGGAGGGGAGTATAGCTCAGTGGTAGAGTGTATACTTAGCATGCACAAGGCCCTGGGTTCAATCTCCAGTACCTCCAGTTAAAAAAAAATCTACGCTCTTAACCACCATAAAGCACCTCATTCATTCATTCTTGCATTACACACCATGCTAGACACTACTGGGAATAAAGATAAAAAAGACATGGCCATTGTCTACAGTGGAGCTCCCCTCAACCCACTATGTTCACTTTACCTTCTTTGCTCTCCATTAGGTACCCTGTGCTCTAACTACTATTCATCATCCCCTCAAAAATTTCTTTTCTGTACTATTTCTATTCTTGAGCCCATTCTCTTTCCCTTACCCCCCTTGTTTATTCTTTAACCACATCACCACAGCTATCTATAGGTGAATTTAATTTTGTTTTTTCTTTTATTTTCCAAATTACCAATAATGAGATGTTACTTTTCTAATCATAAAAAAGTACAGTTTTTAAAAAGGATTATTAAATGTAATTAAAATCAGTGGGAGACCTCCATCTTGGTACCCTCCCAGATGTACTTTCCTCTTGAACGGGTTTCCCAGCTCCAGCAAGATGCCCCTCTCAGAGATCTTCTACCAGAGATGCCTTTCTCAGTGACCAGTAGCACTTTCCAATATCCTTACATACCAGAATGCCTGACTCATCTTACTTTTCTCTATCTTAACCTTCTGATTTCTGCATTCCTCTCAGTCAGATTCACTCTATCACTTTTTCTTTATTTATCCTCTCAGTTTCCCAAAGCTTCTCCAAATAGTACCCTTTACTTACCAAAGCCTTTTTACTGTTGACAGAAAAAAATAGTTCAGAGCAAGAATGCCAGACCTGGGAGACTACTGGGTAAATAAAGCAGTGTCTAGACAAGAGGAAGATTTTGGATCAGAAATAGGCTGCTCCTGAAACTTGTTTTTCTTCAGTTTTCTAGGAAGAGGCTGGAATTCTCAGGAATTCTGGTCTAAAAAGTGACAGTGGAGTGATAAAAGGCCAGGTGATGAACTTGACAAGGCCACACTTAAATTTCAAAGCCACTTAAGATGAGTAGGGACCTTGAATTTCCCTACTATCTCCTCCCATTCATATGGATTGTTGCCTCCCACTTCACAGAGAAAATAAAAGACTTCAAATAAAAACTCTCTCAACTTCCTGCCCCACCCATCCTTTCCTCCATTTAGGTGAAGGTGAGACTCCTCCTCCTGTACAAAGGCAATTCTGCCATGTGTGCTTTCACAATGATTATACTGTCTTCTCTTACATCTTTAACTTCTTTCTCTGCTGGAGTCTTCCTAATAATATTCAAGCAATATCCTCTCGGTTCCATGTCACCTTTCAGCTATAAATAGGTACTGTTTTCCCTTTCTTACCTCTTATTCACTGCCCAGTTGACACTAATTAGTCTTGAATCTTTACCAGTCTACCATAACTGACATCACCAAATCAATGACCTTGTTGTCACTATATTTAATGGACATTTTCTACCCTGTCTCACTTTCCTAGTCAGTAATATTTGTTACTCTGAATGTTTCTCTTCTTGAAATCCTCTCGGTATCCAAGACAGAACTACCATGAGTTTGGCCACTCCTTCTTAGTTTCATTTGTGGGCTTTTCCTCTTTGTTTGTTTCTTAAAAACCTCAGGATTCTATCCCTGCTCTCTTTTTACCCGACTCTTATTATCTCTTAGTTATTCCATCTATTTTCATGACTGAATTGCTATCCATATACTAACAGCTTTAGATTTTATTCTATAGCCCAAACATTTTTTCTGAACTCTAAACCTGTATTTCCAAATAAATGTCTGATACTCCATTTGGATGTTCCAAGGACATCTAAAATGTGACATGTCCAAAACTAAATTAATTATTATTGCACCAAACCTGTTCTCCCTTACTATCTCAATTAATGACCCCCCCCATTCAACAGTTTGCTCAAGTCACAACCCTACATTCAATCTTGGCTTATCTTCCCCTTCAGTTTCATATATCTAATCATATCAAGTTTGTCAATTCTGCCAGGGCCAACTAGGGTGAGCTTAGTGAGGCACTCACCTTGAGCACAAAATTGAAGGGAGTACCAAAAATTCAGTAATCAAGACAAATATATCCATGTCTCACTTTTAACCCATTCTTTTACCACATTATAGTCAGAGATACCATTGAAAAATAAAAATCTAACATTCCACTATTTGAAATCCTTTTGTACCTTTCCACTATCCTCCTGATAAAGTTCTAATTCCTTATGATGTAAACGGTCCTTCATTATCTGGTTTCTGTCAATTTCTCCTCTTTATCTTTTTTATTTCTGTCCCAGGCAATCTGAATTCCTTTAAGTCCTTCAAATAGGTCATACTATCTCTCATCTCCTTGTGTTACAGATACCATGTCCTATTTCTGTTTCACTTCCCCATCTCTTCTTTGATTAACTGCTGTTAAACCTTTAGGTTTTATCTTAGATATCATTTCTTTAGGCAAACCTCTTCTGATCCTCAAAGTCTTAGTCAGACATCCCTCCTGTGTGTTCCTATAGCTTTCTCTGTTTCCCCATTTGTGACACTGATCATACTGTACTGAAAGTTCTCCCTGTGTACTTGTCTGTCTACCTCCTCCTGCTGGACTATATAAGTTCTTTGAAAGCATGAATTCTGTAGCTATCTAACTCACCAATGTGACACCACTACCTAGTACAGAATCTGACACACAGAAGGTTCATTAAACAAATGTTTGCTGAATGAATTAATGAGTGAAATAAATCAAATGAATATTTTAAATTATAGGGAAAAGCCAGAGAATTGAGTTATTAGTACCCTGAAAACCGAAGCAGCTGACTAATGACAGCTAATACTTGTTTAATGTTTCATAATTTACACAACATTTCAGCATCTCTTTTGATTTTCATAATCATTCTGGTATTATAAATATTATTATTATGCAGTAATCCAGAGAAAGAGACACAGTATTAATCAGTAGAAAACAAGGAAAATATTTAGGAAAATGTTTAGCTTCTAAGGGAGAAGGAAGCAGAAAATGTATTATCACAGGTCTCCTAGAAAAACACATAAACCTCCTTAGAACTGGAATTGCAGTCTGAGTAACACTATGAGCCCCCTCTCCCTGGTAGAAAATAATCAGATGGGACATTGAGTCCCTGGGCTCCTTTTCCTCTATTGAGCTCTTTATACGTGGACTGGATATCTTCCAGGGGGAGGTGCTACCCAAAGGCCCAGTGTGAGAACAGGTTTCCAGGTCAATGATTAGAAACAATCATGTCCAAGTTTCCCCTTAGACTGTATAAACTAAGCTACACACACATCCCCCTTCCTCCTCCATTGCTGGATTCTTGGCGGTAAAGAGACTGCCACTTGATTTAAGTTGCATCAGTTTCCACCTACTTATCCAACTCCTCTTATTCTCTTTGCTCAAGAGCAAACTTCTTGGGAGCATTGTAGAGCGGGGCAGAAATAGCTAAACCTGGAAACTACTGGAAAAGAATCAAAGAGTTTTAAAAATCTTCCAATTACCAGATAAATAACTATCAGATGAAATAAACTAGTTTGAGAGAAAGTATTAGTTATTTTCCTTGCCTCCTTACATATTATAGTGTATATCAGTACATCTCACATTATGACTGCACATTTGACTACACATTAGGATCACCTAGATATTTAAAAAATTATAGATGTCAAGGCCCTATCCCACCATAAATCTTGATTTAATTGGTCCTGCATGGGGTCCAGGGATCAGTCTTTCTTAAAGCTCTCTAAGAAAGTTCTTATTAGTTGTATAACCTTGGGTACTTTCTTTTTTTAAGGTTTCTGACTTTATTAAGTTAATTTATCGCCAATATCAATAATGTTTACCTAATATATTAGTGTGAGGACTGAATGAAATAGTTTGTGTAAAGTGCTTACATCATGCTTTACATGTGGGAGGCATCAGTGGTTATTGGTTTCCTCTGCCCTGCTGCACTTACCAAGAGCTATCACCATAAGCAATCCTGGAACTCCAAAAGCCAACGCATAGCAGTCTTTCCCAAAACATTGTATATCTCCTAAAGAAAAAAAAAAAGCCATCCTGAACCTCGAATCTTTGATGTTCTATTCTGCCAGCTCAGGTTTTTGAGGTCATAGACATGACCTTCCATCACCTGATCTATAATCCTTCTTTTGGGCCAGACAAATCAGGATTAAAAGAAGTTCTCTCAGATTTTCAAACACTTATAAAAGGAGAAGATGGACAGGAGGAAGCCTTGAAGGGTTTTCTGGGCCAGAATAAAGCCCTCAGGCCCCTCAGACAAGATCCTAACCTCTCAGCATGGGGGTGACAAATGTAGAAATCAAGCTCCCTGCATTGATGGAGAGGTAGAAGACTGAGAAGTATCTAGTCCGTTCCTCTGCCTGAAAAAACAAAACAGAAACAAATACAGGACAAATCATCAGTGCCATGTGCCTCCAAGCTCCTTCCCCTCATGTCCGGACTAACAGAGAGGTACATACACAGAGACAGATTCAGATATTGCCTCCATGGTATGTGAATATTATATTAGATATTTTAACACGTATCTGGCTGACCCCATCTTTCTTTCAGAACCTACAACAAACATCTTTAACATTCTTTTACCCTTTTATCTTGGCAAAAATGATCATCTTATCTTACCGTCTTATCTTACAGACTATGCCACTACTGTGTTCTATACATATCCATTCTAATATTAATTTATTTGCATTAAATGTCTGTCCCTTTCAGTGGGTTGAGAGTTCCTTTAGGACACAAATTGTATCTTACTATTTTCTGTAATCCTCACTATCTAGTATAGCACCTGACCTATATTACAGACTTAATATTTACTGACTGCATTAATTAAGTGAATAAATAATTGAATTAAATAATAGATTTTGTGGAATATGTGGTAGGAATAGGACCAGAACATAGGACAGTGGAGTAAACTGTTGCTCAAACAGGGTAATTTACCCAGTGTTTATGGGGAAGTCAGTCAGAGAATATAAAAGGAAGTCTGTGAGCTTAGAAGTGGCTGGTGGAAACCTGGAGGTGGGTTTGTCCTGTTTTTGAAATATCTTTGTGGAGTAGTTACCAAATGAAGCAACCTGCAAGTAAAGTTGCTGATGCTTTATTCATTAGGAACTTCTGTGCTTTATTCTGGGACCCCAGATCTTTTCCTGACACATTAGTACAATCTTCATTTTCTATTTATGGTGTGTTTTGCTTCCTCTTCTAGTCCTCATTTAAACCTATTCCACTCATCTATGTGTACAGTTTATTGTGGATAGAACCCCACTTGCCAAAGGTTGGTTATTTCTCCAAAGTCAGCAAGCAATTATGATCTATGGATCTTCGGGCAGATAAAGAATATAAAATAACTCAAATGGTCTGAAGGGTAAGAGAAACACCAGAAGTCAGGACACAGAGGAATAACAGAGAGGAAAAAACCAGAAACATGATAAATAGCTGTAGAAGAGGGAATAATACATGAAGACAGACAAAAAAGAAAACTAAGAGGAAAAAGAAGCTAGAAATGTTGGCTGGTCTAAGAATAGACTATTTCCCTTGTCTAGTTGTCACTGCTCTACATTCAGGCCCATTTTTACCTTTACTCATACCAGGTCTCCCCCCCCCCCCCCCCCCATTGACAGTGAATAGTATTTAGGAAAAGAAGGAATGATCATCCAGACAGATTCATCTATAGAAACTCAATCTGTTTTATTCTTAATGGTCATTTTCCCTGTTCACAGAATCTGAAAGCTAGAGATGCTTAAGTCACCTCTACACTACTCATCACCTCCCATCCCCAGAGAGACCACCATGTTTCTTCTTAAATACCTCAAATGAGAGTAAACTCACTGCTTCCAACTCTAATTATTTAAAGTTTTTCTTCCCATCAAGCAAAAAGCTAACTTCCTGTAGTTTTACTCATTGATCTCTGGTTTAATTACTGACGTCTTTCCAGTATCTATGGACAGCTATAATATTCTCTTTATTTCTTATCCAGGTTAAATATATCCATTTCTATCAACCTTTCTTCATAATATGTGTCTTTAGTCCATCTACCATCCTGGCCATTTTTCTCCATATTAATGACCAGTACCTGGCATTGAACACAACTTCTCAGATATGATCTGACTAGTGGATCACTTCAATCTTGGCAAATGGCTACCTGCCAGGTAACTTATTTAATGACTGTTCTACATTTTTGAAAATACAGAAATAACAGAATTCTTACATGTTTCTCTTCAAACTGGTCTCCACCAAAAGCTGCCACACAGGGTTTGATACCTCCTGTCCCCAAAGCTATTAGACTCAAGCCAATCATTGATAGGACTCTGAAACAGAGAGGTGAGAATACTAACCATATTGATACTAAACACAACTGTAGAAATTGAATATAGAGCTACAGGTGGAAAAAAATGTACACAAGGGTAAGGACCTCCTTCACATTTCTATACCGTGGGCATTTTCCACATGCTTTCACTCCTAGGGGAGAACCAGGGGCCATGACATTCTTTACAACTCTTGAGCTTCTGCCAGAAAGTATACATTACACGGGAAGATTTTGTCCCTGATAGTTTCATTTGCCCTTTGTGTGCAACAGATAGAAGCAGATACTGCAGGAACTCCAAAGGTAAAACACTGGTTCCGAATCTTGTCTTAGTCAAAGGTACACTTCAATGGAAAGACCTTATGAACCCATATCCCATATATCTTTACTAATCACAAAACAAAATGTTGAAATTAATCATAATTAATAGGAGAATCAGCAGTAATTTTTGATGGAATGACAGTAAGGGGGTATCTAATATTTATCAAATTTCAAACAAAATTCTTAACTCTTTGGAAAATGCACATATAGGCACATTATAAACATGAATATATATGATCTGCTTTTTTTAAATTAAAAAAAAATTTTAATCATCTGCTTCTTGAACAACTCTAACCCTCCCTACTAACTACACCAAGAGACATGAGAATCTGTCAAAAGGCTCTGGCATCATAACGTCAATAGCTTAAGTAAAGAGGAAGAGAGCAACTGGAATATGGAGAGCTACACATAAATGGAAATAATCCAAGCTTTGAATATAAATTCTACAACGTATTATAAGCAAATATTAGAGATTTTTTTTAACCCAAGTAAAGTAAAATGCATGGGTAGGTGAATAGGTGAGGGAATATGGAGGGCATGAAGGTTTTAATGATTGTCTTCAAGTGTATGAAGAGTTTTTATGAGAAGGATACTAACTAGGCATTCTACAAGTCCCCAAATGTTTGATAAGAACAAATGAGCTCAGACAAAGCAGGAAAGAGTTCAACTGGTCACAATCTTTTCTTCTTAACCAATTTTGTAATAAAATAGTGGGTTGGAAAAAAAAGGGACATCTCTGGTAAGAAGACAGAAAAACATCTGTAAAGAATGCGTGAGACATTTACCTATCCAATGGAAGAAAAGTGGTTCAGTTTATTACATGGTTTTACTCACGTGTGTACCACTGGTCCCCCCAGTATTGGTAAGGCACCCATGGATTTGATCACATGGCCAAGCACATACACCAAGGAGAGATAGATGATTGTCCTGTTGAGAGAGTTAAGCCAGTCAGTCTACAAACAGAATTTAGAGATTTGAGTAATACAAACAAGGAGTTCATACTGTTCTCAGTGCCAGGATAAATGAAGTGAAAGGAGAAAGGGGTGGAAGAGGAAAGAATTACCTGAGAAATACAAATAGAAATAATAATGGTGAACAAAGCAAATGGACTAGAAAGGTAGACAGCAACTCTTTACCCTCTAGTGTTAGAGATAATGGACATTTCTCACACCTGCTCTCTCCTTTTCCCCCCACTTACTCCACACATACACAGAATTTCCCTGATCTTGTAGAAATATGTCAAGAAATGGATTTGTAGTGAGTGAGTGTTTGTACTTTGACCTGATTTATTTTTTCCCCAAGGAATGTCTTTGGCTCTAAAAATCCATAAGGGTCAAGGAAGAATGTCATGTAGACATCAAAAAAAAAGGATTGCTAAAACAAAGAACTTTCTCCAAACACAATCACTGGGATATACAGAGATGTAAAGGGCTCACAGTTTCAGTCTGGTCTTGAACTCTTGGGTTAATTTCAGTCCCTAACACAGTTTCCTCATGGACAAATTACCAAGGGTAAAAAAGGAGTCAGGGACTTTGAATAGACTGTCCAGTGATATAGCTCATGCCATTGGTAGGGACTTCTTGTGTTGTTTTTCAAAAAAAAAAAAAAAAACTGAATGGCAAATAGGGAGTAGAAGAGTGAGGAATTCCAGTAAAAACATATGTAGAGATATACACACTGAAACGTGGCACACTACCACATACACAATATGCTCCTTATGTGTATGACCACACCAGCAGTCTTTCTACATATAAGTAGGGTATTAGTATAAGAAGGAACCTTGAAAATTATACAGTTTACTTCTGTGATTTTTAAAGTGATATATGCTAATATGGAATATAAAGAATGGAAAGGAGGTAGTGGAGAGACGCTGGAGGTGCCAGAAATCTCAGAAAGCGGATTTCTCATTCTAAATACTTAATCTTCCTAGGTTGGCTCTTCAGGATGAATAGATCTTACAGGGTTTATAATGGCAAGCAGGGGATAAGAAGATGAATGACTATTTCAGGGGTAGTTAATACCAGGGGAGGGGGCAGGCTTTCCCAGAAAGCCTTGTAGTATCTTCTGGAGAAAAGTTCTCTTTGTTGGAATTTAAAAAATGAGTAGAAAGAAAGAGAATAAAAAGGGACTAAAACAAGGCCAGTTATTATGAACCCGAAAACAAATGATTTATGCTAAATCATCACAGAGAAAAAATAAAAGAATTCTGAGCTGGAGGCATAGAGTCTGAATAAGGAGATCAGAGCGATACCAGCTTGTTGGACTAAATGAATGAGAGAAGTTGGACTAAATGAATGAGAGAAGTGTAGATGGCTTAGGAGGAAAACAGGCAACCTTCTAGGTGAAGGATTTGGGGAACTAGTCTAGAATATGAAGAATGTAAGAGAGGAAGCTAATGACAGGAAACTTTAACAGAAGGAAAGAGCAGTCAAAAGAGGCCTGAAAATTCTGCATTTGAAATGGAGTCATTGGGGTCATTATAATCCCAACCACAGGACACAGAACTGTTTTAGATAGACCAGACTTCCCATTTGCAAATAAGGAAAAGAGAAATCCAGAGAAGTCAAAGGATATTTCTAAAGTGACATTCTAATTAGTGTTAGAATTAGGTCTAGAACTTCTACTTTCTTACAGCCCAGTTTTCCTTCAGCTTTATCATGAACAAGTTTTTTTTTTTTAATGGAGGTACTGGAGATTGACTTGAACCCAGGACCTTGTGCATGCTAAGCATATGCCCTCATATGCCCTACCACTGAGCTATACCCTTCCCGCTATCATGAACAAATTAATGTGGAAAAAAGAAAGCGAAGAGGAAAAAGTTTTCAGTTTTATTTCACAATAAGAATGTCAAAATCCAGAGCCATTTTTAATTAGAGCTTAGGAACTGAGAGGACTATGTGCAGTGATGGCAAAGGAAGAGGCCTAGCATAAAGAGGGTCAACTCTGACCAGATAAAAAAGATATGAGAGGGAAAGGTCATGGGACAGAGCCCCATGGAGAAAGAGAAAGGGAAAGTGTAGCAAGGACATCCAAAAGTACATTTGGCAGCAAACATATTGAAGAGAGTGGTTTTAAGGGCTTGCCAAGATCAAGCGTCCAGACTGATAGAGATGGGTCACAGGGTATAAAAACCAATACTAGGGACTATGACTAAAAATGTTTTTCTCTCTTAAAAGTAACTTAGCATCAAAAATAGCAACCTAGCATATAATTAACCCTCTTAGTAGATTTTTAAAGAAATCATGAAAAGCCAGTATCCATGCTTAATAAATTTTGTTTTCTATTGTCTATCTATTGGCTACTCTTTCCTACATGTAGCCCAGGAGGAAGATTCACTTCTCTCCTGATACAGGGAGTTCCTTACATAAGAGTCAGGGGTCCTAGGTGCCCATTTTCTCTGAACAAAACTATGGTTCTGGGACAACAAAGAGAGGAAGAACTTTTAATAGAAGTTGTTTACTAAATTGAGAAAATTGACCCTTGAAGGTGTGAACAATCTTTCTAATGTTATAGGATGTTTTTCATCCTGAAAATAACATCTGAAGAAAAGTAAACACATAGATGCAGACTCATGCAGGGGAGCACAGAAAAGGTGAGGAAAAACTTTTAGTTTGAAACATTTAATCTACACCCTTTTTCCTTTAGCTAATGAAGAAAAGAAGACTATAGGTTCAAATCAAAAAAGAGAGTGAAGACAAAACCTGCTGTTTTCCTGATTTTCCGGCCTAAGAAAGCAGGGTAAAGTATGATGGCAGGGTAGTTGTAAACACTTATTTTCTTATGTTGCTGTCATCACTGTCTTTGTACATGTGAACTTGTACATACACACATAAGCTATTCCTGTTTTCTCAAACCCACATCCTTTCTGAAAGAGATACCAATTCATCCCCAAAAGAGTTCTATTATTTAAAAAGCAACCATAATACTCACTACAAAATAAAAGTCATCTTCATGCCTGCCCACACCTACCCTCAGACGTGTGCTTACATTTGAGTATCTGAGAGTGATAAATTTATTAACTGAAACACTTATTGTGGGCCTGCTATGTACCAGGCACTGTTCTAGGTGCTTTGGATAAAAATATAAAGGAGATTTTGTCTTCTAAGTGTTTGGAAGAAGACAGTAGATTCATATACAGGTAGTTATTAATAAGACAGAATTGTTAAATGTTACATTTACCAAGCAAAGAGTAAAAACAAGGGTGAAAAAACAAGGAGTTCAGAGAATATTAGATTACTTCCAGCTAGTGGTGAAAGGTGAGGGGCAGAGAATACCCCATAGCATAAGTAACATTTGAATTGAGCCTTAAAGAGTTTGCACTTGGAGGGCTGGCAAGGAAGGAGATTCCATGAAGTAGAAACTGCAAATGGACATACAAAAAATGGCCTGGCTATCATTAGGGAAATATTAGCATTCCATTTTTCTCTAGTGAACATTCTTGAAAGGGAGTAAGTTTGACAATAAGAGCAGAAAGGTAAGTTGGGATGAGATTAATTAGACAATGGGTTAGTCAGCAGAAATTTTTGAGCAGAGTAGTAATGTGAACAGGGATTTCTTTTAGGTAGATTAATTTGGGTGTAGGGCATAGCCCCAGTTGTGAAAAAAGGATATAGAAAGCAATGAAAACATTTTAGGTGTCCATTTCAATAGCCCAGTTTAGTGGCTAATGAAAAACAAAGCTAGAGTAGTGGCAATTAATGGCAGTGGGATTCAGTGTTGAAGACGGATAAATGTGTCAGATATTATAGAAAAAGTAAGGTAGAACTTGAGAACTGATTGGATGTAGGAGTATAGGGAAGCCAGGAGAGAGGATAAGGTGTAATTGCTAGTGTGCAGTTTTAATGCATACCAGGGCTAGGATTACAGATTTCAAGGAGCTATCAGCATAGAGCTAAAATTGACACCTCAGGGCCTGCTGAGGGAGAATCTGGAGAAAGGGAAGAGGGTCAAAGGTAAACACCAGGGAAATGCCTACATTCAGGAAAGAATGAAGTAAGCCAAAGGCAAAAGGAAAGCCAAATAAGAAAGAATCCAAAAAAAAAATAAGCAGAAAAGAACCAGAAAATACAGTGCTAGAGAAGCCCAGGAAGTTTCAAGAATACAGGCGTGATAAACAGACGGAAATTTTAAAACAAGTTCAGAGTGAATAAGAATATAGAAAAGACCTCTGGAACTTGATAACAAAGAGATCATTATCAGTGATTTTAGAGAAAGGAATTTCAACAGGATAAAAAGATAACATATAATACATTTTTGTACTTACCACAATCTGCTCTGTATTAAAGCTAGTTGAACATGAGCAATGTGAAGCAGGTATTATGTCTCACTCATCACTTTATCCCTCATGGTTCTTTGGACAAATAGAATTTACTCAATAAACTTTTACTGAATTTAATTGGACTCTATTGCATTGCATTATATTACTCTGCCCTAAGGGGTGATACTGAAGAGTGAGAAAGGATGGTAACAAACATAAATAAACCTTTGTAGGATCTGGAGGTAATGGTCACAAAGGAAGGTTAACAATAGTTTTGTTTGTTTAAAGTTACCAAGAGATTTTCACATGCTTTAGATACAGGAAAAGACTGTCTCTGAGGAAGAATTTAAAGGCAAGAGAGGAAAGTACTAAGGTTACAAAGACCCTAAGGAGAGTGATCTAGGTGATGGTGATACATATGTAAAAATTCATCCAGCTGTACATTTAAGACTTCTGAATTTGTGTACTTTACCTTCTCTTGGCGATTTTACAGTGTGAATTAGCTTTTTAAAGTCTATAAGAATTCATCCAGTAAAGAAACCTTTTTAGCTTTATTCAGCCCTGCATTTCTCAAACTTATTTGACCATGAGAGCTTTATGCTCCAACATAATATTCATTCGATCCTATACAACCAATTTTCAACACTTTGAGAAATGCTAATTTAGACAATTCCATAAATGACAAGTCCGTAGAAAATAAGTGAGCGATGGGTATCCAAGATCCTTCTCCAGCCTATGAGGAGGATGTTGTAGGGAACAACTATAACATTATCCCATAGACGTCTCTTGGTGCTATTTTCAGAGACATAAAAGATACTGAACTGAATAGACCATTAGTCTAATTCATGAAAATACTTACTATAGTCTTAAGAAACTACAGAAGGAGGTTAGAGAAGAGAAACAGAGATGGCAAGAGAGCTGAAAAGAGAGACACCTAAGAAGATACTAAAAGAGTTAGGATGGCTCAATCTGGAGAAGAGATGGATAGTATACCAAATAACTACACTGAATTATAAATTTTCTTGTGGGTAGTAGCAATCGCTATCACACCTGAGATCAGAACAAGAATTGGTCTTAAACTACCGAATGGAGGATTAAAATTAGATAAAAGAAAAATAAAACCCTCCCAAATGAACAGGATGTAAAAATACTAGAAAAACTGATAATGAAGAGACAAAACCTTTCTGTGTTGTCTGAGAGAGATTCTTATTTGTCATGGATGACATAAGTATGTTCTTCTTTGGAAGCAAGAGGCTAGAAGTGATAGTCTCTGCACAATTAATCTGTGAAGCTTCTTGGGTTGAGACCTCCCATCGTTCTTACTTGAATTTCCCCAGCCATGAGTCAGCAATGGCTGCTCCCAGGATGGGAGTGAAATAACAGAGGCTGCTGAAGGCATGGTATACAGATGTGGAAGTGTTTTCACTCCAATGCAGGAAATACAGGAAATACAGGGTCAGCACAGCTGAAGCAAAAAAAAAAAAAAAAAAAAAGGAGACAAAACAAGATAGATGCATTAAAATGACTTATGGGAGAACATTTGATCTGGTCTTTGAAGGTGATCTTGACCTTCAATACTCCTATCAGTGAAGCGACTTTGGATTTGGGGAAAGTGAATGGGGCTATGCATAGTGTATAAATGCAATATTCCTCCCTTTAGTGTATGTGTACAGAGCATCATTTAGCCCAATCCCAAAGAACATGGGGTTTCAATATCCCTTCCTTCTCCTTCTCAGCAGCAATATAGTTCATAGACCTGAAGAATAGAAATGAAGAATGGAATGCCGATAATGCGAGTTTTTCCACTTACGTTCTCATAGGCTGTGTTCTGGTTTCCATTAGGCCTTTCTGTCCTTGGCCTGTGTAAGTTAGTAGGTAAAATCCTATGAGGCATTTATTGGAGGTTTTGGTGAAAGAAAAGGACCAATTGGGTGAAGGCAGAAAGAGTGGATAAGGGAAATAAGTGCATATAAGACCAGGTTGTTACAAACATGGGATGAGAGTGAAGAGCAGGACTCTGGGACACAAAATTACCTACCTTTCATGCCATAATAGGAAAATCGCTCACAGAATTCATTCACCACAATGAAGGCAATACTCAGTGGATAGTTGGAGCCGCAGATTTTCTATGAAACAAAAAGGCAATGGTTCAGCTGTGAGATATATTTCCCTATTTAAACCATTGGATTGCTCCACTGAAAAATTATTTAAGTCACCATGATAGGTAATGTGAATCAATGGTCCCTACTCTTCATGAAACAGACAGTATCATACTAAAAGTGCTTGCATTCTTGATTTAGGAGTAAGAGAAACTATTCTGAATATTACTTTATTCCTCGTTCATTTAACATGGAATTGCTCAGGCATTCCTTGATTCTGGACCCAGGACCTATTCATTGTCCCACAAGTCCTAAATGAAAAGCTTAGGGTCCTGGGCAGGAGAATAATCATTCTTATTTCTAGGAACAGAATGAGAAGTTGACTCCTGGACATGAATTCATGTCCAAGCAGCTATACTCAGATGTCAGTATCCTGTTTAGCTCCACTGTGCAGATTAACCTCTGTCCCCACCTACCCTTTTCACCATGCTGGGGGGAATCCTGGCAATATGAAGGTTTACCATTTAGAGGCTATTGGAGCTGGGCACAGAGCTCAATACAGATTCCTAAATGTAAGCTGACAGATCACTCTGAACTTGGGGAGAGAGTTCTTACATCTTGTTAAATTAAATGTCCATTTTTTCTACGAAAGAGAGATTCTATAACATTTTCTTGCTAATCCTATTGGGCAATAAAAGGACTAAACTATTTCATGCACTGTATCAGTCAGAGTATAAGGAATATCATGTTTTATTTCAAATCCCTACCCCTTATGACAGCCCAACTAACATGTCAGGGAGATGGAGATATCCATATTTGGTTCAATAAAATTTTATCATGAGATTTTTATTGCCTCTTCTTATTCATAACATGTATAGACATCTTTGTGAGCAACTTTAAATTCTGTGGGACCAGATGATATAGAACTAAGTAAATAATGTACTCATTCTTTTATCCAATGGATATACATAAACATCCCTCCTAAATATTAATACACATTAATGTATGGTTGAAAACTTGCTTGAAAGATACAATGAATTAGGCTTCTTACCTTCCCAGCTCTCAGCTTGAGAATTATGCAACCTGGAATTTAGTTGACATACTTTGACTAGCTATGTAACACCGTCACTGGCTGTGTTAACATACTGAACCTGGCCATGTCAACATACTGACCCTGGCCATGTCACTATACCTGTCTTTATACTTCAGTTCTATTATTTCAAAGAAACAACCACCTCTAGAATACTACCACCTCTTTGCGGAAAGTAAGAACTCAGTAAATATTGGCTAGTTTTACTATATCCTCTCCACTTACAGGATTTTGATATGAGGATATGAGACAATGAATTTGATAGTGCTTTAACAAGTGTATAAAGTAAAATATTATTATTACTTCTTCATTTCTCTGTCCTTTGTCCCACTGTAAACTGGAACATACAGTAATAGAGACTAGATCTATTCTAAAACTTCTCTTGGTGTCCAGCATAGACTCTGCGCACCGGCGGAAGTTTTTAAGTTGGTAAAGAAAGAACAGTCACACACAGTTCTCCAGAAAGGAGTGCCTGCCAAGTTTCCCTGGACATTCAAGTAGCTTTTATTTCCACCCCAGAGAAACTCAGAATTTACAATGAAATACAGCAGAATCCTGGATACCAACTGAAGAACTCTGACGACCTCTTCCTGCTGCTTCCTCTCCTAAACAAAGGTTTAGGTTTAGTTTACAGGTTAATTCTAACTCCAAGCGAGAATAGCTTCTAATACTCTAATACAGCTCAGCCTGAGCTCCAGAGGCCAAGGAAGAGACCAAAAGAGCAAGTCTGTTCCTGTCAGAGGCAGAACTGAATCTGGGAACTCACCGGAGATGGCTTCTTTGGAAAGCTGGGGGGTCGAGGTTGTACCTCTTCAGTGGAGACAGGTGAAAAAAGAGTTTCCTTGGACTCATTTTTCTGGAAGGGATTCATGGCTAGCTCCTTACTCTCTCTCTCTTCAAGCATTTGGCTTCGGTAGGCAGTTGGGACAGCTGCCAGCCTACAGTGAAAAGGGGGACTTGGGAGGGGAAGAGGGGGTGGCTTCAGCAACTAGGTTTAACCCTGTGGGTGTCAGGCTTCAGCAGCTGCCTGGCCCAGAGAAAAGCAAACAGCTACAGAAAAACAAAGGGTTGGGCCTCAGAGAGTGGGTCAAAAGAATGATTATGTAAAAGGTAGAGCATGGGGAAGTGAGAACACATCATGAGATAAAGCTGGGGAATTGCAAGTGAATGAAAATTAGTTAAGACTACAATGCCTGGAGCACAGCCTAGAGCACAGATTTAAAAATAAATTTCAAAGTAACAATAGCTGCCATTTATTGCACACCCTATTATAGGCAAGGTTAATACATATATATCTATATGTTCTAATTCTTACTACTATTCCCATTTTACAGAAACTAATGTCCCAAGAAGTTACATAATCTGTCCAAAGTCATGTGGCTATTAAGTGGCAGATCTGGAATTTTTACTGTGCCTTGACAGAGAGATTAGTATCAGTAATGCCTGTGGTCATTACTCAGGAATGAAGACTATGGGAATGGAAACACAGGAATATGGGGAAACTGAGATGCACTGAAGAGGAAAAGTCATCTTCAAATTGAATTTGCAGAGACAGCAACAAATTTTGGTTTTCAACATAACTCAGTTCAACTAGATATTTTATAATGTACCTATATCTATATCTCTATATATCTTATATCAATTAAAGAGGCAGAGCTCAAAGAAATGAAAGTAAACAGTTGGTGATGTACATTTGTGAATCATTCTTCTCCTTTGCTAAATTCATTCCCTGTGTTTTCATTTTCTCACTTCAAGATGAATCCATCATTTCATTAGCAAGTAAAATTTAACTTGTGTAAAAATTATAAACCAGTTATTTTCTAGGTACTAATATAAACATCATTTTCCTTAATTTTCAGTGAATGAACTCCCAAATGGCTCCAGAATATAATATTTAGTTCTTATCAGAGGAGGAACAAGAACAAACATGGCAGTGACAGATGCATTTTATACAGTATTATTTTTGCTAAGTCAAAGAGGTAAAAGAAGAGTAAGTGGCTTGTCTAGCTGTCAGTCAAAAGAAAAAGGAAAATAATGGCTAGAGAGTGATAAGAAAAATGAGAACTAAACCAACAAGGAAGCCAGAAACAGGAGAATGAATTATTTTATTTAAGAACACAAGAGAGAGAGAGAGAAACTGTGACTATCTCTCATACTATTTTAACATTACCTGTTTGAGCAATTTATTGACAAAAAGACAGTGATAAACTCTACCCTTTTCTCCCTAAACTCTATCTCAGACTTTGACCATGTTTTCTCAGCTTCTATTACACTCCTCGTCCCGCTTCTATCCCACCAACCTTTACCCAAAGAAGAGTCCTGCTTCATTTCTGACTGAGACATTAATGATTAAGCTGTAGTTATTCTTTCAGAAAGCACTGCCCTTTCTGACATAGTTTGGTCAAAAACAAATGAACAGTCAGAAGTTACTAGTCAAGTTAACCACTAGAGGCACAGATGCCTTTAAAATCTAATTATATCAGTGGCTCCCCCTGCTCTGGCCTCGTACCTCTAGAATTTGATCTGGCAGAGCAGATGGAATAGCACATGTATGCAAGGCACCAATTCATTTGCACTCATAGGTGCCCTGAATACCAAACTTTAGATAGTTGACACTAGTTCTCTGATACTCCTTTGTTTAGATAAAATTCTTCTTGGGTTATGGCAATACAATGCTAACATTCATAGAATCAAATAATGTCAGAGAGGGAAGGAATCTTAATCTTGTCCTATGGAAACTAAGCTTCCCTGATGATAGAAATCATTTAGGGATATATATATGTATATTTATATTTATATAAATTTACAGAGCAAATCACACACACACACACACACACACACAAACTTATAGGCCTTTCCTTTGAAAAATCTTATTCAATAGATCTAAATAGGGATCTAAGAATTTGTATTTTTAATAAGCATCTCCAGTAATTCTTACAACATGGGTTTGGTGAACACTGGTTTGAAATCCCTCTGCTAGTCTAGTCTGAAGAATATTGCATAAGAGTTCAGAGGGACCAAGAAAGGACTAGAACCCCAGGCTCCAAGACCTATTCTAGAGCCGTCCTATCTTATCAAGGTGGCTCTTACACACCATTAGTTTTGCCAAGTTGAATCAGATAGCGGATAAAAGGCAAAAGGCCAAAGAGAAAAGCAAGTCTTGAAGAGAGTATAAACTCTTCAGAGACAAAAAATATAAGAAAAGTAGAAGAACCTAAAGTATCAGTGAGAAAAGTAAAAAATATTTGTGACGTCAATGATTATGATAGTCTACAGTTGTGTACAAAAAGGAGACTGCGGCTCTAAAATGATAGTGTTGGCTGAAATAAAATGCACAACCTAAAAGTTGAGAGTTATGTTTTATTCTGTGGATATTTCTGAGGACTCAGCCCAGAATGACAGCCTCTCAGATCGCTCTGAGGGACTACTCCAAAGAAGTAGGGAGGAGCCAGGATATAAAGGAGTTTTACAACAGAGACCAGGTAGTCAGAACATTAAAAGATTACTGTCAACAAAAGAAAACCAGACATCTCAAGGTAAAGAATTTAGTGCTTTTCTGTGTATGGGAAGGAGCAAATGTCTGGGCTCACTGAAATCATTCCTTTGACAAGCACCTAGCTATCTAAAGCCAGTATCCTGTCCTCTTACATTCTGAGTCCCCTCAGAGGACCACTGTGGAGGGCTGCAGAGGCTGGGCTGCCTGCTTGTCTGCACCCTGAGCTGACTGTGGGGGGTGGTGGCAGCTTGATGACATGGTGGAGTCAGCATTTTGTTTACTGATGTTGCTTGCAGTATTTTTTCATTCACGGTTCTCCTCCTTGGTCCTAAATTCGACCAGTATTTTGGGAGACATTTCATGACCAATTTTGTCCCATGGCACTAGGAAGTCTCATTCCTAGATTAAGTGAAGATTCTGTTGACATGCCACTCAAAGTGCCAAATTTTGGGATCAGTCCTGTTGATAACCAAAAATTCTCTGGATCATCTGTCTTACTAGTTTATTATGATCCAGTAAATGTTTTCCCCTCACTGTTCCTTCCCATACCTAGAATCACACATCACAATTATTCTATGCAGGGTTATAAATGTGATCTATTTGCTCAAGGTGTTTAGCCATTGTTAATCTTGCTGGAGGTCTAGTTACACATTGGGAAATCTGAGAGAAAACAATCTTATAAAATAGACAGGATGTAAGTAATACAGCTAGTAACGTTAATAAAGTCACATGTAGGGATTTAAGCCATGAGCTTCCAGAACCAAATCAGCTTCCCAAAAGATCACCAAGGCTAGGAAGTGGGTCATCTTAGGAGCAATCTGATTTTGCATGTGGGTCATTAAATGTGTTATGTTGGAGGACTCATCTGGTATAAAAACACAGCATTCAGTTTGAATTATGGCACAGGTGCCTCCTTGAGATGCTGTAAGGATGTCAAGGGCCATAAGATTTTGTAACACAGCTTTCCTCATCATAGAGATCTCAGAATTCAGTAAGCTAACAGCCTGACTGCTGTCATTTAAGGCCTTTTGGGTGAATTCTGTTAAGGCTCCAATATGAGAAATCACATCTTCCAGTCTTACTGAAGGCACAAAAATAGCTGCTAAATGATCATACCAGTGAAATACAGATCTCTTGATCCACTGGGCTTGCCTTGATGGTTAAGTTTGATGGGGTTGTATCTAAATTATCAAGTAAGTGGCCTCTAGCCCAAGGGAATCCTAAAGTACATCTTCCTATCCACCCTGGTGGAAGCCAGGGCCAAAGTTGGACTCACAAAGCCATTGAGTTCCATTAGGTGTGACCCAGTGTATTTCTGGTCACCTGACCTAATCTGTCCCATACCAGTCATTACCTTTAAAGGAAATGACATACTGGCATTTTTCATAAGGCACCCAGGCTAGTTTTCTACTGTTGATAGGCTGATTATCTTTAGTATGATTTAACTCTACCCAACAGAGTGGGGCTTTTAAACTTAGGTGACCATGGCCTGGTGTTAGCCAAATAAATTCATCCCATAACTAAGGGAAGGTCCCTTCTAATAGATAAGAGGTTAAATTTGGGGGTTGAAATTTAGCTTATTTTTCTGACTAAGCTTGAGTAAGGGAAAACTCATAATTATGGCCAGGGTCAGAATAAGTATGAAGCATGTTTGACTGGCCAAGTAAGGGGATCTCATCTAGTTCTATCAGCAGTGGCCCTGATAGAACTGTAATTTCATTCTTCTAATATAAATTTTCTAAGGGCCATCCAATCAGAGCCTTGGAGAGGAGAAACCCACCAAGGTAACCCAGAAGTACTGGATACTGGTAATTGACTACAAGCCCAGCAATTAGATTGATTTCTAAAAATTGCATAGGATCATGACCATGATAGAAAAACATTTTATTTGTGTGCAAAGGTACAAGAAATTAAGAAGAAAAGTTTATAGATAACCATACGGGTCAGGTCTGGCATCTTGGGATAGCTGTCTACTTCTGATGTCTTCTTCTCATCCAGGCATTGATGTTTCTTTTCTATTAGAGAGTCACTTTAAGATGAGTTTGAGGTCAGCAGTTCTCTATACAGATCAGTTTGGTGCAGGGGCTCTTTTCAGGTGGGAAATACAAATCCAAGAGTCAACTCCCTTTAGTTTTGCTGCTATGAGCTAGTTAAGAGAACCTGATAAGGGCCCCTCCATTTAGGTTGGAGGCAGTCCTTTAAATGATGTCTTTTCCAGTATACATAATCTCCTGGCTGCAAGTCATGAGGTATCTGATCTTCATTTGAGGTAGATTAGCTTCAGAAACAAACTTAGAATTTCTAGCTAATAGACATTTGCAATAATGTCATATATCCCCCTTTAATAATATAGGTTTATATAATCCTTCATCTAATCTCCCCATGATAATCTCAAAGGGAGACAAATGATGTTTTCCAAAAGGGGTGGATCTGAGGTCGAGGAGAACCAACAGAAGGGCCTTAGGCCAATGTGAGGAATAAGCATCCATAATTTTATCCAATTGGGTTTGAATTTTTCCGTTTGTCCTTTCTATTAACCCAGAAGGCTGGGGATGATAAGCACGATGGAAATGTTGCATATTGGCCAAAGCTTGCAAATTTCTTTAAAAATTTGTCCAGTAAAATCAGTTCCTCTATCACTATGTAGTTCTGAACGGACTTCCCAAATAGGAATCACTCTTTCTAAAATCAGTTTTCCTACTGATTGTGCCATGGCTCTTCTGCATGGGAATGCCTCAACGCAGTGTGAAAACATACAAATCATAACAAGAACATACTGATGACCCTGGGAGGGAGGCATTTGTACAAAATCAATCTGCCGCATTTCAAAAGGAAATGGAAAATTGGTAATGGAAAATTTCCTTGAGAACTATGTAATGGCTTCCCTGGGTTATATTTTGGACAAGTATTGCATCTCGAATAGACCTTCCGAGCTATAGTGAGAGAAGGTTTCCAAAAATATTTGTTACCCCAAAACACCATCATATCTGGGTTCCAATGGGTTAATTCATGAACATATTGTAAAATATGGTGAGTATTGAGCTCCAAATGGAAGGATAGGCTCCCCATTTGGGCCTATCCATAGCTATTTGTTGGAATTGAATTTTCCTCCCTTCTGCATCCAGATGTCCTTTTCTTAGTTGGGTGCCATACTCTGAAATTTTAACAACATATCAGTAAGGTTACTGGGAAGCTGAAAGGGAAAGATAATGGTTAGTTGGTCATTGTTGCTTTGTAAAGCTGTTGTCCTTTTGCTTCTGCAGTGTCAGCCTTTAAGTAACCCAGCATCTTAATAATAGCAGGTGCAGTTGGCAGCAGAATTGCATCTAATAACTCTGCCACTTGTTCCCCTTTTTTGTTGGGCTGTCCTGAGGATGCTAAAAATCTCCTTTGTTTCCAAAGCCTAACAAAGAAAGTCATGTTCAACTCCAAAAGCACAGCGGTTGTTTGTGTAAATACTAGCAGATTTTCCTTTTGCCAACTTTTTAATATATATTTTTATAGTATAGTCAGTTTGACAGTCTCTTGTCAGAGCTATTAATTCAGCCTGTTGGGCAGAAGAGACATTAGGCAAGGGAGCATTTTCAAGGATGGACACTAGAGAAACAATGGCATAGCCAGCCTGGTACTTTCCATGAGGTCCTCGCAGATATGAACCAGCAATAAATAATATAAAATCAGGATTATCTATTGGGCTTTCTCGAAGATCAATCCTGGGAGATAAAAAAGATTGTCAGTTACAACAGTACAATCATGCTTTTCATTATTGACGTCTGATTCTTCTGGGAGCAAGGTGGCTAGATTAAGTTTGTTACACCTGTGGAGAGTTACGTTTGGTGAGAGCAAGACAATCTCATGGGAAGTTAAATGGCTTGTTGAATAATGTTGTGTGTGATGAGAGTTTAGAAAGGCTTCCACAGAAAGGGGAACTTAGGGAAGGCTTCCACAAAATGGGGAACAAAGACTGAGAGGGTGGCCCATGACTATCTTCTGTGGTCTGACACAGCATAGCTGTTGCTGTGACAGCTTGGAGACGAGGGTGGAGGCCTTTGGCTACTGAGGCTTGTTGCTGGCTGTCATATCCTATTGGTTGGTAGTAACCACCGGGTTGTTGGGTTAATACTCCTAATGCAGCATCTTTGTTTTCATGTACAAAGAGAAAAAACAGGTAAATCCTAATTTGGTTGCCCCAAAGCCAAGGCCTTTGCCAGGAGGTCCTTTGGGGTCTCCATGGCTTTAGAATGTTCTGTTTTCCAGCAAAGAGGTTCAGTTTGGCCTTGTTTAAGTAAACTATATAGTGGTTGAGTCACTAAAGAAAAATTTGGAATCCAATTCTTGCAGTGACCTGCAAGACCTAGAAATCCCCTTAGTTGTCTTTTTGTTTTAAGGTCAGGGAAAGCTAAAATGCCCTTTACTCTGTCTAGGTAAATTAAAAGCCCCTCCTGACATCACATGTCCTAAATATTTTACATTAGCTTTACAAAGTTGTAATTTTTCTTTGGACACTTTATAACCCTTAGAAGCTAACTTCTGAAGCAAGTACAGGGTGTCTTGTTGGCTATTTATCAAAGAATCTCAACATAACAGCAAATAATCTATATATTGTATCAAAACTGATTTATGAGGAAAAACTAGATAATCTAAGTCTGCTTTTAATATCTGAGAAAAATAAGTGGGGCTTTCAGTGTAGCCCTGTGGGTGGCATCACAGTCCACATATATTGTCATTCATTACAAGTGAAGGCAAAAAGATACTGGTCATCAGGATGTACAGGTACACTAAAAATACACAGAAGAGATCAAAGAAAAGAGATCACTTTTTTAGGGATATAGGACAGTAAGGTATGGGGATTAGATACTACAGAATGACGAGGAATAATAATAGCAGGAATAATAATAGACCTCAGATCTTGTACAAATCTCCAACCTTTGCCATTAGATTTTTTAACTGGCAGGATGGGAGTGTTACAAGGGCTGGTGCAAGGGACAATAAGCCCTTTCTTAATGTAAGCTGATATTAAGGAGTTTATTCCCTCTATAGTCTCTTGTCTCAATGAGTACTGATGAATATTCAGCGGGGGCATATTTTGATCTATGGTAATTTTAATCGGTGATGCAGAATGTATTCTCCCTATGTCAGTAGGATCAAATGCTCATAATTCTTCAGGTACTAAGCCTAACAATTTATCTTGTTCTACATCACCTTCATCATGGGTCACAGATACTGTATGATGAAGAAAATCTGATTGCTCTTTTAGGTCTAAAAACATTCTCCCTTAGGAGTAAAAGAGATGTGGACTTCATAAGTTTCTAATAAATCTCTGCCTACTAGGTGAATAGGGACACTTTCTACTAGAAAAAGTTCTCCTAAGTAAAATTCTAAAGATAATGACTTAAAAGTCTTAATATTGCATTAGAGACCCCCACCATTTGCATTGAAGTATTACTCTGAGGGAGGGAGCCTTTGATTTTGGTAGGGTTTAAAACTGAAAACGTGGCCCCTGTATCTATTAGAGCCTTAACTGTTTCTCCCTGTATTTTCATTTCTACTTCTCCCAGAGTGTTAGAGAAGATGAAAGATCCCCAGTGTTCCCTTGGGGCAGCCCTAATTTTGTTCAACTCAATATTCTGGTCTGAAATCTAGCCTGTCCTCAAAATCTTTTTTCATTTTTCTGCAGTCGTTTTTTTGGTAGCTTTTTTTTTTACAGTAAAAGCAAATGCTAGTTTCTTCTGTCAGTCATGGGGATGGGGGTTTGTTAATCATCGACTGAACTTGCTACTTAATTGGCACAATTGGAAGTTCATAATTTTTATAGATGTATTCTGTTGGGCCAACTAACGTCCTTCAAAGTCCAATGACCCCCATTTCTGGGCTCTCAGATAAAGTACATTCTTAACTGGGCATGTTTCCCCTAACGAACTAATAGCCTCAGGTAATGCCTACCTTATCAGAGTCAAATCCCACTGCCCTTCAGGGACCTAAACCTCTTACTTCACCTACGGCCAATCAGAGGCTTGGGCACAAATTGATCAGGCACCTTCTGACCCTACCTTATAAAAGACCCCAATAACCGACCCTTGGTGCTCATGCAGGCACCCCTCGCCTGTGTGGCCCGCTGTTGCCTACAGCAGCATAACTACTGAAGCTTTCCCTTGGTCTTTACCCCGACACTCACACAGACACCTCTTGTCTGTGTGGCCCACTGTGGTCTATGAGAGTGTACCCTGATAAACTCCTTTCTATTCTTATACTTAACCTCTGGTAAATTGTTTTTACTAAACTATATGTCACCATGCCACCAACTGGCCCTGTTGCGGCCCACAACATTTGGTGCACACATTTGGTGACCACACTGGCTCCCTGAATGGGCTGCCATGTTGTGTCACACAACATATTCCTTTCCTTCCTCCTAATGGTTTTGGAAATTTGGTTGGCCAGTGTGACAAGGGCATTTGTATGTAATGCAGACCAACCTAAATTGTGTCTTTTAATTAGAGTAGCCAATTCTTCACCTATGCCTTCTAAAAAGGAAGGGTTAAGTAAAGGGTTGTTTTGGTGGTTAGAGAATGATTCAGGTGTCATACCTGAATATTGTTTATAAGTTTTCTCAAAACTCTTATAGTCATCCGGAATTGATTCATCTAGCCTTTGTTTGCATTGTTGAATCTTTGACCAATATATGGCTTTTGGTAAAAGCTCTGGGATAAGTCTAAGTAATTTATGAGCTAATTCCTTGCATTCAGCTCAAGCTTGTGGGCTATGTAAATAAAAATCTGTTAAGGGATCTTTCCACCCTGCTTTCTCTACCCATTCCTTTGTTTTACTTTTAGAAACTAATAGCTATATTAATTTATATATATCTGAAAACTCAGGCTCATAGGTTTGGATGGTTAGCTCAAATTCCTTAGCAAATCCTAGCGGATCTTGGCTAGGTTCGGAAAATTCCTTAGCTAAATCTCTAAATTCTGCTTGGGTCCAGGGTGTATACGTAAGCACTGAGGATGATTATCCTCTTCCCGTAATGGGTTTCTCCCTAAAGGGAGCTATGATTACCTCTGATTTTATGTCTTCCTTTTCTGGGGAAGGGGGAGGGGCAGTAGGCAGGGTTGATGGAAGAGAGAGTGGAATAGCCTCTGGATTGGGCAATTCAGATAAAAGAGATTATACAGGAGGAGCAGAGGGAGAGACAGGGTTAATGGTAGTGACTTCTTAAAATTCCAATGTTGTTTCAAGCAACCTTTTGCTGGTTTCCTGCAAAGAAGTCACTTTATCATTTCCCCTTTTAGAAGCTTCTAAATATCAATGAAAATAAGCATTCTATTCAGTCTTTCATTTTATAGCTGGCTTTTTCTAGCTACATATGCAAAAATATTAGTTTTGGAATATCAAAAGAGCCCCAATTTGAATGTAGCCATTATGGAAAACAGTATGGAGATTCCTCAAAAAACTAAAAATAGACTTATCATATCATCCAGCAATCCCACTCCTGGGCATATATCTGGAGGGAACTCTAATGTGAAAAGGTAAATGTACCCCAATGTTCACAGCAGTACTGTGTACAATAACCAAGACATGGAAACAACCTAAATGTCCACTGACAGATGACTGGATAAAGAAGTAGTGGTATAAAAAATGTTAAAAAAAAAAAAAAAAAGAAGTTGTGGTATATTTATACAATGGAATACTACTCAGCCATAAAGAAATAAAATAATGCCATTGGCAGCAACATGGATGGATCTGGAGAATGTCATTCTAAGTGAAGTAAGTCAGATAGAGAAAGAAAAATACCATAGGATATCACTCATATGTGGAATCAAAAAAAAAAAAAAAAAAAAGAAAGGAAAAAGAGGACACTGATAAACTCATCTACAAAAGAAACAGACTCGCAGACATAATAAACAATCTTATGGTTACTGGAGAAAGGGGGTGAGAAGGGATAAATTTTGGAGTTTGAGATTTGCTCATGTTAACCACTATACATAAAAATAGATTAAAAAATTTCTCCTGTATAACACAGGGAACTATGTTCAATATCTTACAATGATCTTTAATGAAAATGAATATATGTATGACAGGGATATTATGTTGCACACCAGAAATTGACACATTGTAACTGACTATACTTCAATTGAAAAAAATAAAAGCCCCAATTTGTCCATTTTAGGTTGAGACCTCCTTTAATATAATTTCCCCAATCAGGTAAGTATTTACAAGTATAATTCCCATATATATTGTATATGAACCTGGCTGGGGTGTTAGCTGGAGGCTGGCAATCTGTTGTTCCTTTTTCTTTGGTTTTGAGAACTTTATTACCCATTCTGAGGTTGGTTTGTTGAAATAAAATTGCTAGTGACGATGGTGTGATGGGCTCGTGTGCTGCTTGAAAGCTTAACTCCTCTAGGTTTTTACCCAGAGTTGTCTCAGCTCCCTCCTATGTCTCAGGTTCCCCCTTTGGTGGTATAAGACCACCATGGGTGCTCAGATCACTGAATGACCAATTATTATTCGAGTCCCTGGTAGAGCAAATTTTAATTAAAATGAGTGGGTTTCCCTACAGGGACAGTTGCATGGCATGAGGTCTTTGCCTCCATCACTCCTGCAAGTTTCTCAGTCACCTGAGAAAGCTGTTGCTGGCCAGAAGGAGGAGTCCCATCTTCAGAGGTGAAAGGCCCTCATAAGATTTCAGTTTTATTTCAACAAACTCTATTAAAGTAGCCAGTTCAAGGAAAAATGACAGGCCAGCCTTCCTTTATTTACTCAGTCCAACCCTACTCAGTGTTCTCTTAACTGAGCAAAGTCTTTTCAGTCTTTTAACTGAGGATAACCCACTCAATGTCTAAACTGAGCACAAATCTTCCTAGTGGCTTTCACTGAGGATAACCCAGGTATCCCTTATTGAAACTAAGTTTCAAGGATAACCTACTCCTCCAGAGAGGATTTTAACACCACCAAATAAAACTTAGGATCATCAACCAATAACGGGAGAATCTAGAATCAGGACTCACAGAGGAGGAGGATGGGTGCTAGAGGCCTCGGCTGGTACCAAGGTTCTGGATCCTTGTAGAGTTCAGGTGAAGGACAGAAGTCTGCTCTGGGTCCCTTCACAATGGTCACCAAAACTGCTGACTGAAATAAAACGCACAACCTAAAAATTGAGAGTTATGTTTTATTCTGTGGATATTTCTGAGGACTCAGCCCAGAATGACAGCCTCTCAGATCGCTCTGAGGAACTGCTCCAAAGAGGTAGGGGAGAAGCCAGGATATACAGGAGTTTTACAACAAAGACCAGGTAGTCAGAACATTAAAAGATTACTGTTAACTAATGAAAACCAGACATCTCAAGGTAAAGAATTTAGTGCTTTTCTGTGTATGGGAAGGAGCAAATGTCTGGGTTCACTGAAATCATTCCTTTGACAAGCACCTAGCTGTCTAGGGCCAGTATCCTGTCCTCTCACATTCTGAGTTCTCTCAGAGGGCACCACTGTGGAGGGCTGCAGATGCTGGGCTGCCTGCTTGTCTGCACCCTGAGCTCACTGTAGGGGGTGATGGCAGCTTGATGACTTGATGGTTTCAGCATTCTTTGTTTACTAATATGGCTTGCAGTATTTTCCATTCACAATAGATATTAATATAGTCAGAGAGGGGAGGCAAATATGAAATTAAAAGAGAACATGTGCTTAAGCAAGGTGTATGAATGTAAAATCACATAAAAATAAACTGTAACAAGTATCAGCAAAAACAAATAGAAAAGGGAATTTAAAAAATACCAGCTACAATAGCATAGAAGATACCTAGGAATAAATCTAATGAAAGATGTTTAAGAGATCAATACCAAACACTCTAAAACATTATTGAAAGAAATTAAAGATCTAAATAAATGGAGACATACCATGCTCATGATTTGAAAGGTTCATCTTGTAAAAATGTCAGCATTTCCCAAACCAATCTACAGTTGCAACACAAAATCCAACAGGGTTTGTGAGTGTAGAAAATGACAAGTTGATTTTAAAAATTCATATGGAGATGCAAAAAAACCAAGAATAGCAAAGGCAATCTTGAAGAACAATAATGGAGGATTTGCACTACTCAGTAGCAGATCTACTGAAAAGCTACAGTAATGATAATAGAGAGAAATTGACCCAAACATAGATACGGCAGTCAATGGAACAGAACAGAGCACAGAAAAAGACCCACACATACACTGAGGCATCATTTATGACAAAAGTGACACTGCAGTGCAGTGGGGGAAATGATGGTGTTTTCAATTTAAAAAACAGTATCTGGATACTCATATGGAAAAAAATGTTTTTACTCTCATCTTACACCATGCATAAAAACCAGTTCTATACAGATTACAGGTCTAACTGTTAAAGTTAAATAAAAATAAGGCTTTTAGAGGAAAATATAAAAGAACATCTGTATGACTGTGGAGTAAGCCAACATTTCTCAAATAAGACATAAACAATGGCAATCATAAAAGAAAAACAATTGATACATGACTATTAAAATTAATAATTTTGTCATTCATCAAAAGATACCATTAAGAGTAAAAAGATAACTCACAATGTGGGGGAAAATATGCATATTACATACGTCTGTCAAAGGGTTTGTGTCTAGACTATATAAATAACTTCAAAAATCAGTAACAAAAAGATCGATATTCAGATTTTTGAGTCTTTTGTAATTATAATACTGCAATAATAACCTTGCAAGTAAGTCAAATGTATCTGTAGAATATATTTCCAGAAGTGAGACTGCTTGACAAAAGTATGTTTCTATAATTTTTAGAACTGCCTATTCATTTCCTTTGTCCACTTTTCTATTGAGTCATTTGTCCCTTTCTTATAAGTTTGTAAGATCTACTTTTATATTAACGCTTTCACCCTCGACATTGCAAATATTTTTTCTATTGATTTCGTTTGTGGATTTTAAAAGGCACAAATCTTAAGTGTAAAACTCCATCATATTTTAAGTATGTGTAATTCACACAACCACCACTCAGGTAAGATATTTGTAGTAAATACTTATTTATAATAAATACATTATATATAATATTATATATTTATAATAAATAAAATAAACATATATATTTGTATTAATATAAATAAATATGTATCTCTAGCACCTCAGTGCTGGAAGCCCTTCAGAGTAATAACTGCTGCTTCCCTTCTGTCTCTCAGCCAAACTATCCTCCCTCGTGGTAACCAGTATTTTGACTTCTATCACCATAGGTTTGCTTTGTCTGTTCCGAATTTCATAAAAATGAAATAATGCCATTTACAACGTTTGTGTTTGATTTCTGTTACTTAACATTACGTCTGTGAGATTCATCTGTTGTTGCCTGTAACAAGATTCTTTTCTCCATTGTTCAGTAGAACTCACAAATATGCCACAATTTATTTCTCCATTTTTTTGTTGAAGGACATTTGGTTTGTTTTCAGTTTTAGGGTTGGCTATTGTTGTCTTAGTTTAAGCTAGGAATTATGCTTCCCAGAATCATCTAGATCAGAACTTGAGTGAGATTTGGGAGGTAGAAGTGAAGTAGCAGGTATTACTCTGAGTGGTCACAGACTGGGTGGAGGTCATGGTCAGATACCTTGCGCCAGTGAGGCTTTGTCCTTTGCTGATGAATCTGAGTGTATAGGAGAATGCATTCAATGTACAGGCTGTTTATATAGCCTCAGGGTTGGGCAGGAGCGTGTGAATAGGTTGGGGCATTTTTGGTCTCTGCTGTACATGTACACAGCCTGAGCCCGAAATACCATTGCCTTCACTAGGACTGCAACCTCAGACTAGTAGGGCTAAACTCTTGGCCATTCCCCTCTGGTCAGCACTGAAGAGGTCATTTCTACATACAGCCTTGCTGTGCATGGGTGTTACCTACTCCTACCAATTGAGAGAGTCCTCATGAAGGAGCGAGCTCTCAATCTTTTTAGAATACATTTTTTATGATTTTTTTTTTTGATTCTTGAGCTGTTAATTTTGATTCATCTCTTAAGAAAACTGGAAATTACTGGAGTAATTATTATAGGAGTAGTATGTGAATGATATAATTCCTGAATTCTGACATGTCTAAGAATGCCTTCTTACCAAACTGTGGATACATAATTCATAGGTCACACTCATATCCTTGTGCAGACGCAGCTTTACTAACTTCAGAGGTATGGAATAGTTCAGAGCCCACTGATTTTTGTTCCTTTGTAGCCAACTTAATTTTCCTACTTACATGCTTATATTATCATCAGTCTCATCAAACCACTCAGAAAGGTCAAACTGAAAGAATATGAGCTTATGTTAACTAACCTTACTTTAATAATCATTTCATAATATATTCACGTTTCAAATCATCACACTGTACACTTTAAAACTTACACAATGTTATATGTCAATTATATTTCATTAAAGCTGGGAGAAAAAAAGATATGTGCTTAGAGTCATGTTAGGATGGTTCTGACAGAGAACCTCACATCTGAGAACTTGTCTCATCCATGGCTCCCTACATTTCAACATCCGAAAATGCATCAAATAAGGAGATAACATGAGCAAAGGAGATATTATTTCATTATTCTCTAAACTACTTATGTTTTCCCTTAAGGGGTATAGAGAATGATACAGTAGGTATTCAATCCATAAAAAAGATCTTTAAGAACATGTTTCATTTATGGGGGAAATAATAACGGGGGAAAGAGTGGAGCTGGGCTTTTAAAAAAAATGTATGGGTGAAATATGTTTCATTTATTAAAATTTTTTTTAATTTTTATTTTTTGATTTACAATGTTGTGTTAGTTTCTGGTGTACAGCATAGTGATTCAGTTATACATAAATATATATACATATTCTTTTTCATTACAGGTTACTACAAGCCATTGAATATAGTTCCCTGTGCTATACAGCAGGACCTTGTTGTTTAGCTATTCTGTAATAGTAGTTTGTAGCAGCCAATCCCAAACACCCAATTTATCTCTCCCTCCCTCTCCCCCTCCCAGTAACCAAAAGTTTGTTTTCCATGTCTATGAGTCTCTGTTTTATAAATAAGCTGTAAATCTAAATAGCTCAAGGATGAGCTGTTTAGATTGCAGGAGGTATACTTTGAGAACATAATGTGTGTTATGTATTCAGCATTATCAGCTCATATCAACATGTACTCATTTCTGGCAGAGTAAACACTAAAAAAAGAAATCAGCAGTAAAAGCTATTATAATTTGTATTCCTGTTAAAATGATAAGCATGTTTTACTAACACTTTGAATACTCAAGCTTGCTTTAGTTAAGAAATAAATAATACAGTTGTGGTATTGATGAATAAATATATATAAAAGTGAGAATACAAAGAAATTGTAACTGAAGGTAGGCCAGAGAGATAAAGGGAGAGAGAAGACAGTGGTAGAGATTAAAACTAAAACTTAAGAATTAAAAAAAAAAAATAACTACAGAACTTCCTATAGTAAGAGGTGAAGTTGAATAAAAATTTTTTTCATAGTTGCCAAAACTTGGAAGCAACCAAGATTCCTTCAGTAAGTTAGTGGATAAATAAACAATAATACATCCAAACAATGTAATATTATCCAGTGCTAAAAAGAAATGAACTATCAAGCCATGAAAGAGATACGGTGGAAATTTAAGTGCATATTACTAAGTGAAAGCAGTAAATATGAAAAGGTTGTTTAATGTATGATTCCAATTATAAGACATTCTGGAAAAGGCAAAACTAAGGAGACAGTAAAAAGATCACTGATTGCCGGGGCTGGGGTGTGGAGGAATGAACTGGCGGAGTACAGGATTTTTAGGGCAGTGAAACTATCTTGTATGATACTGCAGTGGTGGGTAAAAGTCATTATACATTTGTTAATACCCACAGAACGTACAACACAAAGAGTGACCTCTAATGTATAGGACTTTGGGTGATGGTGTGTGAATATAGGTTCATGAATTGTAAAAAACAAAACAAAACAAAAAAAACCTGTACCACTCTGGTGCAGGATGTTTATATTGTAGGGGAGGTTGTGCATGTGTGGGAAGAGGGGTATATGAGGATCCTCTGTACTTTCTGCTCAGTTTTGTTGTGAACCTAAAACTGCTCTTAAAAATAAAATTTTAATTAAAAAAAAAAAAGACCTTGCTGCTGGTCAGTAGTTTTCAACTATAATATTTATCATTTCCTACAAACTCAAAAATGTTATAGGTATAAATATTAATTATGTATCTCATTAACACAACTGCTTATTTTTACCTCAAAAGCAAAATAAAATAAAAATATCTAAGAGATAAAAGAACATGATAAAATATGTGAGAGATAAGAGAACAACTGTTTCATTAAAACAATTACTTAGCTTCACCTTTACCCTAAGTTATAACTTACTTTTCGACTAAAATTTAAGAAGCAACAGATAAAAAGGCTCAGAGATATAATTAAAACAATGGACATTTATTATAAATCAACAATTTTGACATTTCACAATTGAAAACAGCAGTGTGGTAAAAAAAGAACACTGAACTTGAACTTTAGAACACCTGATCTGCCACTTGTTAACTAACAATATGTGGGCAAGTTACCTAACCTCTGGATTTGTTTTCTTATCTGTTAAACTTCATAAAAGTTTTAAGATTAAATGAAAACAAATGAAAATGCTGGTACTCATAAAAGGTAAGGGAAAAAAAGTAATATTAACTGAACCAGAGTTCAAAAACTCTGAACTGGATTTAATTTCTTATCATCAAAAGTTAAGATTCCTTTTCCTCAGTCTTAGGAATTTTTATTCTTAATATAAAATAAATTATCACATGTCTTGTAAATTTATACTTAGAGCTCAATATTTCTTCAGTCATCACTGTCACTTCCTGATTCACTCAGCTGCAAATCATTTCCTAAAATAAAAAAAGCAACACTGTAACAATATTTTAATATTGAATATTTTTGGAAAACATAGATATTATGCAAAATATAACCCCAAAGTGATCCTCATTGGTCAGTATTTTGTCTTTAATAATCATAGATGCTTATCCTATAATTTAGTCACATCATTAGTAACTCAAATAATACTGCCTATAAAGAAAAAAATAAACCATCAATCTTCAGTATAGTTTTAGTATTAACTGACATCTATTTTAATCTTTTTTCATATACCAACATCACCTCTTTTTTATACCACTGATTTAATTACATCAGGAAATGAGAAGAAAATGTGGTTTAGAAGATCATTCTATTTTGAAGAATGAAATAAAGTTATATAATTTTTTAAAGTTTCAGCCAAAATCATTAAGTAGTATATGTTAAGAGTAACTCACATTGATTCTTTTGTAATACATCCATGTGGTTATAGTCATGGAACTTACAGTCCAAATGGGGAGACAGATAGTAAACAAGTAGACAAATATATAATGTAATATTTATCTCAAGTAGGGATAAGTACTATGAAAAAATGAAGATGGGTGTAGGGGAGTGGTGGAAGGAGCTATTTAGACAGAGCAGTTAGGAAGGCCTCCTTGAGATAGAACATTTGGACAGAGATCCAAATGTTGAGAGAGAGTTGTGAGAATATGGAGGCGGAGAAACTGCCCAGGCTCAAGGAACAGAAAATACAAATGCTCCAAGGTAGAAGCATGTTTATTGTGTTCTCTGACAGCAAGAACACCACTGTGGCTGGAGTGGAATGAATGAGAAAAGAACAGTAGGAAATAGGTCAGAAAGATACCTAAAGACCATGCTGTAGAGGTCATGGTTAAAAAAAAAACTTCAGATTTTGTTTGAAATGTAATGGGAATTCAATTCATTGGAAAATTTTAAGCAGGCAACTGAATTGAACTCTATCGCATATCAGTGAATAGGCTATAATAGTGTGGAAGAAACACGGAATCAAGTAGAGCAGTTATGAGCCTATGTAGTTTCTTATGCAAGAAATAATACTGGCTTTGAGATGGACAAACACTGTATGATTTCACTTATATGTGGAATGCAAAAAACAAAGCAAATGAACAAGCCGAAACAGAGTGATGAATGCAAAAAACAAATAGGTGCCAGAAGAGAGAATGGTAGGGTGAGGAGAGAAATAGGTGAGGGAGATTAAGCAGTACAAACTTTCAGTTATAAAAGAAATGAGTCACAGGTATGAAATGTACAGTGTAGGGAATATAGCCAATAACTATGTAATATCTTTAATTGATGACATATTATAACTAGACTTATCATGGTGATCATTTTGAAGTATACAGAAATATCAAATCACTATGTTGTGTACCAGGAACTAACATAGTGTTATAGGTCAATTATAGTTCACAACCAAACAAACAAGCAAGCTCATAGAAAAAAGATCAGATTTGTGGCTACCAGAGGTAGGGGGTTGGGGGTGGAGATCAAATGAAGGTAGTCAAAAGATACAAACTTTCAGTTATAAGATAAATAAGTACTAGGGATGTAATGTATAATATGATGAAAAGAATTAACACTGCTGTATGTTATAAAAGGAAGTAAATCCTAAGAGTTCTCATCACAAGGAAAAACATTTTTTTTTCTATTTCTTTAATGCTGTATCTATATGCAATGATGGATGCTCACTAAATCTATTGTGATCATTTCATGATGGATGTAGTCAAACATTAGTTGTACACCTTAAAATTATACACTGTTGTATGCCAATTATATCTCAATAAAACTGGGGAAAAAAGAAAAAGAAATAATATTGGCTTAGACTCAGGTGGTCCAGGTGAAGGTAATGCTAAATGGTCAAATTTATAATTTGCTTTGAAGATAGAGCTTACAGGACTATCAACAGTATTGGATTTAGTGCATGAGAGAAAGAGAAAAGTGAAGAATGACCTCCAAGGTTTCTGGTCTAAACAACTGAATAAATGGTGGTATCATTCACTGAGATGAGAAACACCAGAGGAACAAGACTGTAAGAAAAATCACAAGTTCAATTTTCAACATGGTACATTTGAAATAGCTAATAAACATTCAAGTATATATGGTACAGGCAACTGGATATATGAGTCTGAAGCTCAAGGTAGAGGCTAGAGCTAAAAAAGTGGTGCTGGGAAAACTGGAAGCTTCCTGTAAAAGAGTGAAATTAGAACATTCTCTAACACTATACGCAAAAATAAACTCAAAATGGATTACAGACTAAGTGTGAGACCAGATGCTATAAAACTCCTAGAGGAAAACATAGGCAGAACACTCTTTGACATGAATCACAGCAATATTTTTTTTGAACCAGCTCCTAGAATAATGGAAATAAAAGCAAAAATAAACAAATGGGACCTAATTAAACTTAAAAGCTTTTGCACAGCTAAGGATACCATCAACAAAATGAAAAGACAACCTACAGAATGGGAGAAAATATTTGCAAATGATGTGACCAACAAGGGACTAATTTCCAAAATATACAAACAGCTCATACAGCTTAATATTTTTTTAAAAAAGCAATCCAATTTAAAAAAATGAGCAGAAGACCTAAATAGATATCTCTCCAAAGAAGATATCCAGATGACCAACAGGCACATGAAAAGATACTCAGCATCACTAATTGTTAGAGAAATGCAAACCAAAACTACAATGAGATATCACCTCACACCAGTCAGAATGGCCAACATTAAAAAGTTCACAAATGATAAATGCTGGAGAGGGTGTGGATACAAAGGAACCCTCCTACATTGTTGGTGAGAATGTAAGTTGGTGCAGCCACTATGGAGGACAGTATGGAATTTCCTTAAAAAACTAAAAATAAACTTACCATATGATCCAGCAATCCCACTCCTCGGCATATATCCAGAGGAAAATATAATTCGAAAAGACACATGCACCCCAAAGTTCACAGCAGCACTGTATACAATAGCCAACACATGGAAACAACCTAAAAGTCCATTGAGAGATGACTGGATAAAGAAGATGTGGTATTTATACACAATGGAATACTACTCAGCCATAAAAAATAATGAAATAATGCCATTTGCAGCACAATGGATGGACCTGGAGATTGTCATTCTAAGTGAAGCAAACCAGAAAGAAAAAGAAAAACACCATATGATAAATATGGCTTATATGTAGAATAGATATGGCTTATATGTAGAATCGAAAAAAAGGACAAAAATGAACTTATGTACAAAACAGAAACAGACTCACAAACATAGAGAACAAACTTATGGAACTTATGGTTACCAGTGGGTAAAGGGGGTGGGAAGGGATAAATCAGGAGTTCAAAATTTGCACCTCTTGGGGAATGATGGAAATGTTAGCTATCTTGATTGTGGTGGTAGTTTCATATGTGTATACACCTATCAAAATTCATCAAATTGTATATCTGAAATATGTGTAGCTTACTGTACAAGAATTATACCACAACAGAGGTGTTTTTAAAAAGTATTCTTTTACACAGATTTAAAATTCTCTGAAACTTACAAGGATGCAACTATCATGTAAACTGAAAGACTTTACCTTTTTTTTTAGAACTTTACAAGGATTTTCTTTTTTTAATCATTTTTGAAAACATCAGTGATATCAATGCTGCTCATTGTATTTGGATCAGCAGTATAGTACCTCAACACTTCTCTGCGTATGCAATTCTATGAATATATATGTACATACTTTTCCAGCCCTTATTTGAACAAGTTAAATAAAAAGAAAAATTATCGACATACGAGTCGAATGCTGTCTTGCTTCTCTTAGTTTCAAATTTATTCATTAAAAGTAAGTGCAATTTTCTGGCACTTTGTTAGGTCTTCTGGTCATACCTGAACATTTTCAAAGTAGAATATATGCTATTTTTATTTTGTCTTATTATATTAATTATTATCAAAGATGTATGTGCCTAGATGATACTTAGCTATGAAATTCATTTCAACATAATAATAACATAACATAGTATGTTATTAAAGAGAATTCTGAGTCTGAAAAGGTTGAGAAATGAGATGACTGCAGTAACAGTAAAAAAAAGAAAAAGGAATTTATTTCCTCTTATTAGGAAACTTACAGTTTGGATAAAATGTATCAGGAAAAGAAATTCACTAATTTTTAAAAAGAAATCCTAAGTGGTTATTACTGGTATAACAAGATCACTGCTAATTTTTCCATATCATTTTTTAAAATATGCCTATGTTTAGAAAGGGAAGATGTTCTTTCTTTGGATTTTTTTTAATGTAGTAGTGAGTTTACAATGTTGTGTCAATTTCTAGTGTACAGCATAATGTTTCAGTCATACATATACATACATATATTCTTTTTCATAATCTTTTTCACTATAGGTTACTACAAGATATTGAATGTAGTTCCCTGTGCTATACAGAAGAAACTTGTTTATCTATTTTATACATAGTAGTTAGTATCTGCAAATCTTAAACTCCCAATTTATCCCTTCCCGCTCTCTTTTCTCCCTGGTAACCATAAATTTGTTTTCTATGTCTGTGAGTCTGTTTCTGTTTTGTAAGTAAGTTCATTTGTGTGTGTGTGTGTGTGTGTGTTGTTGTTTTGTTTTTTTTTTAGATTCCACATATGAGTGATAATTACATGGTATTTTTCTCTTTCTGGCTTACTTCACTTAGAATGACATTCTCCAGGTCTATAAGCACCATTTAGGTGTACCCCCAAACTGCTGAGATATTTCTGATACTGCTTACTTATAAATATTTTATAATTTCATTATAATTTCCTTTTAACATGTAAGTCACTAAGTCTATGTGCTCTGACAGTTTCTAAGCATGTATTTTAAATTATTTTTGTTATTTATTTTTATTTTCATTGTATTATAGTCATATGATATGATTGATAAAATATGAATTCTTTTAAATGTGTTATTTCCTTTGTTCTAATGGAAAGTAATTTCTATAAATGCTTTATATTTATATTCTTAAAAGAATGCCTAGTTTTCCTTTTTAGACTGTAAGATTCTGTGTATTTACTATTAGAATGGGCATGTTAATTATGTTGTTTGAAGATTTTATACCCTTACTAAATTCTGTCTGCTTGATTAGAGATACATTAAATCTACTATTATGATAGATTTGTCAGTTTCTCCTATTTCTGTCAAATTTTGTTTTAAGTATACACACATATGTAACTACATACTTTAATATATGTACATAGATTATGAAGGTGTATTATTATGGGCATACAGATTCATAACTGTTTATCCCTCTGGTAAATTGAACTTTCGTCATTTGTCCATTCAAGAAATCAGATGCTAAAATTTCACCTCTCAGGTTAGGGATAATAGCACTAAAGACAAATAACTAGAAGCTCAAAAGACCTCTCCTGGTCCCTAATTAACTCATAGTTTTATATTAACTCTCTACCACCCATTTGTGGCTCCTCCCTTGTTTAGTTCTGTTATTAGGCTACAGCTAGTCAGTCTTTCCTAGCTGCTCACTTTATTATTATTAATTAACATAGTGAAATTAGTTTTAACCAAACAGAAAGTCCCATTCTCCCCCAGAGTATCAGCCTGCATGCCTTCATTAAAAAGAATTTATGGAGCATCTACTATATATCAGGTACTGTGCTAGGTGTTAGTACTAGTATTCAATGATAAGCAACATAAACAAGATCACTGTCCTTCCAGAACTTATACTTTAGAAGAAAGCAAATCACACAAATATAAATGTATAATTGTGACAACTGATATAAAGAAGACATTGCTCTGAAGGTCTATAACAAGAGGGATTTGACCCTGTCAAAAAGGTCAAGAAAGTCTTTGTTGATAAAGTAAACCTTAAACTGTAATCTTAAGGAGAAAAAGTTAACACATGAAAAGAAGAAAGTGCTTCTGGCTGAATGGACAGCACATGTAAAGGCCCTGGGGTAGGTTAAAGTATTTGAGAATGGTGACAAAAAGAAGGCAAATGTTGCTATAACAAAAGGAGCAAGACCTTAATGTTAAAATGTTTTGTTTCTATCCTAAAAGAAATTATAAGCTACTGAAAAGCATAAAGTAGGAGAGACAAAATATATTTGAATTATGCAAAATACATTTGACATGGCTGCAATGTACTTAGTGATCAAAAATGGGTTTGAACTGATAAGAGGTGAACTGGTTAAGAAGTCACTGCATAGTTTAAAGCAAAAAAATAATAGGTTTAACTACAGTGACAGTAGTTGAGATGCACAGAAGTAGATGAATTTGAGATTAAGGAGGTAAAATAAATAAGACTTGGTGAAAAATTGACTAAACTATATAAAGGGAGAGGAAGTCAACCCTTGGATACAATCAGGCTTCTGGTTTGCATAATTAGATGAATTCTGCCTTTCACTAGAAGGAAACACAGTTAGTCAAAGATTATAAAATGGTTTTGGACAAAGTGAATTTGAAATGTCTTTTAACATGAGATAACGTTGGATTTATGTGCCTAGAGGTCAGAGGTCTGGTCATAGATGCAAATTTACAAGTTATTTACACATAAGTATTAACCAAAATAGAAGTATGAAGATTATCTGGGGAAAGAAAATAGAATAAAAAGAAACAAGGAACTAGAATTACACCTTGAGGAACCCCAGCTCCAATGACCGAGTTGAAAATTATAAACCAGCAAAGAAGAGACAGAAAAGTATCTAGAAAGATAGGAGAAACACCAATAAGGCGTTATGCCACAGAGTAAAAAAAATGAATAATTCAATAAGAAGGTAATGGTTAATCTTGTCAAATGAATAAAAAAGAAGTCTTTCTTTTTATCCAGTTTTTAGACCATAATGGCTCCACTGTGAATTCTTACTTTTCCAGTTACTCACGCTTATGTATACTTACTTAAAGTATTCATCAGAAGGCCACTGTTGTCATATTTATTATGACTGGCATCTATCTCAGGAATCCTGCGCTGTGGCATGGCAGACATGGTAGGATGTCCTGAGATATAATTCCCTGGATCAGAAGGAGAGGATCTGCACTCTTCATCTTCCGAATCACTGGAACTATCCTCACTGCTTGATGATGATGAACTTTTGGAATCTGATGAACTATCGCAACTACTCATCTGGTCCATTAGACTAGCCTCTGCCATCAGTTCTGAAAATAAAAGAAAAGATAATAGAAAGGTTAAATAAATGATACTAACTGTAAGGGGACAGGGTATAGCTCAGTGGTAGAGTGCATGCCTAGCATGCACAAGGTCCTGGGTTCAATCCCCAGTACCTCCACCAAGTAAATAAATAAATAAACAATTACCTCCCTCTCCAAAAAAAAATAAAATAAAATAAAAAAAAAAAGATGAATAATATGAGCTGTAATTATTAAATAAATATAATAAAATTTGAATGTATGAGTTTCTAAAAAACTATTTATGAGGCATAAATAAGACTAAACACACATTTACAGCATTCAAAGCATTTTATTTAAAAAGTTCCCCTACAAGTACAAAAGGAAAAGCAAAAATTGCTCTTTCCTAGCCCCTCCTCAAGTTTCTTTAATCCTACTCCCCAGGAATAATCACTGCTAACTTTTTTGTGACCATATGCTTTAAAATTCTGCTTGGAAAATGGTATTTTAGATTTTGACACCCAACTTATCTATTGTTAGAGATTGAGCGTGCTTTGTTACCACCCAACCAAGAGTTGAAAAAAAATGGGGGTGGGGGGCAACTTTTCTAGCAAAAATTGCAGCCCTGGACCCAAGTCTTCCTTTCTTTCTCAGCAGTTCTCTGGTAGTACTTCTTTCTCCCTGTCCCATCTCTGGACAACATACATGCACAGGCCTAGGACCTCCCCCACCACCAAAATAAAATAAAAACCTCATCTACCATTAAGTGAAGCCATATTCAATTTTGGGATTATGAAAGGTAAAAGATATAGGCAATATCTAAATGTTAACACTAGATTTATACCATTATACTTAAATACACAAGTAATTCAAATAAAATATACAAAAAAGGAAAATTTTAAAAATGTAAAAACAGTATGGAGATTCCTCAAAAGACTAGGAATAGACTTACCATATGACCCAGTAATCCCGCTCCTGGGCATATATCCAGAAGGAACCCTACTTCACAATGACACCTGCACTCCAATGTTCATAGCAGCACTATTTACAATAGCCAAGACATGGAAACAGCCTAAATGTTCATCAACAGATGACTGGATAAAGAAGATGTGGTATATTTATACAATGGAATACTACTCAGCCATAAAAAAGAATAAAATAATGCCATTTGCAACAACATGGATAGACCTGGAGAATGTCATTCTAAGTGAAGTAAGCCAGAAAGAGAAAGAAAAATACCTTATGAGATCACTCATATGTGGAATCTAAAAAAAAAAAAAAGAACATAAATATAAAATAGAAACAGACTCATAGACATAGAATACAAACTTGTGGTTACCAAGGGGGAAGGGGGGTGAAAAGGGACAGACTGAGATTTCAAAAGTTGTAGATATTGACAGGTATACACAGAATAGATAAACAAGATTATACTGTATAGCACAGGGAAATATATACAAGATCTTGTGGTAGCTCACAGTGAAAAAAAAAGTGACAATGAATATATGTATGTTCATGTATAACTGAAAAATTGTGCTTTACATTGGAATTTGACACAACATTGTAAAATGACTATAACTCAATAAAAAAAAGTTAAAAAATGTAAAAATTAAAATCTATTCTGATAGAAATCATCCTCTAATACTTTTCTTATTTCCCCAATACATGTAATTCAATGCAACACATACAGATGAATTTTTTCAACTTTATTGAGGTATAATTAGCAAAAAAACCCTTGTATATCTCTACAGTGTACATGATGCTTTGATATACATATACACTGTGAAATGATTACCATAATCAAGTTACTTAATACATTGGTCACCTCACATGGTTACCATTTTGTTTGTGTGTGTGTGTGTGTATGTGATGGGAACACTTAAGATCTCTCTCAGGAAATTTCTAGTATACAATACAGTATTATTAACTATAGACACCTTACTGTACATTAGATCCCCAGAACTTATTGACATTAAAACTAAAAGTTTATACCCTTTGACCAATAAGCTCCTCTTTTTCCCTTACACCTGGCTCCTGGCATACTTTCTACACTCTGTTTCTATGAGTTTGACTTTTTTTCTTTTTTTGGATTCCACATACAAGTGATGTCATACAGTATTTGTCTTTATCTGTGTAGCTTATTTCACTTATTTCTCTTTCTGATAGCCTATTGTTAGTAATAGAAATGCAACTGACTTTGTACGTTGATTTTGTATCTTGCACTTTATTAGTTCTAACAGGTTTTTTTAGTGAAGTTTTTAAGGTTTTCTATACAAAATTGTGTCACCTGCAAACGGAGACAAAATTTATTTCTTCTTTCTCATGTGAATGTCACTGAATTCTTTTTCTTGCCCAGTTGCACTGGCTAGAATTTCCAGTACTATGTTCAATAGAAATGATGAGAGTGAGCACTCTTGCCTTGTTCTTGATCTTAGAGAAAAACCTTTCAGCTTTTCACTGTTGAGTATGATGTTACCATACATGGTCTTTACAATGTTGAAATACATTTTTTCTATATATAATTTGTTGAGATTTTTATCATGAAAGTATGTTGAATTTTGTCAAATGCTTTTTTTCTGTGTCTATTGAGATGATCATATAATTTTTATCCTTTATTCTGTTAACATGGTGTGTTACATTTATTGATTTGTGTATGTTGAACCATCCTTGCATCTCAGACTAAATCCCACTTTATCATGATGTATAATCTTTTTAATGTGCTGTTGAATTCTGTTTGCTAGTACTTTGTTGATGATTTTTGCATCTATGTTCATCAGAGATACTGGCCTGTAATTTTCTTTTCTTATAGTGTCCTTGTCTGGTTGGTACCAGGGGAAAGCTGGCATCATAAAATCAATTTCAAAGTGTTCCTTCCTCTTCACTTTGTTGGAATAGTTTGAGAAAGATTAATTATTCTTTAAACAGTTGGTAGAACTCACCAGTGAAGCCATCTGATCCTGGGCTTTTTCTTTGCTAGGAGTTTTCTGATTACTGATTCAATATCCTTACTAATAATTGGTCTGTCAGATTTTCTATTTCTTGATGATTTAGTCTTAGCAGGTTGTGTGTTTCTAGGAATTCATCCATTTCTTCCAGGTTATCCAATTTGTTGGCATATAATTATTCATAGTAGTCTTATGAATATGTGTTTTTCTGTAGTATCAATTTAATGTCTCAGTTCTGATTTTACTTATTTGAGTTGTCTCTCTTTTGTTCTTCATTAGACTACTTAGAGGTTTGTCAATTTTGTCTTTTTAAAAATTCAACTCAGTTTTATTCATTTTTTGTATTGTTTTTCTAGTCTCTTTTTATTTTATTTCTGCTCTGATTCTTATTGTCTCCTTCCTTCTGCTAACTTGGGCCTAGTTTGTTCTTTTTCCAGTTTCTTGAGGTATAAAAGTGGTTTCTTTGAGATCTTTTTTCTCATGCAGGCATTTATTGCTATAAACTCCCTTCTTAGAACTTCTTTTGCTGCATACCATAATTTTTGGTGTATTGTGCTTCCATTTTAATTTATTTGAAGATATTTCAAAATTTCCTTTTTGATTTCTTCTTTGACCCACTGGCATTCGGGAGTGTGTTGCTTAATTTCCACATTTTTTCCCGGTTCTCCTCTTATTAATCCTAGTTTCATACTGTTGTGGTTGGAAAAGATACTTAATATGATTTCACTCTCTTTAAATTTCTTAAGATTAGTTTTGTGACCTGACATAAGGTTCCACTTGTCATAGTGGGATTCCACTTATGAGTGCCTTCTGGCCATGTGGTATCTCTGATTGAGGAGAGGAGTACCAGGCCAGGCAGAGAAAGAGAGAACTTCCAAGACTGGAGCCACTCGTGGCATGATCTCCCTTGCCAGTACTCCTCGCTGTATGGTGTCTCTGGGTGGGGGAGGGGAGTCCCAGGCCTAGGAGAGAAGAACAACACTTCCCATGCCAGGGCTGCTTTTGTGGCATGATCCCCTTTGCTGATAAAGTAGCCCACACAGTGTCTCTGGTAGGGAAGAAGAGTCTCAGGCCCACAGGGACAAAGAAAATTCCCAAGCGGGTTGCTTGCTGTGGTATGACTCCTCTGCCACTAAACATCTCTCTCCAATAAACATACACACAAGATGTCTCTGGATGGAGAAGGGGAGTGTTTCTTGGGGTGTACCCTTTTTATGGTGGGATCTCCCTTGCCATTTTTGTGGTGGGACCCTACACTATCTTTTGCCAATATCCTCTGGGTAGGGAAATGGAACCTCAGGCCTGGAGAGAAAGGAGAGTATTTTCCCTGGTGACAAGTTGTCAGCAGATCTATCCCTGCTGTTTGTCTTGTCTGAACTAGCCTAGTGTTGGATACTTCTTTCAATCTGGGGGAAGAATGAATTTGGGATGCCTTATATAGCTAAGTTGGGGGTCAAGACATGTTAGGCCTGAATTGTCATCTTCTGGGAGGGGAAGGTTATAAGATGCCCTGACTATACTGTTCCTCTAGTCCTTCCTGGGGTCCCTAACCAGATTACCTTGCTCTTTCCACCTTTCAGAGTTCTCCTTTGGTTGTCTTTTGTGTTATTTCCAGGGTTTATAGTTTTACTTAGTGGGGAGAAGCAGAAAGAGATAAGTCTATGCCATCTTGTCCCACAATACATTTTAAAACACTGGATTTATACAGAGTATGTCCTCTACCAAAACAAAATAAAATTTAAAATTTATAAGTGGAACGTACATAATCCCCAAATATTTGATAAGTAAATACACTTCTAAAAAACTCATGGGTCAAAAAAGAAATCAAAAATAATTTAGAAAATACTTCTAATCGAATGAAAATGAAAACACAACTTATCAAAATCTGTGGAATACAACTAAAGTATAGCCTAGAGAGAAATTTAAAACATTAAATGATTATATTGGGGGGGGGTCTCAATTACATGAAATAAACTGTACCTTAAGAGGTTAGAGACAGAAGAGCAAATTAAAACTAAAGTAAGCAAAAGGAAAAAAATAGTAAAAGCAAGAAACAAAGACAACAGAGAAAAGTAGTGAAAATAAATGAAACCAAAAACTGATTGCTTGAGAACATAAGTAATATTGATAAAACTCTACAAAGTGTGTCAAGAAAAAAGATACTAGACATGAATTACTAATATCAGGAGTCAAAAGGGTGACTGCACAGATCCTACAGAATTAAATGAATAAGAAGGAATACTGTGAACTACTTTATGCCCCAAAACTCAACAAATTAGATGAAATGGATCAACTGCATGAAAGGCACAAACTATTAAAGTTCACTCAAGAAGAAACAGATACCTGAAAATTCATAAGTTTTCTTTAGACAGTTGAGTTATAGTTAAAACCCTCCCTATTCCCCCCACACATATCTCCAACTACAGATGACTTCACAAGTGAATTCTACACTCATTTAAGGAAGAAATAATACCAGTTTGATACAAACTCTTCCATATAATTAAAAAGGAAGGAATACTTTTCAACTCATTCCTTAGGGCTAGAATTACTGATACAAAATCCAACAAAGACATTACAAAATAAATTACAAATCAACATGTCTTATGAACACAGATACAAAAAATTTAAAGAAAATTTTAGCAAATCAAATTTAGTAATACACAACAGTGGTTCTCAATCAGGGATGATTCTGTCACCTAGAGAGACATCTGGTAATGTCTGGAGATATTTTTGGTTGTCACAATTGGGCGCAAATGGTGATACTAGAATCAAATAGGTAGAACCTAGCAATGCTGCTAGACATTCTACAATGAGTGAGACAGCCCCTGACAAAGAATTATTCAACTCCAAATGCCAATATTGCTGAGGTTGAGAAATGCTAATATAGTAAAAGGATAATACAACATGACTAAGTGGGGTTTTCTAAGGCATATAGACTTTCAAAAATCAATGAATATAATTCATCATATTAAAAACTGGAAATTAAAAGCCATCTCAAAACAGTAGAAATTTTAACATTCTTGATAAAAAAACTCTTAGCAAAATAGAAACAGAAGGGAAGTTAATCTGATGAAGGACACCTAGGAAAAGCCTACAGCTGAAATCATACATAATTGTAAGAGGCTAAATATTTTCCCTCCAGCATCAGAAATACGAGGCTTCTCAATTTGACCACCTCGAGTCAACATCATGTTGAAGGTTCTAACTCATACAGTAAGTCATGAATAAGAAATAAAAGCCATCCAGATTGGAAAGAAAGAGGTAAAATTGTCATTATTCACAGATAACATGACTGTGTATGTAGAAAATTTCATGGTATCTACAAAAAAGCTACTAGAATAGTGAGTTTATTAGCAAGGTTAAATATATAGGAACAATATACAAAAATTAATTGTATTTCTATGTACTAGCAATGAGCAATTAGAAATCAAAATTATATAAATAAGAGCATTTATAATAGCTTCTCAAAATTAAATAATTATAGATAACTCTAACAAAATATTTGAAGAACATGTATGCTGAAAACCATAAAGCACTGCTGAAAGAAATTAAAGATCTAAATAAAGGGAGAGAAATATTCTGTTCATGGGTCAGAAGACTCAATACTGTTAAAATATCAATTTTCCTGAAATTGATCTATGGGTTCAATGCAGTCACAACAAAAATTTCAATAAGATTTTTAAGAAATTGAGAAGCTAATTCTAAACTTTATATGAAAATGGAAAAGTCCTAGAATACCCAAAACAACACTGTAAGAGAATAATAATGTAGTAGGACGAAAACTTCCTGATTTCAAGACTTATTATAAAACTACAGTTATCAAGATAATGTGGTGTGCCTGGCATAAAATAACAAATGTATCAATGTAATAGAATAAAGAGTCCAGAAATAGACCCACACATATATGGACAACTGATTTTTTTAAAAAAGGTGCGAACGTAATCCATTTGAGAATAATTAGCCTTTTCAACAAACGGTGTTGGAATAATTCAATCTCCACATGCAAAAAAATAAACTTTGATACAAAAATTAACTTAAAATGTAACTTAGACCTAATTGTAAAACTATAAGACTTGTAAAAGAAAACATAGGAGAAAACCTTTGTTACTGTGACCTTGGTTTAGTCTTCAAAATTTTTTTTCAACATGACACCAAAAAGACAATCTAGAAAAAAAAACTGACAAAATGGGTGTATTCAAAAGTAAAAACTTTGGCTCTTCAAATGTCACTGTTAAGAGAATGAAAAAATAAAATTCACAGTCTAGGAGAATACATACATGCCTTCTGTTTTCAAAAATGGTACACACACACACACACACACACACACACCCCACACATTATATAATATGCAAAAACTAACTTTTTTGCTTCACAATATATCTGGATATCCTTCTTTGTTCCTAAAATGTAGTCTAACCCCTTTTTTAAATGGATGTGTAATATTGTAATCCCTTCTTGATGGACACTTAAAATTTTTCCATTTTTTCCCTTAGAATGAAAAATGCTTCACAGAACATTCTTATGTGATTGATACTGATATATCTATGTAGATATCTACCTATCTGTACAAGTTTCGTTATAAGAGGAATTTCTAGATAAGGAATAGGCACATTTTTAATAGTTATTAGCAAATAAGTATGATGATAATGATAGCAAAACCTTTTATAGTATTTTCTAGGTACTAGACACTGTTCTAAGTGCTTTGTAGAAAAAATGCCTCTACAAAAAATAAGTATGTGCCAATTTATACTTCCTCAAAAATGTATGAACATATTTGTTTCCCTTTATATCCTCACCAGTACTGGCTGTTGACAAAAATTTTAGCTACTGCCAAGCACATAAATGGAAAAATATCTTTCCCTATCAATATACCCATGGCATTTTCCATAGAACTAGAACAAATAACCTAAAATTTATATGAAACCACAAAAAGACTCCAAATTGCCAAAGCAATCTTGAGAAAAGAGAACAAAGCTGGAGGAATCAAGCTCCTTGACTTCAGACTATACTATAAAGTTAAAAAAACAGTAATCAAAACAGCACGGTACTGGCACAAAAACAGACACATAAAACAATGCAACAGAATAGACAGCCCAGAAATAAACCCACACACTTATGGACAACTAATCTACAACAAAGGAGGTAAAACTATACAATGGAGAAAGGACAGTTTCTTCAGGGAAACTGGACAGCTAAATGGAAATCTAAAAGAATGAGATTCGAATGTTTCCTCACACCATCTATTAAAATAAACTCAAAATGGATTAAAGCCCTAAATATAAGACCTAAATCATAGAACTCCTAGATAAGACTATAGGCAGAACAGTCTTTGACATAAAAATTGCAGCAATATTTTTTTTTTTGGATCTGTCTTCTAGGGCAAAATAAAGAAAAGCAAAAATAAATAGGACATAAACTTAAAAGCTTTGCACAGCAAAGGAAACCATCCACAAAATGAAAAGACAATCTACTGAATAGGAAAGAATAATTGCAAATCATATGACTGATAAGGGGTTAAGATCTGAAATCTATAAACAGCTCATACAAGTCAGTATCAAAAATAAATTAAAAACCCGATTAAAATATGGGTGGAAGACTTGAGTAGACATTTTCCAAAGAGAAGATATACAGATGGCCAAAGGCACATGAAAAAATGCTCAGCATCACTAATCATCAGAGAAATACACATCAAAACCACAATGAGAAATCATTTCACACTTATCAAAATGGCTATCATTAAAAAGCCTACAAATAATAAATGTTGGCAAGGATGTGGAGAAAAGGGAACCCTAGTACACTGTTGATGAGAATGTAAATTGGTGCAGCCACTATGGAAAACAGTATGAAGATACCTTAAGACAGAACTACCATGTGATCCAGCAATTCCATTCCAGGGTATATATCTGAAGAAAACAAAAACACTAACTCAAAAAGATACATGCACTCCAATATTCATAGCAGCATTATTTTAAAAAGCTAAGATATGGAAGCAATCTAAGTGTCTTTCAACAGATGACTGGATAAAGAAAACGTGGTATATACATACACAATGGAATATTACTGAGGCATAAAAAAGAATGAAATTCTGCCATTTGCAAAAATGTGGATGGACCTAGAGGGTATTATGCTTAGTCAGGCAGAGAAAGACAAATACGATATGTTAATACTTATGTGTGGAATCTAAGAGATGAAATGAATGTATATAAAAAACAGAAATAGATTCACATACATAGAGAACAAACTAGTGGTTATCAATGGGGAGAGGAGAAGGGGCAGGGGTATGGGATTAAGAGATACAAACTACTATATATAAAATAAACAAGCAAAAAGGATATATTGTACAGCACAGGGGAATACAGCCATTAATTTATTATAACTTTAAACGGATTATAATCTATAAAAATATTAAATCACTATGTTGTACACCTGAAACTAATATAATATTGTAAAGCAATTAAACTTCAATTTAAAAAAAGTTTTTTTTATGAGATGCTTTGCTATATAGCACATGGCCAGTTTTTTTTTTTTTTAATTTCACGTGGACTTGAAAAAAACTGTATATCTCAAACTGTTCATGCAGAGTTCTATATATGTCTACTTAAGTCAAGCTTCTTAATGATACTTTGCAAATTGTATTAATTTGGGGTCTCCTGAATCTATCAATTTCTGAGAGGGGTATACTAGAAATCTCCTACTATGAAATGAATTTATTAATTTCTCCTTGAAATTATGTTAAATTTTTGGCTTATTCATGTCTAGGCATACTCATGTAACTCCTTCATAGTGTCAGACACTGTAGGAATGAAACTATTAAATTATTAGAAAAAAATCTTTTAATCTTAAAATTTGCATTTTGAAAGCATTAGTGGGTCTGATCAATTTTTCATATATTTACTGGCCATTGCATATCTTATACTGTGAGACAGACTTAAATCCAGATAGAAATTTTGCAGGTGATAAAAATGGCTTTTTATACCAGAAATAGAGGCTTATTCAATAAATGAATATTGATATGCACTCTTTACAAATACCACATTTGTCAAGTCTCTCTCAATACCTATTTTAAATATACTGCTGCAGAGGAGGGAAATTTAGATTCTTAAATCCTAAACTAAAATTCCAGACATCTCAAACATGAAAATGTAAAAATTAAACCACAGAAACACTAGTACAATTGACAGACATCTAAAGATAAACCTGAAAAAATAATTCAACCTGAGCAGTAAGCACTGGCATAGCAGGGTCAAGAAAATATTCAAAAGAAGACAGTCTAAGGAACATCCTATACAAACATCTCAAGGTAAATTCTTATTCAAAGTTAGATCTTTATGCTTAGATAATGTTAACTTATCCTCCACAATACAATGCTTCAATACAATGTTTTTATTAAGATCTCTGCTAAAAAACTGCCATATAGTGGAACCTCTTTTTGTATTGTAAAATTATTGTTGAAGATACTATATAGTTTAATGCTCCAAACAACAGGTTCTATATGACAAATTCCTTTTAAAATTTAGTAGGAGGAAAGAGTCTTGAGTCTTTGGAACCTATCTCTTAAATAATACAAAATATGCTACTTAGGTCTTCATTTTTGCATTAGTGGATAGGAAGCTCAGATATAAATTCAATGTGTTAATAATTGGCAAATTTGCTTCCTCTTCCCCTTCAAAATCTTGATTTTCTGTTCTAGTATTTTATTATACACATGCATAAAATGACACCATGATTCAAATCCATTTTGGAAACAGATATGATATAATAATAAAATAAAATTCAGGATCCCTTCTAGCAAAAAGGTTCTGAACTTATATCTTCTTTTCTGTTTGTAAAGGGAACACTAATATATTAGGGAACTAATACTACAGTGGCCTAGAAAGGGGCAAGTGGAAATAGCTATATGCAAGTTATGAAGGAAAAATTTAGAAGCAAATACACTTTGGTGACCAGGGTCTTACTCTTACTACAATTACCATAACACCAACACCCAAACTGCAGCTAGGAAAAAAACGGAGATTTAAGTTTTCTTACTTTCAAAATGACTGTGCCTCTCTAGAAACATCTTCCTTCTGAGAAGTAAGCAGCAATTCAGAAGAACTTGCCCGCTGCTTCAGCTTACTACATCTCCTACTTCACTATTGGTTTGGTGACATCTTAGACATCTACAGTCTGGCTCTACACAAAAAACTTCAATAGGAAGATGCTGTGAAGAACTGAATTTGAATCATCACTACTGTCAAAAGGAAGAAAACTCCAGTTACACATATCTAAATAGTTACTGTTTTCCCCTGAATAATTAAAAAATATATAAATTCTCATATAGGTATAGGCTTATGCACATAATACTCCAAATCATAACCTACACTCTTCTCCAGGAAAAATCCATGAAAAAGACATTTTGCTCTCAGTAGAATTTTAGATTCCTTGTCAATTAAAATGAAAATTTTCACTTAACATTTCTTAATAATTTCTTGTAAAGGGACATTATATACACATAGATTTTACCTCTTTCAATATCATCCATTGGAGATGCTGGGGACATCTTGTTTTCGGATGGAGAGTGTTTTATAAGGTTGGGAGTCCTAGTTGAATTCCTCATTTGTTGCTGCTGTTGCTCTATACGATACTGCATTTTACTGCTTCCTTCAACTCTGCAATTAAGAATATCAAAAGGTCAAAACAAGTATAACAGCAATATAACAACAATTTCAATTCACAAAGTTACTGAAGTTGACCACTTATTCTTTTCCCTAGAGATCTTTAAAGTGATATTCAAGGATTAAACATTAATTTAATTCATTATTTAACAAATATTTATTGAGCCTTGCTATATGCATAGCACACACACAAGTCCACTGAGGGATACAAATGTGAATAAACGCGAAATCACTACTCAAAATTGAATACATAAGACATACACAAGTGACTAAAATAAAATGAAATTATACGTAAGTGTATAAGGTATAAGATAGACCTTAAATTCTGAAGTTATCATTTCTGTTAAAATTAAACCATTTTACCATTTTTCATTCATAACATTAAGACATGTTACTAAAGGAGAGTCACATAATTTCCCTTCAATACTTTTAAGAAAAGAATATGCAATACAATTATATTGAATTTGCCTCTCCCATTATCAGTCACCACATCCTCTTAGTTCTTCCTTCACAAGGCATTTAGAACTTCACTTTTCTCTTCATTCTTACTCTCAAAAACCATGATTTATGCATTTTTGTTTCACACATTGTTTCATTTAAGTTAGTTTGTTTGGTGGATTCATACTTCAAAACAAGAATTAGATTCTTGGTAAAAAACACTTTAACATGTAATTACTGCCAATAAGGCAAGGTCCTAATTTCATAGTTAATATTGAAGGCATTAGCCTCAACCTACCTTAATAACCTCTAGTCTACTATCAACCACGATCCCCACTTTCTAATAGTCTACAAAGGCACAAAAACAAATCTGTGCTCTATTCAAGTAAGTCTTACTCATAGGCTCCAAGTAAGTCATATATATCCCTGCCTTCAGGCCTTGCTTACATCCTCATGGTCTCTCTGATCATTTAAATCAGTAGTTTCCAAACTTTCCTACAAATAAAAATCACCTGTGGAAATGGGTAATTTAAAAATAGAGCTTCCCAGGTTCCTTCTCCGGTCTGTACTTAGATTTGGGAACTAATATGTTTAACAAGCACTCAAAGGTAATTCCTATCATTAAATATATTTGAGGGGGGAAAAAGCCCTAAATTTTAACTTCTTCTCAAGGTACATCAATAAGGGCTCTCTGAATGCTCCAATCAATCATAACCTCTTCCTTCCTTTAATTCCTAGAACAATTTTTGTCTATACTATTTGTATGGCTTTTAGAGCGTATCCCTCATATTACATGTTAATTAATGCACTGCCTATTTCCAAAAATTTTTTTGAGATGGCTATATTCTCTTATTGTCTTTTCTAGTGGAACTGTCTGTTAATCCAATTAAAATGTTTAAGATTTGAGGTTAGTATTTGTAAAGGAAACTATCCTTTTTCTAGTGCCTTACATATCTAGGTGCTTGATAAATTTTTACTAATGAATATGAAATTATTTAAAAAAGTATATAATGACTTCTTTCAGTCCAGTTCTATGAAAGCACCTACAACAGAATAAGAGATACACCTATACATACAGAAAATATTCAGAAGCAAAACAAGCTTTGCATTATCACAGGGGGAAATGGTTAAAGCTTTTGGATATAGATCTCCATCAAATTTAAACTTAGAAAAAGATAATAACATTTTTATACCACACAGAAATAATCCTTATATAATAATGTGACTTAATCCAATAGCTTTTTCCACTGACATTTCCTTAGCAATTTATGTGTTGATAAAATAAAATTTATTTTATTAACCACATACCTTGTTTTTTTAACAGTGATGTTGCTGTTGAGTTTTTCTAGTCGACATTCCCCAGTATCATGGTTAATAATCAAAATGCATTCTTTTAAATAAGGTTTCTTTGAACCTTTGAAAACAGTTACTGGTGTAGTTGATCCCTGTTTAAAAAGTTAATTATTATTACTTGAAATTTATAATAGAAATTCAGTTGGGAGGGCCACTGAGATCTTCTGTCTTTCTCAATCTATTTTATACTTCAAGTTACCTAACTACCTAAACTTACTACTCTGGCAACAAGTACTACAGTAAAAAATACAGATAAAGACAGGCTGAGATCTCAAAGCTGCTGTCATTGAGGAAAGAAAATAGAGGAAGTACTTGCCCTGAGGAAGAATTTGCAGATGTGTAGATGTGATCTGCAATAGGCAATTGGGATTCAATTCTAATGCAACCAATATTTCTTACAAAAAAGGGAAAAGAAACCCTGAATCATATTTCCTACCCCTCCTCTTCTTCCATCCTAAGTTTAATTTTTTAAATCTGGCATTTCATTAAAGTGGTGCTTCCCTATGCAGATTAAGGAAAATGAATGTATCAAGAAACATGTTACACTAAACCTACTGGTTAATTTTAGCATCATTAAAAGTGGGACAATCAGAAATTATATGCTTCATGATGTGATATAAAAGGTATGCAGAATCATCTATAAAAGTATTTTTGCCTAAAAAATCCCCACAAAGAATCTAACTCTCGTCAAGCCTTTAGATACAACTACCAGTTTATAGGAAATATGAGGAATAGAGGAACAAGTTGAATAATACCAGAAAGAAGTAATTTGAAATCCAAAATGTGGATATTTTCTCTGGGACAAGTAACCTGATTTCACCAACAAACCAGTGGCATGAAAGTGGGGAGGGACTTTTACAGAAGAAAAGAGACTTAAGAAACATAATATCAAAATACAATAATAGGACTCTTAGATGGATTCCGAGGGGGAAAAACTGAAAAAAAATTTTTTGAGACTATCGTGAAAATATGAATATGGACTAAATTTTATAATTAATTCTGCTATGGGTGATAACAGTCTGGTTAGTATGGTAGTTAGGTAAAAATAAAAATATCCTTATCAGTTAGAGATGAGTATGTAAACATTAATGTAATGGCATGTCTGGCTGGGATTGCTTTAACATATGTCAGGAAAAAAAAGTAGTACGAAATGATATAAAAAAGATTAGCAAAATGCTGATAACTATTAAAGGTCAGTGATGAGTACCTGGTGGAGTTCATTATATTATTCTATTTTTCATAATAAAATATTAAAGAATCCTAGATTCTTACTAATAACTAACATCTACCTACATGCTCCTCCTCTGTCCTTTGTCTCTGCCTCCCTTAACCCTGAAGGAATTTTATGTTTCTCATTCTCTTATTTTATCCCACATATAAGTATCCCTAAACAATATATCATTATATTTACTTGGTTTTGAAGTTTACAAAAGAACATTAAATTTTTAGAGCACTGACCGATTATAATAATTTTGTCAAATACAATAGTAATATTAGATCAGGTTAGAAAAAGGTGATTTCTAAAAAGATTAAAGGGCATATCATATTTAAAAGTTTTTATGATAAAAACTCTCACCAAAGTGGGTACAGAGGGAACATATCTCAACATAATAAAAGCTATATATGACAAACCTACAGGCAGCATAGTACTCAACGGTGAAAAACTCAAAAGCTTCCCACTAAAATCTGGGATGAGACAAGGTTGCCCACTATCACCACTCCTATTCAACATAGCCTTGGAAGTCCTAGCCACAGCAATCAGGCAAGAGAGAGAAATACAAGGGATCCAAATTGGAAAAGAAGAGGTAGAAGTGGCACTATATGCAGATGACATGATACTATATATAGAAAACCCTAAAAGATCCACACAAAAACTACTAGAAATAACTGAAGAATTCAGCAAGGTAGCAGGTTACAAGATTAACGTTCAAACATTGGTTGCATTTCTTTACACTAAAGATGAATCAACAGAACAAGTAAAGAAACAATCCCCTTTAAAATAGCACCCAAAGTAATAAAATACCTAGGAATAAATCTAACCAAGGAGGTGAAAGACTTATACATGGAAAACTATAAAACACTGATTAAGGAAATTAAATTAGACTTTAAAAAATGGAAAGATATCCCATGCTCCTGGATTGGAAGAATCAATATTGTTAAAATGGTCATACTGGCCAAGGCAATCTACAGATTTAATGCAATCTCTAACAAATTACCCAGGACATATTTCACAGAAATAGAACAAATCATAATAAAATTTATATGGAACCACAAAAGACCTAGAATTGCCAAAGCATTACTGAAGAAAAGGAAGAGGCTGGAGGAATAACTCTCCCAGACCTAGACAATACTATAGAGCTACAGTAATCAAGACAGCATGGTTTTGGTACAAAAACAGATATATGGAGCAATGGAATAGAATAGAGAGCCCAGAAGTGAACCCACAAACTTTTGGTCAACTAATCTTTGACAAAGGAGGCAAGAACATACAATGGAATAAAGACAGTCTCTTCAGCGAATGGTGTTGGGAAAACTGGATGCGGCATGTAAATCAATGAAGCTAGAACACTCCCTCACATCATACACAAAAATAAACTCAAAATGGATCAAAGACTTAAACATAAGACAAGATACAATATCAGTGGTTTATAGTTTTCTGTGTATAAATCTTTCACCTCCTTGGTTAGATTTCTTCCTAGGTATTTTATTACTTTGGGTACTATTTTAAAGGGGATTGTTTCTTTACTTTCTTTTTCTGTTGATTCATCATTAGTGTAAAGAAGTGCAACTGATTTTTGAACGTTAATCTTGTAACCTGCTACCTTGTTGAATTCTTCAATCAGCTCTAGAAGATGTGGTATATTTATACAATGGAATACTACTCAGCCATAAAAGCTGACAACATAACGCAATTTGCAGCAACATGGATGCTCCTGGAGAACGTCATTCTAAGTGAAGTAAGCCAGAAAGAAAAAGAAAAATACCATATGAGATCGCTCATATGTGGAATCTAAAAAAAAAAAAAGGACATAAATATAAAACAGAAACAGACTCATAGACATAGAATACAAACTTGTGGTTACCAAGTGGGTGGAAGGTGGGAAAGGACAGACAGGATTTCAAAATTGTAGAATAGATAAACAAGATTATACTGTATAGCAGAGGGAAATATACACAAGGTCTTATGGTAGCTCACAGAGAAAAAAATGTGACAATGAATATATATATGTTCATGTATAACTAAAAAATTGTACTGAACACTGGAATTTGACACAACATTGTAAAGTGATTATAAATCAATAAAAAATGTTAAAAAAAGACAAGATACAATAAACCTCCTAGAAGAAAATATAGGCAAAACATTATCTGACATACATCTCAAAAATGTTCTCCTAGGGCAAGCAATAGAAATAAAAGCAAGAAAAAACAAATGGGACCTAATGAAACATACAAGCTTCTGCACAGCAAAGGAAACCATAAGTAAAACAAAATGACAATCTATGGAATGGGAGAAAATTTTTGCAAATGATGAAACCAACAAAGGCTTGATCTCCAGAATGTATAAGCAGCTCATACGACTTAATAAGAAAAAAAACAAATAACCCAATCCAAAAATGGGCAGAAGGCCTAAATAAGCAATTATCCAAGGAAGAAATACAAATGATCAATAGGCACATGAAAAAATGCTCAATATCACTAATTATCAGAGAAATGCAAATCAAAACTGCAATGAGATATCACCTCACACCAGTCAGAATGGCCATCATTCAAAAATCCACAAACGACAAATGCTGGAGAGGCTGTGGAGAAAAGGGAACCCTCCTACACTGCTGGTGGGAATGCAGTTTGGTACAGCCACTGTGGAAAACAGTATGGAGATTCCTCAAAAGACTAGGAATAGACTTACCATATGACCCAGTAATCCCACTCCTGGGCATATATCCAGAAGGAACCCTACTTCAAAAAGACACCTGCACCGCAATGTTCGTAGCAGTACTATTTACAATAGCCAAGACATGGAAACAGCCTAAATGTCCATCAACAGATGACTGGATAAAGAAGATGTGGTATATTTATACAATGGAATACTATTCAGCCACAAAAAACAACATAATGCTATTTGCAGCAACATGGATGTCGCTGGAGAATGTCATTCTAAGTGAAGTAAGCCAGAAAGAGAAAGAAAAATACCATATGAGATTACTCATATGTGGAATCTTAAAAAAAAAAGAACATAAATACAAAACAAACAGACTTATAGACGTAGAATACAAACTTGTGGTTGCCAAGGGGGAGGAGAGTGGGAGGGGACAGACTGGGATTTCAAAACTTGTAGATACTGACAGGCATATGTAGAATAGATAAACAAGATTATACTGTATACCACAGGGAAATATATACAAGATCTTGTGGTAGCTCACAGCGAAAAAAAAATATGACAATGAATATATGTATGTTCATGTATAACTGAAAAATTGTGCTCTACACTGGAATTTGACACAACATTGTAAAATGACTATAACTCAATTAAAAAAAAAAGGAAAAAAAATTAACAATCAGTAGAGATTTAACATATGACCACAAGGAGGAGTATGAGATAAATTTGGTCATTGAGAATGCCATAAAAGAGGCGTAGGTTAGACTTCTGAGAGGCTGGGAGAGAAATTGATGAAACCAAAGCAAGGAACAGGTTTTCCCCCTTATTTCTAAGATGAAAATGATCTACAGGAAGTCAAGTACGCATAGCACACAGATGAGGACACATCCAGAGCAGTCCTAGAAGAGGGAGATGTGGAGTACTTAGCTGAAGCCCTGGTCAGGTAGAGAGCCAGGAGCACGATCATGACAAAACTAAGTTGGGCCTACCTGGCTGGTAAGCTTATTTTTAAGATGTCTTGACTGAAAACAAGTAAGAACTCCAAAATAGCAATCCAAGGACTCCAAATTACATTTAAAAGACTCATACTATATATATATCTATGTATATATATAAATACACACACACACACACACACACACACACGTATTTTAATTTGTATTCTTACCCAGAATAGGATACTTTTTTAAATTATAATACATTATTGTACTCTGAGTTTCTGAAGAATAAGTACTGGATCAGAAATTTTTTTTTATTGCTCTTAGCACCTAAAGTACTAAGCTCTTCACAGATACTCAATGAATGCCAAATATGAACAATGTGAACATTTTTATCATAAATAACAAATGAAATAAACCTTTCATATACTCTCTACCTGCCTTTTCCACTTTGAACAAGTTTTTTTTAATTAAACTTTTTCCTCATTAAAGTGAGCATCTTCTTATTTTAAACTTCAATTTCTTGCCATGTCCCTGATTCAATTCTCCAAATAAAGAGTATTAAAATATCAAGGTACCAGGAAACTTCTAAGCATATGAACTTTCCTTGCCTCTAAGTAACCACTGAATACATCCTACCATCTCCATGTTAACTGCTATAACCCAACTTCAGAACTCAATCATTGTCTCACCTAGATTACCATCATCCTCCTTCCTACTCTCCTTCCAATTTTGTTTCCTATCTGTTGACCGGCAAATCCGATGATGCCTGATTATGAATACCACAAAAAGAAATAATCATAATGGAATGGAAGAGTACAGTAGCGCTCCTAAACATGAGGGAAAACAAAAAGAAAAGAAGAGATGTTTGATGAAACCAATAAAGAACAAAAAAGAGAAAACAAATTCAAATAACTAATACATATAAGATGATAGAAATAAAAATCAAGTATATTGACTTTGAACTAAATGTGGATAGAATTCTCCTAACAAAAATGGAAAGCATTACACCGGGTTTAAAAATGAAACACAGAATATTCTGTCAACAAAAGATATACTTAAAACAAAATGTAAGCTAAAAAAAAGTAGAGACACTAAGATTCCATGAACATGCAAACAAAAAGAAAGCAAAAGTGGCACTATTAATATTAAATAAGGTGGTATTAGGCTTAAAATCACAAAAACAGGATAAGAAAGGTTTATTATACAATGATAAAATATATAGTTCATTTAAAAGTATACTAGAAATAGACTTACAGACACAGAAAACAAATTTATGGTTATGGGGGAGCGGGTGGGACGGGATAAATTGGGAGTTCAAGATTTGCAGATACTAACTACTATATATAAAATAGATAAACAACAAGTTTATACTGTATAGCACAGGGAACTATCTTTAATATCTTGTAGTAACCTACAATGAAAAAGAATATGAGGAGTATATGTATGTACATGTATGACTGAAACATTATGCTGTACACCAGAAGTTGACACAGCAGTGTAAACTGACTATACTTCAATTTGAAAAAAAGGGGAAAAAAGTATACTGTAACAGGACATTAAAATAGGATTCTGGTCCTAAAATAAGCTGAAGTCCCAAGAATGTGTTATGCTATCTTCCCATGTGAGCTAAGTAAACTCAATGGAAAGAATCAGACTAGGTTCACCTTGGATTGGAGGGTTGTCCAGAGTGGTATAGCAATCTGTCAGACATGTGGAACTCTCACAAGTCCAGGGTTTGAGGGCTAAAGTTGTTAAGCAACCACTAGAGATGCATTCGTTGCATAACAGGAAGTATAGTTGGAAGGCTGAGGGGTATTTAATCCAGGCCCACAAAAAGTACCCCACAAAATAGAGAGCCAGCACTAACAATATGACAAATCCTAACAATCAAGTAAATTTTTTCCTTTCAAAATTCAGCATTTTGAGATTTTATAGCAGTCAACCATAGAGAATTGTTTGTAAAAAGGAGAGATTAGCAAATGCTCATTATTAATCCCCTTAACAGTCTTCATTTTTATTAGTTTCTTCTATTTGATACTACCAAAGAAAACCTAGAGGAATGAGAATTAGAAAATCTACCCTATCAAAGAACCACCAGAACCTGAAGGTACTCTTAAAAGTATAAAATTTCTATCTTATGGAATGTCTCCAAGCATCTAGGCATTTTTACCAAGATATGAAGGCAAGTTCATAAAGAGAATCAGAGAATCTAAACGCTTCAAACTAATGATCATTATATTTCCACAAAATGCCCACAAAATTAGTAACACTGAAGAAATGTAAACCTCCTACTTATTTAAAGAAGTTCTTTAATTTAGGGGAAAAATCCACAAAATTTAAGAATGTAATTTCTATTCTTATTTACAATTGTTTAAGGACTCTAACGCCCAGCAGGAAAAAAAAATTGCTCTTAACAGGTAGTAATTTTAACAGTTTTCTTTCATTCCAGCGATCTGAAAGAGTCCCAGGATAAAATTCAAATTTTTCTGCATTACACATTAGGCCCTTCTTTATCTGATTCCTAAATACCTTTCCATCTCTCACTATGTCCCCATATGTCCCCCTTCTTACCTAGCCACTGTTTCTTACCTAGCCACATATAAATACAAGAATACTTATATGTGGTTCTTCAAGTGTAACAGACTCTTTTGTTGCTTTGTCTTATTCCATGTCTTTTTCTTTCTCTGCCTAAAAGGTTCTTCCCTCTTTCTTTCACATGAGTAATTCCAACTCATCTTTAAGACAGCATATCCTGATGTCTCCTCTCTCTCCCCTCTCCCTCCCACTGCAGGCTGAGTTACCTCTCTTTTATACTCCCATAATATTCTGTGTATTCTCTTATGATAGTCCTTATATTACAAAATTTTCAGTTATCTCCTGCCTTCCTCATTAAATGGTAGTATTTTTTAGGACACTGACCATGTCTAGTCTACCTCTGTATTCCCAAAAGCTACCTAGCAAAGGACTTGCCACACAGAAAATACATGTGTATATGGTCTAGCTATCTGTCTCTTTCTCATGTACACATATACACACCCAAAAAATATTGAGGCATATTCATTTTGGTCATATGTCTGGTGGGCTGGGGAAGGAGTTACTTTTCCACAAATGATTTCTTTGCTGTTTCAAAAATTTACAATTTGTAGGCTTGAAAATTTCCTCCTATAGTTGTCATTCCTTTAAGAAGTATTTTTAATTGAGACCATAATCAAACACATGGTGGATAACAACTCTGGATTATAGCAGGATCATGTGTGAATGAAAAAGGTTTATTAATAAGTGTAAGAATCCCCATCTACTTGGAGTAGAAAAGCAATGCAAGAGATGAGGATGGGAGGAATGTTATTTTAGAAAACAATATTCTACATGGCAAAGAACTCAACTAAGGTTCTGCAAACCAATCATCACTGGTCAATAATCCTATAATCTGAGACTAGGATAAAAGGTGGTACCTGTTATCTACTTGATGCTTTTTAATAACTTTTAAAATTAAATGAATGATTTAGGTTTTCCTTTAATAAACCTCATAAAGCAAAAAAGCCTTAGATTATTAGGTACTTAATTTCCAAACTATTTAAGAGGCACCAGAATCTGAACACTTTTTCATAACACAGTAATACAAAGGCTAACTTATCTACAATGTCTTGTACTGAATTGATTTTTCATTTCCTTCAATTTCAAAGGAAGCAAATGAGAAATATACAATAAAGTGCCCCTGCAAATTTAATTAACCTTAGGGAAACCGTCAGAGGCAACTGATACACTCTGACATAAAAGCAGGGTCTCAATATATAGTGTTGACTGATAAAAATAAGAAAAAGATGGAAGACTAGATAGAGAATAGAGTTTGTTTGCTATATCTCTGAACATGACAAGCCATCTCATAAATGCTTACAAGAGAATGTGGATGATCTAGCACAAAACCATTCCTATTACAAAAATTAAACAAAACAAAGGGGAAAAAAATCTCAGAAAGTCCAGTGTTCTCTACAATAAAGTACAAAGTTAAGTCTTGGTTTTCTCTGAGAACAGATCAAGTCAATACAGAAGGAAAAAAAAGAAACAACATGAAAGCTAAGAAGTTTCTAACTCAAGGACTGAGGGAAAAAAGCATACAACAAAGAATTTGTGTATTTATGTAAACAGTATTGAACAGTGTTACTCTGATACACCAGAACATTTTAAAATGGGTGAAAATTTTGGTTAAGGCCTCCCTGACCTAAACTTTCTTTTCCAACCCATTCCCCAAATTATTGCTAAAATCACTCCCAAAGCACGAATCTAATCTTGTTAGCTCTCTGCTTAAAAACATCTAATGGTTCTCTAATACCTATGAGATAAACTCCAAATTCTGTATTATAACATAAAAGATTCCTCATAATATAATGCCCATCTACCTTTCCAGTCACTATTCCTATCAGTCATTTTTTCATTACCCTGTAATTTACTACATTAATTCATTTATTCCACAAAATTCTTGTTCTTTCTCATTGGAGTCTTTCAGATACTGTTACTTTGGCCTAGAATATTCCACTCCCTTCTACACAATGAAATTCTACTTGTCCTTTAAGTCTCAGTCAAATAGCATCTGCCTTTTAAAGCCTTTCAAGATTCCACCAGGCAGAGTATTTAACTCTACTTAGGTGCTTAAACAGAATTTGTCTATGCTCTAATCTATAGCACTAGATGTTTGTGTCTGTCTGCTGTGACAGATTAGGACTAGAAGGTAGGGGATATGTTATTATTCCTAGTTTGGAATACAAAATTGCTCATAATAGTGATTTAATAAATATCTGTTTAGACCTCTAATTATTTCAAATCACTTAATATGATAGTTCTCAAAACTTACAAAGTAGAGTTTAAGTATTTTAAGATTGCTTTACCTAAAATAGTTGAAAATAAGATTTTTTGCTGTTCTGTTTAATTACTTTAACTGACTACACTACATGAATTGTGCAATTATTTTCATTTAAATTTAATGGAAATCCTGCAAAAAGATCTCTTCAATCTAAATATATAGAAATACTCACTTCTATATTTGGCAGAGTAATTGTCACTTGTTCACCTTTGCCGACTTCAAGCTCTCCTTCACAAGAAGTGTCAATAGAGGCAGGTTTGAAGTCATCTAAAAATAGATACAGATACAGATTTTTATGAGATGGAACAATATCTGAACATCTGTATATCAAAAATATGAGCATGCTTCAGAGTGATAAATCATTTTTCAACAGCCAGTAATTAAAAAGGGTTAGAAGGGTCTTAATGTTACAAATAAAACACAGTACAGTTTATTTCTGTATGTGTAATTCTGAGAAAAAAAGAAATAGCTATACTCTAAAACAATATTCCTCAAATCATGATCCCTTGGGATTCTGTTTACATCAAGATGAACTAGACTAAGGTGTTCTACTGCTAAAAACTAAATAATGTCAGTATCTTCGCAATTTGCTAAAAACTGTTATCAGTAGAACATTTTCAATTTTCAGCCTTATTCTCCCATACATTTTTAAAAACCATCTTCGGCACCTACTACCACTTGCCTGTTGTCCTAGCAGAATACAAAATGAGTGAAAACACAGCACACACATACTTAAGGGGAAACTTTTTAAAAAAATTTATTTAGTTTAACAGCTTGAGTTTTTCATAGAAATATATGCCACTAAAAGATGTGTAAATTTAACTAAATCTGCCAGAAGAAATTAAAAGAAGTTTTTGTTTTGAATTAAATCATAATTCAAATGATATTAAAATATATCACTGAGAACAAATTTAGGGTGCTGAGATACTTCATATGCTGAACAAGCTTAAAAACCACTAAGATATGAAAGTTACTTGAAAAATAATTCACATCAATATGTATCAATGACTAATAATAATTCTGATATAGAATTCCTTTGCTATTGCCAGATTATCTTCTGTTTTTTTAAAGAGAGGCCGGTAATCCAGATTTTTGTATAAAAGATCTTGATTTTGGGGTATTTACAACTAATTCATGTTAAAACAACTGTGTGAGTCAAAGAAAGCATCTCTAAATTCAAAATCAGCTGATAGGCTGTTAATCTATAACCTCTGTTCAGTGTTTAAAAGCTGATTCTTTTTCTTTATATCATTACTTTTGATTTTTATAACAACTCTTTGAGTTGAATATTCTCATCCATATTTTACCAATGGTGAATCCCTCTAAAGTAATGAACTCAAGTCACATACTCTACCCACTCCATATTATATAGTCTCTTTGCCTTAGATCCACAGTTCTTTTTTAAAAATTTATTTTTTTTTGAAGGGTGGTGGTAATTAGGTTTACTTACTTATTCATTTATTTGTTTAATGGAGGCACTGGGAATTGAACCCAGGACCTCATGCAGGCTAGGCACATACTCTACCATTGAGCTATATCCTCCTCCCTTGATCCACAGTTCTGAATTTGTGTGTGTATGTGTTGGGGCAGCAAGGGTGGTGTTAGATGAGGGACAGTTATAAGTCCCTATGGGAATCTGAAGAAATTATAGACCAGCCATAGATCCTCTCTGCAGAAAAATGCATTTATTAACATACATATCAAATACTATGTAATTTCAAGGGATTCACAAGCCCTTGAAGCCCATGCCATAGATGTTCATAGGATATTATAAGATACCTATAACAGACAGAAATGTACTCAAAGTATCTGCAGCTTTACTTAATGATAAGCAGTAATTTATAACCAGTAAGTCTAGCAAAATTATTCTGAATCTATGTTTCTAATTATTTTTACTGTTAGAATTAATAAATTCCAGTTTTTATTACTTGTTATATTAAGTAGTGTTGTCTTCTATTTACCTTCATACAAGTTTCTTTTTAAGAATACAACTTATGAAACTGTACAGCTACCTGTGAAAGACAGAAATTAGAACATTCTCTAACACCATGCACAGAAATAAACTCAAAATGTATTAAAGACCTAATGTAAGGCCAGATTCTATAAAACTCCTAGAGGAAAACATAGGCAGAACACCCACGGACATACATCACAGCAGTATATTTTTTGAACCAGCTCCTGGAGTAATGGAAATAAAAACAAAAATAAACAAATAGGACCTAATTAAACTTAAAAGCTTTTGCACAGCTAAGAATACCATCAACAAAACAAAAAGACAACCAACAGAATGGGAGAAAATATTTGCAAATGATGCAACCGACGAGGGACTAACTTCCAAAACATACTAACAGCTCATACATCTTAATGTCAAAGAAACAAGCAATCCAATCCAAAAATGGGCAAGAGACTTAAACAAGCAATTCTCCAATGAAGAAATACGAATGGCCAATAAACACATGAAAAAATGCTCAGTATCACTAATTGTCAGAGAGATGCAGATCAAAACTATGAGATATCACCTCACACCAGCCAGAATGGCCATCATTGAAAAGTCTACAAACGATAGATGCTGGAGAGGGTGCAGAGAAAAGGGAATCCTCCTACACTGCTGGTGGAAGTGCAGACTGGTGTAGCCACTATGGAGGACAGTATGGAGGTTCCTTAAAAAACTGAAAATAGACTTACCGTGTGATCCTGCAATCCCATTCCTAGGCATATAACCAGGGAAAAATAAAATTCAAAAAGACTTGTGTATGCCAATGTTCACAGCAGCACTATTTACAATAGCCAAGACTTAGAAACAATCCAAATGTCCATCAACAGATGGCTGAATAAAGAAGATGTGGTACGCATATACAATGGAACACTACTTAGTCATAAAAAAGAATAAAATAATGCCTTTTGCAGAAATATGGATGGACCTGAAGATCATCATTCTAAGTGAACTAGTCTGGAAAGAGAAAGAAAAATTCCATATGATATCACTTACATGTGGAATCTAAATAATAATAATAATAATAATAATAATAATAATAATAATAATAATAATAATAACAACAACAATAATAATAACAATAATAATAATAAGGATACAAATGAATTACTTATTATTTATAACTTAGATGATTGATTTCTTGAATATGTGTAAGCACATTTGACTGTCCTGTATGATTGGATCACCACATTTTTGTTGATTCTAATTTTATGGTTGGCTTTACTCCTTTGATAACTATGTAAGTTTAAAAAGCTAAAGCTCTAATCTTCTCTTAGAAACAACGGTTAGTAAATATATATAAACTAAAAAAAGTACAGTATATTGTATATATTGTATTTACATGCAATATAATGTATATGTGCAGTCAAACTGTAATAATTCTACCTAAAAAACTGAAAAAGGAAAGAAAAGAAAACAAAAGAATACAACTTATGAGTGTCAAGGGGTTAATAGCTCTAGAATTACAGAATTTGTTGAATGATTTTCATGTTCATGCTTTCCAAATGCTTCCAAATGTCAAATATATTTTCTTCTAAGTTGCTGATTCCAGGCCAAATAGTTTATTTCTTTTAGTTTTTCTTGGTTTGGAAAACTCACCACTAATTTTATCATTTATTTATTCTCTCTGGCTTTCCTTCATCTATATTATTTTCTTCAGGTTTATAATATAATTACTTATATTACATAAAGAGTAGAAAAACATTTCCTGCTTTGTACTTAATATTTTTCTGTTAGTGTTGCTCACTTTTCTGACTACTTGGCTGTAGCATCACACAATGTCAATATCTTCATGAAAGAGTCCACAATTAGTATCATAAATTTATTTCCTGGGATTTGAATTAATTTAACTAACTCTAAAACCCACACCCTTTCCAATATACCACACTAATCAGAGAACATTAACTGTAAATATAATTTTAATCCTATATTTCATTAGCGTATTTTCTAATATTTGCTCACACCAAAGCTTAACAACCACTTTTTTTGGGAATGGCTCCCCTTGATGTCCCAGACAATCTTTCTGTAGTCAATGCCCATGAGCTCATTATTTTGTGACAGCAAAAAGTGGTGTCATTTACAGCCTTAAGAATTTCAATCTTTATTCCCTTATATGATATAAATTGTAAAACTAGTATTAGCCCAAACCAAAATTTATTTTAGTGAGTCCTGTTGCTCAAGGTCTTCTACTGAGTGAGGCATCTGCTGCTAAGCATTTAGTTTATCATTTATGGAACATCCCACGTCCTCCCTACCACACGCCAAGCTATCTTTTTGATAGGTTTTATTGCAAAGCCCTGATAAATGCTTTTTGAAAGTCTAAGTAAATTACATGTATTGGTACTCCTTATACACACATGAATATAACCCTTCAAGAATAATGGTGACTACTATTTATTCTGTCCAAATACTGTGCTAGGTTGTCAATACTATCTTATTTAATCCTGAAACTCTGAAATGTAGATATTATTATCCCTATTTTACATATAAGAAAACTGAGGCTGAAAGCTTAGGTAATGTTACCGAAGGTACACTGCATATATAGGTGGTAAAGGTCAGAATTCATACCCAGGTTTTTCCAAAGCCTCCGCATACTGAACAGGTACAATTACCTAAGTACATAAAGATAGGATATTACTTTCTTCCAGGTAACACTGTTTTGAGTGTTATAAATTAAATCCACCCTGAACGGGATTAAGAGGTACAAACCTCCAGTTATAATAAACAAGTCACAAGGATGTAATACACAACATAAGGAACACGGTCAATAATATTGTAATAACTCTGTGGGGACAGACGGTTACTAGACTTATTGTGGTGATCATTTCATAATGTATGCAAATGCCAAATCATAATGTAGCACACCTGAAACTAACATAGTATTGTATATTAACTATGTTTCAAAAAAATTTAAAATAAATAAATGTCATGCTAAAATATATTTGAATCATCCTTATGAATTATCATGATACTTTCAATATTTTCACACCCTTCCTGTTAAAAAACTTAGATTATAACAATATTTACATTGAGTGAATGAATGAAAATTGTGAGCATTATGTAAAACTGATACTGGAAACACTGTATTTTTCACATACCTATCAATTTAAAGGCATTTAATAATTTTAATAAAAAATGAGAATGGTTGAATTTATTGCTTCATTCTATAGGTAAGATGAACTTAGCAACTTAAAGTGAATTGTCTAAAGTTCCACAGTCTATAGAAAAGCTGAATTAATGTATTTGTGTATTTTCTGTTCTACTTCATTACAGAGCTTAAACATGAATATATTTTTTAAAAAACAGAAACAAGGTCTTATTTATTCTCCCTGAGGAAAAACATACTTTCACATGTAGTACTGATAAATAAAGTAAAAATAATAAATATTCTTTGTTTCCAGAAAGAAAAATGTACAATTAAAAGGAAACAAATTAGGTTCACCTGTATCAAAGTCAGAACTCCTATTCTATAGTTTCTATCCCTCACTCTGAGTCTTTAAGAGTAAGAATTATATGGGAAATGAACCTATCCTCAAGAATAATGATTGGTTTTATTTTAAAAAATCTAGAAAAGTTCTATCTGCTTCAACAAGAAGAATAAAACTAAGGGCTGAAAACTTTTATAATGTCTTCCATAGGACTAAAAGTGTATTCAAACATCTGGGTTTATTGTGGTTATTATTATTGCTGTTCTATTTTCATTCTTGTAACTAGATCATCCAATTCTCTAATTCTGAAGACACAATTCCAGCATTTTGAAAATTTTTGTTTCTTGAGCAAAATTGTGTAATCTTAAACCTTGTAATTAAAAAAATTAATACTAAGACTACTGCATACCTAAGAAAGAAGAGGAAAGGAGAGAGAGAAGATATTATTTAAGAGAAAGGCATGGAGAAACCAGATAAGAACTATATCATATTTTTGGAAAACGAGACTGAAGAAAGAGAGAAACTGCACAGCCAGCACTAGCTGTCTCACTGTGGTAAGCCCTGGACCACAAAGTATGGTAAAGAAGAACAAAAAGGAACACTGTTGAGATCTGTTTGCAAATGTCTTCCCATTTATTCTATCAATTGGATATCAATTTTGCTAAATAAAACCCTTTTATAAAATGTAAATATATCCATGGAGAGTTAAACCTATTGGTTCTTCATACCTTTACTGTGAGTTACTGTAATTAGATTGTGTCAAACTTAAGTAAACTTCTGTAAAATGTGAATTTTAATTGGGTGTTCTGATTGAAGCATGAAATACTTCAGAATAAAAACCATAAAGATCTTTGAACAGTCTAAGGCCAGAATAACTGAAAAAGGTGGAGTGATGAGACACTAAGGAAGGGCAGGGCTAGCAAGAGGAAGTGAAATAATACCTACTTTACAATTTGCCACAGAAAAATAAGAGGTTATGATTCAATGATCTCAAAGTTTCCTTCCCACTCTATAATTCTATGAGGGCAAAGAATGAATGTTTTACATACCAAATCATAATATACTATATTTTTCTTCCTGAAACTTACATCATCCAATTATTAAAGCAAAAGAGCTCCATTTTCTACTTCAACAACATAAAATACAAAAATGTATCAAAACTAGTTCCAGAGGACAACCAAAAGGAAACCAAAAGGATAAATCATAGGGGGGAAATATCTTTCTAATAAATTAATAATACATCCTTCAATACTTTGATAACCAGTATTTGATGATTGACTGAAATTGGGAGTCCAAAAGAGATACAGATTATTAAAATGGTCCAGAATCTCTCTCTGGGAACACACTTAAATAAGAACCCTCATCAGCCAGAAATACCTAAAGTAAAGAGACTATTTCCCCACCAACCTAAAGGCAATCCCTTTCCCCAGCATAATAATAGTTCAGTCCTTCGCTCTCTTCCATTTGTCACCTTATTACAGTTGTCCCTTGAATAACAAGGGTGTAAACTGCAAGGGTCCACTTCCTTGCGGATTTTTTTCAATACATATAGTATCTGTACTTTCATCTTTAGAGATCTTTAAATTAACGAAGTGTGGGAAAAGTTTGTTCGATTAGAGATCACAATATGCGGAATTAAAAGAACTAGGGGTTGAGTCCTGATTCTATCCAAATGGTTTCAGCTTCCGGACCTTGGGTGAGTCACGTATCAATTCTTTAGTTTTTGAGGCAGAGAGAGCAATATGTGGATTTTCCACTGCGCGGGATCCACGCCCCTAACCCCTGCCTTGTTCAAGGGTCAATTGAATTTTCCCTTCCATCTCTGCATCATCCACCCGTCATGTCTATCTCCATCCATAGTCACTCCTGCAGACCTCCACAAAATACCCCTTTCTGCCTGTTGGTCTTAACTTAAATTTCTGCCCCAAATTACCCACAGCTGCTCCACGCAGCTGCTTCCACCGATACCCTAGGACGCGGGACAAGGCAGTGGATCACGTTGGGCAGCCACTTTCCTTCAGAATAAGAAGGTATGTGCGAACACGACTTGGGGAGGGTTGTCTCTCTGCACCCGCATAACCAGAGCTCCCCCTTTTCCCTCCCGGCGTCGTCCGTACTCACAGCGCACTGTGTGGAAGGCGCAGCGCGGCTGCTTCTCAAAACTCTCGCCTAACTTGAGAATCCGCTCGCGACTGTCAATATGCGAGGGTCTCGCTACTCCATTCATCATTATCCTCCAGCTCCGACTTGGCTTCGGCCACCAGCGCTCATTACCATCTGCCACCTCAGCCTAAAGCAGCTGCACTTGCTGCAGCCGGCGCAGCCACCACAGACCCCGCCCCGCGCCGGACAAGCGCGGCCCCTCTGGCGCCCCTCGCGTGCTGATTGGCTGCCTGGAGAGGGCGCCCCGCCCCTTGGCCCCGAGGCTCCTGGTCCCGTAGCCCCGCCCGACTTCCCGCGTTGAGACGCACGCCGCCCGAAGAAGGCCGCGCTTCTGAGGTGCGCGGTGGGAGTCGGGTCCTTTGGTGGAGGAACGTGAAGCGGGAATGAGGTAGCGGACCTGAGGTGCCAGTTAGGGAAGCAGAGGGTCCCGGGGTACCGGGAGGCCCGGATACTTGGCTTCTGGACCAAGTGACCTGGCATTTAGGCGTTCTTAAGAGAAGAGTCGGCCTGCTCCACGCCCTTTCTGTGGAGATCTGGGGTGGAAACTGAGGCCTGGGGAGGGGCGGGGCCTGGGCACGAGGCCTGGTGTCTTGCCCAAGGCCTCGCAGCGCCAAAGCGGGGTCTAGAATCTGGAGTAGAGCTCCGCGGTCCTTGGACCTGACCGGAGCGACGCCGTTACCTCAGCAGTCGTCTTCTGACTATGTTCCAGAGCAAGTTCTCGGTGGTATTAGGACCGCGACAGAGAGCAGGGGTGGGGGTGGGGGGTGGGGGGTTGGGGGAAAGACGGGAAAAAGGTTCAGAGTTAGGAGCTGCAGATATTTAGGCTCGTTTGCAACTAGATTGGGTTGCCTTCTTCACTTCTTTCCTTCACAGTGATCCGTGGAGGCAGTAACCGCACGGCCACGGAGACAAACTTCCCAGAAGGTCAAGGCCGGAGCTTGTGCTCTGGCAACAGGGTAATAGCATTAATAATTGAAAAATAATTGTCTTTTTTTCCTGTCAAAAGTTCGTGAGTTTAAGGGTAAAGATGAGAAAAGTGCTGTATTAGAGGAGAAGCACCCAAGAGAATTAGTTTACAAATGGTTGCCATAGCAGTGGTGGTTTTTCAGGGTAATCACAGAATCAGACTACTCCCTTACTTTACCTTCGCGTATTGTAATTTATTATTCCAAGTAGGTAGATGAATGAGTCTCCCTCAACCTATCTTTTTGTCTAAATTCTACTCTTTTAAGGCGTATTAAGACTGTTTCCTTGGTAGTTAAGGGCTCAGGTTCTGGAGCCAGAATCTCTGAGTTAGTACCGCAGCGTCATACTCTACAGTGTGACTTTGTGCAAACCAAAATAATGTGCTCATCATTAAAATTGGGGGAAAAATAATAGCACTTATACCTTAGAGTTGTTGAGAGGATTAAATGAATAAACACATGAAAGCATTTAAAACAATTCATGGGCATACAGTAAAAGTTCTCCAAATGGTTATTGTTTTTGAGAATTTACTGTCATGCAACACTTTAGGACCATCCTTGGTAGCTGCCTTCTATTCTAACTCTTGAATTATTCTAAGAGGTAGTAATTATTATTTTGTTTACAGATAAGAAAGCTTGTTCAGGGAAGCCCAGTCCTCTGACTTTGTGGTCTTTATCCTCATCATCTGTGTCATCTTTATGACATTTAACATATTTTACATAATTAAATATTTTATTTTACATATGAGTATATATGGGTATGTGTGTATACTTTTCCAACCAGAACATGAGTGAGGAATCTGCTGTATAAAATCTTTGTGACCCTTGCATCTAACATAGGATTATGCACACTTTTGGTGATGATGATAATGTTTCAGTGATGTTTTGTTACATTAGCCAGTGGGCAAGAACAGTGTTTTAAGCCTGTTTTATCTTAAAAAGGCTTTCAACTAGAAATCTGAGGTTTCCATTTACTAACAAGGAGAAAAGCAGAGCATCAAGAAATTGAGGTTTTGGAATGCCCAAAGTTTGTATATTTATTAATTCTTTCAACATTTATTAGTATTAAATACCTACCACATCCCAAGCACTAGTCTAGCCTTTAGGAATATACCAGTGAACCAAAGAGATAAGAAGGTGGCCACCGAGGATGGTATGAGTTTTGCCCTCATGAAGCTTACCTTCTAATGAGAATTTTCTCTCATCATATGTTGAAATGAACTATATTGTACTAGCCCAGGAATAAACAGATACATTAATGAACTAAATAGAATCCAAAAATATACCCAAGTGACGTTTCAGGTTGTTTCTGTTGTATGCATTCATGATAAGTTACCTCAGGAATTTATGACAGTTACGTGCACTTGTTCTTTTCCACCAATCTGTAACCTCATCTAACTTAAAAAATTTAATTAGCTTCCTTACACCATTCACAAAAATAACTTACATGTGAATTGAAGATATAAATAAAGCTATAAGTAAATGAAGATATAAGTAACACAAAACCATAAAAACAATTTAAAAAGTGAGAATATATTTTAACTTTTAAGATAGAAAGGACCTTTCTAAACATGACATCAAAGGCAAAAGCCATAGAGGGAAAGATTGTTATACTTGACTACATAAAAATTGTAAAACTATGGTAAAACTATAATCAGACTTAAAAAAAAAGTCAGGCAAGGAGAAAATGTTTACAGCCAGTATAAAAGATTAAGGGTTCACATCCATCTGTGAAAAGCTTAAAGCTTCTACAAAATAATAAGACAAGCCAATAGAAAAATTGTTGGGGAATATGAATAGAAAAATATATAAAAGAAGAAATGGCCAGTGAACATGAAAGCTTCCTAACCTCCCAATTATCAAAGAAATAGAAATTAAAACAAGATTATAACCATTTTTCACCCAGCAGATTGGCAAAAACATAAAATATAACATTATGTATTAGTGAATGTATAGTAAAATGATCACCTTTGTACATTGTTGGAAATATAAATTGGAACACTCATTTTGGAAAAAAATTTGGTATCTAATCAAAAATTTCAAAATATGTATCTTCCTACCCAGCCACCTGACTTCAAGGGAAATTCAGCCTGCAAAGTACTATCATGAGTACGTAAAAACTTGTACTTTGATATTCATTGCAGCATTGCTTGTAATAGCATACACTAAATGACTTCTAATAGAGGAGATGTTTAAATATATTTTGATGCACTCTAGAAAGAATGCAATATCCATTCCCTTGGAAAGTTTTATGCCTACTATGTGCCACAAGTGGTGTTGGGCTTGCTTTAAAAATATTTCCAAAAAACTTGTTTTTTGATGATTTATATTTTACCTATTAAGGAATGATCTTTGGATCCATGTATTATGGCCAACTCTTCAGTATAAAGAATGAACTGTAGTACCAGTTATGAAGAATAATAGCTTAAAAAGTGAGTTAGGGAAAACAAGTGAGTCAGAAGTTGGTCATTTGGGAATATGTTTTGTGTTTCTTACTCTTTTACATGGGAGGCAATATAATGAACATTATATAAAATGGTAAACTAATCTGGATTTGTATACTGACTCCACCACATCATGCTGGTAGAACCATGACAAGTTTATTAACTTCTTTGAGCTTTACTTTTTTAAAATCTGTAAAATGGAGATGATTACAGGCCCTACCTCATAGTCCTGTTGTGAGGGCTAATAAGATAATGCATTGCAAAGCACTTAGCACAATGCTTAGTTCATAGTAAACACTTAATATATGTTAGCTTTCATTAATTCTAAGTAAGTAAAGATTTTACTTTTTAAAAAATGATATCTTTGAGGTTTGAATGCCTTAAATTAAAACTTTTATGAAGAAAAATTTTAGCAATAAAATTGTAATGTGGATTTTTTTAAAATTTTAAGACAATTGATTTTATTCATTATGCTATTTATAAACAAGCTTTGGTTATCTTTTAATAACATTTATGAGTTGTGTGTTGGAGATCCCCAAGACCTGCTCCATGTTCAGTGATTTGCTAGGAGGGCTCATAGTTCCCAGGATATAATTACATTCATGGCTATGACTTATTACAGTGAAAGGATAAAAGCAAGATTGGCAAAGGGAAAAGGCACATAAGGTGAAATTCAGAGGAAATAGGTGCAAACTTCCACGGGTCCTCTTCCAGTGGAGTCACATAAGACAGCTTAATTCCTCCTACAATGTGTTGTAATAACATGTTGAAGTGTTGCCTACTAGGGTAACTCACTAGAGACTCAGTGACCAGAGTCTTTATCGAATGGTGGTCATGTGGGCATCCTCTGCTACCACATACCAGAATTCCAAACTTCAGGAAGGAAAGCAGGTGTTCAGCATAAACCATGTCGTTTTTACAAACGGATTAGGCCAGTTGGTCACTCTTACTAGGAAACTGGTGGAAACAGTTCTGAAATCCAAGTGCCTAGACACCAGCCACGGGCCAACCTTGTAAGGAGATCTTTAAAAAATGATAGCAGTCTTAGGCTTGTGTTAGCTCTTTTCTGTACACTCAGTTTCTCTTTTATGATAAAGGAAAATTAATTCCTAACCTAGTATTGTTGTGCAGATTAGAGAGAGTGAATGTTAAGCACAGTTTTTGACTCTTAGTGAGTGTATAATAAACAGTACCTCCTGTAGCTGTTATGACAAGGTATGATGATCTCTAGCTCTTTTACAGATATACTAGTTGGGAAAACCAGAGTTTGCTATAAGGAAGAAATGAGAAAAATCTACCCTTCACTTCTCAACCAAGCAAAATGGTTTTCATTTATACTGAAACTGTATTTCAGATATATAGAGGGTGAATATATGAGGGCTGTTTGATCTTTATTTTTCTGATTCTGCTAAAATATAGGTGGTATGAGAAATGAAGCCAACAGGTACAGACCCAAGGATCTTATCTCTAGCTGCTGAAGTTGCAAACAGTCCTGAGCAGAATGTCCCTGTTATACTGTTGAGGTTAAAAGGTAAGAAAATCTTTCTGTGATTGTCTAACACTTCTTAAGTAACAGTTCCATCATGGATACAATTTTAGAATTTGTTTTTAATTTGTTCAGTGAAATCTTAAAGTTGAGATAAAGCAGTGATGGCTTTTTCCTTTTTTAGTGTATTTTTAGTTATTATTCAACCTATAAAAATACAGATAGCTCTTGGTTTTATTGAGCAAAAAATAAGTATATCTTATTTCCTTTTGCCTTAGAAATAATGAATAACACACCTTTAGGAAGCTCAGAGTTGAAGAAAATCAAACAAGATATATATTGTTATGATCTCATTCAGTATTGCCTCTTGGTCCTCAGTCAAGATTGTTCTCGAATCCAGGGTGGTTGGACTACTATTTCCCAGCTTACACAGATATTAAGGTAAAATGATGTAGTAAGTTAGCTTGTTCTTGAGGGATATAGTAATATATTCTTACGTTCAACATTTTCTTCCTTTTCTTCATCTGCCTAACAAGCATTGGCAACCTTCCATGGTAGGTTATGGTTGTACTTTTCCTTCATAATCTGTGTTATTTTTCCTAGCTGTGTATGGGAGTATGCCACTGTCTAAAATTTTACTCCATGTGCTTGATGAAGATGGTGATCTTGTCTTTTGCTCATCACTGAATCTCAAGTGCCTAACAGACTATTGACTAAGAAATATTGAAAAAATGAGAAGATTAAGGCACTGACTCTTATACTGAAAAAACTTACAATAGAGATGAGATGACAGTCATGTGAATTGATCATACAAGGCCGAATGAAATAGGTGCCGAAATGGAAGGCATAGCAAAGTACTATGGGAGAACAGCTACAGAAACGATTCATTTCACAATATATTGATTTAGCTATCTTAACTGTATATTTCATTAAATAACCCAAAATCCTATCAATAAAATTTAGAAGCATCATTTACCGATCTACTGCCATTCTAGAAATTAAGAGAAAAGAGATCAAAATCTTTTTTTTATAAGAAGCAATAAAATAAACCAGCTGTTCTCAGTGTCTAAGCCACTTCCTAATTAACTGAAAATGTACATTACTAATTGGATCTTAGCTTTCGAAAGCGCTTACTCATAATTTGTTTTAGATAAAGGCCAGATTCAAGGTGTACAGTTAGGAAAAACAGTTAACAAATGTATATAATATTTTTATACTTTAATTTTCAAGGTTAATTATTTCCTTAAGTAAATAAAGCCTTATGGCTTTGTTTTGTTAGATATGTTTGCTCATGAAAATATTGATTGAGCTAGGCTTTCAGAAGTGGAATCCAAGTCTTAAATCCCCATGTTTGTGAATGTACAAAGAACATAATTTCATTTATTAATGTTCTTAATCAAAATAGATTCTTAATTAACTTTCAAACCAAAGAAAAAAGAGAAACTGATGCATGTAAGTCTGTTGACCTTGGGAATTGATATGCAAAAAAAAAAAAATGACACATTGAGCATTAGTCAGTTTTTAGCATACTCAATATATAGTCACTGTTGCTCATCAGTGTCTGCACATTTTGTGGAAGAGCCTTAAACAGCAGTACCTACTCATTAGAGTACACACATAGAGACCATTCTTTGCATGGGGACTTTCTTTGGTATTAGTCTGTACAAATTCTTTTTATTACTGAAACTTCTGAATATACTCATTTCATGTCCAAGGAATGACTACGTGTGGTTTCCAGAGGACTCATTTCTCTAAACGACGTATATTGTACACCTCTCTCTTCTCTTTTTCAATGTATAGTCTCTCTTTCAATGTATATTGTAGAGTGTTCTACTAGAGTTTTTGCCACTTCCTTTTCAGATGTAGGGAATATGCAATCAAATATTTTGCAGATTTTAGGAAAGTAGATCTATTGGAAAGAGTTGGTATAAAATTAGAGTTTTTGATTTCCTAATCTATCCCTTACAGACTAATACTACCCTATTTTTCAGCTAACAGATGTCTAAAATGTATCAGTTAACACAAATGTTATTCCTGAATTAGACTTTCAAAGTATCCTATTGCTTTTAGGTGTTTGTATGCCATTCACTGAAAACTTGCCTCTTTCTCTTTATTGTGAGCCAGCTGTGTTTTGTTTCCTGAAGGATTGACAAGTAGATTTTTAGGACATACGAATTCTGTCTCTAAGTACAGGCATGGTTCACACCACTGTTTACTTTTCTAGAAAGTTGTTGTATTGATTTTCCAGCAGAAGTTCTTTATTGCCTTGGCAACAAAAGAGAGATGCTAAAAGTTCTCATTAAGGCATGGTGTCTATAAAAACTTTAGCATTCAACTATAATTTACAATTAACATAAACTGAGTCACAAACTTGTGCTCTCATTTCAGCCATTGCTGTGTGGGCTTGGAGCCAGGAGAAGATGCAGAGGAATTTTACAATGAATTACTTCCATCGGCTGCAGAAAATTTTCTGATTTTGGGGAGGCGATTGCAAACATGTTTCATCAACGCATCTAAGGTATATGTATTTATTTAGGGTTTTGCGTCTTGTAGAAAAAAACAATTGAATTCTTGAGAAGATGTTCCACATTGTTTTTCAAATGTGCAATATTTGGCTGAAAGTACAATTAGAGTAATAGATTCAAACATTTTTAAAACTGCAACCAAATAAAAAAAAATCTTTACGTTTGAAAATTTTGAAGTGCTGACTGAAACATCCTGTATAACAGTATGCTTTTTGAAGGATCTGCTTTAGGACTGAATTTTGAGCAGCACTCATTAGACACATATTTCCACAGCATCTTCCTAAAACGTACTTTCTACTTAACAGTAGAGGAAAATATTGTTCTCTGGGCCCAAGGCTTTTCTTCATAGTGCCAATGGTGAAGAAGAAAAAAGGTGAACTTTCTGTTTGATCTTTCAAATCCTCTTTAGTCAAAATATTTCAACCCAAACAGGATTCATTTCAAGCCAAGAAGTATTTCTTGGGTGAATTGTGCTGGATGCTATGTTTCCCTTTTTTTTTTGCGGGGTGTGGGGGGCATGGATTATTTAGAAGTATGTTGCTTAGTTTCCAAATATTTGAGGATTTTCTTTATGTTTTATTGTTATCAATTTCTAATTTTTTTCTGTCATAGTCAGATAACATACTCTGTGTCATTTCAATCCTTTGAAATGTTTCCAGACTTATTTTATGGCTCTCCATATGTTTTATATTGGTGAATGTTCCATTACAAACAGTCCTTGATATCCAGTGCTATCTTAACTGGTATCAGAACCATGTAAAGGTTTTGATATACACAAATTTCGTTTAATGTGGTACCATGCAAAAGCAAGGATGCCCTGTATACTTGAATGTGAACTCTGCAGTTGTTGTGTATAATGTTCTGTGAATGTCAATTAGATCAGTTTGGTTATGTAGAATTTATAAGGGGTGATAAGTCTGCAAGGATGAAACTCCTTTACTTTGAAAGAGTTCTTGGCTATATATATTTATAGGCATATTGCCACCTCAGAGATTGAGCAGATTGACAGCTTTTGTGAATTATGAAGGGAAATAGCTTGTCACTGTGGGATGTTAAGTTTCATTTGAGATGCTTTGAGTATATAAGGAATTGACAGTCTTGCATTTAAAAAACTCTCAGACTAATGAAGTAGGTAAAATCTTTAGATATTTCTTATGGAGAACCTAAGACAGATATATTTTTGATTCAAAAACAATAAAAAATTGTAAGAGTGAAACTGAGCAAGATGTACAATAATATGGAGAAAAAAGTGGTTTGAGTGTGAGAAGTATTGTCAGCAGAGAATTTAACTTAGTGATAGAGCATACAGGTCCCAAATACCACTTCTAGCATCTCCACTGACATTTTGAGGGAAGCTAGCAGTAAATAAACATTTGCATATTTGCTGGGCTTAATTCAGTTCAGTCCAATTAAAGCAACGTGAACTATGGAAATTGTGTTGGGCTTGATTTCTTTTTCTGGCTGTGTCACCGACTGACTCTGGGTTCTGAGGCAAACTACTTGATTTCACTGTACCTCAGTCTCCTCCTTTGTGAAATGAATTTCCATCTCATGAATAGTTCAGACCATTATGAAAACTTTATGTTTTTCTCAAAGTACTTTTATTTAATATTCTCCACTTAAGAGCAATAATAATTATATTCTTTTCATTTAAATAGTCCTTCAGTACTTTTCATAATACTTTCCTACTCTTTATTATGGAATTTGTGGAGAGATAAAAAATCTTTAGTATATACATCAAAGGGAGTAAATCAGCTACAAAAAAGAGGGCCACTTGACCCCAGAGCAAAGTAAAATGGTGGATAAAAAGATGAGAGAGGATTCAGTGCACAGACACAGGCCGGGCACAGGGAAAGTGTCCAGAATCCAGGCAGGAAGCTGCTTTCTCAGTTCATGACTCAGGTTCCTATGGAGCAGGTGCTGGTGTGATGGACAAGCTGGTTGGGCAGGAGGACCAACTCTCCTTGCTCTGTAAGCTCAGTTTCTGCCCCTGAGCCCATATGCTTCCCCCCATAGCACTCATTTCTTGATAGGTTATCATGGCAAAAGGGAAGCACAGAAAAAGTTAATTATCAATACAGAATAAAATAAAACAATTTGGACTTTGGATTAAAGGTAATTAAAATTCTGTTTCTAATGTTGAAAAAAAAGATGACAAGAAAACTGAATTTATCTAGTAGTTCTATCTACCTGGGTGTTTCCCAGTCATAAATGTATTTTTTAATTGTCTGGCATATAGGTAAGTAGAGCATATGGTGGGACATACACAGGATGTTATAGCCTAAATTGCAAACTTATTAAAATATACTTACATGTATACATGCACACACACACAGACACACAGACACACACACACACACACACACAGTCTATCTATAAGAATAGAAGAATACCCATGCCAGAATTTTGAAGAGGCTTAAGGGTAAATTTTGTTAACCGAGTCTCAAAGGCTGTGAATTTATGCGTGACATTATCTAATGGGTTTTTAAAGGAAAGTATTAAGTATAGGAGCTCAGCACTATCTTTTGAGGTTATCAGCAATGAGGATTGCTGTGCCCTTTCTGCTGCTTCCGTGAAACTGGCTAAGGCAGTTTATTGGACTAAAGGGATTCTTGGTCTAATCTGACACTTCTTTCTTTTTAAATTATTGTAATATTTGTTAGTACTTGTCTGTTAAAGCACTTATCTAATCCTGTGCTAGAGTAATAGAAAGAAAATACTTTGATTATTATGAGGAGTAATCATAGCAATCATGTTTTTGCTGTTGTCACTATTTTTGTGCCACAGTACATTCAGGACATGGATAAGATTGGTGGCCTTTATACAGCTTTCCACTGAAGTTTCATGGCCAGAAAAGACAGAATTGTGAATGGAATCTGTTTCTTATTTCCCATTGTGTTGCATACTCTAATCTAGAATAATTTCTGACCCTACTTTCCAGAAAGAAAGAAGCAGAAATAATTGTCATTTATTTACTGGATAAATATTGATTGAACATTTACTGTGTGTCAGAACTGTTTTAGACACAGGGTGTATACTGGAGAGGTAAATAACATGGTCTCTGCCCTCATGGAGTCATAGAGTAGAAGCTGCAACTGAAATGCACTAATAATAGTGCTTTACATGCTAACATCTACGTTTGCATACTGCAGTGATTTTCAGCCTTGGTTGCATAGCCAAATCACCCACCTAATTCAGTAAAAATTTGATGTCAAGACTTTTGACTTTGGAGATTCAGATTTCAGTATATTTGTGCTAAAGCCTTTACATAGGAATATTTTTTAAAGCTCCTGAGATGATTCTTATGTATAGCTAGTGTTGAAAAATCCTAGCATATAAACTTGTATTTCTTATACTACTTATATTGTCTTATTTACCTCTGGATAACAACCATTTCTGTTAAGTAGAGCAAGTATCATAAGCCTGTAGCCACAGTTTTTTAAATTAAAAAACTAAAAGCTACAAGGTCATGGACCTCATAAATAGCTACGATAGATCCAGAAACCAGGTCCTGTGATTCCACAGAGTGGTCTTTAAAAAAAAAAAACAATTACAGAAAAGTAAATTGGGTTTTTTGTGTATATGTTAAGGGTGAAGAAAAAGATGCATTACTACACTTTTTCCAAATTGTGACTGATTCTCTTTTCTGGCTATTGGGAGGCCATGTTCAACTCATCCAAAATGGTAAGAGAAAAGATTTTTCATATAACTGATAGTCATTGTAGAGTCACCTGCTAACAGTTTGATTTTTTTTTCCTAAAAATAAATACCTCATTAACTACAGATAACCACAGTTAAATGAAACCACATTGAAATAACCCCACACACAAAAAAATAAAAGCGCATTTGGAGGTTCCAGCTTTAAATAGACGACATTAACAATGTGAATATTATATTAAGGGGAAATTTGCTAAAGTATGACTTTCTTCTTAGCTTTTTCTATTTAGCAAATCTAAGATAAGGATTAATAATTTTATGTCCATGAATGACTGAAAAATTGCGCTGAACACTGGAAGTTGGCACAACATTGTAAAATGATTATAAATCAATAAAAAATGTTTAAAAAATTAATTAAAAGAAAAAATATGACCAACATAAAAAAATAATAATTTTAATAATTTAGGGAAAATTTTTTATGTTTCAAAGATTACAATTGTGTTTTAGACTCAGTATGAGGGTGAGAGAAATCCTTATGTACAGAGTATATATATGATTTAACTCACAGCCTAACTATTGATATAAGAGTAAGCTTTTATATAGTGACATTTTACTGAACTTCAAAGTTCCTTTCTATACTTAGCATATTTCTATACTTACACAGAGAAATGTAAATATATGTTAGTTTCCTTAAGACTGAGAAAGTAATCCTTAATAATAATCATGATAACACTCCTACCTTCTTGGGGGGGGGTTATAATTTGGTTTATTTATTTAATTTTTTTTTTTTAACGGACGTTCTGGGGATTGAATCCAGGACCCCATGCATGCTAAGCATGCACTCTACCACTTGAGCTATACCCTCCCCACAATTCCTACCTTCTTGAAAGATTTAATCTAAGAAAAATGTAACTATATATGAATAATAAAAGAACATTGATTTTTTTAGAGAGTAAAAATTGAACTAAATATTACTATTTTATTTTTCACTCAGAATTATGCATGCACACAATTTAAAGAGTCAAATAGTTCTATAAAGATTGTTTAAAAAAAACGCAATCTCTGGCCCTTGGGCCTCACTCCATTTCCCACTTTCCAAAGGCAGCAATTTTCAATTAGGATAACTAATATTTTTGGTAGTTATATCCAAAATCTATATATGGATTCTATCTATAGAAATCTATCTATTATAGAGCTAAGTAATATGCTTAAATAGTTCCTTTTTTAAAAGCATTCTCTTTTCATTTCCCAATATGGAACAAGTATATAAAGTTCCCAATTTAAAGAACTATTTTACCAAAAATATAAAGTACTTAGACTCACTGTAGTGAGATATTAAAGACCTAGTAAAAAGAGAGACAGCGACAGAGAGAACCTTAAAAAATTTTTTAAGTATACCATATTCCTTTTCAATGATAATAATTGTAACAAAAGTGACAGTACTCCTCAGATTAATCTGAGGAGATTTAAAGTATCAATAAAGTACATATTAAAACTAAATTAAACTGGGTACAAAATTAGGATGTCCAATAACCTTTTCTCTCAAAAGGGTCACCTCCTTGGGGAAATGGCTGACTATAGGTCTGGGGTCAAAAATATGCAAGATAAGCCGGAAGTATCTTGAATACTAGATAGGAAGGAAGCAGTCAAAGTCTATTAGGATTCTGTGAAAAGGACTCAGGAGCCAACATAAGAAGACTTCTAGCCAAAAGTGGGAAATTTGAACAGTAGTAAGGATAATAACTACAGTTGATTAGAACACAACAAATATAGTGAGGCTATTAACCTTTTATGGAAAAAGTAGAGTAGTATAATGAACCCCCATGTACTCATCACTGAATTTCAACAACTATCAGCACTTTGCTAATCTTTTTTATATATTCCTCTACCACTATTTAAAAAAATTACCATTAGAATCTGCTAGGGAACCAGTTCATTTTGAAAACTGGTAAATGAAGAATCCAGCATTTATCCTGCCTTTTCTTACATAATGATGAGGAGAAATTTCTATCTATAAAAATATTCCAATAAGTGAAAAATGTATGATAGAATAGAGCCATTTTGCAACCTTCAGTGAATTGACAGATCGAGGAATTAATTATCCATCACTGTCAACATCTCAAAAGGAGAGACAACCAGATATTAGTGCCTCATCATAATGGCTCATCACAGCCTCACATATGAAATGTATATGCCAAAAAATTCAAACCTGAATCATTTCAATCCTTCAATAGCTCCAATTACCAATTTACAGAAGGTCAGAGAAATCTTAAATTATACCCCAGGAATGCAGTTAGCAAAACTAGACTTTAGGAAGCTCATAGGACAATTGTAAATTGCAAGGGGGAAAAAGGTAGAGTAGGAACCCATAGTTTAAAAGAAATTTAAAAGATAACCAATTACAATATGTAGGTATTATTTGGATCTTGATTTAAACAGACTTATAAAAGTTTACAACAAAACAGTTGGATATGGGAGCACTGGCTAGATATATGATGAAATCAAGGAATCATGATTATTTAGGTTAAATAATGGTTATGTTTTATTTTTTAATAATTCATAGCTATGGGGAATATATATTGAAATATTGGCGGATATGAAGATTTGATGCCTTGTATTTGCTTCAAAATAAAGTAGGCAAAAAGTGGATGGGGCAGGCTAATCAAGATTAGCCTTGAGCTGATCATTGTTAAAGTTGAGTGACTGGTATATATTAGGTCATTACACTATTCTCTCTACTTTTATGTATGTTTGAAACTTTTATTTAAAGAAGTGAGCAAAAGTACCAGTTTTTGTTTGGGGGACCAAATAGTTATCTGACTGCACTTGAAAAACATAATAGGGGCTCCAAAAATAAGTTATATAAGACAACTAGTATAAAAAGTAAGATGGAATGACTTTAATAAATTATTTTATCATAATCTTTTCCAATGTAGAAAAAAGATAAACTTATATACACACTACATACTACATGATTTCAGTGAATCCAAAATGAAGAGTTGTTAATAAAATATCTTTAAGGAGACAAAAGTGGAAAAATATACTTATCTCAGCTACAGAAGAGAATTTTGCTATTGAATAATAGAAAATAAGAAGCCATAAAAATATTTAATAGTAGTAGAATTGTTTTTTGAAGTTGTTAAACATTAAAGGAAAATTGGTGTCTGGTGAAATATTGAAATATTGGACTACGTAAATACAAATGAAGAACAGTAGTTGATATGTGAAAGAAATCAAATATATTCACTTAGGAGATTGAAAGAGGAAAGTTGTTTTGTAGAAGCTAGTGTGGTATTCACAGAGCTGCCTTGCTAGCATCCCTGATCCCACTTAAATTTAAATTCTGATCCGCTAGTGCAGAATGGAATAGAAACAGACATTTACTGGAAGTCTGCCCTGTTGTAGGACATTCTACCATAGCCTGTGAGAGAGCTGTTTATTTTACAGATGGAGAAATAGATGTTCTGAGAGGTTAAGCAATTTGCATAAGCATTTAGTGCCAAGTCTTCATAACTGGCTGCTTAGAGCCTAAAATTTACAAATCAATTAAAAAAAATTGTTCTGTAGTTAATGATTTTATTATTGCTTAAGATACTACCAAACATGACATATTATATAACAATTAAATTTTTTAAGTCAAGAGCCACTGATTATAGGTATCTGTATCATTTCTGTTCCTTCATATTCTCTGTTTTTCACAGAAAATTTGATTTTGTTTACTGAAATTTACTGCTAGAAAAAGATTCAGATTTAGGATGTGTTACATCTTATTTTTAATTTAAAGGGAGATAACAATAGATTCTTAACTTAGTATTTGTGGATATTCTTTATTTGTTACTGTTTATAAAAGTGGAATAACTGTCTATTATTTTTGGTTATTGAAACTATCTTAAAATCATCTTTTTATTGTAATGAATACAAAGGTAGGAGGTTTAGCTGAAATAAACTTTGGTTTGGTTTTGAAAGGACAAGTAAATCCCAATTGAATCATCATAGAATCTTAATCTTTTTTTTTTTTCTCTTTATTTAGTATTGCAAAGTGATCATTTCTTGCACTTACTGCAAACTGACAATGTTCAAATAGGATCTACAGTCATGACTATGCTACAGAGCATACTACAGATCAAAAGGTGACTTGGTTTTACAAAATACTTAAAATTTTTTATGTTTAATCAGAAGCATTACCAGTTTTATTCCAGTTTTCCTGAACTCATTGATTGCATATGACTTGTACTTGATGTTTAAAAAGCTCTATTATTACCATTGTATTTCAGAAAAAAAAATGAATATACAATACTATAAAAGACTGCAGATTTACTATAAAATTGGTATCTTATCTCAGTGCTTAACAAGATTTTAGACCAAATCTCAGGCTTAGAGAAGAAAAATTACTGTGATATCTGAAGAAAAATACTGTGATCACAATAAACAATGCTTTAATTGTGTATTTATTTAGCGGTCTACAAGCTCAGTATTTGACAGGTGGTATAAAAGGGCATAAAAGAAGTAGTAGGCAGTTCTCCCAGGTTAAAATGGGAAGGCAGAACAAATCATTAAAATCATTGATTCTTTTAGTTTAATATGGATTTATTAGGCATCTGCTATATGCCAGGTATATGTCTGTCATTGGGTTTACACAATTGATCAAAATATGAACCTCTTTTTCAGATAGCTTACAGTATAGTGGAAGAGATCAACACAACACAATTATGTTACAGTGTATTAAGTTACAATGTTTGAGGGTGCACAAGTATTAGAGCTCCTAATCCAAACTGAGGGGGGGATGCTTTCTGGAGAAGGTAACACCTGAAATGAAACATTAAGCATGAAAATTTGGCCAGAAAGGAAGAAAAGAAAGCAGTATTTGTAGGTAGAAGTAACAATATAAGCAAAAGTACAGAGATAAGAAACAACATGCTGAGGGTGAAAAGTAGGCTATAGTTCACAAGACAGAATACCATGGAAGAGAGAGCTCCAGAGATCTGCAGAGTCCCCTTCAAGTATTCAGTAGTGTACTGATTGGCACATGCGTTTGAGGAAACTACCTAATGCCAAGAAAAACAGTAATCCAAAAGGATTTAGAGGAACAGTACCAGAAACACACAAAGCCAGGGGTACTGCCTGATTCCAACAGTCAAACTGGAAAACCTCATGAATAATGGAGCATTGGGTAGAGTACTCAGGTTTCATCTCGGTAGTGGGGGATAATTAACATTAGACTGAGCACTATTCTGAACCATCCCAACAAAATGAAAACAAAATCTGAAAGGATCAAATTATTTCCAAGCCAGTTAACTGCATCTGGTAATTGAAACTGCCTACATCTTAAAATCTTCTTTATTCTAAAGTATACAAAGGCAGGAAGTTTAGCAGAAAAGGTCATACTTTGATTTGGCTTTAAAAAGATGAGAAAACCCCGCTTATGCCATCATATAATCTCTTTGCTCTCTCCCCCTCTCCCTGCTTCCTCTACTAATACAAAGTAATTATATCTTGCAGTAATAATTTCTGCAAACTAATGATGTTTAGATAGAATCTATAATCATAACTATATGTAAAATTCTTGAAAATGTAAACTAATTTATAGTGACAGCAGATCAGTGGTTGCCTGGGAATAAGGTACCAGGGAGGGCAAAGAGGGAAGGACTGCCGTGAAACAAAGGGAAACTTTAGGGGGGTGATGGATATGTTCATTATCTTGATTGTGGTAGGGAAAAATATCAGAACTTATCAAATTGCACTTTTAAATATGTACAGTTTGTTGTATATCAATTATAATTTAATGATGCTGTTCAAAATAAAAATCATCAGGCCTTGAGAAGTATTTTGATAAGGGGTAAGATAAAAGATACATTCAGGTATCACAAGTTTTCTATATTGGGTAATGAGACAGTGGTATAACCAAAACAAAGAATATATAAAGAGTTGATTTGGAGAAACAGGTGATAAATTCAGTATTGGTTTTGTTGAACATAGATATGTTCAGCAGGAAGAGAAATAAGAGTCCATGCATAGACTTGTATACAAATATTCATAGCTTTATTTGTAATACCAAAGACAAGACAACTTAGATATCCACTGACTGCTGAATAGATAAACTGTGACTTCTGGAAAAAATCTGGACTAGAGTTATAGATTTATGAGTTATCAGCCTACAAATGATAGTTAAAAACATGAGAGCTTAGTGGAAAGTATGAATCCAGTGAGAAAGGAAGTAGGCTGAAAATGAATCCTGAGGAGTAGCCTTTAAGGGGTATGTTGGGGAAGGGGAACCCATGAAGAAGACTGAGAAAGAATGGTCAATAATCTGTAAGCGGAGGATGGAGGGGGACCAGAAGAACATTGTATCACAGAAGTTGAATGGTAGAGTATCAGGTAAAAACTTTATGATTACTTTTTCTAACTGAACGCAAGTCATTTATATTGTTGTTGAATAAGAATCTATTTGCATTGCTCTCAGATAAGAATCATTGCCATTATTCATTTTCTACAGGCCAATATCTATTTTTACAGAATTGCAAAATATCCTAATAAGTAGTAAATACATAGTCAAAGGTACGCACCCCTAGAAAATGACATGTTCCTTAATGGGATGAGTAAAAGGACGCTCAGTAATCCCTTTTGATTATTTCTAAGTATCAGGTAATTTTTCACGACATCAGTAATGCAAGATGAGGTTGCTAGTATAATAAAGGAAATACCAAAAGAAATTAAAGTTCCTTCTACATTAAGTACATGATAATTAAATTCCTGTAGCATGTTTGTCTTCATACATCATTAAACAATGAACCATGTATTTACTGTCTTGTGATTTTCCTCTTATTATTACCTTGAATTCTTTTGAATCATCTATTTAATATTTTGTACATTTATCTTTCCTCCCCAATTTGATTGCAGGTTTCTCTGAGGAGAGGGCCTTTGGCTACTTTGTATTCCCTATTTTACTTAGCATGGTGCCTTATATACAGTAAGAATTCAATTAATTGGGTTAATGTGGTATATTCTTGGAACTAAGCTATGCACTTAAAATTTGGTTATCTTCTTGGATCAAACCACAGTCAGGCATCAAGTTGCTGAACGTTTTATGTTTAATTTGTTGTAATACTTATGCATCAAGCAGTAATGGTACATTTTTTATTTTTTTTATTTTGTTCTATTAGTGGTGATTTACTCAGAATAGAAGTGAAAACTCTGCATTCAATTTTAGATGAAGTTGTTTTCAAACTTTTATCAACAACTAGTCCGGTTATAAGAAGTACTGCTACAAAGCTCCTACTGTTGATGGCTGAATCCCATCAGGAAATTTTGATTTTACTGAGACTAAGTGCCTGCTACAAAGGTAGTGCTTATATATTCTTTTTTCTCTTGAGGTTTTCAAAAAGAACATTTTTATTGGTGGTTTATGGAAAAAAATTACCTGTGTTTTAAAAAAAGTCAGTACTGAAATGTGCAGATAAAACTGTCACAACAGGAAAAATGAGGAAAAAAATCTTGATGTTATCCACCATCTTCATGTCTCAACAGATGGCATATGATACTTTATTGATGAGGTTACAATGAATATTGCTCCCTCTCTGACAAAAAGGTGTATTGAATATGCCACATAGTGTAGTAAAATAATGACCAAAAAGATTAGTGATCTTACCTAACTTTACTGAGAAAATAGAGCTATGCTTGAGAAATTGACAGCCCTTTTGATTTTTACATCAATTAATAATTACTCTTCAGCTCCTATACTGCCTTTCCTCAAAACAAACAAAAACTTTCCCTCACCTCCAAAACCAAACGTGTATGTGAATAAAAAGTCAGAAAACCTAAGAAGGAAAGGACTCAGTGTATGACCATTCCCATATAATAGTTTTCTACTATTCTACAAACTTTACATGTGTTAAACTATTTAATCTTCATAACAATCCTGTGAGATGTTTACTCTTAACCTCATTTTATAGCAGTAGAAACAGAGGCATGGAAAAAGTAGGTAAATTACCCAAGATCACTCAGTTTTTTTTTAATTACCTAGTAAAGTTATGTGTTAGCTTAATTTTATTTTTTTTGCTAGCCAGAGCTGTGAATTCATTACAATATATTTTCTTATTCAGTATGGTCAAGGACTAGGTTTCTAGTTATTATATGTACTTATTAATACAGGGTTATATGTAAATTTTCAAACATTAGAATATAATGTGATGCATTTAATACCAAAACAATTACAGTGGACTTCAATCATTCCTGATGATTTGGAAGGCACTTTAGTGACTTAGCTTGCATTACTCATTACTGTGAACATAATTATTTTATGTATTATAGGAATAGATAGGGAGAGAAAGTGCCAGTTAAAAAATTCTGTACATGATATTGTGCCAGATACATATTTTTTATCTTTGTAATTAGATTTCTTCTATAGAAATGTGACTGTCCAGCAGATTTCATTATAAAGGAATTTTATCTTAACAATATTTCTCTTTCTTAGCAGTAGAACTTACTCAGTTTCCTCAAGATATTTTACAGTTGTTAATGCTGCTGAGAACTTGAGTCTTGAAGAAAGTATTAGACATGGAAGGATCCATACAGTGGATTCCCCAGTTGTATACTCCAAGGCCATTTTCCCTTGTATATTGAATACATACATTACAATGCATCATTCCACCATGCCCTGGAAATAATACTTACTTTGTACCTTATATTATTGCTCGGTTTTGTTTTGGGATGAAAGTGTAGTATTCTAGTGTTATAGCATTTCTCCTATAATATATATGCTCAGGGAACCTATTGATTTGCCCCAAATTACATACATTACTGTACATTTTTGTTTAATAATAACTTCCTTTAATTAATAGTAACTAGTAACCTGCTTAAGTGCTTCCATAGGATAGGCATTTATTTACTCAGTATGTATTCATTATCTTTTAAAAAATGTTTTGGTTTAAGGTATTTATGTTCAAACAGGAAAAAAAAACCTGTATAATTCTGTTCCTTGACTTATCACAATGATTTCACTCCCCTTCTTTTTTTTTAATTAAAAAGAATGACTAGACAGATTTTGCATCAGATCTCAGTTAGCACATAAAAACTTTTAGGATAGAGGAATATCCTTAAAGACCTCGGTCTAGAAGTTTTTGAGAAAAGGAAAAAGAAAAATGATGTGATTGGTCTTTTTATTGTGTTCATTTGTTTCTAAACTAGACTTCTTAACCTCAAATTAATTCTGGTTAGATAACAAAATCATATTTTGTTATTGCATTTCAGGACTCAGAAGTCTACTAAATAAACAAGAGCCTGGGACAGAGTTTACTCAAGAACTTAGACAGCTCATTGCTCTTTTAAGCCCTAACGTCTATCAGGAAGTAGAAGAGCAGGTATCAAATTATAAAAATAATTTGCACGGTATTTGCTAACATTTCAGTAAACATTTTAATTTCAAAATATTGGAGAATGGTAGCCTCTTGAATCTTTTATTTGCTCTCTCTCCCCTTTCCTTTACTTATTTCCCCCAAACATCCAGAGCAGCAATAGTTTGATGGGAGAAGGAGTTGTTTATGGACTAAATTCTTAACCCTAGAGCCTTTTTCTATTTTTAAGCATGTACAGAGTCCTTCATACCTTTGAATCCTTGATTAAGTGAAGCCATGCAAAGAAGTCAGGCAAAGATGTTAAAGCATTAAATAAGCAGGACTAAAAAATCCTTGTAATGGGATTGGAAGTGAGATTAATCAGGAAGAATTTGGAGCTAACCAGACTATCTTGAATATGTTCTAGATATTGCCTAAGTGAGCCTCCTTTGGGAAGTCAGGTTTAACATTCTTAGGCCTTCCCTGTCCTGGACCTATGAAAATGTTGCCTCCTGCCCAGCTTATTAGAGGTGGAGATTAATACCTGATATTTTAAGAAGTAAACTTCTAAAAAAGACTTCCCTAGAGATGTCTGTAAATTAATTCTGGGCTTTAATTTCAGAAACTGCATCAAGCAGCTTGCTTGATTCAAGCTTATTGGAAGGGTTTTCAAACTAGAAAGAGATTAAAGAAGCTTCCATCTGCTGTGATTACTTTGCAGAGGAGTTTCAGGTAAAAAAATTTTGGTGAGAGGAATGATGTTCTTGAGAGGGCTAGATATGTTTTATTAGAGCACAGCTGAGTGAAAACTTAAGAGTCTGGGGTTCTTTTTTTCTTTTTCAGTTTTGGTAATCTATTTTATTCTTGCTTTCATTCTTGTTCCATTCATTTCTGAGTACCAGCATTCCATTAACCAGATGTACTTTCAAAGCAAAGGACATACTGTAAGACAGGAATCTAATGTAACAAATATATAATCCTGTTCACTTAATAAGACTTTTTTTGTGTGGGCCAAGCCTACAGAGGGAGCCAGTGATGGTCAGTTACCTTATTAAACCCTTAAAACTTTAAAGTTGCCGTAATCGTTCATATGTTAATTATGGTAAAAATACATATGAGTATATAACTATGTCAACCTGATTTTCCTCAGTAAATATGGCATGGATATATATGGTCATTGTGATATGACATAGTTTGTCATTTATCTCTATTTCAAGTGGACTAAAAGTGAAATACTGAAGACATAGCTCAGTTTACATATAACTAACCCATCCAGATTCTTAGAGGCACTAAAAAGAACACACACACAAATGAGTTATCCCCTCATTGATGATAAAGTAGAGCCATCTCAGAGGTGATTTTTCATGCAACCTAACTTAGCTAAATTTTAATTCACTAAAGTGAAACTTGCATATTCCAAAAGTCAGTGTTTTTTTTTTTTTTTAAGAAAACTGAAACCTTTCAAGACTGCAGCTGCATTTCTCAGTTAGAAACATGTTTTAAAATAGTGAACTAAAATTCACCTTTAAGTTAGGCTGCATGAGGAAATCACCTTTGAGATGGCTCTACTTTGTCACAAATGACCTCAGGAGCTAAGTCATTTGTATCTGAGTGTTTTCTTTCTATTGTGTCTAAGAATTTGATGGGTTAGTGGTAGATATTTAAGCCACTCTGGCTAACTGTGTCCCTTAGTGGACATTCTTTTCATAGATAAAAGTTTCCTTCAGAGAAGACTTATAAAGTTATTGATATCATAGGGCATGAGTTTTGTTGGTAGCAAAAAAAATTAATATTTTTAAACATGCTGCAAGTGCCTAATGTGTGCCAGGAGCTATGCGTGGTAGTGGGAGAGTTAAACAGACTTGAATTTGTATCCCTCATCAGAAACTTAAGGGCTGAATCACCTTGGACAAGTTGTCCCACCTTTCTCAGCCTCTAATTTCCCATCAATAAGATGGGGATAATTGTCTATGTACCTCACAAGATTAAAAGAATAGAAAGTTTTTCTAGCATGTTACTTAGAAAGTGGTAGGAGGGAAAATGCATATGGCATATTTTTTGCTCTTGAAGATTTACAAATCTAGTTAGACAGACATCTGTTAAATAAGCAGTTCTCATGAGAGGCACGTGTAATCCATTCCAGCATTGCTCAAAGTTTATTGTCTATCTACTAGCTGTTTTCTTAAAAAACACATGTAAAGTATTTCTTTGGTCAAATAAATTTGAGAAGTGATGAATACTTTGAGAGTTACAATGTATATTCTTTTATTCAGGAGTCTCATATGTTCTTGGTATAGCCTTGCCTTCTGTGGTGAACTCAAGTGGACTATTTATGACTTACAGATTTTCTACTTGGCTATCATTCTCAGCTGAATGTGCTCTTAACATTTAAGTGTCCCTATGCCATGAATTCAGACTGTTAATGTTTAGCCTTATAGTAGTTGCTAAATTTGCCAGTTTACTTTCCTTTGCAATTAAAATCTTTATTTAATAGTATCTTAGGATGACAGATTTTGTCCACTTAGAAGGATATCTATGGAATTTAATTAATATTCCACTCTTTAAAAATAGAAGTTCCATTGCCTATGTAACAAAACCAGACTGGGTACAAATACATCCATTAAAAGACGTTTACCTGAAGCCAAAATTATTTAAATCTCATATTATGATGTGTTTTTAATTTTTTAACCTCAAGTTTTCTCCAGGTGTCAGCATCTTTCCTCTTCTATTAGTTGCAACGTTTATGCAAATTTCTCTTACTTCCTTTGTAGCTGGGCTTTCTGCAAAGGTTATTTCTGTCTTATTTGTGGTCAGGTCATTATCTCAGAGTAATTTTCCCCCTCCCTGATTTTTTGGGGAGAGACTGCCCACCACTCACAGTTATGGACCTAGATTCATCAGAGCTCTTCAGATTCAACAAGAGGTACATTTTTACTGTCACATCCTTGCTAAAGCACTTTCTTGGTGGTTTCTTTTTATTTAATCATTTTCTTGGTCAGAAACTTTGTTTTCTGTTAAGTACCCTTCTCCTCAGCAAGGTTTTCTAAAGGAACAGTTATTTCAATTACCTTCGGAAAGCTCACAATTTACCTACCTCTATCATGGTGCTGATATTAGGTCTTTTATTTATAATTATTTGACTTTGTAGGGGAGAAATAATTGTTCCCTCTACCCATTTTAGGTTCATTGGCTGGGGCCCTGAAAATTATACTGACCAAAAAATACCAGATTAAAAAGAGAAAAAGTTTATTAATGTGTGCAGCACTCACACAAGAAACTTGATGTGATGGGTAACTAAAAGGGGTGGTTAGAACTTGGGCTTATATAGATATTAAAAAAGAACAATACATTTATAGAAAAATGGCAGGTGAAAAGAAAAAGATTTCAGACTTCCAAGGGCAGCAAACTGTGGGAAGGTAGATATATTGGGGAAACTCATGGAAGATATGGGTTATTTCTGTAGATCTGTCTTGGCACCAGCTTTCCATCTTCATGGCCATGGCATCTATGGCAGTCTTCATTTCTCAGATGTTTCTGTTTTTAGTTAGTTAAGGGAAGCTCTGGGAAGGCTTATTTCTGCATTTTTTGATTCTCATTTGCCTCCAGCACAAAACAGTCTTTATGCCAAACTGGCATATTCCACTACCCTTCAACTTCTCCTTGAAACTAAGCTCAAGGGCTGTATTTCTTCTCTCTTCACCTAAGGCAGCAATCACTCAAATGTTTGTTGAGTTAATAATGAACAGAACCCATGACCTACTTTGCCCATCAACTATATGGGTCTCCTCTGGTTCATACTTCGTATTCTATGACAGAGAAATTTCTGGAGAATTCCTGATGTCTTGGCAGCAGATACTTAGGTCAGCTCTCTCTTTGATGGTAAAGGTTCATGTTAATTAAATGTAAATCATGAAACATACTTAGGTAAATTATTTTGAGAATATGATATCAGTCTTCCTTTTCAGAAGTGCAGTACAAATTCCAGATAGTCAAATGGCTACTTTTTCTCACAAAGAAACCAGTTACGTTAATAATCTTTTAATTTTTGAGTGATTATAGAAACCTTTACCCACAGAATACCTAGAATATCCCTAAGGGGAGTTGGAAAATATGCAAAATCACATTAATTCCTAATAAATGTTTTCAAAACAGTAGGTTAAAACACGTGAATTCAGAAGCACATATATTTATAATTTATTGTCGTTATTCAATCACTGAACCTCACTTGTCTACTGTTTTCCTGGTTTGTATTTTACTTCTACCTGTATGCTACATGGTCTTTGCAGTTTTGCTAGTTTCATAACCTGCATACCTATGCTATTTATCAAACCCAGTTTTCTGACAGGTTAAATGTCTTAGCAATGTGGTTTTAATGATTACTATGTTTCTCATACTATAGTATAGTAAAAATATTAGTAATGCAGTATTAGACATTATAATCTATAATCAATTAGAAATTAGAAACAGGTGGTTTTTTGTTTTGCTTTGTTGTTAATCAGTTTGAAAGTAGATTCTGTTTAGGGCTTGTTCTCTTTTACCCTCTATAAGTAGGTAAAGGGCAAAACATTCTTATCTATATACTATTATACAACCCAGTTTTGGAGGGGAGTTCTTTGGGAGAGTCAAGTTTCCATTAGCCATTCTTTAAGAAGGAAAGAGCCTTTCTTTACTTGATCCCCAGCACTTCGAAGGGAGCAGGAGAGATAGTTAGAAACTATTCAGCTTGCCCTACATCCTCTCTAGAACCCCTTCTCCTTCTGGTACACACACATACTTGAGGTCTTCTCTACCTTTGATAATAGGGTTAAGAAAGATGTTTTGACACAAATAAATCCTCATCTCAACTCTGGCTTAAGTAGAAAGCCAGAGAAAACTTAAATTGTAATTGGTAGCAGTTAAGAAATTGTAAGAAAACAAAAACTATACATACAAAATATTATCAAAATCATTTTGTAGTTTTCCTTTTAAAGTTGTGTTATACTTAATTGTATTTGCTGTTTCAAAAGAAATTGAGTTAAAATCATTATAACCCTCTCTAACTACACCAGTATGAAGTCTGCCTGTTAAGACTCCAAAGCTGTAGCCAAGGTACTACATTTGTTGGCCATTTAATTCTAAGAATCTATAAGAAAGCAAATGCTCTTGAGTGGATACATGCAAATTAAATCTATAGAGATAGATTGCAGTCTGTTTCTCATTTTAATTGTCTGATTTCTTTTTGTATGGGTATCTGAAGGCATTTTGAGTATATTTACTGTATACTAACATTTGTGATCTCCTTACATAGTGATAATAGGAAGTAATAAAAAACTATAGACAGAAAGAGCTGAGGAGAAATTTTGGTGAATAAAAGCAGATAATATAGAAATGCTAACTGAATAAAAATTTTGCAGCCACATGAAAAATCCTATGATCGGTTATAAAAATAATTAATAAGTGATAAATAGGTAAACATATGAAGAAAATTAAAGCCATCTATAATCACATGCAGTGAAAATCCCTGTTGGAATTTTAATGCATTTTAATTATTTATTTTTCTATATAAGTAAATATATATTTTTAAACACAATTTGAATCTCATAAATTATCCTGATTTTATTTTCACTTGACAGTAGATTGTGGGTATATTCCTATATTACTAAATATTCTTTGAAACTATTTTTCTCATAGTTTATAGAGTTTCATCCAGTGAATGAATCAGTATTTATTTATATAACTCACTATTGTGGGACATATGGTTTATTTTCAACTTGTTACTGTTGTAATGCTGTGGAGAACATTCTTAATTATTTACATACATACTGGATTTTTCCTTAAGAAAATTATTAGAAATGAAATTAATTGGTTAACATTTTTAAGGCTGTTGATACATATGTTGATGCATATATCCAGATATTTCTCTAGGAAGGTTGTACAGCAGCAGCACATGAAAACTTATTTCATCACATTCTAACTACACTTGGAATTATCTTTAAAGTTTTTTTTTCTGTCTGTATTTATATGATTACTAGTGAGGTTGTCTTTTTTCATATACTTCTTGAGTAGACATATGATTATGAAAATTGTGTGTAAGGTAATGTTTCCATCACAGATCTAAACGAACAAAGATGTTACTGAAGCTAAATAGGCAGAAGGAAGAAGAAGATCGCAGATTACAAGTGCAACTTCAAAGGCAGAGAGCCATGAGACTTTCCCGAGAAATACGACTGAGTATGCTCGAAGTAGTTCATCCAGGTGCGTGGCAGTATCAGTTTTATAAGTGAAAGACTGACTACAGTATCTTAATAAATAAATTTCCTAGCTACCTGATGATTTCTTATTTTAAATGTGGACCTTTCCCTGTTTCTCCTTTTTTAGATAAACCTTAAATCTCTCAAGTCAAAAAAAGTTACTGATTTTTCTAATTAAGGCCTATTAGTTGATGATGAGCAATCTCTCCACTAGTTTTTCTTTTCTTTCAGATAAATTAGTGAAACATAAAATTTTATGCTTAAAGATAGCTGTCAGTGACATAAAGAAAGAACCCCTTGAACTTAAGTAAGGTGTTAGACTATTGCTACATTCTGCCCTCAGAACTTTACCCATACCCCAGGTTAAGCTTTGTGAACCTTCTTACCACCTTTGACACACTAAGCTGAAATTAATATTAAAGTATAGTCTGGAAATCTGAGTTGTTTCAGCATTCTTTTTTTGTTCTTCCCCTCCCTTCTTGGTACTCATTCCCAGTATCCTTTATAGCCTCTTATTTCTCTTCCTTTCCCTTAAATATAGATGTTTTCCAGAGTTCCATCCTTACCCCATTATTCTCATGTTGCTCTTCCCATCCGTAACTGTAGCTTCAACCACCAACTGTGTGTTTAGCACTCTGAAATCCTATCTGCATTGTCATCCTTTCTGCTAAGCTGTAGACCAAACCTGCCCAGTATAACTTTTGACAAAATGAAATATTCTATATCTGCACTGTCCAATACAGTAGCCAGTGACTACAGGTGGCTGTTTACTTGAAATGTGGCTAGTGCACATGAAATTTTAATTTTACTGTATTTAAATTTAAGTAGCTATTTGTGGCTGATGTCTACTACATTGAATAATACAGCTCTGTAGCCAGCTGCCTGTTGGTTGATTTTACTTAGCTATCTACAAGCATCCGTAACACTAGTCATTATCTGCCCCCACTAACTTCCTCTTCCTGTATTCCTCATCTCAGGTAATTCCACCAACAGTCTACTCAGTTTCCTATCTGTGAGACACCCTAGAGTTATTTTCCTCTCTCACCTACATGTCTAGTTCTAGTTGGTCACTAAATTCTATTAATTTGTTGTACTATTTCTCAGATATATCCTTTTTTATTATTACCTTCTACTGCCTTATTCTCTCACTTAGCTACTGTTAACCCTGGGTTATATGCTGACCAACTCCCAGAAAGTAAAAATAAAATCATCTGTAGAATCAAATGAGTGACTAAAGAGACATTTAGAATCACACAGAGTAGGTAACACATGTACATGATTTGCCCTTTCCCTCTGGTGGCACTGAAAGTCTTCTTAACTATTTACTTGTGTATCTTTTTTCTGAATGTTTTTGCTATCAGATTTTTAGCCCTTTTCTCATTCCTCTGACACAAAAAAATTATATGAGTCTTTTTTTCTAAAGAAGATGCCTAATCTGGGGAAGCTTTTAGAGCTCTTTGTTTTTAAAATCTTACATTGTAAAATAACAAAGTTGGGAAAATCAGTGAGCAGTATTGAAAAAAATAAAAAGACTGCAAGACTGTTGTTACTTTCATTGTCCTGATTCCAGAACTTCAGAAAGCATAGAAGTGAGTATGTTGTAATAGTGTCTGTCATCTTTTTAGGTCAGGTGGAAAAACATAATCGGGAAATAGAAGAGAAATCAGCATTGATTATCCAGAAACATTGGAGAGGGTACAGGGAAAGGAAAAATTTTCGCCAACAGAGGCCATCTCTTACGGAATATAAAGCAGCTGTCACACTTCAGAGAGCAGTGAGTCTGATGTAGTACAAAGAGTACTGGACTAGGAGGCAAAAACATGGGTTCATACCTGACTTTGCTGTTTATCTGCTGTAAAGTCCTGGTCAAGTAACTTAGCTTTTCTGAACCTTACTTTCTCCCTCTATAAAGTGAGAACCTCCTTACCACTGGCCAGAATGATTTAGACACTCAGTCCTTAGTATTTCCATAGACCTTATACATTATTTACCATAATGCAGTGTTGTTTGTTAATTTTTTTCTTTCTTACTTGAGCTATGGGCATCTCAAAGATAAGGACTTAAGTTTTATTTATTGTCAGCTTTTAACATGTGTTTGATGAGCAAAGTCTACCCTATCTTTTTCACTCATCTGCTGTGTAGATTAGATGACCTAATTTATGGCAAGGTATTTTGTCAACTGCATAGTCCTATGCAAATGCCTATTTGATGTTTTTTAATGCACAGATAATATATTAGGTATAATTAGATCATTATAATTCTTGAATTGTAGAATGGTGGTATTAAATGCTAATTTTCCTGGGATTTATCTGGAGCATAGTAATATTTTATTGCCTTGGAAATACATAGCACAAGGCTGCCTATTTCACTTAATGACCAGTTTTCCTAATATCCAGTTATTTACTTATACATAGTTATAAGTGGATCCTTTCATATTAGGATTTTAGGTCATACAGCATTTAGTTTTATAATCCCTTATTAAACCAGATCAATTTCAGTTTTTCACAGTGATAGATTTTGAACAGTCTCTTTGTTGAATTCTCTGATTAACCTTTTACAAAGATTTTTTTTAAAGCCATTCAAAAAACAGAGTAAATACTAGGGAAATAGGAAGAGATGTCTGCTACCTCCTTCTTCCTCAGGCTCTTCGAGGGATATCAGGCCATATCTGCAACAAACAGTCCTGTACCATCACTGAATCACATCCACACCTACTATTTACCCTCTGCTAAATAAGGCCATCTAAGCATTAACCTGTGAATATCAGTGTTGCAAACTGACAGTGGGTCCTTTCTAATACCTTTACTTCATGGCTACCTTCTTTTTAAACTCTTCCCTGTGAAAGAATCAGCCTGGCCCTTATTGAGTTGTCTTATTATCTTGCCTAATTTAGATAAGTCCAATACTTTGTAAAAGGGTCCTCTACTGTAAAGTGAGATACTCCAGTTTGTTCACCATTCCCTAGAGAGAGAAGCAGGGGACATCATCACAACAGGATATCTGAGGGCTATAAAGGCAGAGTTGTTCTGGCTTTCACACTTTCCTTTGGAATAAGAGGGGGGAAAGTAGTCACATTTACCTCATTTCTTCACCCAGAGAATGGAATATGAGTCTCCATTGAAGTAAAAACAAAAACGATGGGTCTAGGTCATGTTTAGATGGCCTTCATGTCTTTGAAACTCACTACTGAAAATAACAGTGAACTGAAAGCAGAGCTAGTCAGAAATAGGAAAGAAGAGGATTAGTTTCAAAGAGGGAAAAGAAAAAGTAAAATGACAGAGTACAGAAAAGGGAGGAAAAGGAAAATAGAAAAAAATTAGAACAGGGCAATAAAGGACACATTTTGCCACATTTTGAAGCATCCATTTCTAAGATATACTACAGACTTGCACTAAATAGCCAATAACCACTTGTGGCTACTGAGTGTTTGATATGTGATGTAGCCAGTACAAAGTTAGCTGTGCTGTAAGTTGAAAATACCAGATTTTGAAGACTTGGTATGGAAAAAATGTGTAAAACATCACCTTAATTTTTAAATTTTGTTTTTTTTTTAATTTTTAAATTTTGATTACCTGTTGGAATGCTAGTATTTTACATATACTGTTATGCTTATGTAACTCAGTATATGCAAAATATTAATTTCACATGTTTCTGTTTACTTTTTTAATGTGCCTACTGGAACATTTAAAATTATATATTTGACTCCCTTTATATTTCTATTAGTACTGCAAATGATCTTGATAAGAAAGAAAAGAAAACAATAATTCATCAGTTTCACAGAAAGAAGTAGGAATATCATTTCATTGAACTTATCCCTCAGGAGGAGCTAGTTATTAGTGTCCTTGGCACAGAAAGGCCAAGAACTGTTGTTTACCTTCTGTCCCTTCTTTTGTGCAAAGGCAGAGGGCTCATTTGTCAGGTAGCTAAAAATCAAGAAAACTCTATGTTAACTTGCTAGTTTCAAATTACACATCCTTACGTAGATGGGTTGGAGTTCTTTGTGGTGGTATAGTATTGGAATTAAATTAGAAGAATTAGCTGCCTTTTCCCTTTCAATGCTCCAGGATATTCATTTCTTGCTTTCTCATTTCTTAAGAAGCTCAGAAGGAAGCTGATGTTTGCTGGTGTCTGCTCTCTAGAGCCAGAGTGATGGCTAATTTTTGCTAGTTGATTATAGCACAAAGTACTATAGCACTAATATACGTATCCATTAAAGACCAACCACAAAAGCACTTACTGAAACAAACCATTGGTAGTTGAGAAAAAAAAATTGGGAGATAAATATAATTTTAGAGAGTCCTGAAGTGACAAAGAATAAAAAAAGACAGAGAAGTAAAGGTGGACTTTTCTGATCTTAAGGGCAGAGAATCCTCTGTTCTGGAACCTTTATTCTGAAGTTCCCAGCATAGTATTGTAAGCCTAAGGTAGTACTAAAAGCAGGAGGTAGAGGAAAGATAGAAGGAGAAACAAAGAATAAAAATCAAAAAAAGGGAAGAATAGAAGAAAAGGAGAAAATCTCTCAAAAGGAGGATATAAGTACAATTGAAGCTGTGGACAGAATGTAAACAAGTGAGATACACTGTGTTTCAATAAACATTATTTGTAAACACTGAATTTTGAATTTTATATAATTTTCTCATGTCATGAAATAATTTTTTTCCTTTTAAGCTTTGTAACCATATAAAATATAAGAAACTATTCTTAGGTCATTCAAAAACAGGCAGCAGGCTGGATCTGACCTGTGGGCCATAACTTGCCAATCCTTGCCTGAGACAATGTGAACGTGTAACTTTAATGAAAATAAAAACTACAAAGAAAGGAGAGAGTGAAAAAAAATTGGACAGAATAACTTCAAATTTGTCTCCAAATCTTGCCTGTTACAAGATTTCTTCTTTCACCAGGAGTTTATTCTGAAGGGCATGAGAAAGAGTATTCATTTACCAAACTTTGTCTTATATATTGTCTCTCTGATCTTTACAGTCCTTTGGCTAAGTAGAATTGGAGTTCTTGTTTTCTGTGGACATAGAACCTGTCCTATAGAGATCAAGTGACTTGCCCAAAATCATACCGTTTATAAGGGACTAGAGTTAAAGACTAGAACCCAAAGCTGATTTTCTACTTTTTTCTCTTTATGGCTTACTATACAAATAATACATGAATATATCCTTGTAAAAATATTAAAACACTACAGAAGAATATAATTAGAAGGTCACTGTCCTCTGTCACCCCTGTCACAACCCCATCCTTCTCCCTATATACACTAAGAGTTAACAACTATAGTAGTGTTGTCACTACCATATGTTATTGTAGGAAGAAAATAGTTCTGTTAGGGAAGAAAATCACAGATCTTTTTTCTTTCTTCAGACTCTTAAGTTCCTAGCAAAGTGCCATAAGAAAAAGAAACTATTTGCTCCTTGGCAAGGATTCAGAGAACTCACTGATGCACGCAGAGTTGAACTGAAGCAGCAAGTGGATGACTATGTCAGAAGACATCCAGTATGTAGGCTTCTGTGCCATGGTATTGGTGTTACATTATTGTGGTGCGTGATATTCACCAACAAAGAAGTGTCTCAGCTGTATTATGTACCTTTATTGTTGATACAAGGTAGTGCACTTGCTTTACCATAGAGTTAATGGCTTTGGCGTCTTCTTATAATTATTACATGGACCATAGAAGCATAGTAAAGGAGACTTCTCTTCAAGTCAGTCATTTTCCACGCTGCATGAGCAAGACTGTCTACACATCCTTACCAACATTTATTATTTTCACATCGTAATGAATGTGAAGTGCTATTGTGATTTGGATTTGCATTCTCTAATAATTAGTGACTTTGAGCCTCTTTTCATGTGTTTATTCGCTATTTGTGTGTGTGTATATATATATAATCTTTTTTTTTGGCAGAATGTTTCAAGTCCTTTGCCCATTTTTTAATCAGGTTATTTGCTTTTGTGTTGTTGAGTTTTAGAAGTTATCTGTATGTTCTGGATATTAGTCCCATATCAGATACATGATTTGCAAATATTTTCTTCCATTCTGTATACTACCTTTTTACTCTATTGATAGTATCCTTAGATGCGCAAAAGTTTTTAATTTTGGTAAGTCCAATTTGTCTAATTTTTCTTTTGTTGCCAGTTCCTTCAGTGTCATATTCTAGAAATCATTGCCAAATCTGTCATTAAACTCTTCCTGTATCTTTTGTAATAAGAGTTTTGTAGTTTTAGCTCTTAGGCTTTGGTCTTTGATCTCTGGTTTTTCTGATGTATTGTGTGTGATTCTGATGCATACTCCTATTTAAAAGAAGAGCTGCTTTAGCCATACTCTAGTACAGCTGCTTAAAATTCTGTGGCTGAAAAGTAAGGTGTTAGCTGGAACAGGACTGCATCAAAGATCCAGGAACTGGAATATTTGAGAAACCTGTGGTGTCAGAAGCTTTATCAGCTTCAAAGCTTTACTTCAGCTTTATTTCTTCCTTGTCCAAACTAATTAGTTAAGTTCCCTTTAAAGTAGCTGACTACCAAAAGAATATGGTCCATTGAATGATTCTATCTCTTGTTCTGTGAAATTATGGCTTGGATAAGTGGGGATAGGATAAGAAGTGAGATAGTCTATCAGGTGGGGTCCAGAACAAAAGGGCTGGTCTTGTTACTCCTTTTCCAAGCTAGTGTCTTTACCATGCCGTTTGTAATTTTCTCTGTGACTTCTCATTCTTATCCCTTCTCCCAGAATACCATATGGTGTGAGGAAATGAGGCATGAGAGCATATCAGAAAGAAAGTTGCCCACCTGCATTTTCATTTAAAGCTGCTTTTAAGAGGCTATAATAATGCTTGTTCAAGAGTACAAGATTGACATCAACCATAATATTCCATTGATGAGAGACAGCTAAACATTCTGGAACCTCTACTAAGTGGTGGGGTGAAACGTACTTTGACATATGTGTCCTTCATGTGACAGTTTTTTCTGTCCTCTGTTCCCAGAGCTCTGAGGTATCAGATGTGACCAGCAGGGAGCTCCATTCCCAGGCACAAGAACAACTGCAACACTACTTCATGGGTCGGGCTCTGCAAGAGAGAGCCCAACAGCACAGGGAGGCACTGATGGCTCAGATCAGCACCAACATTGAACAGTTGATGAGTATGTGCTCATTCCATTTTTTTCTTCCGTAAAAGAACAGCCTATTCAAGATTTTGTGACATCCAAAATCTTCAGAAGGAAAACACCATTTCGTGGTCTATTAGCCATCTCTTACCCTCAGAAATTTCTACTTCTAGATCATATCAGTACACAGTGCTTTTAAATGCTGCAGAACCTTCTTGACTTCTTCCCTCAGCCTTGCTCTCTTTCATATGTATCAAACTCAAAGTTACTGATTTTAAAGATGCTGAACCCTACTAACAAGATTCTACTATATAGTCTGAAAAGCTTTTGATCACATTTTAGAAGTAGATGATGACAGTCGTTACACTGCCATTTTATATTTTTAATGAAGTATTTTCACAAAAATTAATTCATCTGCTTCTCACAACCACTAGTACATTCAATGAGAGATCTCATCCATGAAGCCAGTGTTTCGGTCAGCCTCTGAAACACTTTTTAGTATTTGTGGAGCAAAATGGGCAGGATCCTCTGTTTAGTGCCATTACTTGCAAATTTTGTATTTTTGAATGGATAGGTGGCTGTAACTGAGCCTGTCATCTATAAGAGATGGTTCTGCTATTATTTTTAAAATTCTTGTTCTTAAAAAAAGAAAAACAAAACCTAAAAAAAATCCCTTTTTTTATTCTTTCCTTTTAAACACAGAATGGGGGCCTACAACCTGTGAATAGTCACATGCCATCTACAGCTAGCAATATAATAGATTTAGAATTGGAACCTTGTTCCTGCCTGCTAGTGCAAAGTCCCAACTCTGTAGTTTGCAAATCCCTGTTTGTTTGCTACAGAACTCTTCTACTCATCTGTTTATTTTCTGTTTACTGCAGAAGCACCAAGTCTGAAGGAGGCAGAAGGGAAAGAACCTGAGCTCTTCCTAAGCAGATCCAGGCCTGTGGCAGCCAAAGCCAAGCAGGCCCACCTCACCACCCTGAAGCATATACAAGCACCCTGGTGGAAGAAGCTTGGGGAAGAAGCAGGAGATGAGATGGATGTCCCAAAGGATGAACTTAGTGTAGAATTAGGAACTTTATTCATTGGTGGAACCAAACCCCCTTAAGGGAGGTGGAATGATACACATCTGTATTTCAAGAGATTAGATTGGTTCTGCCTCTGACATACTAGTAGACTAGCACTATCCTAACTTACGGTTTTCCAGAAGTTCCTCTCCAAACAAGACTGGAGGGAGTAAGCAAAAGAGTTATCTTCTACCTCTATCTCAGTTCTCTTTTTCTTTGTCCACACTCCCATTCTTGGGCACACATACAAATTGGTGTGGCTTTTGTTGTGAAACTAAACTCAGCATAGTATTCTGTTGCTTATATGAAATGTGATTTCTTTTTTTGTTTCTGCTATTTTCCAACTAACAGTGTTTTCTAAATAAATATTTTCAATTATTGTTATGAAAGCCTCCCCCACTTTCCCAAACCCTTCTCTTAAAAGCTTTAAGCCACTAGAGCAGGGGCAACAAGCCCTCTTACCTCCAAGGCTCACACCTTCCATTGCATGTAAGGAAGGAATAGAAACAAAACCTGTCTGCTTCTGTGAGTGTGTGGCAGGGGCAGGGGGCAAGGGGATAGGAAACATTCTAGTCCCAGACAGAAGTAGAGATTTTTTTGGTGTTGCTGAGGGAAGGATAGAAATAAGAACCTTCTCTCATGGGAAGGGAGTAGGAAATGATCTTGGGCCCAGAAATCCTACACCAATACAGAGCAGATGTCTGCTAATGCTGCTAATGAAAGGCAATGTTCCTGCTAAAGACCAACCACAAATATGAGGCAGTTTGGGTGCCATACGGTAGAAGGGTAGGAACCTTGAAAAAGCCCTACTTCCAACCCCAGGAAGAAGAAACCTGGCCTAAAATTTAGGCTGGATCAGGAAAACAGACCACCCAAGACCCAGCAACTAGCCTAGCACCAAGTAATAAGCAATAGCAGTTTACCACTGGGGTTGGGGAAGGTGAGTGGCGACCCCCCCCCACACACACTGTGGCAAAGGCATACAGGGATGGCTAAAAGTGGAGGTGGAGCAGAAACACAGAAAATCTTCAAGCTTTCCAGACCCCTATAAGCATAAAGTAACAGCAGCTGAAAAATAAAGAACTTGAAGCCTATGATAACTCATCATTTTGTATATCCTCCATGGGGAAACTGGGACACTGGAACATTGTGACTTTGTTCCAGGCACTCCAATCACATTAATGTTTGAATGGAAAGACACAATGAAGTGCTCAGAGACAGCCTAGGGCTCAGCATCTTAAGGGGAAGGGCAGTGACACCAACAAGCTCAGGTTTCGCCTCTCTTTCTGACACATTCTCCAGCCAAAACAATATGTCCAGAAAGTTTCCCTTTCTTTTCCTGTCTTGTGCCTTCTCTGCCTCCTAATTCTTTTACCAGCTGGATTTTCTGCCTCAAGCTTTGACGGTCACTAGTCAATCAAAGCTTGCCCCACCCCTTCTACTGCCCAATGTCCCAAAGTTTCCATGTTGACAGCAAAGCTACAGACTACCTGTTGATGTCAAGAGACAGATGGAGGAGTTCTGCTCATGTCTGAGCAGAAACGCTGGAGTAACAGAACCAGAAACAGGGAGGAAGTGAATGAAAGGCAGGTGGTAGGTAAGTGAGGGGAGGCTCTTGAGTGTGCAGGTGAAGGGTGTGGGATACTTAGGGCATCTATGCTTGAGGTTACATGTGTGTGTGTAAGATGAATGTGTCATCATTTTCTTTGTCTTGCTTTATCATGTTCAATGTCCTCATTGCTGCCGGACAAAAAAAAAAAAAAAAAGGAATTAGGCCCAGAAATTTATGTTCAGATCCTTGTATCTTCTTCCTCAACCAGTAGGGCTAGTGTCTATAAAGGCTACTACCCCCTTTCCCAAAGTCTTTCTGTAAATCTTCCTCTCTGGATCTTAACCCTGAGGGTCTGGAGATGGGTTTGGGCTCATTGTCCTGCCCTCACCTGTGCCCACTTGCTTGAGCACTGGGGCTATCCTGGCTGAATGGTTCATCTCTCTTCCATTTGATTTGCTCTCAGAGTTGGGTAAACGGCTAGATGGTGGGCTGCAGAGGAGCTGAGAGGGTCTGGGCTTCCGTTACTCCTTTTATCTTTTCTGACATAAACCAAGAACCTATAATAGCTTATAATGACCTTAGAGTTTCTCTGGTCTCATTTTAAAACTGCAGACAGACAACAGTCATCTAAACTTTAAAATATCTAATGTGGAGATTATTGCCTGTCTTAATTTTACAGAAAGGATAGTCCTCAATTTTTATTTTAGGAAGGTAGTTCTTAATATCTAACTTAACTCAATAGCATTCAAAGGCATTCTCTGGTTTAATCCTTTGGGTAGATGAGGAAACAACTGTACAGCAATTTCCCTCCTGCTGGAATCTTTGTTTAATGGCATGTTTCAGCTTTAGACAGTATCTGTTGACTCTCTGCTATAGAAGATTAGCACACTTAAATGGTTTCTTTTCCCTTTAGTTTTATTTACCTTTAAATTCTAAAGACATTTATGTTCTGTTCTATTACTTTAACCTCCACATTGTTCAATCTCTAAATTACAATAGATTCAATGCTTACGACTAGTCTTTTATCATTATGTCTCAATGTCTGAGTATTCTGATTCACCTCCTTAGTTGGCTAGGTTTTCTTTCTTTCTTTCTTTCTTTCTTTCTTTCTTTCTTTCTTTCTTTCTTTCTTTCTTTCTTTCTTTCTTTCTTTCTTTCTTTCTTTCTTTCTTTCTTTCTTTCCTCCTTCCCTTCTTTCTCTCTTTTCTCTCTCTCATCTTTTAAAGGATAGCATACATAAAGTGCACTAATTGTGTACAGTTAAGTGAACTTTACATAGGTAAAAACTCATTCAGGGTTAGCATCTTTTTATTTACAATTCAATGGCTGAAAAATTATGTGATACTTTAGTGTTAATTCACAATATGGCAAAAAAAGATGTCTTGTCAGATTTGTAATGTTAAAATCTGGTTATACAACCCAGGATTCTTTTTTATATCCTCTAAAATAGCTGTATTTTCAATTTGGTCCACTGACTTCTTAAGCCTTGATTTGTCCTCATATGTCATAGTTAAACATCCACCAGTGTTATAGACAGAGATTCCAAGTTCTTATATAAAAAATTTGGAAAGAACACTCTACTTTTATTAATTCGTTGTTAATTATAAAGTAGACTCTACCCATCACTCTCCAGCAATAACTGTTGACAGCTTCAGATTGTTTTTTGGTGAAAAACATGAATATAAACACCCAAGAACCTCAACTCCAAGTAAAATAAACTGAGATAGACCCACACTGAGACACATTATAATCAAACTTTTGAAAGCCAAAGATAATCTCAAAAGCCACAAAAGAGAAGTAACTTGTCACACACACAGGTTCCTCAATAAGACACCAGCAGGTTTGTTACCAGAAACTTTGGAGGCCAGAAGGCCAGTATATTCAAAATGCTAAAAGAAAAAACCTGTCAACTGAGAATCCTGTATCTGGCAAAACTATCTTTCAAGAGTCTGAGAGAAATTAAGACATTCACAGATAAACGAAAGCTGAGGGAGTTGGTTATCACTAGATCTGCCCTGCAAGAAATGCTCAAGGGGAGTGCTGGAGGGTGAAATGTAAGGACATTAGACAGTAACTCAGAGCTGTATGAAGAAATAAATATCTCAATGAGGAATCTGAGTGATGACAGGTGTCTGACTGATTTCCATCTGAATGGAAACCCTACCATTTGGATGATTCAGTGTACATACCATGGATTCATGGCTGTGGTTTTCCCATAGACTCTTTGTTTTATTTTTAGTGAGAGAAGGTAATTAAGTTTATTTATTTATTTTTAGAGGAGGTACTGGGGATTGAACCCAGGACCTCATGTATGCTAAGCATGTGCTCTACCACTTGAGCTATACCCTCCTGCCTTCATAGACTCAATCATTTATTTAGGACTGTTGCAAAATAATTCATATTTGTAAGGGGGATATGTAAAGTCTCAAAGCATGCCAGAAAACTTACACATTTAAAATATCAGGAAAACAAAAGCATTTATAGAAATCATTCTCATAGATCCCATTTACATTTAAAATAAAAGCAGCCATATGGAAATATTAGGCCAATTTGTTTTAAAAAGTCTATTTCTGACTTCTGAATGTATTTACTCGAGTTTATAAGTGTCTCAAAGAAATGAGGGAAGCATGACGTTCCCAAAGCCTATTTCTTCTTTGCCAAAATATCAAGGGTGTTCATGGCAACAGGACTGCAATTGCATAGCCACTCTAATGCACTCTTATGAATTAAAGGGCTTAAAAGTTATACTTCCAAAAAATTATGTTTTCTATTTCTTAATAAAATTTTAAACATTCTCCTTAATTCTTCAATTGTTTTTTAAAAGAGGGTCTACAGTTTCTTTGTCAGCCAGATAGAGGAGGAACTGAAGATCTTGTGTTCTGTGAGCAAGAGTTAATTGACACATACCTATGTGACTGACATAATGTCTGTAAGACTAAAAAATGTTTGGAGCATTATACATTTGCTTGTTGTAATTGGGTAAATGAGTTTCAAATTAGGGAACATAAAGAAACATAATTTTTAAAAAGAAAATTAAAGTCAATCTTTTCCCTTAAGGAATCTGTAATATAAAACAATAATTTACAATGTGTAGTTCATGCAACCCTGCAGGGGGTGGTCCTGAGACCCTTTCAGTTACCCAAGTGTCAAAACTATTTTTGTAATAATTCTAAGATGTCATTTGCCTTTTATACTGTGTTGATATTTGCACTGATAGTACAAAAGCAATGGTGGTAAAACTGCTGGCACAAATCAAGGCAGGGGGACCCAAATATTGCAGGAACCACTGTATTCTTCATAGCCACACATTTGCAGTACTGAAAACAAAAGATGACTTTCACTTAAGAATGCTTTTGATGAAGCAGTGAAAGTCAATTTTATTAAACTTCAGCTCTAATATATTAATATGAATTCACAGCAGGCACACTCGAGCCTCAGAGCCTCTGTATTTCCCCATCTCTAAGCCCACAAAACTCTTTCCCTATTTATCCCCATGGTAAGACTCTTCTTTCCCATGCTTTCATTGGAATATCACTTTCTTTTGACTGCCCCCTCCTACCCTATCCCCTGGGACCCCATAATCCCCTTCCCTGACTTATTTTTTCCATGGCACTTACTCACCTAACAGTGCTTCCAGTATTGTTAAAATGCTGATTCTGATTCAATGGGTGTGGGGCGGGGCCTGAGATTTCTCCATCTCAACTGTTGTCCCAAGTGATGCGGATGAGGCATGTAACATACAATTTAGTTGAAAAATATGGTCTCTTCCATCTTACCACACTTGAATAGAAATTCCTTACTGAGCAGAGATTCCTTATTTACTGCTGTCTCCTCATCATATTAAACTGTGCTCGACATAAAGTTGATGCCTAATACACATTTGCTGAATGAATATGAGAGTGAAGAAGGCCCTGATCTCTCTCCACACTTCACCTCCACATGCCCAGTTACCCTGGGAAGCCTAGATCCAAAGAGTCCTACCTGCCTCAGCCATGCTTCCCACCCTATCTCCCCATTTGCACCTCAAGACATCTTCCTTCCCAACTAGCACCCCAAATGCTGTCAGCCAAACAGCACAAAAGAGCAGCATGTTTGTTTCACCTCTTACCATGCACTAGTTTACTGCGAGAAATTTCCACAAACAGATGGAACCCTCCCTTCCTCAAGCCTACAAGTCTTTGAGATTGTGTAAGTAAAAGTCCTGTGGACCCACAGAAAGCAGAGGATGAAAGGAATAGAGAGAAAGGCTAGGGCTGCATTCTTTTTAAGGATCAGAAGAAAGGCCGTTGACTGCTGGTTAGACAAAATCTATTAATAACTTAGTTTAGGTTGAATAAACCTTCCTAAACAGCATGATTAGAACTCTATGAACTAGTAAATGCAGAAAATCTCCTAACTGTTAGAGGACTCTAGTAAAGATCAAGGAGAGTTTATTGAGCAGGACACACCTAGGACAGTTTAGAGAAATTTAGGAAGTCTGTAGACTTTCTCAAAATACCTGCTTTACATGCAAGTCATCAAATTTTTTATATCAGCAGTGGTGGGGTGACTTTGTTAATCTGGTGATGTTCTTGGCTTGAAATACTGATGAAGGTAGGCTTCAGTGATACAGTCCTTGAAAGTACCTATGAAGCATATCAGAGATGTCAGTTTGATATGTAACTTGGGTTCTAGTGGTCTCTGTGCTAGTATATTAAGTCTTTAAATATATTTGTATCCTGAGGAGCTTTTATAGTACTTGGGAGTTCTCCAAAAGAGGAGCCTAACAACACCCCCTAAGATGTATGATAAGAACATTCTTCAAATTGATGGACTATATAAGTCCCCTTCCCAAAGCTTGCTTAGAGGCCTGAGAGTTATTCTTAGATCTCAGATAAAAAAATAAACCACATTAGTGCCTGACACAGTCTGTGCTTAGTATTTGCACAGAGTGAATGCTGAATAAGAGCTTTATGGTTATATCTCTTAAGAATTTTCTTCTCTTTGATTTCAGATTCCTCATGCCCTCGGCTCTTGGTAGCTCGGGATGAGAAAGTCACCATTTTCCCTGTATGACTTTTTCATATGTTGTAAATGCTCAATAATAATTCACATAGAAATAGTACCTGAGTTCTTGTGGCATGAATATTGCTTTTCCTCTACAAAATATCCTGGCTTCATCCCCTATAGAGAATAAGCCTCTTGTTTGAGCCATTCCCCACCCTTTGCCTACTGGGCTTCCAAGATTTTCTGCCTGGCTCCACATGCTCCATGAAGTACACAGAGCCTGCTGAGTCTGTTGGGTAAGACTCTTAAGTCAGAAAAGGCCTCAGTCAGTTCGCCTGGAGCCTGGGCTATTCCAGGCCTTTCAGTCAAACAGTGTTAGCATCTCTAGCCCCTGAAGACACAGTGAGAGTTTTAACAGGGGTCTCTTATTCACTTGTCAGAGGAGCAGCTTCAAGCAAGACCGTGGCTGGGAGACAACTCTTGCCATCTGCCAGGCAGGGATGCCTAGCCTCTTTAGCTCTCCTGTTCTCCCATATGCCAGGGTTCCTGCGTAGCTCAGCTCATCCTTGAGTAAACTGCTGCTGCTTGAGAATGCTCAGCAAGAGCTAAGACAGGCACCAGGGCCTTAACATCAAGGTAGGAGCAGAAACTGACAAGTTTCTGTATCCCTCAGGCATCTCTGATGCCTCCTCTGAGAAGCCTAACATCTCCTCTGAGATGTCCTAACCAGGACATCTACTCACCCCACACTTACAGCCCTCTCAAGATACAATCTCCCATCCCTGCTCCCCATCCAAAGTTCATCCATCTGGAGGCAAGGAGGCACCCACAGCTCCAGAGACAGAAGAGTTCCCCCAAATCCCAATCTCTTCCACCTTCAAAGATAAACTATATATAGGGAACTGTGGAGAGCAAAAACTGGAGCTGGGCTGGAAAATACACATCAAGGGCTGCTGTAAATACCAAGTTTTAAGGGGGACAAGAAGATGAAACAGAACTTATCAGGCCTGGTCTCAGTTTTCCTAAAGCCAGCTCAGTCTTTCCATGGGCCTGGTGCCTAATCAGGATTGCCAACATTCTCAGGAGGAAAGTCAGAACAAAAGTCCCAATTCCTGTAGAGAGCCTCCTCTGGCATCTGTTTCTAGGAGTCAATTGGTATGAAACATGATCACCAACTGCGACATGAAGACAACTGGCCTGAAATCCACCCCATACCACACTTGCTTCCTTGGGGCACAGAACAAAGCCCAAATAATTCACAGAGCAGCAGTCCCTCTGTCTTCAGCATAAGTGGAGGAGACATTTACTGACACTGTATTCTGCAGGCAAGCCTTAGTCAAGAAATGAGCACAAAAGGGTGGACAAGTATTTTTGCCCTTCGAGAGGAGATACCCTCCTCACTACTGACTCACTACTTGTGAGGGCCAGGGATTTCAGAAGAACAATCTTTTCTTAGGCTTTGGGTGTGGGGTATTTGGTGCACTCTGGATCCTTCCGGGATTTTTGCTGATGTAGGGGAATATAACTGATAAAGACCCAGACCTCTGATGGCAAGTACACACATATCCAGATCTTATAATTTAGACTCCTTCACCCCTAGGGAATCCTGATTCATGAGGATTTTATTTAATGACTATACTTAAATATAACCCAAAGACCAGCTACATGAGAGGTATGTACATCATCAGGGAGCAGTTTCAGCTGTTGATGCAGTCAGCTGGGTGCCTCAGTCCTAAACAGCTGCAGTGGGTATTCAGCAACATTCCCTTGCTCACTGACCTCAGCTAGCATCTCTCAGAGAGCCTGCAGAAAAAGCTCTGCAAACCTTGGCTCATGTCAGGCCCTGGAAAGACTGCTCTGTACATTCCAAGTTTTAAGAAGTATAAGAGAATGAAGCATAAGGCTTGCTCTCAGTTTTTCTAAAGTTGCAGTTCCCTGAACCCAGTATCCCCCTTCTATGATTATACTTTCCATAAGCATTTTTGTTATCTACCATGTTACAGCTGACTCTTGAACAATGTGGGGATTAGGGCCACTGTCTCTCTGCAATCGTAAATCCCAGAATAAATTATAGTCGGTTCTCCTGGTAGGTGTTTCTTTGTTATAGGTGGTTCCGTATTCACAGGTTCAACCAGCCACAGGCCAGATGGTGTAGAACTATAGTATTTATTATTGAAAACAAATCACTGTATAAGTGGAACCCTGCAATTCATACCTGTGTTTTTCAATGGCCAACTGTATGTTACTAATCTTTATTTTCTCTCTCCTCACTAGATTATTAGTTTCAAAAGGGCAGGAATGTTTGTCTCTTGATCTCAGCTATAACTCTGGGTCCAAGAACAGTACACAGTAAGTACAGGGGACTATGATTTTTAGATGGGTAGTCAGCAAAGGCCTAACTGAGCTGATGTTTGAACTTCAAAGGATTATGTAAGCATTAGTGTGAGGATGCATATAGTGAGTGAGCAGCTCAGTGCCTTGCACACAGTATGACTCAAGAATAATTCAAATAATACTCGTTGTCAAGAGAGTGCCTGAAATCACAGGACCTGACTACTTTTTCCCTTTTCCTTAGGGGCTTAAGGAGAGCATGCATATTTTCTGTGACTGTTACTGAAGCTTCTCACTGACTCCTATTCCAGGACCGGAGCCCTCCACTCTCACTCTCTGCTTAAGGGATAGTTCAAGTACCATTTTCTAAAAGGTATTTCCTAGTATTCACTATTCTCTCTCTCTCTCACTCATGTCCTTAGAAACATCTCTGATTCTTTCATATAGATGCCAGGTTCTAGTCCGAGTTTCATTAGTAAATCGCTGTTTGTCTTCGGGCGAGTCACTTTAATCTGATTCTCATTTGTTATCAGCAAAATGAAAAGATCATATTAGACGACCTACCTTCCTGGCTCTAATATTTTAAGACTCTAGAACAAAACCCACACCCTCACTCCCTTCTCACAGCTCATTCAACAATTCTTATGGTAGTTGGTTCCCGCTGTGCGGTGTCTCTGCAAAAGCCCAAGCCATAGTTCAGTCACCACCAACCCTGCCGAGGAATTAAAAGAAATCGGCCGACCCACCTCACTTTGTAAACACCTGACCTTTCCTAGAACGCCCGCCCTTTCCCCGGGCACTTCCGGCTCTTCCCCACATTTTCTTCCGGAGCACTTGCTTGCGTCTGACCCCGCCCCCTCCACTCTTTAGAGTCTATTGGCTGTTTCTTTGAGGAAGCGGAGCATTTCCTGACGTTGATTGGTTTCCGTTATTGTTGATGGGTTAGTTACAAACAAGGCGTGCCTGGTCTCCCTGGTAACGCTCTGCGGATAGTTCTGATTGGTCCATATTCCAATCCCATCTTCCGTCCCAGCTGCGAGTGGTTGAGTCCCTTGGCGGGGCGCGGCGGTGGTAGGTGTCGCCTACGGGATTCCCGAGCTGACGTGGCTTCAATTTGGGAGGGGGGTAGCTGGAGTCTCCGGCGACAACCTCTTCCAGGTGAGTGGGGGACGCTCCCCAACTCCTCCCCTCCTTGAGTCTTGTAACGGTCACCGCTACTACAGGCCCCGCGGGGCTGCCAAAGCAGCTACACTCGGGTACCCTCCCCTCCCTCCTCTCCCGATTCAGTCCCGGATCCGGCCTTTCAGCCTGCCTCCCTTCACCTACCAGGCCTACTTTTAATAGTCCACACGCCAGCTGGCCCCTCCGGAGGGCTTCGGCTGCCTCCGGGCACATATGCGTGGTCTGCCCCCTCTCTAGGACCTTTCTCCTCCAGGAGCGACGGAGAAAGGCGCTTGGGTCAGTCCTGTCCGCACGGCCTTGTTCCCTGAGCGGCCTGCTCAGGCCGACCTGTGTACGCAGCAGCTGACGTCGGAGAGAACCTGCCCGGCCCCTGCGCCCAAGCCCTAAACAAACTTAGTGTCGGGAAGGGGAGGCGGGACCCAAACAGATCGAAGGTCTTGAGGGCGCAGATCACGGAAATATTGGAGATATTAACGCAAACGAGGGCCTGTCGAACAATCCTACTAATGCGTTGCTGAAGAGATTGGAGAGATTCGGAGAGAGGGATGATCTTTGCGACCCTATCAACACTAAGATCCCAGGAGTCAGAGGTAGGCAGGCTGTAAGAGGAAAGGGAACCCTGAAGAGAGTTCTGGAGGAAAAAGAACTTGACATGGTGGTGTGGAGGATGTTAATTCTGCTGGAGCGGGAGTGTGAAGGAGAGGATGAACCCCTCGACAAATGAGGAATATGTTTGTCTGACTTATTTAAAGGGCTCCAGCTGGTCTGTAGGGGGAGGACAATTTGCGAGTGGGACAGGGATATTTAAAAGTCTCTGGATACGTACTTTCACTTTTGGAAATAGCTGGAAGCTTTCTGAGCTTGTAAAGAATCTCACAGTTCTATGCAAGATGGCAGTGGAGAACTCCCTACAGAAAGACCGGAGGCCTTTTCAGAAACATGAAATATTAAATCTGGATAGTCAGCATGATTATGAATGGTCAAAATGAGGAAATGTTCTTTGGAAAATGGCAGGATATGGTCATGGAATAGATATAGGAAAAGTTGAAGAGAATTCAAAAATTGCAGACATTGTACACTGTTTCACAGCTTTTATTTTTCATCTCTTGACCATGAAATGACTATTTAATGCTTTCCTTTTCACTGCATTAAGTTTGTTGGACTACATCAGTAGTTTCCAACTTTTTAAATTGCTTGCCCTATCAGTAAAACATTTTGAGCAACCATCTTCTAAGTACTGTATATTTAATTATGAATAATATATAAATAGCACTGTAAATGTGTTACTTATAAAATATACAAAAACATACATTTAAAAGGATGAAAAAAATTCTTGTCATTTCCTGGGACACTCCCAGCCCAATTTGGAGATCACATAAAGGTGTTTCCTTATTTTCTGAGAAGATGTTTGCGTCTCTGAGGATTCCAGATTAGGGGAATCGTTTTTTTTTTTTTTTTTTTGAGGACCTCTATTCCTCTGGGATCCAGCCTCTCCTAAAAATAATCATCTTTTGGATATTATTCTTTTTTCCTTTTGCTTGAATCTTAAGTGTCTCTTTTTTCCCCTTTGCATTAGAAGATTAGTTAAAGGGATGTTGATTTTATTCTTGTTTATAAAAAATAAATCATTCATAAACTTCTCTAGCTTAACTACTATTATAAATTTGGGGGGACATATCTTACCACTGATCATTACATACTAGTCTATTGTTAGGAACCACTATATGAAAGGATGTTAGCTCTATAATACTGTATCTTTAATTAAGCCATTTTATTTTATTTTTTAATTTAATTTAATTTTTTAATATATATTTTTATTGAAGTATAGTCAGTTTACAGTGTTGTGTCAGTTTCTGGTGTACAGCATAATGCTTCAGTCATACATGAACATACAAATTCATTTTCATATTAATTAGCTATTTTAAAATTAGTGATATGTGCTTTTGGTAAAATTAAATTCAATGCAAAAGGATAAAACAAAAGTCTCTTTCTCTTCTATGTACTGACCCTTTTCCCCATTCCCTACTTCCCAGAAGTAAGCACTGTAAATAATTTGTTCTTAAGAAACTTTCTGATCATATTCAACCACATTCAACTGCTCCTTTTCTTTCTCACACAAGTTGAATTATAATATACCTGCTACTCTACACCTTTTGGTTTTTTTTGTGACTTTATACTTAAATTAGGGTTTTTTTTCCATATTCGTATGTATAAAATTCTCATTCTTTTAAAAGACTGGCAGCATTCCCTTCTAGAAATATCAAAATATAGTCAGCCTGTCCCCTATTGGTGGACATTGAGATTGTTTTCAGTCATTAGCCATCACAAACACTGCTGAAGTGTCTGTCCATGTACATTTATCTTTGTGTCCTTGCATGAGCCTGTGTATGGTATAAACAGTATGGAGTTCTTTGGGGCCCTCCTACTCTGAGTCATCTCATTTTAGTCTGTGTACTGCTGGGGAAAAAGTGCTTATATAACTGTAAGTATACATAAGTATATGAGTGCCCTTATGCCTCCAGCTCTGTTTTAAGCCCCAGTGAAGAATGCTGGGTGATGAAGGTACTCAGAAAATTGGTTATCTTCTGTATCTCTACCAGCTAAGAAGCTTTGTTGAGCTCTGGGTCTGGGAAAATTACTTAACCTGCCTATGCCTTAGTTTACTCACCTTAATACTGGGGATATTGATAGAATTCCTCCTTGGGTTGTTTTAATAATAAAATGAGTAAAATGATGAGATTTGATCAGTTTGTAGTGCATGGTACTGTGTATATCAGTTATAGCTACTATTTACTTCTAAATTTGGTTAATGAAAACAGTTTTTTTATGGCATGAAAAATAGTTTTTCATTTTCTAATTGTAAAATTATAATGTTGCATATGCTTTTCCCAGCGATATAGCACCATTTCCTATCAGTTTCTCAAACTGGTTGAGAATCACTTAAAATTAACGAAAACTACTGAGACTCAACTAAATATGCATTAAATAAGTTTGAGGAGTGACCTGGAAATACAACCATTTCCTGTGTTGTTGTCTTTGTGGGAAAAATGTGATTTAAATTCCAAAGCAAATTGTGCGATTGCATGTAGTCACAAGCATGCGCTCACTGTCTTCAGTTACTTTTGTTGTCCTATGTGTTTGTACTAAGTTCTCTGTGGTTAGGGACATGCCTTGTATTTCTTTTCAGATTTTTGTGGCTCCCAGGATAATGCTCTACACCAAGTAAATATTTTGAGAATAATTATTGACAGCAGTGAAGACAGAAAATAAGACTCACTGAATTTTAAGTACTGCCTCAACACACAAGTGTCCAGATCTTGTGGCAGGGTTTGTAGAAGGTGTGGCCAGCACTGACTCTGAGGGATTGTTTTATTTGCCTAAATATTTTATGGAAGGGTGGATTTGGCATGAAGCTCTTTATTTTATTCTTTCCCCAAGTTGCTACTCATGACTCTGGTGCTTTATAAAACAGTAGCAAGAGCATTGCATGTCCAGCAGTAATAGATATTCCTTACATGAATTTATTACTATATATTTTCCCCTTTACTAATTTTTATATATACATCTGCCCATTTCTGTCCTACAGTGAGCCTATCAGAGAGGGAGATCCTTCCTTCTTCATTTAGCTTAAGCATGGCTGCTTAGTGGCTCTTTTGCCCTCAAGTTCCCAACCTCTGAGCTAACTTAAAGCACTTAACTGTGCCTGGGATGCCCTTCCCATTTACATTTCCTTGTTATTCCTTTAATGTCAACAGCTACAGAAATCACTCTTGCATCATTGGGTCATAATACTGGGCAATAGAATGCTCCTTGCTAGTATTCTTTATTTTAAGGTGAGGAAACTGTAAAGTGACTTACCCAGTATAATACAACTTTTTTGTGTTGGAGACAGGACTGAAAACTCAGTTCCTGGCTCCCAATTTGGTGCTCTTTCCACTGTGCCATCTACTTTCTCATGGACCTCTCAGAATGTTGACTCAGTCTGTGAGAAATTCCTTTTACTTTGGCCTGAAATGGTCCTTCCCTGATACTGAGCTTTCCTTTCTTCAAATATATAGATTTTTAAACAGTTATGTGAGAAAACCCATCTTCCATTGAAAGACCGTCTATCTTATTCAATAATGCTTATTTAACTAAGGGACCTTGAGATGTCAGTTTCTCTGAGTATCAGTTTTATTCATCTATAAAATGGGGATGATGATAATACCTACCTTGCAGATTTTGTAAGGATTAGAGAGAAATGTATATAGAGTGTCTGATACATATTGCTCGGTAGTTGTTACCATTCATATTATCATTATCCTGTGTTCATCTGTATGTCCTTCATGTGCAGTAATTCATAGGATGCTGATGGAGACACACCCTTCTAGGGAGGATGCCTCCGAATCTTATGTGTGGTAATGGTGGATTGTTGGGGGCAGTTTTAGTTTGAAAAAACATTCAGGATTTTAATTTTATATTTGGAAAGTGATATCATATTTTCACGGTAGAAATTACGTATCCATCACAATCTTCTTGGTTAATGGTGACATGCAAAAGATTTGATCTAGAGCATACCACTCTGAGGTCTTTTCAGTTTCTGTTGCAGAACTTAGGACTCTTCACCTGTGTACTTTCCCACAGTCTGGGAATTGCACTTTCAGTGGGGCAGTTCAACGTATTCCTCTGTCTTCTCCATTTCCCGGAAATTGACAGCCAATCCAGAGGCTTCACCAGACTGATGGTCAGTCCCTTTGGCAAGACTATACAGGTGGTGGTGTTCCTTCATCAAGAGGCACAGGGTATCTGGTTTTGCTCTTTTTTGAGGATAGCAGCTGTGGCTGTTCAGTGTCTAGATTCATGAATTTATTAGGAGTTACAAAATATTACATGAGATACTCCAGTTCTACCATTTGTTTTCATTAGCTGGAATAATTTTACAAAATGTGTCCCCTAATCCACTATTTGCTTCCTAAATGGTTAAGTCCCGATAGAAAAGGCAATATAAATCCTTGTACTTACCTCGTTTTTTTATGATACTTAGTTCAGATGATGACCAGTTTATTATTATTATGAACCTGTGGATTTAAATATGTTTGGTAGATTTTTAATCTGTTGCAGTTTAGCTCATATTCTTATTAGAAACTCAGTTGTTCCTTTGGCTTGTAAGAACCGCTTCAGTTTGTCTCCTGGGTCCTTTGACATAGGCTATCTTTGATAGCTTCCTTGCTATTTTGTATGACAAGATTTTTCAGGCTCGTTTTATTCATTTCCTGGTTCAGAACTGGAATCAGCCATTTGTCTTAGAAGCCTTCCTATTTAAAAAAAATTTTTAAATGGGGAATAATATTTCAAGACCCTAATCTAGGTGCTAAAGATGTTTATTGCTTCTCAGTTTGTCATCGTTTTCAGCCTTTTCAGTGGACAGAGCTAGGAAAATATATTTACTAAGGTAAAATACTTCGTAGGTTCATATTAATATTTTTGATTCAAATTCAAGGTTTTTATTTTGGGTTTCATAATTTCATCTGTATTATATGTATATCTCCTTTTTCATAATGAAAATATGGTAGAATTACTATGCTCGTAATTACTCACTTTAATTCCACATGACACATAAAATAGTCCAGGAGTAATAACACTGTTGATAACCACTACTAATTTTGGTTGTTAGAAACAATTTCTTAAGTTTTTTTTTACATACACTATTCACATTTTCCTCAGTTCTGTTTATTGGAGCTGTATATATTGTCAGTGCATATAATCATTAAATAAATACTCTACTCTCTCTATCCCGGTCCTAGTCCTATGAGTAACATGTTTAATGCTCACTACTAGATCTTATGATGATGTTTCTTCAGTCATTTTGGTTGTTTCAAGCTTTCTCTCTAATAGATGCCTTAGGAAAGGCTCCTGGGAAATTTTTTTCATGAATTTTCTTGCAAGTTTATAACATTCTGTCTGTGCTCTTTATATCTGAAGGTCACTTTTGCTGGAAATAGAATCCTTGGCTCACATTTTCTTTTTTTAAATATCTCAAATCTATAAGTCCATTTTTTCTGGCAAGCATTTGCTGTTGAAAAGTCTGATTATAGTCTTTTTTTAAACTTACAAGTCATAATATTTTGGCCTAAATCTCAAAGAATTTTTTTAAGTCCATTAATTTTACTAGAATGCCTTATTGGTCATTCTGGGTTGGTATTTTCAGATACATGGTGGCCCTTTCAGTGTGTAACTGCAAATCTTTTAAAATTCAGATAAGTTCTCTTGGATTTTGTTTTTTTGTGTGTATTCTGTATCTTTGCTTTGGTTGTCTTTTTCAGGGAATCTGATTATCCTCATTGCTTATCTTCAACATTTATCACTTTCTCTTGATTCCTTTTTTACTGTCTATTTTTTGAATTTTTTTAAAATAAACAATTGTGAGTAATTTTAAATTTATTAGAAGATATGCAAAGATAGTTAAGAGTTCAGTAAGCCCCTTACCCAGTATTCTCTAATGTTTACATGTTACAATTGCAAAGTGCATTAATCAAATTTAAGAAACCAACACTGACATGTTACTATTAACTAAACTCCATACTTTGTTTGGATTTCACTTATTTCTCCATTGATGTCCTTTTTCTGTTCTGGGATACTATCATAAGATATCACATTTAGTTCAATTCTTTTTCTTTTTAAAAACTGAGATAATTGTAAATTCACTTGTAGACTCAATTACAGATTTTATAGAATTGTAATAAATAATACAGAGAGATCCTTTTTGTGCATTTTGTTCAGTTTCCTTCAGTGGTAACACTTTACAAAACTGTTGTATAATATCACAACCAGGATACTGACATTAGTACATTCCCCAGTTTTATTTGTATATGTATGTGTTAAGTTCTATACAGTTTTATTACCTGTGAAGGTTCTTGTGTCCACCACCACAGTTAATGTTTTGAATGTTTCCAACACCACAGAATACCTTGTATTGCTGTTTTATAGCTACAACCACCTCCTACTTTCCCACCTCCAATTCCTCCCTAAGCACTGGTAACCACTAATTTGTCCTCCATTTCTAAAATTTTGTCATTTCAAAATATTATACAAGCATGGAATTATATAGCATGTAACCTTTTGGAATTGGCTTTTGTTTTTTCATTCAGCATAATTTCCTGGAGATTCATCTAAATTGTTGGGTGTATCAGTAGTTTGTTTCTTTTTATTGCTGAGTAGTATGCCATGGTATGTATGTAGGTACAGGCATACCTTAGAGAGATTGTGGGTTCAGTTTCAGACCACCACAATAAAGCTAATATTGCAATAAAATGAGTCACACAAATTTTTTGGTTTCCCAGTACATATGAAGTTATGTTTACACTATACTGTAGTCTTTTAAGTTGAAATAGCATTATGTCTAAAAAATGTATGTACCTTAATTAAAGAATGCTTTGTTGCTAAAAATGCTATCTGAACATTCAGCCATAATCTGTTTGCTGGTGTAGGGTCTTGCCTTGTTGTTGGTGGCTGCTGACTGATCAGAGTGGTGGTTGCTGGAAGTTGGGGTGGCTGTGGCAATTTTAAAAAATTAAGACAAAAATGAAGTTTGCTGCATTGATTGACTCTTCCTTTCATGAATGATTTCTCTGTGGCATGCAGTGTTGTTTGATAGCATTTTACCTACAGTAGAATTTCTTTGAAAATTAGAGTCAGTCCTCTAAAACCCTGCTACTGCTTTATCAACTAAGTTTATGTAATATTCTAAATGGTTTGCTGTCATTTCAGCAATCTTCATAGCATTTTACCAGGAGCAGATTCCATCTCAAGACACCACTTTCTTTGATCATCCTCACCTGTTCAAGATTTATCCTGAGATTTCCCCAATTCAGTCACATCATCAGACTCTGGTTTTAGTTCTAGTTCTCTTGCTATTTCCACCCATCTGCAGTTACTTCTTCCACTGAAGTCTTGAACCCCTCCAAGTCATCCATGAGAATTGGAGTCGTCTTCTCCCAAACTCCTTTTAATGTTAATCTTTACCTCTTTTCATGAAGCATGAATATTTTTAATGGAATCTAGAATGGTGAATCCTGTCCAGAAGGTTTTCAATTTACTTTGCCCAGATCTATCAGAAGAATCTTTGATAGCTGTAGCCTTATGAAACATATTTCTTAAATACTAAGACTCGAGAGTTGGGATTACTCCTTGGTCCATGGAGTGCAGAATGGATATTTTGTTAGCAGGCATGAAAACAACTTTAATTTCATTGTACATCTCCATCAGAGCTCTTGAATAACCAGGTGCATTGTCAGTGAGCAGCAATAATTTGAAAGGGATCTTTTTTTCTGACCAGTAGGTCTCAACACTGGGCTTACTCAGTAAACCATGTTGTAAATAGATGTACTTTGTTGTTCCATTTATAGAGCACAGAGAGAGTAGATTTTACATAATTCTTAAGAGCCCTAGGATTTTCAGATGGTAAATGAGCATTGGCTTTAACTTAAAGTCTTCAGCTGTATTAGCCTCTAACCAGAGAGTCAGACTGTCCTTTGAATTTTGAAGCCAGGCATTAACCTCTCTCTAGCTGTGAAACTCCTAGATGGCATCATTTTCCAATAGAAGGCTATTTTGTCTGTGTTGAAAATCTGTTGTTTAGCATAGCCAGCTTCATTAATTATCTTTACTAGATCTGGATAACTTGCAGCAGCTTCTACATCAGCATTTGCTGCTTTACCTTGTATTTTTATGTTTTAGAGACAGCTTCTTCCCTTCAGTCTCATGAATTAAATTCTGCAACCTTCAAACTTTTCTTCTGCAGCTTCCTCATCTCTCTAAGCTTTCATAGCATTGCAGAGAGTTAGGGCCTTTGTCTGGATTAGGCTTTGGTTTAAGGGAATGTTATGACTGATTTAATCTTGTATTCAGACCACTAAAACTTTCTGCATAACAGCAGAACAGTAGTAACATCAAAGATCACTGATCACAGATGACCATAACAAAGAACAGAGAATAGTGAAAAAGTTTGAAATATTGTGAGAATTATCAAAATGTGACAGACATGACATGAACAAACACTTTAGGAAAAATGATGCCAGTAGACTGGCTTGACACAGGGTTACCACAGACCTTTAATTTGTGAAAAATGCAGTATCTGTGGAGCACAATACAGCAAAGCTCAATAAAACAAGTTATGCCTGTACCATAGTTAAATTAGCCATTTACTTGTTGAAGGATATCCTTACTGATTCCAGTTTTGGGCTCTTAAAAATCAAGCTGCTGAGAACATTCATGTACAGGTTTTTGTGTGAATTTAAGTTTTCACTGCTCTGAGATAAATGCCTAGGGGTAAAATTACTGAGTCATAAAGTAGTTGCATGTTTAGTTTATGGTTAATTTCTTTTTGATTTTTAAAGTTATCCTTTATTTCAACATTCTTTTTTTTTCTTAAGGCATGCTTTGTTTTGATTATTCATACACTTATTCCTTTCAGTTTCATCTTCATTTCCAAAATGAATTTTTAAAATTTTAAATTATTTCTTGTTTCTGCTTCATTTCTGGGTTTTTCTATTTTTGATGAGGCATAATTGATAAACTTATTTGTTTTAATTCATATGAGATATCATCATATATATCTGTGTTCAGCAAAGTTTGCATCATAGAAAATGGTGAGAGTATCAAAGTTCAATTTTTCTTTTGTAAAAGTAAATATGATACATATCTCTGTCATATATCTACTGTTTGTGTTCTGCTGTACTGTTAGGTGCTCTAAATACATTTAGCAATTATTAATTTTTGGTAAGTAAGTGTTAATATTGGAAGTAGATATCATTTTTAAGCTTTTTGATGTATAATTAATAAAAATATATATTTAAGGTGTATGTGATATGTTGATATACAATACATTGTTAAATGATTATTACAGTCAAGCTAATTAATATATTTATCACCTTACATGGTTACCTTTTTTGCATGTGTGTGGTAAGAACATTTAAGATCTACTCTGTTAGCAAACTTCAAATATACAGTACAGTATTACTGTCTGTAGTCACCATGATGAACATTAGATTCTCAGAACTTACTCATCTGGCATAATTGAAATTTTGTACCTTTTGACAAACATCTCCCCTGTACCTGCTGGCTACCACTATTCAACTCTCTGCTTCCTTGCGTTTGACTATTTTAGATTCCATATATAGGTAAGATCAGGCAGTATTTGTCTTTCTGTATCTGGCTTATTTCACTCAGCATAATGTCCTCCAGATTCATCCATGTTTTTGCAAATGACACGATTTCCTTATTTTGGGGGGGGGGCAGTGAATAATATTCCATTGTGTGTATCTACCACATTTTCTTTATCCATTCATCTGTCAATAGACACAGGTTGATTCTGTATTTTAACTATTGTGAATAATGCTGCAATAACCATAGGAGTACACATATCTCTTCAAGATATTAATTTCGTTTCTTTTGGATATATATACCTAGAAGTGGAATTGCTGGTTCGGATGGTTGTTCTATGCTTAGTTTTTTGAGGAACCTCCCGACTGTTTTCCAAAATAACTGTACCAATTTACATTCACACCAGCAGTGTTCAAGGGTTTCTTTTTCTCCACATCCTGGCCAACACTTGTTATCTTTTGTCTTTTGGATAATAGCCTTTCTATTAGTGATGTCAGGTGATACTGTGATTTTTGTTTGCATTCCCTTAATGATTAGTGATGTTGAGCATTTATCGTATACCTGTTGGCCATTTGTATGTCTTCTTTTGAGAAGTGTCTATGTAAATCCTTTGTTTTCCCATTTAAAATTCGGGTTATTTGTTTTCTTGCTGTTGAGTTGTTTGAGTTCCATTATATTTTGGATATTAATACTGTATCAGATGTGTGGTTTCCAAATATTTTCTTCCATTCCATAGGTTATCTCTTCATTCTATTCATTGTTTCCTTTTCTGTACAGTAGCTTTTTAGTTTGGTGGAATATCATTTTTCATTTTTGCTTTTTTATCTGTACTTTTGGAGTCATATCTAAGAAATAATTGCCCAGATCAATGTCAAGAAGCCTTTTTTCTGTTTTTTTTTCTACTAGTTTTACAGTTGCATGTTTTAAGTCTTTAACCCTTTTGGAGTTGATTTTTGTATATGGGGTGAGATAAGAGTCCAGTTTCATTCTTCTGCATGTGGATATCCAGTTTTCCCAATACCATTTATTGAAGAAACTGTCCTTTACCTGTTGTGTGCTCCTGGCACCTTTTTTAATGATCAGTTGATAGTAAATGTGTTAATTTATTTCAGGGCTCTTTATTCTGTTCCATTGGCCTGTATGTCTGTTTTTATGCCAATACCATACTGTTTTGATTACTATAGCTTTGTAGTATATTTTGAAATCAAGTAGCGTGATACCTCCAGCTTCATTCTTGCTCAAGATTGCTTTGGCTATTCATGGTCTTTTGTAGTTCCACATGATTTTAGGATTTTTTTCCCTCTTTCTGTGAAAAAGGGTAATGGAGTTTTGATAAGGATTGCATTGACTCTGTACACTGCTTTGAATGTTATGTACATTTTAACAATATTAATTCTTCCAATCTATGAACACAGGATATCTCTCCATTTATTTGTGTCTTCTTTAATTTCTTTCAATGTTTTATAGTTTTCAGTGTACAAATGTTTCACATCTTTTTAAATTTATTTGTAAGTACTTTATTATTATTTTTGATGCTATATAAATAGGGTTGTTTTCTTAATTTATTTTTTTGACTAGCTCATTGTTAGTATATAAAAACACAGTAATTTTTGCATATTGATTTCGTATCTTGCAACTTTACCGAATTCATTTGTATTAACAGCTTTTGTGTGTGTGAATTCTTTAGCATTTTCTATATGGAAGATTATGTCTTCTGCAAACAGAGATAGTTTTATTCTTTCTTTCTGATTTGGATGCCTATTATTTATTTTCTTGTGTAATTGCTGTGGCTAGGAATTCTAGCACTATATTGAATAGAAGTAGTGAGAATGGGCATCCTTGTCTTGTTTCTGATCTTGGAGCAGAAGCTTCTAGCTTTTTGCCATTGAGTGTGATGTGTATATAACCTTATTATGTTGAGGTGCACTCCTTCTGTACCTAATTTGTTGAGAGTTTTTATCATGAAGGATTTTGGATTTTGTCAGATGCTTTTTCTGCATCTATTCAGATGATTTTATGATATTTATCTTTCATTCTGTTGATATGGTATATCACATTGGTTTGTAGATGTGTTCCCTCCTCTTCAATTTTTGGGAAAGAGTTTGAGAAAAATTGGCATTAATTCTTCTTTAAACATGTAGTAGAATTCACCAGCGAAACCATCAAGTTCTGGATGTTTCAGTCTCCTTACTTGTTTTTGTTCTGTTGAGATTTTCTGTTTCTTCACAATTGAGTTGTGATAGGTTATATATATCTAGGAATTTATCTGTTTCTTCCAGGTTGTCCAATTTGTTGGCATATAATTGTTTATCATAGTCCCTTATGATCCTTTGTATTTCTGTGGTATCAGTTTTAATGTCTTTTCTTTCACTTATACTTTTATTTGAATCTTCTCCCTTTTTTTCTTAGTTGATATAACTGAATTTGTCAATTTTGTTTATCTCTTCAGAAAACCAGTTAGTTTCATTGAAAAATGAAACTTAGTTTTATTAATCTTTTCTATTGTTTTTGTACTCTTCAGTTCATTTATTTCTGTATTGATCCTGGTTATTTCCTTCCTTCTGCTAACTTTCAGCTTAGTTTGTTCTTTTTCTAATTCCTTAAGGTGCAAAATTAGGTTATTTATTCAAGGTATTTGTTTTTTCTAAATGCAGGAGTTTATTGCCGTAAGCTTCCCTCTTAGAACTTACATTTTTGCTGCATCCCAGGAGTTTTGGTTTGTCATGTTTTTATTTTCATTTGTCTCAGGATAATTTTTTATTTTCCTTTTGATTTTTTCTTTATCCCATTGGTGGTACAGAAGTGTGTTGTTTAATTTCCACATGTTTGTGAATTTTCCACTTTTCCTCTTGTTACTGATTTCTAATTTCATACCATTGTGATCAGAAGTGATAAAAAAAATCTGAAGATAAAGTGATTCTGTTTGATAAGTTAGGTTCTGTTATGACTTTTTGATTAGTGCAAATTTCTGTGCCTAATAATGGCTCTTTAGTTGTAGTGTTCATTTCCTTCATTAATAGTTACTATAGAAAATTGAATCTCTACAGTTGAAAGTCTAAAGAGTCTTTGTCCTGGTGAATTATGATTTTTATTAACTGACTGTTGTTATGCATCTCATAGCTTGAATGAGTGATTATGATGTCCCTATGTACTTACATATGACCCTGTGTTGCCCTTAGAGTAGTTATATGTGTAGTTGTATATGGTCCTATGTTGCCCTCCTAGTTGTGGTTCTCTTTTTTCTTTCCCGTTTCATACATCTTTTCCAAATGCTATATATACTGCTTATCCAATTAACATGTTGTAGAAACAGAAGTCTTGCCATTTCTTTCTTAATGAAGGACCATGGCTGCCCTAAACACTATTACTACCATGAGTAGAAGAAAACTATAGCAGAGACTAGTTTTATTGAAGTGCTTATTTTGTACAACAGCTTTTGCATTTCTCCCTGCTGAGGGTTTTAAAAGCTTGATAGTATTTTGTCACTATGCATATGATTTAGCATAATCACCTGTCTAATGCTATGCACAGTCTAATTTATTTTGATTTTTCATATGAAAACATTACAGTTTTCACTTTCAAAGGGTTTATGGACTGGCTGGTGACACCGGTCTGAATGAATGAATGATTAAATAAAGACAGGGAACGAAGGAAGGAAGGAACAAAGGAAGGAAGGAAAGAAAAAAAGAGGCAAAGGATGTGTATATGGGGGTTTATTTCTTCTTGAGTGAGTTTTGGTGGCTTGTATCTTTCAAGGAATTGGCCTATTTCATCTATGTTGATGAATTTATGAGCAAGAGTTGTTTGTGATGTTACTGTATTACCTTTTTATGTATGTTAGGTCAGTAGTAGTGTCTTCTCTTTCTTATCTGGTGTTGATATTTTGTATCTTTTCTCTTTTTTTGTTGGTCATCCTGACTGAGCTTTATACATTTTATTCATCTTTTCAAAGAACCAACTTTTGGTTTTATTGATTTTCTCTTTTTTTCTATTTCCAATTTTATTAATTTTTGCTCTAGTACTTTCTTTTTTTCTGCTTATATTTGTTTTAATTTGCTCTTCTTTTTCCAATTCCCTATAGAAGCATAGGTTGCTGATTTCAGTCCTCCTTCCTTTTTTTTCCTGTAGTATATGCATTTAATGCTATACACTTTGAGCAAGGATTACATTTAAATTTTAGTGAAACCACATAGAATGGGGTTCATGGACACATAAAAGAAAAAATTTTTTGAATCCTGGGTGTATTTGACAACGTAGAAGAAAGTAATAGTCTGGCAGGGGAAGGAATAGTTAGATGTCCATGTTTGTAAATGAAATTATGATGATAGAAAAAGCATTAAAGATAACCTTAAGGTGTATTATTTTCCACTAAACAATTATGTATTTGTATTTCATTTAAAAAATATTAGTGATGGTGAGTAAAATCTCTGTGCAATTGCCACTGAAAAGAACAGAGTGTGATTACACTGTATATACTCAAATGCCTTTTTAAAGACATCACCATGCTGGAGTCTGTGTTGAATATATATTACCTGCACAGTTTTCTTATTTCACTTAGACATAATACAGTTACCATGATAGGAGAAGCCTACGTCCATTTTACTGATTCTTATGTTTTCTTTCCTGCAGAAATGCTGAGCCGATTGTCAGGATTAGCTAATGTTGTTTTGCATGAATTATCAGGAGATGATACTGATGAGAATATGAAGGCTTCCTTAGAACCTGTGAGTAGCTCTGTTCTGAATTAAGCTGATGAGACATATATTCCATGTTCTTCTGAGGACAAAAATGTAAGATAGAAAGATATAGGCAGCTTCCCTTGTGCTAAGTGGAAGAGAAGATTAAGAAAAACATGGAGACTTTATAAATGATCCTTTTCCTCCAAGTCTGTAGCCTGTGAGCCACAGTGAGGGGAATCAAGTTCTGGATGAGGTTAGAAAGATTGTTCTCGTTTGTCCCCTTGTTTAGTGCTAGATTGTTTTAACTCCTCCAGTATGTATTCCTGTTCCACAGGAAAGGTTTGAAATGACAAATGGTGGAACTGGAACACCTTTTGGGTTTGAGAATATCTGTTTGTATTGTATTTTCTGAGGGCCACATAGGGATCAAAAGAAGTCGTTTTGCTTTCTGAAAAGACAAGCAGTATTGCCTAGTGGTTAAATTTTAAATTTTGGCTCTTCCACGTAATGGTTTGTGATCTTTGCTTCCCTTTATTTTTATCTTTGGTAAAATTACTATAATAAGATTATAAATGAGATAATGTTTATAAAATGGTTAACATTTACAAAATATGTAATATATTGCTATGATAGTATGTTCTAAATAATAATTATTGGGTAATAATTATTATTGGAAAGATTTCATAAGTAAGGATATGAATTGAGCAAGAGATAAGATGAAGCTGGAATGAAGGAACTCCTGTTGGATGCTAATACCTTTTCCCTCATGCACTGGCAACTTTTTGTCTAAATACTAGGAATTACCCCAAGAACCTGACATGGAATTTAATGATAGAACACAGGAGGATGTTCTGGAGCGCCTGGCTTATGCAGAGCAGTTGGTGGTGGAACTAAAAGAAATCATCAGAGAGAAGGATGCTCAACTGCAGCAGAAGGATGAAGTTCTACAGGTATCATTGTTTTTGTCCTTTCTTGCCAAATATTTGATGAAAGACAGATGTAACAGTCACTTAGATTATTAGAGAATCTGATTCTTATTTCCCTAATGCTGTAGGATGATGTCTACTGAGAATACCTTTTGTTATATGCTAGATAACTGATGAATAAACATTTGTTTATTTACCATCATTGTTCTCTGACAGGAAGAAAGAAAAGCTGCTGATAACAAAATAAAAAAACTAAAACTTCATGCTAAGGCCAAGTTAACTTCTTTGAATAAACACATAGAAGAGATGAAGGCACAAGGAGGGACTGTTCTGTCTGCAGAACCTCAGTCAGAGGAGCAACTCTCCAAGGTATGGTGATTGGGTATAATACATATTTTCTGAGTAGGAAAAGCCTCCCATATGGCACATCTTCACTAATCACAAAAATTTATGAGGCTAAAGTAATCTAGCACTAAATGCTATCCTTTCTTATTGAACTTGCAGTCTAGCTGGGCTGTGGGCCATACACAGAATAAAGGACCAACAGAAAACATGGAAATTCAGTATCAGTTGTGACCTAGACTTTCAAAGAATTAAAAAGGCTAACAGGAAGAAATAAATATTGTAGTGAGGCATTTGGATAGGAGAAGCACATAGCTTTTAGAGAAGTTTCATCACTGCTTCAAAGATTAAACTAGGTGATATGTAAGGTTTCTCTCTCTGAAATTCTCTGGTTCAGTGACTTGATACAGAATATTCTTTGTCTTCATATAGTGACATAATAATACATTAAAGTTTCATACATCTTGGGCTCCTATAAGGGATGCTCTCTAGGTTTATGACTGCCACCAACAAGACAGTTTAAGGTTGAGGGTGGAGAGAGAAATAAGTAAAGTGTTGCCTTTTGAGGAATAAAGCATTGTCCCAATACTTGTTCTTATTACCTTTCCTCTGTGGTTAAACCCTACATATTCACATTCAGTCAGCTCTTTAGAGTACAAGAAACCTCAGGGTTTTTGTTTTTGTTTTTGTTTTTTTGGAGAGTTTGGTATAGGACAAAGAGAGGCTGGCACATCACGTGCACGTTACAGTTGGCTTAGATGTCACTCTACATAAGAAATCTTTAAATTTTTTTAGATTTCATCCTGTTTTACCTTATGACTCACTAATATTCTTATTCACAATGTTTTTACTCTTGGGAAATTAGATTTTAATCAATTCTAGGCATAATCCTTGGGGTCACTAGTTAGCTCACGAGTACCCTGGTTAGTCTTTCTTTCCTGGGTCTAATGCTCAAAAGGTAACTCTTTTCCTGCAATGATAGCTGTATTTAACTTCTCAAAGCTTATTTTAGAAGCTTCTCCTATTCTTCTTAAATAATGTCTTCATCTTGAGTCTTCTTTATTTACTTTTTGGGTTTTTTTTTCCTTTTTTCCTCTCACAATTTTTCCTTCCTTTGGCTGTGGTAGCACCAACCTATCTCTCCCCATGTTGCTTTGTTTCCTCTAAACATTTCCCTCTGCTATATTGTTAGATTTTTAGATGATCCACTTTATACTCTGCCTTTTTTTTTTAAAGTTTAGAGTCCTTAAACAAATCAACATTTTATAGCTTCATTTATTTCCTCTGTTAAATAAAAAGGTTGGATTAAATGATTTCTAAGTTCCAGCAATCAGTCATAGCAGCCTTTCAACTATTGTATGCTCACTACAAAGCTGATGTTCTGTGGAAAGTGTAGTTGAAGAAGTGGTGGCTATCCTCAGATGCTTGACTGACTATTATGTAGAAGAAAGTGAAATTATTTGGTGTAGTTCCAGTGAACAGACTAGGTTCATTTTGGGGTAGGTGGTGGTGAATTCAATTGGGAAGCAGAGTCTAGTTCAGTCTAAGGACGAACTTTTGGGGGAAAAAAATAGAGTATTTGAAAGAGTTATACTTCCTCCCCACTGGCTCTTTTATGATGTTTTGCCCCTGACTTAGCAGCAGCCTTGTTTTCCTGAATTCTGTCCTCTAGTTCTTCAAGGCAGTGAGACTGTGAGCTTTCTATTAAGTTTTAATCCTTTCAGTCACTGACTGGTTTTGCCCTCAGACTAAAAACCATAAAAATGGGGAATTTGGTACCATTTCTTCCAAGTATCTACTCCCCTCCAGCATCTTCCTGCTTTGGGTTGCTCTGCAGCATTTTCAGATAGCGATTTTACTATCTTTTCCAGAGTTTACAGTGGTTATCTGAGGGAGGATGGGTCTAACAGGAGCTCCTTGGCCACACTGAAACTGGAAGACTCCAGGATTCCTTCCTTGTTGTTAGGTCAGGTGTTATTTCTTGCTCCCAGCAGTTGGATAAAACTATAATAAACTGGTTGTATCGGGCAAATTAGATTCTTTTAAATAAATGACTTTATCTCCTGTGTTTTCAGCATGACAAGAGTTCTACGGAGGAAGAGATGGAACTAGAAAAGATAAAACATAAACTCCAGGAGAAGGAGGAACTAATTAGCAGTTTGCAAGCCCAACTTACCCAGGCACGAACAGAGCAAGCCACACAGGTAGGGGTGTCAGTCACTTTATAATCATTAAGTTAACATGTCACTAAAGTGCTATGACTAATACATTTTTCTAGATGCCCAATAGATATTTGTCTATGTATCTATCAATTTTCTTCTTTGTTTCTTCCTTTCCCTTCTCTTCCCTCCCTTCCTTTCTCCTCCACTAAGTCTAGTGATTTTACTAGGCTGGGCATTGGTGTTTGTCATTCATGGCTGATATTTGTAGATACCCAGTATGGTTTTTCAATATATGGTTTCACACATCTTTTTTTTTCAGAAGAGTTTCTTGAATTATATAGCTTGTAATATTTGGTATGTTTTCTTCTTTAGGGAATTCTGTTATCCCTATGTTCCACCTTTGATTATCTTCAATATTCATCAGTTTTTCTCAGTTCCTTTTTATCTCTTCATTTTAAAAAGATTTTTCTTTTTTTCCCTTATTTTATTTAAGGCATTCTATTTTGTGTTTATTTGCTTTTGTGTTTCTTCTTGTTTTGTCTTCTTTTCTGAAATGATATGTCAGAGTTCATTTTGATTCACAAGAATCAAATTCTTCTTGAATTCTGTTACCTTGTTTCTGAGTTTTTCTAGTTCTGATGTTTAAAATTTATTTTCATGTCTTATATAATTTTCTTAATGTTTTTTTAAACACCTGTTGAAATAGATTGCAATTTTGATTTGTTTTTTGAGCTGATGGTACTCTCTTCTCACATGTTCCTTAGTTATTTTTTCTTTTTTAATAGTATCTTTGAATGGGATTTGACTTGGATCCTTTTATGTTTTTTTATTTTTGTGTGAAATTAATTTTCCTAAATTTTTAGAAGGAGGCTTAGTTCAGGAAAACTGTGTTTTATTAACAGACTTATCTCTTTTGTTGTTGTTTTGTGTGTGTGCTCAAAGATAGGGCAGGTGAATTTCTGAGATTTCCTTGCTTTCTTCCCCTGACCTTCACTTTGGTCTATACTAACATTGTCCAACAGTAGTATAATGTGAGCCACATGTATAATTTAAAATTTTTTTAGCAGCTGCATTACAAAAGGTAAAAAAGAAACAGGTAAAATTAATGTTAACAATATATTTTATTTAATCCAATTTATTAAAAATATACTTTTAAGATTAACATAAAAATTATTTTTGTGTTAATTTAATTTTTTTTCTGTACTAAGTCTGAAATTTGGTGTGTATTTTACATGA